>NC_072806.1:12500-621666 GCF_028583425.1 Eublepharis macularius
GGCAAGAGAGCGACAGAAATGACACAAAAAGATTTGATACACTGGTGCATCCAAGCGTTGCATGTTTTCAAAGTCCGTGTTCAACGACTAAAGGGAGAGGCGGAGACGTCGACTGGAAGGAGTGTCGCGCCCAGGAAAGGAAGGCTTGAACGGAAAACTGTGTCTAAGATGATGACGGATACGACTCATCTGGCTAATCCTGTGACGATTCCATCGCATGCTGAATTATCTGCCATGATGGCAGCACAAGATGCCCGAATGTGTCGCCAGGGAGACTCTGCTTCGCAGAGTCTCCCGCAAACGGGTGAGGGTCACGGTCGTTTCTGTTCTGTGGATAAGAGGCTCTTTCTAGAAGATGAAGAGGGACGTAGGAAGAAAGGAGAGAGAGGGATGAAAGATGAAAAGGCGACTGAAAAGGAAGGAGAGGGAGGAGATGAGGACAGCGGGGGGTTATCTGGCTTATCTGGCATAGAATCTCTCTCTAGTTCTGAAAGGGAAGAGGAGGAAGAAGAGGAGATGGAGTTAGCCCCTACTAAGGAAGGTGGATGTATATCAGATAGGGATATTAAGAGAAAGGAAGTAGTTTCTTCGGAGAGATGTGGAGGGAAGCTGCAGAGGGAGGGGAGAAGGGAGGGGAGAAGGAAGGAGAGCAGGGAATTAAACTTTAGGGACAAGGCACCCCTGCGGGGGAATGTTTCGCAAGTGGATACTGGGTCTTCGGGTCTTCTTTCTCTTCCCGATACAGCACAGACCAGCCTGTCATCTGAAGGGAAGGGAGAAGCTGTTAGCTTGACCTCAATGACTAGGACTCTGAACGAGACAGTTCTACCGATGCAGACACACATGCAATCAGAACAGGACTCCCTTCTGATCACCGTGCAAGGAAACTTACCTGTGACGACTGAAGATATATCGATAGGGAACTTCGTCATGGACACGGATTCGGAATTGATTGAACTGCGACTTAAAACAGGACCTGTGAGTAAAGAAAACATACATGAGACATTTGAGACATATGTAAATCCTTCTGCAGGAACTTCAGTGATCTTGCAGGAGGATCCTTCCAATCATGTAACATCAGAGACAAACGGAAAGCGGGAACGTGATACACAAATATCGGTATGCACGGTTAGGGTTGAAAAGGGAGCCCAAGGTTTAGGAATTGGAGTAGGAGATGCTGATGTGTCACAAGGTACGCCAGTGGGGATAGCATTGGGAAACCAAGGAGAACCTAAGAGGGATGTGGTCCTACCGGTTCCTAGAAACCCGGGAGTAACTGTAACAACACCTAGGTTACCTACAAGTAATACTCTTCCTGACACAATGCCTAAGGTTTCAGCAGTAAGTTTTAGAGAATCCTTAACAACAGATTCTAGGGAACCTCTAACAACGGGTTCTAGCGAATCCTTACCAGCCCACACACCTTCCGTTGGGAGCACAGGAACGTCTTATGCAGACATGTTGAGGGGAACCGGTAGGAGGCCAAGGGACCCGGGATCACGGAGGGAGGGGGAAACGGATGGAGAACCCCCCCGCCGTCGGACGGATTTTGAAAAGGAGAGACTGGAGGATGAAGAATTCTTAGAGGATTTCTTCAATATGAGAGAGGATGAAGGAGAATTTGATCCGAGGCAAAGATTTGTTATTCGGTTCAGGTATAAAGGCTCAGATCCACAAAAGCTCACAGAAGAATACATGATAGAGGAGGTGCTTTTAGGGATAATGGGAATTCCACGAGGCGACATACTGGCAGTTATCATGCCGCCGGGGCTTAGGGAAACCGATGTTTGTTTTGTGTCAGAACGAGGATACCAGAAGGGTTGGGGGAGGTTGAGAGAAATCATGAGGTCGACCCCGAATCCCTTTGGTGACTATGACATTATTCCCCTCTTCCGAGGAGAATCGAGGGTTCTGACGGTGGCCTTCAGAACGACAAATATTCCAGCAGAGGATGTGGAACAATGGCTGGGCAGATTTTGCAAGGTGTTGTTACCCCCCCAAAAGGCCCTCAATTCGTGGGGCATTTGGAAAGGAGAATATAAGACTGTCGTCTCTTTGCAAAGAGACTTCAGGAGTAAACTACAACATATTCCTAAATATTTTTTTCTGGGAGGAGATAGAGGAATCACCAGGTACAGTGGGCAACCCCCAGCATGCTTCCAATGTGGGGGGTTTGACCATATTCGGCAACACTGTGCCACACCTTTGTGTTCTGTCTGTGGGAGGAGGGGCCATAACTCCACACAATGTACAACTGGAGTGGTCTGTAACCTTTGTGGCCGCCAAGGCCACACGTACCTTCTGTGTCCCGACGCGCACTATAACAAGTGGTATCCAAACTCGTACTCAAAACTCGTTCGCTGTCACCCTCATTTAAATCGAACAGATGAGGATTCATCGACTAGCCAATTTTCAGAGGGTGCTACTGCAAAACACGGGGAGAAGGACAGTAACGAATGTTTACATGAAGGGGGTTGGCAGGAGGTAAAGAGGACTTCGCACGATGTCCTTAGAGGCAGGGTAAGACGGGGAGTGTATAACCCGATACGAACGATGGTCAGCAACCGATTTGAAGCCTTGAATGTGACAGAAGAGGAAGGTACGCAAGATACGCCTCTGGCCTCCCTTACTACCGGATCATGTATCAACCCGGAACAAAAACAAAGAGATGACATGCAGACCGATAGAAAGGCGGGATCGGAGAAACCTAAGATGAGGAAAGAGTCAAGGAAAGAGTCAAGGAAAGAGTCGAAGAAAGCCATATTCCGTACATATGAAAACCTTACAGAAAAGGAACTCCAGGTAATTTCTGAAGAACTCAACGAAAAGATCCAAAAGGTGACCCAAGCACTTTCCGCTGCAGAAGGTGCATCTGAGGAGGTACAACTACGTTTAAGTCAAAAGGAGCATTATTGGAGAGATGAGGTTACCTGCATACAACGTGAACTGGCTAGAAGAAGGGACCGAGACCCAAACCTTACCGAGGAACCGTTAAGTGACTCCCAGATGATGATGGTGGAAGAAGCGCCAGAACAGGAGGCGATGCTGAACCAGGGAGACACACAGAACCAGGAACAGATACCTATGTATACAGATGGACAAAGACAAGAACAAATTAGAGAGCGAATTGCAGAGATAAGCGAGGACCTTGAAGGAGGGAAGACAGAATCGATGGAGTGGATAAGTGGAATATCATTGGTGGAAAAGAACCCTGTGACAGACGACCAGTCTGACTCTCCTCCTGACCAGGAAAAGGTTCCTCAACAGCACGAGTATCCTCCTCCTGTTAGCTTACCCGACTCAAGGGGAAACATTTTGACGCCGTGCGCGTCATTTCCATGTAAGGCCACGCCTCCTGATCCGCAGGAGGAGGTGGAGACGATGAGTTTAGAAACTGTAGTGGAAGGCACAGAGGAAGACCGGCGAGGTTTGTAGGAAAAGAATAGGAAGAGGAAAGATAAAATGACAGTCGATAAGTTCAATGGAACTGGATTTAAGATGGCTTATGGTTTTATTGCTATTGCTGCTATCTTATATTCATTAACAATACCAATGGAGTTGAACATACTTACCTGGAATTGTAGAGGGCTACGGCAGTCGGTGAGGAGAGAAGATGTTTATTACCACATTAGGAGGCTAAAGGCTGATGTTTTTGTCCTGCAAGAAACTAATATTAGTACTCCTAGGGAGAGGAGTGCAGCGCAGAATTCCTGGACTTGGGGGCCTTCAATTTGGTCTTTGAAAGAAGAGGAAGGAACGGGAGGTGTCGCGGTTCTCTTCTTATGCAATCCTGATCTTAAAGTTGTGAGGACCATCGATGCTATGCCGGGTCATCTTATAATAGTGGACTTCAATCTTAAAAACCCGGCAAAAGCGTTAGACAGCAAGTTTAGGTTGTGTGCCCTCTATGCTCCTGTGAAGGCAATTCATAGACGACAACTGTGGCAAACATTGGAGGATCATATCGGTACAAAGAGAGCTCTACTCGTGGCGGGAGATTTCAATGTTTGCTCCGAGCGAGAGGATAGAATTAATTTGAGAGCCGGTGCTCAAATGGGAACGTCTGCCCCTGTATTTAAACAGCTGACAATGGAGGAAAAAAGACTGAAAGCCCTTCTTAAAGATTGCCTTGGCTTGATGGATGCGGGGCTACAGAATGATGGGGAATTAGATTTTCTCCCTACGCATCACCGGGCAACGTTCCGACGTAAATTCACAGCAACCTTAGGGTGTAAGATGACTTATTATCACCCTCTGTCGACAAGCAGGCTGGACAGAATATGGGCCCCAGCGGCTCTCCCCCTTACGGGATGTAAGATCATTTTGACGCCGTGGTCAGACCACGCTATTCTTCAAGTATTATTTGCAGGACAACCCAATAGGAGGAATCACAAACCAGCTTGGCGACTCAGTGAAGCGGACCTCAGGACCTTTCGGATGGAACCGGAAATTGTTCTGACGCTTGAATGCCAGAAGCGTATAAAGTCTGGGAGGGATGTCCTCGATTGGTGGGAAAGGACGAAAGATGCCATACGATATGCTTCGGTTCGGGCCAGGAGAGTGCAGGGCAGTTATGAACTGTCACAATATCACAGAGCGATCCAGAACGTACTTGCATGCAGATGGAGAATGAACAAGGGCCTTGACGTTGACAATGAACGGCTTCGACGCAATCAAGAAGTTATTAAAACTTACCGCCTTACCCAACGTCGACGGCGTCATATGGCACGGGTGGCTAGAGCGTCGGGGCCGTTAATTGAGAAGGGAGAATGGCAAAAAGATCGCCTGCCTCGATACAACCAGACTCTGTCCGCGTTAAAAGGAGGTCCGTCAGATGGACTACTTCAAGAACCGGTCGAGATAGCAGAAGAGGTCTCTAGATTTTATAGAGAATTTTACGCGGTTTCGGAAACCTCTCCTGATGAAGTACGCATTCAGTCCTATCTAGAAAGTGCCTTTGGGCAGAAACCGTTACCGCCAAACGAAGAAGATCTTTGCGAACTCTCTCGGTCCTTCGAGCAAGAAGAAATCCAGCGAGCCATTCAGGCGGGTAAACGTAATTCTAAGCCGGGACCGGATGGGTTACCGTATGGGTTCTATAAGAACTTTAAAGATCACTTAGTTCCCATCTTGACGGAGGTTTTTAATGAGATGCTGCAGAGGGCGAGGGTGGGACGGAGTTTTTTACACGGATCAATGAGTCTATTGTACAAAGGAGGAGATCCGACTCTGATAGGCAACTGGAGACCCATCACGGTTAACAACACCGATTACAGGATACTAGCAAGGGTCCTCAATAATAGGTTGAAAAAACTGGCTAATGCACTAGTGCAGGTTGGACAAACCAGCTCTGTACCCGGAAGGAGAATGGCGCATACCACCTGTGTTTTCAGACAGATTTTTGACCGGTTACAGCAAGAAAAGGAACATCTATGCATATTGCAGCTGGACCAGAGTAAAGCGTTTGACCGGGTTGACAGAGGCTACATGTGGGCTGTTTTAAAATTCCATGGATTGCCAGAACAGCTGATCAAGCTCCTACAGGCACTTTACACGAACGCGCAGGTTACACCAAACGTCGGAGGGTGTCGAGGGTCGCCATTTCCAGTACCCACGGGGGTTAGACAAGGATGCCCTCTCAGTCCTCTCCTGTACGTCTTGACACTAGATCCTCTTCTTAGGGCGTTGCAGAGAGATCGGTTCATCAGAGGAATTTTTCCCCACGGTTGTCCGGAGTATCGCATCACCAGTCTAGCCCACGCTGACGATTGTTACGTCATCCTCCGGAACACAGAGGAACTGCTCAAGGTGCGAGAACATTTACGGCGCTACGAAATTGTTTCCGGAGCAAAGGTGAACGAGCTTAAAAGTCAGATTTACGATCTCGACGGGCGGACGGGAAGAATGGAAGTGACTCCCATGGTGCCTACGGAGAAGGATCATAGAGACCGTGAGGAGCTGGAAGGACAGGTAGAAGGAAAGGAGAACAGACAGCATGACGACGAAGGAGCGAGCGGGACAGGAACGGGGATGCTGTCTCTGAAGATCCTGGGAGTCACCTTTTCTTTGAGAGCTGATGGCTGGAGGGATAATTGGATTGTATGGCAACAGCGAGTGTTGGAAAGACTGGACAGGTGGAAGACATGGAGATTATCCACAGCACAAAAAGTTCAATATTTTGCCATATATTGCATTCCAGCTGGCAATTACCTAGCGACAGTTTACCCTCCGCCGGAATCTACAGTAACCATCATCACCAGAGCGGTTTTTAAGTGGATTTTCGGGACGCTCCACTTACCGCTTGCGAGAGTAGTCGTTCAGAGAGGACACGGAGAAGGAGGTCTCGGGTTACCGGAGATTGGACTGTGGTTCCTATCCATCTTTCTAGTTTTTAACTGTGGAACTTGGCAGCAGAATGCGATGGGCTTGATTACGCAAGAAATGTACACCAGACAGTTCTTTATGGACAGTTGGGTAGACACCAGATGGGCAAAACGATGGTGGAAAGAAGGCTCTCTGCCGACCCGCTTGACGGCTTCGATGAAAGTACAGCTTCCTGACTTTATGGTTGAGGTAGCAAAGGGGATACAGAAACATGGCATCGAAGCCTCAGAAGTCAAGGGAACTAGCCCGGGAACTAAAGGAGTTACCGGAAAGTTGTACTGGACTGTTATGCACCGAAGTCGGTTGGTACCCTATGATGAAGAGAGACGGAAGAAGGAGACGCTTTCTTCGTATTTGAGGAACCAGATCTTTCCTATCCCCACCTTCGGTGACCGGACCATACCTTATGCCCTACGGGATCTTCGTTGGAGGACTTACCATCAGATATTATATGTGGGAAGTAAAAAGTTTGGGGCGACAGAAGATCAACAGCGTTGCCCCAGGGTGCTTTGTAGGTCTTTGAATCCACATACCAACATTCCTGAGACCATCCCCCATGTTGTGAAGGAGTGTGTAGCTGTAAGGAGGTCGTGGGCAGGAGTAGCCAGAGCATTGCAATGGCCTTTTCTGATATCACAACACTGGGAAACGATTGTCTCGGGATTGGAGCCGACAGAAGGGTTTGGGGATCCCAGGGAGCAGGGGGGCTGTCCGGGTGAGAAGGCTGGTATTAAGGTTCCTTGGGCACTGGTTAGGTTAGTGAATCTCATCTTTGTTAGTACTGTGATGAAAAACAGAAGGGAGGAGGTGTATACCAAAAAGGCAGTACCCTTAGTTGAAACGGTACATACTGTAACAGATTATTTGGCGAAAATTAAAAGGTGGGAAGAAAAGAGGATGAAGGGCGTGAAGTGGCTGAGCAGGTGGAGGTGGTTTCAAGAGATCAACCCGCCAGTTCCTTGAAGTCAGATATAATTGCTTCCTACCTTGACTTCTCTCAAGTTGGATAGACATCTGTTGTATAACTTAATTCTTCTTTTTCTTTTTCTTTTATTTCCTTAATTAGTAAAAAGTGAAAAGTTGATAGTTAATAGTTGATAGTTCATAGTTCATAGTTCATAGTTAATAATGAATAAAGTTAATAAAGTTAATAAAGTTAATAAAGTTAATAAAGTTAATAAAGTTAATAAAGTTAATAAAGTTTGAAACATGAACAGCCTGAATGTTGATGGCTTACATTTATGTCGATGCTTGATGCTTAATGCTTTATGCTTAATGTTAATATTTAATGGTGATATTTAATGCTAGAAATATTTAGATGCCTATATTAATATGTAATATGTACGTATGTAGGTATGTATGTATGTATTAACTGTATTTATTGTTTCAATCGTAATTATGCGTCTTGGAATTTGTTGCTTACAGATTGTTGTAGAATGGTTATTATTAAATAAAAAATCTATTTTCCTAAAAAAAAAAAATCTATTTTCCTAACCCTAACCCTAACCCTAACCCTAACCCTAACCCTAACCCTAACCCTAACCCCACCCACCTTGAATAGCAGACGTGCGATCAAGGAGCTCTCACTTCCTGGTTTGGATTTTTGCTTTTTTGACCTATTATATCTCTGTCAAAAATTTCAATTTTGGTCAGACTTTGTTCCTGAGGGTTCCCCCATCAGGGGGTGCGAATATGGAGCCCCCCCCTCCTGGGGGGGACCCCCAAATTGAGATCGAATTTTTGCCTATACAAGACAATGGAGACAATGGAGAGCATGCTTCTCAGCATGGCCTACAAGAAAAAGGCTTCCAACTTCATCTGCTGCCATCCTCTTTGGGAGTTGCGCCTTCGGACGTCACGGACAGTAAGGATGTTCAAGGGCCCCTGGGGAATCTAGACCGGACCCCCGTTTTGGGTTTTCAACCCTCCCAGAAGACCCCTGCCGCTTTAAAGGAGAATCCATTTTCCATATTGCTTTCAATACAACATGCAACAGCAGAGGGAGCTGTAACCTTAGAGGGCTCTGGGGATGACCTGGCCCTGGACGTGGTGGGTGAGAGTTTGAAGGACACCTTTACTCCTGAGGAGACCCAGAGCACTCGAAAACCCGTTACACGTGGCCCTACTCTTGAGGAGACCTTTACATCAAAGAACGCCCTGGCCTCTGGGAAGGCTGTTACACGTGTCCTTACTCACGAGGAGACCTTTGCTCCTACGCAAAACTTGAATGCTGGGGAGGCTGTTACACGTGTCCTTACTCACGAGGAGACCTTTGCTCCTACGCAAAACTTGATGGCTGGGGAGGCCGTTACACTTGTCCTTACTCGCGAGGAGACCTTCACTCCTATACATATCCTGAATCCTGGGGAGGCCGTTACACGTGCCCTTACTCGCGAGGAGACCTTTGTCCCTATGCAAATCCTGAATGCTGGGGAGGCCGTTACACGTGTCCTTACTCGCGAGGAGACCTTTGTTCCTATGCAAAACTTGAATGCTGGGGAAGCTGTTACACGTGTCCCTACTCATGAGGAGACCTCTGCTCCTAAGCAAGACCTGAATGTTGGGGGGGCTGTTACACATGTCCTTACTCGCGAGGAGACCTTTGCTCCTATGCAAACCCTGAATGCTAGGGAGGTGCTTACACGTGTCCTTACTCACGAGGAGACCTTTACTCCTATGCAAATCCTGAATGCTAAGAAGGCTGTTCCACGTGTCCTTACTCACGAGGAGACCTTTGCTCCTACGAAAACCCTGAATGCTGGGGACGCTGTTACACATGTACTTACTCATGAGGAGACCTTTATAACTCAGGAGGCCCAGAAGACTGAGAACTTTATCACGCAGGTCCTTACTCCCGAGGAGACCTCTACTCCCATTCCTGATTCTGACGCACCAGTGTGCTGTGATGTGATGGACTCGTTTGCTGACCCAGATGTTGACACGGCTGAACCAGATATGCACTCTATTAAAAGCCGAGATAGACTTCCGATAACAGCTGCTGTGCAAATGGAGAAACAAGGACAGGCCCTTAAACAGATAGGGGGCCCCTCCCACAGCACCACATTTCAGGAAGACATACGGCAGTCAAGACTCTGCCCCGACCAAGGGAGTGAAGTTGAATTTATTCTTACCTCTGACTCCGACCTCGATCTTGGCCGTGTTTCCCGGGTTGACTCTATTGATGTCCCTGTTATCCAATGCCAAAGAGCAGCTTATAAACAATCGAAGGATTCCTTTGTCCTGGGAAAGGGGGATGATTTTTCTCAGCGGCGTATGGACCGTTATCTTGACGAGGTGATGGATTTAGCTAAGTCCCCTATAGCTTGTAGAGCAAAATCGGAACCTGTTCCTTCGGAGATCCCCGTGGAGAAAGACATCGTCTCCTCTAACACAGACTTACCCCGAGAGCCCGAAGAGGAAAGGCAAAGATGGGCCGAGGGACTACGTAAAGCTCGTTACCAGCTAAAAGAAACGGAAATTTCCATTCAAAATGTGGATAAACACCTAGTGGATTGTCTGGACCTCGAACGGCGTGCTAAACTCCTTAAACAGAAGGACAGATTCCTTGATATAATACTGAAAGAGACACACAAGGTCCACGTTTATGAGGACTTATTCAAACTGGCACAAGTCGATGAAGACTCTTCGAACATCGCCCCTTCCTCCAGAACGAAATATCCTAAGGGTGTCGTTGACCACAGTTCGTCCCCGGAGGAACAACCGGCTAAAAAGAAGCAGAAGCAAGGGCGAGAATCTCACTTGGCCCAAACTTCGCATGGTGCCCGAGAACATGTAGACCGACAGTCTTCCCAGAGTCTTGAACGAGATTGTTCTACACATGTTTATGGACAGCGCTCAGAGGAGAAAAATACGAGTCTAGCAAAACAGGGGGTTGGAATCGGGGACTTGTCTCCGGCCCTGTCTGTGGAATGCGGAACCCCAGGGATAGAATCTAATGCTGTCCGGAATGTTAGAGAGATTCAATTGAGGAATGCCTGGGAGAAGATAAAGTTTGGTCCCATGTCTAGGGGTCTGGACCTTTTGGTTCCAGAAGAAACTAATAAGCTCGATTTGGCAAAGTTCTGGTGTTTTCTGTTGACTCATGTGGGATGGGTGATGGTACCCACGCCTTCCTTAACTAAGAGAAGCAAGGACTCGATGATAGACTTGCTGGATAAACAAAAGGAGGTGTTGTTTACATATCTTACTGATGGAGAGGAAACCGGACGAGAGCCGCCGTCGCAAAATCTTCTTTATGCCAGATCCCTATCGATCAACATCGTTGATAGGCTTGTCATAGGACGTCGGAGTCGTACTTCGACGGAGACCTATCCCTCCTGGTTGACGGAGGAGGGACTTACGAAACTTCTCAAAGGTATCTGTCGTCGTGCTGAAGAAAGACCGCCGGCGGAAGGCACGGGATTTCTTGACGAACCTGGCAAGAGAGCGACAGAAATGACACAAAAAGATTTGATACACTGGTGCATCCAAGCGTTGCATGTTTTCAAAGTCCGTGTTCAACGACTAAAGGGAGAGGCGGAGACGTCGACTGGAAGGAGTGTCGCGCCCAGGAAAGGAAGGCTTGAACGGAAAACTGTGTCTAAGATGATGACGGATACGACTCAGCTGGCTAATCCTGTGACGATTCCATCGCATGCTGAATTATCTGCCATGATGGCAGCACAAGATGCCCGAATGTGTCGCCAGGGAGACTCTGCTTCGCAGAGTCTCCCGCAAACGGGTGAGGGTCACGGTCGTTTCTGTTCTGTGGATAAGAGGCTCTTTCTAGAAGATGAAGAGGGACGTAGGAAGAAAGGAGAGAGAGGGATGAAAGATGAAAAGGCGACTGAAAAGGAAGGAGAGGGAGGAGATGAGGACAGCGGGGGGTTATCTGGCTTATCTGGCATAGAATCTCTCTCTAGTTCTGAAAGGGAAGAGGAGGAAGAAGAGGAGATGGAGTTAGCCCCTACTAAGGAAGGTGGATGTATATCAGATAGGGATATTAAGAGAAAGGAAGTAGTTTCTTCGGAGAGATGTGGAGGGAAGCCGCAGAGGGAGGGGAGAAGGGAGGGGAGAAGAAAGGAGAGCAGGGAATTAAACTTTAGGGACAAGGCACCCCTGCGGGGGAATGTTTCGCAAGTGGATACTGGGTCTTCGGGTCTTCTTTCTCTTCCCGATACAGCACAGACCAGCCTGTCATCTGAAGGGAAGGGAGAAGCTGTTAGCTTGACCTCAATGATTAGGACTCTGAACGAGACAGTTCTACCGATGCAGACAGACATGCAATCAGAACAGGACTCCCTTCTGATCACCGTGCAAGGAAACTTACCTGTGACGACTGAAGATATATCGATAGGGAACTTCGTCATGGACACGGATTCGGAATTGATTGAACTGCGACTTAAAACAGGACCTGTGAGTAAAGAAAACATACATGAGACATTTGAGACATATGTAAATCCTTCTGCAGGAACTTCAGTGATCTTGCAGGAGGATCCTTCCAATCATGTAACATCAGAGACAAACGGAAAGCGGGAACGTGATACACAAATATCGGTATGCACGGTTAGGGTTGAAAAGGGAGCCCAAGGTTTAGGAATTGGAGTAGGAGATGCTGATGTGTCACAAGGTACGCCAGTGGGGATAGCATTGGGAAACCAAGGAGAACCTAAGAGGGATGTGGTCCTACCGGTTCCTAGAAACCCGGGAGTAACTGTAACAACACCTAGGTTACCTACAAGTAATACTCTTCCTGACACAATGCCTAAGGTTTCAGCAGCAAGTTTTAGAGAATCTTTAACAACAGATTCTAGGGAACCTCTAACAACGGGTTCTAGCGAATCCTTACCAGCCCACACACCTTCCGTTGGGAGCGCAGGAACGTCTTATGCAGACATGTTGAGGGGAACCGGTAGGAGGCCAAGGGACCCGGGATCACGGAGGGAGGGGGAAACGGATGGAGAACCCCCCCGCCGTCGGACGGATTTTGAAAAGGAGAGACTGGAGGATGAAGAATTCTTAGAGGATTTCTTCAATATGAGAGAAGATGAAGGAGAATTTGATCCGAGGCAAAGATTTGTTATTCGGTTCAGGTATAAAGGCTCAGATCCACAAAAGCTCACAGAAGAATACATGATAGAGGAGGTGCTTTTAGGGGTAATGGGAATTCCACGAGGCGACATACTGGCAGTTATCATGCCGCCGGGGCTTAGGGAAACCGATGTTTGTTTTGTGTCAGAACGAGGATACCAGAAGGGTTGGGGGAGGTTGAGAGAAATCATGAGGTCGACCCCGAATCCCTTTGGTGACTATGACATTATTCCCCTCTTCCGAGGAGAATCGAGGGTTCTGACGGTGGCCTTCAGAACGACAAATATTCCAGCAGAGGATGTGGAACAATGGCTGGGCAGATTTTGCAAGGTGTTGTTACCCCCCCAAAAGGCCCTCAATTCGTGGGGCATTTGGAAAGGAGAATATAAGACTGTCGTCTCTTTGCAAAGAGACTTCAGGAGTAAACTACAACATATTCCTAAATATTTTTTTCTGGGAGGAGATAGAGGAATCACCAGGTACAGTGGGCAACCCCCAGCATGCTTCCAATGTGGGGGGTTTGACCATATTAGGCAACACTGTGCCACACCTTTGTGTTCTGTCTGTGGGAGGAGGGGCCATAACTCCACACAATGTACAACTGGAGTGGTCTGTAACCTTTGTGGCCGCCAAGGCCACACGTACCTTCTGTGTCCCGACGCGCATTCTAACAAGTGGTATCCAAACTCGTACTCAAAACTCGTTCGCTGTCACCCTCATTTAAATCGAACAGATGAGGATTCATCGACTAGCCAATTTTCAGAGGGTGCTACTGCAAAACACGGGGAGAAGGACAGTAACGAATGTTTACATGAAGGGGGTTGGCAGGAGGTAAAGAGGACTTCGCACGATGTCCTTAGAGGCAGGGTAAGACGGGGAGTGTATAACCCGATACGAACGATGGTCAGCAACCGATTTGAAGCCTTGAATGTGACAGAAGAGGAAGGTACACAAGATACGCCTCTGGCCTCCCTTACTACCGGATCATGTATCAACCCGGAACAAAAACAAAGAGATGACATGCAGACCGATAGAAAGGCGGGATCGGAGAAACCTAAGATGAGGAAAGAGTCAAGGAAAGAGTCAAGGAAAGAGTCGAAGAAAGCCATATTCCGTACATACGAAAACCTTACAGAAAAGGAACTCCAGGTAATTACTGAAGAACTCAACGAAAAGATCCAAAAGGTGACCCAAGCACTTTCCGCTGCAGAAGGTGCATCTGAGGAGGTACAACTACGTTTAAGTCAAAAGGAGCATTATTGGAGAGATGCGGTTACCTGCATACAACGTGAACTGGCTAGAAGAAGGGACCGAGACCCAAACCTTACCGAGGAACTGTTAAGTGACTCCCAGATGATGATGGTGGAAGAAGCGCCAGAACAGGAGGCGATGCTGAACCAGGGAGACACACAGAACCAGGAACAGATACCTATGTATACAGATGGACAAAGACAAGAACAAATTAGAGAGCGAATTGCAGAGATAAGCGAGGACCTTGAAGGAGGGAAGACAGAATCGATGGAGTGGATAAGTGGAATATCTTTGGTGGAAAAGAACCCTGTGACAGGCGACCAGTCTGACTCTCCTCCTGACCAGGAAAAGGTTCCTCAACAGCACGAGTATCCTCCTCCTGTTAGCTTACCTGACTCAAGTGGAAACATTTTGACGCCGTGCGCGTCATTTCCGTGTAAGGCAACGCCTCCTGATCCGCAGGAGGAGGTGGAGACGATGAGTTTAGAAACTGTAGTGGAAGGCACGGAGGAAGACCGGCGAGGTTTGTAGGAAAATAATAGGAATAGGCAAAGATAAAATGACAGTCGATAAGTTCAATGGAACTGGATTTAAGATGGCTTATGGTTTTATTGCTATTGCTGCTATCTTATATTCATTAACAATACCAATGGAGTTGAACATACTTACCTGGAATTGTAGAGGGCTACGGCAGTCGGTGAGGAGAGAAGATGTTTATTACCACATTAGGAGGCTAAAGGCTGATGTTTTTGTCCTGCAAGAAACTAATATTAGTACTCCTAGGGAGAGGAGTGCAGCGCAGAATTCCTGGACTTGGGGGCCTTCAATTTGGTCTTTGAAAGAAGAGGAAGGAACGGGAGGTGTCGCGGTTCTCTTCTTATGCAATCCTGATCTTCAAGTTGTGAGGACCATCGATGCTATGCCGGGTCATCTTATAATAGTGGACTTCAATCTTAAAAACCCGGCAAAAGCGTTAGACAGCAAGTTTAGGTTGTGTGCCCTCTATGCTCCTGTGAAGGCAATTCATAGACGACAGCTGTGGCAAACATTGGAGGATCATATCGGTACAAAGAGGGCTCTACTCGTGGCGGGAGATTTCAATGTTCGCTCCGAGCGAGAGGATAGAATTAATTTGAGAGCCGGTGCTCAAATGGGAACGTCTGCCCCTGTATTTAAACAGCTGACAATGGAGGAAAAAAGACTGAAAGCCCTTCTTAAAGATCGCCTTGGCTTGATGGATGCGGGGCTACAGAATGATGGGGAATTAGATTTTCTCCCTACGCATCACCGGGCAACGTTCCGACGTAAATTCACAGCAACCTTAGGGTGTAAGATGACTTATTATCACCCTCTGTCGACAAGCAGGCTGGACAGAATATGGGCCCCAGCGGCTCTCCCCCTTACGGGATGTAAGATTATTTTGACGCCGTGGTCAGACCACGCTATTCTTCAAGTATTATTTGCAGGACAACCCAATAGGAGGAAACACAAACCAGCTTGGCGACTCAGTGAAGCGGACCTCAGGACCTTTCGGATGGAACCGGAAATTGTTCTGACGCTTGAATGCCAGAAGCGTATAAAGTCTGGGAGGGATGTCCTCGATTGGTGGGAAAGGACGAAAGATGCCATACGATATGCTTCGGTTCGGGCCAGGAGAGTGCAGGGCAGTTATGAACTGTCACAATATCACAGAGCGATCCAGAACGTACTTGCATGCAGATGGAGAATGAACAAGGGCCTTGACGTTGACAATGAACGGCTTCGACGCAATCAAGAACTTATTAAAACTTACCGCCTTACCCAACGTCGACGGCGTCATATGGCACGGGTGGCTAGAGCATCGGGGCCGTTAATTGAGAAGGGAGAATGGCAAAAAGATCGCCTGCCTCGATACAACCAGACTCTGTCCACGTTAAAAGGAGGTCCGTCAGATGGACTACTTCAAGAACCGGTCGAGATAGCAGAAGAGGTCTCTAGATTTTATAGAGAATTTTACGCGGTTTCGGAAACCTCTCCTGATGAAGTACGCATTCAGTCCTATCTAGAAAGTGCTTTTGGGCAGAAACCGTTACCGCCAAACGAAGAAGATCTTTGCGAACTCTCTCGGCCCTTCGAGCAAGAAGAAATCCAGCGAGCCATTCAGGCGGGTAAACGTAACTCTAAGCCGGGACCGGATGGGTTACCGTATGGGTTCTATAAGAACTTTAAAGATCACTTAGTTCCCATCTTGACGGAGGTTTTTAATGAGATGCTGCAGAGGGCGAGGGTGGGACGGAGTTTTTTACACGGATCAATGAGTCTATTGTACAAAGGAGGAGATCCGACTCTGATAGGCAACTGGAGACCCATCACGGTTAACAACACCGATTACAGGATACTAGCAAGGGTCCTCAATAATAGGTTGAAAAAACTGGCTAATGCACTAGTGCAGGTTGGACAAACCAGCTGTGTACCCGGAAGGAGAATGGCGCATACCACCTGTGTTTTCAGACAGATTTTTGACCGGTTACAGCAAGAAAAGGAACATCTATGCATATTGCAGCTGGACCAGAGTAAAGCGTTTGACCGGGTTGACAGAGGCTACATGTGGGCTGTTTTAAAATTCCATGGATTGCCAGAACAGCTGATCAAGCTCCTACAGGCACTTTACATGAACGCGCAGGTTACACCAAACGTCGGAGGGTGTCGAGGGTCGCCATTTCCAGTACCCACGGGGGTTAGACAAGGATGCCCTCTCAGTCCTCTCCTGTACGTCTTGACACTAGATCCTCTTCTTAGGGCGTTGCAGAGAGATCGCTTCATCAGAGGAATTTTTCCCCACGGTTGTCCGGAGTATCGCATCACCAGTCTAGCCCACGCTGACGATTGTTACGTCATCCTCCGGAACACAGAGGAACTGCTAAAGGTGCGAGAACATTTACGGCGCTACGAAATTGTTTCCGGAGCAAAGGTGAACGAGCTTAAAAGTCAGATTTACGATCTCGACGGGCGGACGGGAAGAATGGAAGTGACTCCCATGGTGCCTACGGAGAAGGATCATAGAGACCGTGAGGAGCTGGAAGGACAGGTAGAAGGAAAGGAGAACAGACAGCATGACGACGAAGGAGGGAGCGGGACAGGAACGGGGATGCTGTCTCTGAAGATCCTGGGAGTCACCTTTTCTTTGAGAGCTGATGGCTGGAGGGATAATTGGATTGTATGGCAACAGCGAGTGTTGGAAAGACTGGACAAGTGGAAGACATGGAGATTATCCACAGCACAAAAAGTTCAATATTTTGCCATATATTGCATTCCAGCTGGCAATTACCTAGCGACAGTTTACCCTCCGCCGGAATCTACAGTAACCATCATCACCAGAGCGGTTTTTAAGTGGATTTTCGGGACGCTCCACTTACCGCTTGCGAGAGCAGTCGTTCAGAGAGGACACGGAGAAGGAGGTCTTGGGTTACCGGAGATTGGACTGTGGTTCCTATCCATCTTTCTAGTTTTTAACTGTGGAACTTGGCAGCAGAATGCGACGGGCTTGATTACGCAAGAAATGTACACCAGACAGTTCTTTATGGACAGTTGGGTAGACACCAGATGGGCAAAACGATGGTGGAAAGAAGGCTCTCTGCCGACCCGCTTGACGGCTTCGATGAAAGTACAGCTTCCTGACTTTATGGTTGAGGTAGCAAAGGGGATACAGAAACATGGCATCGAAGCCTCAGAAGTCAAGGGAACTAGCCCGGGAACTAAAGGAGTTACCGGAAAGTTGTACTGGACTGTTATGCACCGAAGTCGGTTGGTACCCTATGATGAAGAGAGACGGAAGAAGGAGACGCTTTCTTCGTATTTGAGGAACCAGATCTTTCCTATCCCCACCTTCGGTGACCGGACCATACCTTATGCCCTACGGGATCTTCGTTGGAGGACTTACCATCAGATATTATATGTGGGAAGTAAAAAGTTTGGGGCGACAGAAGATCAACAGCGTTGCCCCAGGGTGCTTTGTAGGTCTTTGAATCCACATACCAACATTCCTGAGACCATCCCCCATGTTGTGAAGGAGTGTGTAGCTGTAAGGAGGTCGTGGGCAGGAGTAGCCAGAGCATTGCAATGGCCTTTTCTGATATCACAACACTGGGAAACGATTGTCTCGGGATTGGAGCCGACAGAAGGGTTTGGGAATCCCAGGGAGCAGGGGGACTGTCCGGGTGAGAAGGCTGGTATTAAGGTTCCTTGGGCACTGGTTAGGTTAGTGAATCTCATCTTTGTTAGTACTGTGATGAAAAACAGAAGGGAGGAGGTGTATACCAAAAAGGCAGTACCCTTAGTTGAAACGGTACATACTGTAACAGATTATTTGGCGAAAATTAAAAGATGGGAAGAAAAGAGGATGAAGGGCGTGAAGTGGCTGAGCAGGTGGAGGTGGTTTCATGAGATCAACCCGCCAGTTCCTTGAAGTCAGATATAATTGCTTCCTACCTTGACTTCTCTCAAGTTGGATAGACATCTGTTGTATAACTTAATTCTTTTTTTTTTTTCCTTAATTAGTAAAAAGTGAAAAGTTGATAGTTAATAGTTGATAGTTCATAGTTCATAGTTAATAGTTAATAATGAATAAAGTTAATAAAGTTAATACAGTTAATAAAGTTAATAAAGTTAATAAAGTTTGAAATATGAACAGCCTGAATGTTGATGGCTTACATTTATGTCGATGCTTGATGCTTAATGCTTTATGCTTAATGATAATATTTAATGGTGATATTTAATGCTAGAAATATTTAGATGCCTATATTAATATGTAATATGTACGTATGTAGGTATGTATGTATGTATTAACTGTATTTATTGTTTCAATCGTAATTATGCATCTTGGAATTTGTTGCTTACAGTTTGTTGTAGAATGGTTATTATTAAATAAAAATCTATTTTCCTAAAAAAAAAAAAAATCTATTTTCCTAACCCTCACCCTGACCCTGACCCTGACCCTGACCCTGACCCTGACCCTGACCCTGACCCTGACCCTGACCCTGACCCTGACCCTGACCCTGACCCTGACCCCACCCACCTTGAATAGCAGACGTGCGATCAAGGAGCTCTCACTTCCTGGTTTGGATTTTCGCTTTTTTGACCTATTATATCTCTGACAAAAATTTCAATTTTGGTCAGACTTTGTTCCTAAGGGTACCCCCATCAGGGGGTGCGAATATGGAGCCCCCCCCCTCCTGGGGGGGACCCCCAAATTGAGATCGAATTTTTGCCTATACAAGACAATGGAGACAATGGAGAGCATGCTTCTCAGCATGGCCTACAAGAAAAAGGCTTCCAACTTTATCTGCTGCCATCCTCTTTGGGAGTCGCGCCTTCGGACGTCACGGACAGTAAGGATGTTCAAGGGCCCCTGGGGAATCTAGACCGGACCCCCGTTTTGGGTTTTCAACCCTCCCAGAAGACCCCTGCCGCTTTAAAGGAGAATCCCTTTTCCATATTGCTTTCAATAGAACATGCAACAGCAGAGGGAGCTGTAACCTTAGAGGGCTCTGGGGATGACCTGGCCCTGGACGTGGTGGGTGAGAGTTTGAAGGACACCTTTACTCCTGAGGAGACCCAGAGCACTCGAAAACCCGTTACACGTGGCCCTACTCTTGAGGAGACCTTTACATCAAAGGGATGTAAAGCCTCTGGGAAGGCTGTTACACGTGTCCTTACTCACGAGGAGACCTTTGCTCCTACGCAAAACTTGAATGCTGGGGAGGCTGTTACACGTGTCCTTACTCACGAGGAGACCTTTGCTCCTACGCAAAACTTGATGGCTGGGGAGGCCGTTACACTTGTCCTTACTCGCGAGGAGACCTTCACTCCTATACAAATCCTGAATGCTGGGGAGGCCGTTACACGTGCCCTTACTCGCGAGGAGACCTTTGTCCCTGTGCAAATCCTGAATGCTGGGGAGGCCGTTACACGTGTCCTTACTCGCGAGGAGACCTTTGTTCCTATGCAAAACTTGAATGCTGGGGAAGCTGTTACACGTGTCCCTACTCATGAGGAGACCTCTGCTCCTAAGCAAGACCTGAATGTTGGGGGGGCTTTTACACATGTCCTTACTCGCGAGGAGACCTTTGCTCCTATGCAAACCCTGAATGCTAGGGAGGTGCTTACACGTGTCCTTACTCACGAGGAGACCTTTACTCCTATGCAAATCCTGAATGCTAAGAAGGCTGTTCCACGTGTCCTTACTCACGAGGAGACCTTTGCTCCTACGAAAACCCTGAATGCTGGGGACGCTGTTACACATGTACTTACTCATGAGGAGACCTTTATAACTCAGGAGGCCCAGAAGACTGAGAACTTTATCACGCAGGTCCTTACTCCCGAGGAGACCTCTACTCCCATTCCTGATTCTGACGCACCAGTGTGCTGTGATGTGATGGACTCGTTTGCTGACCCAGATGTTGACACGGCTGAACCAGATATGCACTCTATTAAAAGCCGAGATAGACTTCCGATAACAGCTGCTGTGCAAATGGAGAAACAAGGACAGGCCCTTAAACAGATAGGGGGCCCCTCCCACAGCACCACATTTCAGGAAGACATACGGCAGTCAAGACTCTGCCCCGACCAAGGGAGTGAAGTTGAATTTATTCTTACCTCTGACTCCGACCTCGATCTTGGCCGTGTTTCCCGGGTTGACTCTATTGATGTCCCTGTTATCCAATGCCAAAGAGCAGCTTATAAACAATCGAAGGATTCCTTTGTCCTGGGAAAGGGGGATGATTTTTCTCAGCGGCGTATGGACCGTTATCTTGACGAGGTGATGGATTTAGCTAAGTCCCCTATAGCTTGTAGAGCAAAATCGGAACCTGTTCCTTCGGAGATCCCCGTGGAGAAAGACATCGTCTCCTCTAACACAGACTTACCCCGAGAGCCCGAAGAGGAAAGGCAAAGATGGGCCGAGGGACTACGTAAAGCTCGTTACCAGCTAAAAGAAACGGAAATTTCCATTCAAAATGTGGATAAACACCTAGTGGATTGTCTGGACCTCGAACGGCGTGCTAAACTCCTTAAACAGAAGGACAGATTCCTTGATATAATACTGAAAGAGACACACAAGGTCCACGTTTATGAGGACTTATTCAAACTGGCACAAGTCGATGAAGACTCTTCGAACATCGCCCCTTCCTCCAGAACGAAATATCCTAAGGGTGTCGTTGACCACAGTTCGTCCCCGGAGGAACAACCGGCTAAAAAGAAGCAGAAGCAAGGGCGAGAATCTCACTTGGCCCAAACTTCGCATGGTGCCCGAGAACATGTAGACCGACAGTCTTCCCAGAGTCTTGAACGAGATTGTTCTACACATGTTTATGGACAGCGCTCAGAGGAGAAAAATACGAGTCTAGCAAAACAGGGGGTTGGAATCGGGGACTTGTCTCCGGCCCTGTCTGTGGAATGCGGAACCCCAGGGATAGAATCTAATGCTGTCCGGAATGTTAGAGAGATTCAATTGAGGAATGCCTGGGAGAAGATAAAGTTTGGTCCCATGTCTAGGGGTCTGGACCTTTTGGTTCCAGAAGAAACTAATAAGCTCGATTTGGCAAAGTTCTGGTGTTTTCTGTTGACTCATGTGGGATGGGTGATGGTACCCACGCCTTCCTTAACTAAGAGAAGCAAGGACTCGATGATAGACTTGCTGGATAAACAAAAGGAGGTGTTGTTTACATATCTTACTGATGGAGAGGAAACCGGACGAGAGCCGCCGTCGCAAAATCTTCTTTATGCCAGATCCCTATCGATCAACATCGTTGATAGGCTTGTCATAGGACGTCGGAGTCGTACTTCGACGGAGACCTATCCCTCCTGGTTGACGGAGGAGGGACTTACGAAACTTCTCAAAGGTATCTGTCGTCGTGCTGAAGAAAGACCGCCGGCGGAAGGCACGGGATTTCTTGACGAACCTGGCAAGAGAGCGACAGAAATGACACAAAAAGATTTGATACACTGGTGCATCCAAGCGTTGCATGTTTTCAAAGTCCGTGTTCAACGACTAAAGGGAGAGGCGGAGACGTCGACTGGAAGGAGTGTCGCGCCCAGGAAAGGAAGGCTTGAACGGAAAACTGTGTCTAAGATGATGACGGATACGACTCAGCTGGCTAATCCTGTGACGATTCCATCGCATGCTGAATTATCTGCCATGATGGCAGCACAAGATGCCCGAATGTGTCGCCAGGGAGACTCTGCTTCGCAGAGTCTCCCGCAAACGGGTGAGGGTCACGGTCGTTTCTGTTCTGTGGATAAGAGGCTCTTTCTAGAAGATGAAGAGGGACGTAGGAAGAAAGGAGAGAGAGGGATGAAAGATGAAAAGGCGACTGAAAAGGAAGGAGAGGGAGGAGATGAGGACAGCGGGGGGTTATCTGGCTTATCTGGCATAGAATCTCTCTCTAGTTCTGAAAGGGAAGAGGAGGAAGAAGAGGAGATGGAGTTAGCCCCTACTAAGGAAGGTGGATGTATATCAGATAGGGATATTAAGAGAAAGGAAGTAGTTTCTTCGGAGAGATGTGGAGGGAAGCCGCAGAGGGAGGGGAGAAGGGAGGGGAGAAGAAAGGAGAGCAGGGAATTAAACTTTAGGGACAAGGCACCCCTGCGGGGGAATGTTTCGCAAGTGGATACTGGGTCTTCGGGTCTTCTTTCTCTTCCCGATACAGCACAGACCAGCCTGTCATCTGAAGGGAAGGGAGAAGCTGTTAGCTTGACCTCAATGATTAGGACTCTGAACGAGACAGTTCTACCGATGCAGACAGACATGCAATCAGAACAGGACTCCCTTCTGATCACCGTGCAAGGAAACTTACCTGTGACGACTGAAGATATATCGATAGGGAACTTCGTCATGGACACGGATTCGGAATTGATTGAACTGCGACTTAAAACAGGACCTGTGAGTAAAGAAAACATACATGAGACATTTGAGACATATGTAAATCCTTCTGCAGGAACTTCAGTGATCTTGCAGGAGGATCCTTCCAATCATGTAACATCAGAGACAAACGGAAAGCGGGAACGTGATACACAAATATCGGTATGCACGGTTAGGGTTGAAAAGGGAGCCCAAGGTTTAGGAATTGGAGTAGGAGATGCTGATGTGTCACAAGGTACGCCAGTGGGGATAGCATTGGGAAACCAAGGAGAACCTAAGAGGGATGTGGTCCTACCGGTTCCTAGAAACCCGGGAGTAACTGTAACAACACCTAGGTTACCTACAAGTAATACTCTTCCTGACACAATGCCTAAGGTTTCAGCAGCAAGTTTTAGAGAATCTTTAACAACAGATTCTAGGGAACCTCTAACAACGGGTTCTAGCGAATCCTTACCAGCCCACACACCTTCCGTTGGGAGCGCAGGAACGTCTTATGCAGACATGTTGAGGGGAACCGGTAGGAGGCCAAGGGACCCGGGATCACGGAGGGAGGGGGAAACGGATGGAGAACCCCCCCGCCGTCGGACGGATTTTGAAAAGGAGAGACTGGAGGATGAAGAATTCTTAGAGGATTTCTTCAATATGAGAGAAGATGAAGGAGAATTTGATCCGAGGCAAAGATTTGTTATTCGGTTCAGGTATAAAGGCTCAGATCCACAAAAGCTCACAGAAGAATACATGATAGAGGAGGTGCTTTTAGGGGTAATGGGAATTCCACGAGGCGACATACTGGCAGTTATCATGCCGCCGGGGCTTAGGGAAACCGATGTTTGTTTTGTGTCAGAACGAGGATACCAGAAGGGTTGGGGGAGGTTGAGAGAAATCATGAGGTCGACCCCGAATCCCTTTGGTGACTATGACATTATTCCCCTCTTCCGAGGAGAATCGAGGGTTCTGACGGTGGCCTTCAGAACGACAAATATTCCAGCAGAGGATGTGGAACAATGGCTGGGCAGATTTTGCAAGGTGTTGTTACCCCCCCAAAAGGCCCTCAATTCGTGGGGCATTTGGAAAGGAGAATATAAGACTGTCGTCTCTTTGCAAAGAGACTTCAGGAGTAAACTACAACATATTCCTAAATATTTTTTTCTGGGAGGAGATAGAGGAATCACCAGGTACAGTGGGCAACCCCCAGCATGCTTCCAATGTGGGGGGTTTGACCATATTAGGCAACACTGTGCCACACCTTTGTGTTCTGTCTGTGGGAGGAGGGGCCATAACTCCACACAATGTACAACTGGAGTGGTCTGTAACCTTTGTGGCCGCCAAGGCCACACGTACCTTCTGTGTCCCGACGCGCATTATAACAAGTGGTATCCAAACTCGTACTCAAAACTCGTTCGCTGTCACCCTCATTTAAATCGAACAGATGAGGATTCATCGACTGGCCAATTTTCAGAGGGTGCTACTGCAAAACACGGGGAGAAGGACAGTAACGAATGTTTACATGAAGGGGGTTGGCAGGAGGTAAAGAGGACTTCGCACGATGTCCTTAGAGGCAGGGTAAGACGGGGAGTGTATAACCCGATACGAACGATGGTCAGCAACCGATTTGAAGCCTTGAATGTGACAGAAGAGGAAGGTACGCAAGATACGCCTCTGGCCTCCCTTACTACCGGATTATGTATCAACCCGGAACAAAAACAAAGAGATGACATGCAGACTGATAGAAAGGCGGGATCGGAGAAACCTAAGATGAGGAAAGAGTCAAGGAAAGAGTCAAGGAAAGAGTCGAAGAAAGCCATATTCCGTACATACGAAAACCTTACAGAAAAGGAACTCCAGGTAATTACTGAAGAACTCAACGAAAAGATCCAAAAGGTGACCCAAGCACTTTCCGCTGCAGAAGGTGCATCTGAGGAGGTACAACTACGTTTAAGTCAAAAGGAGCATTATTGGAGAGATGCGGTTACCTGCATACAACGTGAACTGGCTAGAAGAAGGGACCGAGACCCAAACCTTACCGAGGAACCGTTAAGTGACTCCCAGATGATGATGGTGGAAGAAGCGCCAGAACAGGAGGCGATGCTGAACCAGGGAGACACACAGAACCAGGAACAGATACCTATGTATACAGATGGACAAAGACAAGAACAAATTAGAGAGCGAATTGCAGAGATAAGCGAGGACCTTGAAGGAGGGAAGACAGAATCGATGGAGTGGATAAGTGGAATATCTTTGGTGGAAAAGAACCCTGTGACAGGCGACCAGTCTGACTCTCCTCCTGACCAGGAAAAGGTTCCTCAACAGCACGAGTATCCTCCTCCTGTTAGCTTACCTGACTCAAGTGGAAACATTTTGACGCCGTGCGCGTCATTTCCGTGTAAGGCCACGCCTCCTGATCCGCAGGAGGAGGTGGAGACGATGAGTTTAGAAACTGTAGTGGAAGGCATGGAGGAAGACCGGCGAGGTTTGTAGGAAAATAATAGGAATAGGCAAAGATAAAATGACAGTCGATAAGTTCAATGGAACTGGATTTAAGATGGTTTATTGCTATTGCTGCTATCTTATATTCATTAACAATACCAATGGAGTTGAACATACTTACCTGGAATTGTAGAGGGCTACGGCAGTCGGTGAGGAGAGAAGATGTTTATTACCACATTAGGAGGCTAAAGGCTGATGTTTTTGTCCTGCAAGAAACTAATATTAGTACTCCTAGGGAGAGGAGTGCAGCGCAGAATTCCTGGACTTGGGGGCCTTCAATTTGGTCTTTGAAAGAAGAGGAAGGAACGGGAGGTGTCGCGGTTCTCTTCTTATGCAATCCTGATCTTCAAGTTGTGAGGACCATCGATGCTATGCCGGGTCATCTTATAATAGTGGACTTCAATCTTAAAAACCCGGCAAAAGCGTTAGACAGCAAGTTTAGGTTGTGTGCCCTCTATGCTCCTGTGAAGGCAATTCATAGACGACAGCTGTGGCAAACATTGGAGGATCATATTGGTACAAAGAGGGCTCTACTCGTGGCGGGAGATTTCAATGTTCGCTCCGAGCGAGAGGATAGAATTAATTTGAGAGCCGGTGCTCAAATGGGAACGTCTGCCCCTGTATTTAAACAGCTGACAATGGAGGAAAAAAGACTGAAAGCCCTTCTTAAAGATCGCCTTGGCTTGATGGATGCGGGGCTACAGAATGATGGGGAATTAGATTTTCTCCCTACGCATCACCGGGCAACGTTCCGACGTAAATTCACAGCAACCTTAGGGTGTAAGATGACTTATTATCACCCTCTGTCGACAAGCAGGCTGGACAGAATATGGGCCCCAGCGGCTCTCCCCCTTACGGGATGTAAGATTATTTTGACGCCGTGGTCAGACCACGCTATTCTTCAAGTATTATTTGCAGGACAACCCAATAGGAGGAAACACAAACCAGCTTGGCGACTCAGTGAAGCGGACCTCAGGACCTTTCGGATGGAACCGGAAATTGTTCTGACGCTTGAATGCCAGAAGCGTATAAAGTCTGGGAGGGATGTCCTCGATTGGTGGGAAAGGACGAAAGATGCCATACGATATGCTTCGGTTCGGGCCAGGAGAGTGCAGGGCAGTTATGAACTGTCACAATATCACAGAGCGATCCAGAACGTACTTGCATGCAGATGGAGAATGAACAAGGGCCTTGACGTTGACAATGAACGGCTTCGACGCAATCAAGAACTTATTAAAACTTACCGCCTTACCCAACGTCGACGGCGTCATATGGCACGGGTGGCTAGAGCATCGGGGCCGTTAATTGAGAAGGGAGAATGGCAAAAAGATCGCCTGCCTCGATACAACCAGACTCTGTCCGCGTTAAAAGGAGGTCCGTCAGATGGACTACTTCAAGAACCGGTCGAGATAGCAGAAGAGGTCTCTAGATTTTATAGAGAATTTTACGCGGTTTCGGAAACCTCTCCTGATGAAGTACGCATTCAGTCCTATCTAGAAAGTGCTTTTGGGCAGAAACCGTTACCGCCAAACGAAGAAGATCTTTGCGAACTCTCTCGGCCCTTCGAGCAAGAAGAAATCCAGCGAGCCATTCAGGCGGGTAAACGTAACTCTAAGCCGGGACCGGATGGGTTACCGGATGGGTTCTATAAGAACTTTAAAGATCACTTAGTTCCCATCTTGACGGAGGTTTTTAATGAGATGCTGCAGAGGGCGAGGGTGGGACGGAGTTTTTTACACGGATCAATGAGTCTATTGTACAAAGGAGGAGATCCGACTCTGATAGGCAACTGGAGACCCATCACGGTTAACAACACCGATTATAGGATACTAGCAAGGGTCCTCAATAATAGGTTGAAAAAACTGGCTAATGCACTAGTGCAGGTTGGACAAACAAGAAAGAAGCAAGAAAAGGAACAACTATGCATATTGCAGCTGGACCAGAGTAAAGCGTTTGACCGGGTTGACAGAGGCTACATGTGGGCTGTTTTAAAATTCCATGGATTGCCAGAACAGCTGATCAAGCTCCTACAGGCACTTTACATGAACGCGCAGGTTACACCAAACGTCGGAGGGTGTCGAGGGTCGCCATTTCTAGTACCCACGGGGGTTAGACAAGGATGCCCTCTCAGTCCTCTCCTGTACGTCTTGACACTAGATCCTCTTCTTAGGGCGTTGCAGAGAGATCGGTTCATCGGAGGAATTTTTCCCCACGGTTGTCCGGAGTATCGCATCACCAGTCTAGCCCACGCTGACGATTGTTACGTCATCCTCCGGAACACAGAGGAACTGCTAAAGGTGCGAGAACATTTACGGCGCTACGAAATTGTTTCCGGAGCAAAGGTGAACGAGCTTAAAAGTCAGATTTACGATCTCGACGGGCGGACGGGAAGAATGGAAGTGACTCCCATGGTGCCTACGGAGAAGGATCATAGAGACCGTGAGGAGCTGGAAGGACAGGTAGAAGGAAAGGAGAACAGACAGCATGACGACGAAGGAGCGAGCGCGACAGGAACGGGGATGCTGTCTCTGAAGATCCTGGGAGTCACCTTTTCTTTGAGAGCTGATGGCTGGAGGGATAATTGGATTGTATGGCAACAGCGAGTGTTGGAAAGACTGGACAAGTGGAAGACATGGAGATTATCCACAGCACAAAAAGTTCAATATTTTGCCATATATTGCATTCCAGCTGGCAATTACCTAGCGACAGTTTACCCTCCGCCGGAATCTACAGTAACCATCATCACCAGAGCGGTTTTTAAGTGGATTTTCGGGACGCTCCACTTACCGCTTGCGAGAGTAGTCGTTCAGAGAGGACACGGAGAAGGAGGTCTTGGGTTACCGGAGATTGGACTGTGGTTCCTATCCATCTTTCTAGTTTTTAACTGTGGAACTTGGCAGCAGAATGCGACGGGCTTGATTACGCAAGAAATGTACACCAGACAGTTCTTTATGGACAGTTGGGTAGACACCAGATGGGCAAAACGATGGTGGAAAGAAGGCTCTCTGCCGACCCGCTTGACGGCTTCGATGAAAGTACAGCTTCCTGACTTTATGGTTGAGGTAGCAAAGGGGATACAGAAACATGGCATCGAAGCCTCAGAAGTCAAGGGAACTAGCCCGGGAACTAAAGGAGTTACCGGAAAGTTGTACTGGACTGTTATGCACCGAAGTCGGTTGGTACCCTATGACGAAGAGAGACGGAAGAAGGAGACGCTTTCTTCGTATTTGAGGAACCAGATCTTTCCTATCCCCACCTTCGGTGACCGGACCATACCTTATGCCCTACGGGATCTTCGTTGGAGGACTTACCATCAGATATTATATGTGGGAAGTAAAAAGTTTGGGGCGACAGAAGATCAACAGCGTTGCCCCAGGGTGCTTTGTAGGTTTTTGAATCCACATCCCAACATTCCTGAGACCATCCCCCATGTTGTGAAGGAGTGTGTAGCTGTAAGGAGGTCGTGGGCAGGAGTAGCCAGAGCATTGCAATGGCCTTTTCTGATATCACAACACTGGGAAACGATTGTCTCGGGATTGGAGCCAACAGAAGGGTTTGGGAATCCCAGGGAGCAGGGGGGCTGTCCGGGTGAGAAGGCTGGTATTAAGGTTCCTTGGGCACTGGTTAGGTTAGTGAATCTCATCTTTGTTAGTACTGTGATGAAAAACAGAAGGGAGGAGGTGTATACCAAAAAGGCAGTACCCTTAGTTGAAACGGTACATACTGTAACAGATTATTTGGCGAAAATTAAAAGGTGGGAAGAAAAGACGATGAAGGGCGTAAAGTGGCTGAGCAGGTGGAGGTGGTTTCATGAGATCAACCCGCCAGTTCCTTGAAGTCAGATATAATTGCTTCCTACCTTGACTTCTCTCAAGTTGGATAGACATCTGTTGTATAACTTAATTCTTCTTTTTCTTTTTCTTTTATTTCCTTAATTAGTAAAAAGTGAAAAGTTGATAGTTAATAGTTGATAGTTCATAGTTCATAGTTAATAGTTAATAATGAATAAAGTTAATAAAGTTAATACAGTTAATAAAGTTAATAAAGTTAATAAAGTTTGAAACATGAACAGCCTGAATGTTGATGGCTTACATTTATGTCGATGCTTGATGCTTAATGCTTTATGCTTAAAGTTAATATTTAATGGTGATATTTAATGCTAGAAATATTTAGATGCCTATATTAATATGTAATATGTACGTATGTAGGTATGTATGTATGTATTAACTGTATTTATTGTTTCAATCGTAATTATGCATCTTGGAATTTGTTGCTTACAGTTTGTTGTAGAATGGTTATTATCAAATAAAAAATCTATTTTCCTAAAAATCTATTTTCCTAACCCTAACCCTAACCCTAACCCTAACCCTAACCCCCACCCACCTTGAATAGCAGACGTGCGATCAAGGAGCTCTCACTTCCTGGTTTGGATTTTCGCTTTTTTTACCTATTATATCTCTCAGAAAAATTTCAATTTTGGTCAGAGTTTGTTCCTAAGGGTACCCCCATCAGGGGGTCCGAATATGGAGGGCCCCCCTCCTGGGGGGGACCCCCAAATTGAGATCGAATTTTTGCCTATAGAAGACAATGGAGAGAATGGAGACCATGCTTCCCAGCATGGCCTACAAGAAAAAAGGCTTCCAACTTCATCTGCTGCCATCCGCTTTGGGAGTCGTGCCTTCTGACGTCACAGACAGTAAGGATGTTCGAGGGCCCCTGGGGAATATAGACCAGACCCCCAGTTTGGGTTTTGACCCCTCCCAGAAGACCCCTGCCGCTTTAAAGGAGGATTCCTTTTCCCTATTGCTTTCAATGGAACAAGCAACAGGACAGGCCGCTGTAACCTTAGAGGGGTCTGGGGATGACCTGGCCCTGGACGTGGTGGGTGAGAGTTTGAATGACACCTTTACTCCTGAGGAGACCCGGAGCATTCGGAAACCCGTTACACGTGGCCCTACTCTTGAGGAGACCTTTTCTTCTAAGAACGCCCTGGACTCTGGGGAGGCTGTTACACGTGTACTTACTCGTGAGGAGACCTTTCCTCCTATGCAAGGCCTGAATGTGGGGGAGACTGTTACATGTGTCCTTACTCGCGAGGAGACCTCTGCGCCTAAGCAAAACTTGAATGCTGGGGAGGCCGTTACACTTGCCCTTACTCACGAGGAGACCTTCACTCCTATTCAAATCCTGAATGCTGGGGAGACCGTTACACGTGTCCTTACTCGCGAGGAGACCTATGCTCCTATGCAAAAATTGAATGCTGGGGAAGCTGTTACACCTGTCCTTACTCATGAGGAGACCTCTGCTCCTAAGCAAGACCTGAATATTGGGGAGGCTGTTACACGTGTCCTTACTCACGAGGAGACCTTTGCTCCTATGCAAATCCTGAATGCTAGGGAGGTGCTTACACGTGTCCTTACTCACGAGGAGACCTTTACTCCTATGCAAATCCTGAATGCTGGGAAGGCTGTTACACGTGTCCTTACTCACGAGGAGACCTTTGCTCCTACGAAAACCCTGAATGCTGGGGACGCTGTTACACATGTACTTACTCATGAGGAGACCTTTATAACTCAGGAGGCCCAGAAGACTGAGAACTTTATCACGCAGGTCCTTACTCCCGAGGAGACCTCTACTCCCATTCCTCATTCTGACACAACAGTGTGTTGTGATGTGATGGACCCGCTTGCTGACCCAGATGTTGACACGGCTGAACCAGATATGCAATCTATTAAAAGCCGAGATAGACTTCCGATAACAGCTGCTGTGCAAATGGAGAAACAAGGACAGGCCCTTAAACAGACAGGGGGCCCCTCCCACAGCACCAAATTTCAGGAAGACATACGGCGGTCAAGACTCTGCCCCGACCAAGGGAGTGAAGTTGAATTTATTCTTACCTTTGACTCCGACCTTGATCTTGGCCGTGTTTCCCGGGTTGACTCTATTGATGTCGCTGTTATCCAATGCCAAAAAGCAGCTTATAAACAATCGAAGGATTCCTTTGTCCTGGGAAAGGGGGATGATTTTTCTCAGCGGCGTATGGACCGTTATCTTGACGAGGTGATGGATTTAGCTAAGTCCCCTATAGCTTGTAGAGCAAAATCGGAACCTGTTCCTTCGGAGATCCCCGTGGAGAAAGACATCGTCTCCTCTAACACAGACTTACCCCGAGAGCCGGAAGAGGAAAGGCAAAGATGGGCCGAGGGACTACGTAAAGCTCGTTACCAGCTAAAAGAAACGGAAATTTCCATTCAAAATGTGGATAAACACCTAGTGGATTGTCTGGACCTTGAACGGCGTGCTAAACTCCTTAAACAGAAGGACAGATTTCTTGATATAATACTGAAAGAGACACACAAGGTCCACGTTTATGAGGACTTATTCAAACTGGCACAAGTCGATGAAGACTCTTCAAACATCGTCCCTTCCTCCCGAACGAAATGTTCTAAGAGTGTCATTGACCACAGTTCGTCCCCGGAGGAACAACCGGCTAAAAAGAAGCAGAAGCAAGGGCGAGAATCTCACTCGGCCCGAACTTCACAGGGTGCCCGAGAACATGCAGACCGACAGTCTTCCCAGAGTCTTGAACAAGAAGATTGTTCTACACATATTTATGGACAGCTCTCAGAGGAGCAAAATACGAGTATAGCAAAACAGGGGGTTGGAATCGGGGACTTGTCTCCGGCCCTGTCTCTGGAATGTGGAACCCCAGGGATAGAATCTAATGCTGTCCGGAATGTTAGAGAGATCCAATTGACTAATGCCTGGGAGAAGATAAAGTTTGGTCCCATGTCTAAGGGTCTGGACCTTTTGGTTCCAGAACAAATGAATAAGCTCGATTTGGCAAAGTTCTGGGGTTTTCTGTTGACTCATGTGGGATGGGTGATGGTACCCACACCTTCGTTAAATAAGAGAAGCAAGGACTCGATGATAACTTGCTTGATAAACAAAAGGAGGTGTTGTTTACCTATCTTACTGATGGAGAGGAAACCGGACAAGAGCCGCCGCCGCAAAATCTTCTTTATGCCAGATCCCTATCGATCAACATCGTTGATAGGCTTGTCATAGGACGTCGGAGTTGTACTTCGACGGAGACCTATCCCTCCTGGTTGACGGAGGAGGGACTTACGAAACTTCTCAAAGGTATCTGTCGTCGTGCTGAAGAAAGACTGCCGGCGGAAGGCACGGGATTTCTTGACGAACCTGGCAAGAGAGCGACAGAAATGACACAAAAAGATTTGATACACTGGTGCATCCAAGCGTTGCATGTTTTCAAAGTCCGTGTTCAACGACTAAAGGGAGAGGCGGAGACGTCGACTGGAAGGAGTGTCGCGCCCAGGAAAGGAAGGCTTGAACGGAAAACTGTGTCTAAGATGATGACGGATACGACTCAGCTGGCTAATCCTGTGACGATTCCATCGCATGCTGAATTATCTGCCATGATAGCAGCACAAGATGCCCGAATGTGTCGCCAGGGAGACTCTGCTTCGCAGAGTCTCCCGCAAACGGGTGAGGGTCACGGTCGTTTCTGTTCTGTGGATAAGAGGCTCTTTCTAGAAGATGAAGAGGGACGTAGGAAGAAAGGAGAGAGAGGGATGAAAGATGAAAAGGGGACTGAAAAGGAAGGAGAGGGAGGAGATGAGGACAGCGGGGGGTTATCTGGCTTATCTGGCATAGAATCTCTCTCTAGTTCTGAAAGGGATGAGGAGGAAGAAGAGGAGATGGAGTTAGCCCCTACTAAGGAAGGTGGATGTATATCAGATAGGGATATTAAGAGAAAGGAAGTAGTTTCTTTGGAGAGATGTGGAGGGAAGCCGCAGAGGGAGGGGAGAAGGGAGGGGAGAAGGAAGGAGAGCAGGGAATTAAACTTTAGGGACAAGGCACCCCTGCGGGGGAATGTTTCACAAGTGGATACTGGGTCTTCGGGTCTTCTTTCTCTTCCCGATACAGCACAGACCAGCCTGTCATCTGAAGGGAAGGGAGAAGCTGTTAGCTTGACCTCAATGACTAGGACTATGAACGAGACAGTTCTACCGATGCAGACAGACATGCAATCAGAACAGGACTCCCTTCTGATCACCGTGCAAGGAAACTTACCTGTGACGACTGAAGATATATCGATAGGGAACTTCGTCATGGACACGGATTCGGAATTGATTGAACTGCGACTTAAAACAGGACCTGTGAGTAAAGAAAACATACATGAGACATTTGAGACATATGTAAATCCTTCTGCAGGAACTTCAGTGATCTTGCAGGAGGATCCTTCCAATCATGTAACATCAGAGACAAACGGAAAACGGGAACGTGATACACAAATATCGGTATGCACGGTTAGGGTTGAAAAGGGAGCCCAAGGTTTGGGAATTGGAGTAGGAGATGCTGATGTGTCACAAGGTACGCCAGTGGGGATAGCATTGGGAAACCAAGGAGAACCTAAGAGGGATGTGGTCCTACCGGTTCCTAGAAACCCGGGAGTAACTTTAACAACACCTAGGTTACCTACGAGTAATACTCTTCCTGACGCAATGCCTAAGGTTTCAGCAGCAAGTTTTAGAGAATCTTTAACAACAGATTCTAGGGAACCTCTAACAACGGGTTCTAGCGAATCCTTACCAGCCCACAAACCTTCCGTTGGGAGCGCAGGAACGTCTTATGCAGACATGTTGAGGGGAACCGGTAGGAGGCCAAGGGACCCGGGATCACGGAGGGAGGGGGAAACGGATGGAGAACCCCCCCGCCGTCGGACGGATTTTGAAAAGGAGAGACTGGAGGATGAAGAATTCTTAGAGGATTTCTTCAATATGAGAGAAGATGAAGGAGAATTTGATCCGAGGCAAAGATTTGTTATTCGGTTCAGGTATAAAGGCTCAGATCCACAAAAGCTCACAGAAGAATACATGATAGAGGAGGTGCTTTTAGGGATAATGGGAATTCCACGAGGCGACTACGTAAAGCTCGTTACCAGCTAAAAGAAACGGAAATTTCCATTCAAAATGTGGATAAACACCTAGTGGATTGTCTGGACCTTGAACGGCGTGCTAAACTCCTTAAACAGAAGGACAGATTTCTTGATATAATACTGAAAGAGACACACAAGGTCCACGTTTATGAGGACTTATTCAAACTGGCACAAGTCGATGAAGACTCTTCAAACATCGTCCCTTCCTCCCGAACGAAATGTTCTAAGAGTGTCATTGACCACAGTTCGTCCCCGGAGGAACAACCGGCTAAAAAGAAGCAGAAGCAAGGGCGAGAATCTCACTCGGCCCGAACTTCACAGGGTGCCCGAGAACATGCAGACCGACAGTCTTCCCAGAGTCTTGAACAAGAAGATTGTTCTACACATATTTATGGACAGCTCTCAGAGGAGCAAAATACGAGTATAGCAAAACAGGGGGTTGGAATCGGGGACTTGTCTCCGGCCCTGTCTCTGGAATGTGGAACCCCAGGGATAGAATCTAATGCTGTCCGGAATGTTAGAGAGATCCAATTGACTAATGCCTGGGAGAAGATAAAGTTTGGTCCCATGTCTAAGGGTCTGGACCTTTTGGTTCCAGAACAAATGAATAAGCTCGATTTGGCAAAGTTCTGGGGTTTTCTGTTGACTCATGTGGGATGGGTGATGGTACCCACACCTTCGTTAAATAAGAGAAGCAAGGACTCGATGATAACTTGCTTGATAAACAAAAGGAGGTGTTGTTTACCTATCTTACTGATGGAGAGGAAACCGGACAAGAGCCGCCGCCGCAAAATCTTCTTTATGCCAGATCCCTATCGATCAACATCGTTGATAGGCTTGTCATAGGACGTCGGAGTTGTACTTCGACGGAGACCTATCCCTCCTGGTTGACGGAGGAGGGACTTACGAAACTTCTCAAAGGTATCTGTCGTCGTGCTGAAGAAAGACTGCCGGCGGAAGGCACGGGATTTCTTGACGAACCTGGCAAGAGAGCGACAGAAATGACACAAAAAGATTTGATACACTGGTGCATCCAAGCGTTGCATGTTTTCAAAGTCCGTGTTCAACGACTAAAGGGAGAGGCGGAGACGTCGACTGGAAGGAGTGTCGCGCCCAGGAAAGGAAGGCTTGAACGGAAAACTGTGTCTAAGATGATGACGGATACGACTCAGCTGGCTAATCCTGTGACGATTCCATCGCATGCTGAATTATCTGCCATGATAGCAGCACAAGATGCCCGAATGTGTCGCCAGGGAGACTCTGCTTCGCAGAGTCTCCCGCAAACGGGTGAGGGTCACGGTCGTTTCTGTTCTGTGGATAAGAGGCTCTTTCTAGAAGATGAAGAGGGACGTAGGAAGAAAGGAGAGAGAGGGATGAAAGATGAAAAGGGGACTGAAAAGGAAGGAGAGGGAGGAGATGAGGACAGCGGGGGGTTATCTGGCTTATCTGGCATAGAATCTCTCTCTAGTTCTGAAAGGGATGAGGAGGAAGAAGAGGAGATGGAGTTAGCCCCTACTAAGGAAGGTGGATGTATATCAGATAGGGATATTAAGAGAAAGGAAGTAGTTTCTTTGGAGAGATGTGGAGGGAAGCCGCAGAGGGAGGGGAGAAGGGAGGGGAGAAGGAAGGAGAGCAGGGAATTAAACTTTAGGGACAAGGCACCCCTGCGGGGGAATGTTTCACAAGTGGATACTGGGTCTTCGGGTCTTCTTTCTCTTCCCGATACAGCACAGACCAGCCTGTCATCTGAAGGGAAGGGAGAAGCTGTTAGCTTGACCTCAATGACTAGGACTATGAACGAGACAGTTCTACCGATGCAGACAGACATGCAATCAGAACAGGACTCCCTTCTGATCACCGTGCAAGGAAACTTACCTGTGACGACTGAAGATATATCGATAGGGAACTTCGTCATGGACACGGATTCGGAATTGATTGAACTGCGACTTAAAACAGGACCTGTGAGTAAAGAAAACATACATGAGACATTTGAGACATATGTAAATCCTTCTGCAGGAACTTCAGTGATCTTGCAGGAGGATCCTTCCAATCATGTAACATCAGAGACAAACGGAAAACGGGAACGTGATACACAAATATCGGTATGCACGGTTAGGGTTGAAAAGGGAGCCCAAGGTTTGGGAATTGGAGTAGGAGATGCTGATGTGTCACAAGGTACGCCAGTGGGGATAGCATTGGGAAACCAAGGAGAACCTAAGAGGGATGTGGTCCTACCGGTTCCTAGAAACCCGGGAGTAACTTTAACAACACCTAGGTTACCTACGAGTAATACTCTTCCTGACGCAATGCCTAAGGTTTCAGCAGCAAGTTTTAGAGAATCTTTAACAACAGATTCTAGGGAACCTCTAACAACGGGTTCTAGCGAATCCTTACCAGCCCACAAACCTTCCGTTGGGAGCGCAGGAACGTCTTATGCAGACATGTTGAGGGGAACCGGTAGGAGGCCAAGGGACCCGGGATCACGGAGGGAGGGGGAAACGGATGGAGAACCCCCCCGCCGTCGGACGGATTTTGAAAAGGAGAGACTGGAGGATGAAGAATTCTTAGAGGATTTCTTCAATATGAGAGAAGATGAAGGAGAATTTGATCCGAGGCAAAGATTTGTTATTCGGTTCAGGTATAAAGGCTCAGATCCACAAAAGCTCACAGAAGAATACATGATAGAGGAGGTGCTTTTAGGGATAATGGGAATTCCACGAGGCGACATACTGGCAGTTATCATGCCGCCGGGGCTTAGGGAAACCGATGTTTGTTTTGTGTCAGAACGAGGATACCAGAAGGGTTGGGGGAGGTTGAGAGAAATCATGAGGTCGACCCCGAATCCCTTTGGTGACTATGACATTATTCCCCTCTTCCGAGGAGAATCGAGGGTTCTGACGGTGGCATTCAGAACGACAAATATTCCAGCAGAGGATGTGGAACAATGGCTGGGCAGATTTTGCAAGGTGTTGTTACCCCCCCAAAAGGCCCTCAATTCGTGGGGCATTTGGAAAGGAGAATATAAGACTGTCGTCTCTTTGCAAAGAGATTTCAGGAGTAAACTACAACATATTCCTAAATATTTTTTTCTGGGAGGAGATAGAGGGATCACCAGGTACAGTGGGCAACCCCCAGCATGCTTCCAATGTGGGGGGTTTGACCATATTAGGCAACACTGTGCCACACCTTTGTGTTCTGTCTGTGGGAGGAGGGGCCATAACTCCACACAATGTACAACTGGAGTGGTCTGTAACCTTTGTGGCCGCCAAGGCCACACGTACCTTCTGTGTCCCGACGCGCATTCTAACAAGTGGTATCCAAACTCGTACTCAAAACTCGTTCGCTGTCACCCTCATTTAAATCGAACAGATGAGGATTCATCGACTAGCCAATTTTCAGAGGGTGCTACTGCAAAACACGGGGAGAAGGACAGTAACGAATGTTTACATGAAGGGGGTTGGCAGGAGGTAAAGAGGACTTCGCACGATGTCCTTAGAGGCAGGGTAAGACGGGGAGTGTATAACCCGATACGAACGATGGTCAGCAACCGATTTGAAGCCTTGAATGTGACAGAAGAGGAAGGTACGCAAGATACGCCTCTGGCCTCCCTTACTACCGGATCATGTATCAACCCGGAACAAAAACAAAGAGATGACATGCAGACTGATAGAAAGGCGGGATCGGAGAAACCTAAGATGAGGAAAGAGTCAAGGAAAGAGTCAAGGAAAGAGTCGAAGAAAGCCATATTCCGTACATACGAAAACCTTACAGAAAAGGAACTCCAGGTAATTACTGAAGAACTCAACGAAAAGATCCAAAAGGTGACCCAAGCACTTTCCGCTGCAGAAGGTGCATCTGAGGAGGTACAACTATGTTTAAGTCAAAAGGAGCATTATTGGAGAGATGCGGTTACCTGCATACAACGTGAACTGGCTAGAAGAAGGGACCGAGACCCAAACCTTACCGAGGAACCGTTAAGTGACTCCCAGATGATGATGGTGGAAGAAGCGCCAGAACAGGAGGCGATGCTGAACCAGGGAGACACACAGAACCAGGAACAGATACCTATGTATACAGATGGACAAAGACAAGAACAAATTAGAGAGCGAATTGCAGAGATAAGCGAGGACCTTGAAGGAGGGAAGACAGAATCGATGGAGTGGATAAGTGGAATATCTTTGGTGGAAAAGAACCCTGTGACAGGCGACCAGTCTGACTCTCCTCCTGACCAGGAAAAGGTTCCTCAACAGCACGAGTATCCTCCTCCTGTTAGCTTACCTGACTCAAGTGGAAACATTTTGACGCCGTGCGCGTCATTTCCGTGTAAGGCCACGCCTCCTGATCCGCAGGAGGAGGTGGAGACGATGAGTTTAGAAACTGTAGTGGAAGGCATGGAGGAAGACCGGCGAGGTTTGTAGGAAAATAATAGGAATAGGCAAAGATAAAATGACAGTCGATAAGTTCAATGGAACTGGATTTAAGATGGTTTATTGCTATTGCTGCTATCTTATATTCATTAACAATACCAATGGAGTTGAACATACTTACCTGGAATTGTAGAGGGCTACGGCAGTCGGTGAGGAGAGAAGATGTTTATTACCACATTAGGAGGCTAAAGGCTGATGTTTTTGTCCTGCAAGAAACTAATATTAGTACTCCTAGGGAGAGGAGTGCAGCGCAGAATTCCTGGACTTGGGGGCCTTCAATTTGGTCTTTGAAAGAAGAGGAAGGAACGGGAGGTGTCGCGGTTCTCTTCTTATGCAATCCTGATCTTAAAGTTGTGAGGACCATCGATGCAGTGCCGGGTCATCTTATAATAGTGGACTTCAATCTTAAAAACCCGGCAAAAGCGTTAGACAGCAAGTTTAGGTTGTGTGCCCTCTATGCTCCTGTGAAGGCAATTCATAGACGACAGCTGTGGCAAACATTGGAGGATCATATTGGTACAAAGAGGGCTCTACTCGTGGCGGGAGATTTCAATGTTCGCTCCGAGCGAGAGGATAGAATTAATTTGAGAGCCGGTGCTCAAATGGGAACGTCTGCCCCTGTATTTAAACAGCTGACAATGGAGGAAAAAAGACTGAAAGCCCTTCTTAAAGATCGCCTTGGCTTGATGGATGCGGGGCTACAGAATGATGGGGAATTAGATTTTCTCCCTACGCATCACCGGGCAACGTTCCGACGTAAATTCACAGCAACCTTAGGGTGTAAGATGACTTATTATCACCCTCTGTCGACAAGCAGGCTGGACAGAATATGGGCCCCAGCGGCTCTCCCCCTTACGGGATGTAAGATTATTTTGACGCCGTGGTCAGACCACGCTATTCTTCAAGTATTATTTGCAGGACAACCCAATAGGAGGAAACACAAACCAGCTTGGCGACTCAGTGAAGCGGACCTCAGGACCTTTCGGATGGAACCGGAAATTGTTCTGACGCTTGAATGCCAGAAGCGTATAAAGTCTGGGATGGATGTCCTCGATTGGTGGGAAAGGACGAAAGATGCCATACGATATGCTTCGGTTCGGGCCAGGAGAGTGCAGGGCAGTTATGAACTGTCACAATATCACAGAGCGATCCAGAACGTACTTGCATGCAGATGGAGAATGAACAAGGGCCTTGACGTTGACAATGAACGGCTTCGACGCAATCAAGAAGTTATTAAAACTTACCGCCTTACCCAACGTCGACGGCGTCATATGGCACGGGTGGCTAGAGCATCGGGGCCGTTAATTGAGAAGGGAGAATGGCAAAAAGATCGCCTGCCTCGATACAACCAGACTCTGTCCGCGTTAAAAGGAGGTCCGTCAGATGGACTACTTCAAGAACCGGTCGAGATAGCAGAAGAGGTCTCTAGATTTTATAGAGAATTTTACGCGGTTTCGGAAACCTCTCCTGATGAAGTACGCATTCAGTCCTATCTAGAAAGTGCCTTTGGGCAGAAACCGTTACCGCCAAACGAAGAAGATCTTTGCGAACTCTCTCGGCCCTTCGAGCAAGAAGAAATCCAGCGAGCCATTCAGGCGGGTAAACGTAACTCTAAGCCGGGACCGGATGGGTTACCGGATGGGTTCTATAAGAACTTTAAAGATCACTTAGTTCCCATCTTGACGGAGGTTTTTAATGAGATGCTGCAGAGGGCGAGGGTGGGACGGAGTTTTTTACACGGATCAATGAGTCTATTGTACAAAGGAGGAGATCCGACTCTGATAGGCAACTGGAGACCCATCACGGTTAACAACACCGATTACAGGATACTAGCAAGGGTCCTCAATAATAGGTTGAAAAAACTGGCTAATGCACTAGTGCAGGTTGGACAAACCAGCTCTGTACCCGGAAGGAGAATGGCGCATACCACCTGTGTTTTCAGACAGATTTTTGACCGGTTACAGCAAGAAAAGGAACATCTATGCATATTGCAGCTGGACCAGAGTAAAGCGTTTGACCGGGTGGACAGAGGCTACATGTGGGCTGTTTTAAAATTCCATGGATTGCCAGAACAGCTGATCAAGCTCCTACAGGCACTTTACATGAACGCGCAGGTTACCCCAAACGTCGGAGGGTGTCGAGGGTCGCCATTTCCAGTACCCACGGGGGTTAGACAAGGATGCCCTCTCAGTCCTCTCCTGTACGTCTTGACACTAGATCCTCTTCTTAGGGCGTTGCAGGGAGATCGGTTCATCAGAGGAATTTTTCCCCACGGTTGTCCGGAGTATCGCATCACCAGTCTAGCCCACGCTGACGATTGTTACGTCATCCTCCGGAACACAGAGGAACTGCTAAAGGTGCGAGAACATTTACGGCGCTACGAAATTGTTTCCGGAGCAAAGGTGAACGAGCTTAAAAGTCAGATTTACGATCTCGACGGGCGGACGGGAAGAATGGAAGTGACTCCCATGGTGCCTACGGAGAAGGATCATAGAGACCGTGAGGAGCTGGAAGGACAGGTAGAAGGAAAGGAGAACAGACAGCATGACGACGAAGGAGCGAGCGGGACAGGAACGGGGATGCTGTCTCTGAAGATCCTGGGAGTCACCTTTTCTTTGAGAGCTGATGGCTGGAGGGATAATTGGATTGTATGGCAACAGCGAGTGTTGGAAAGACTGGACAAGTGGAAGACATGGAGATTATCCACAGCACAAAAAGTTCAATATTTTGCCATATATTGCATTCCAGCTGGCAATTACCTAGCGACAGTTTACCCTCCGCCGGAATCTACAGTAACCATCATCACCAGAGCGGTTTTTAAGTGGATTTTCGGGACGCTCCACTTACCGCTTGCGAGAGCAGTCGTTCAGAGAGGACACGGAGAAGGGGGTCTCGGGTTACCGGAGATTGGACTGTGGTTCCTATCCATCTTTCTAGTTTTTAACTGTGGAACTTGGCAGCAGAATGCGACGGGCTTGATTACGCAAGAAATGTACACCAGACAGTTCTTTATGGACAGTTGGGTAGACACCAGATGGGCAAAACGATGGTGGAAAGAAGGCTCTCTGCCGACCCGCTTGACGGCTTCGATGAAAGTACAGCTTCCTGACTTTATGGTTGAGGTAGCAAAGGGGATACAGAAACATGGCATCGAAGCCTCAGAAGTCAAGGGAACTAGCCCGGGAACTAAAGGAGTTACCGGAAAGTTGTACTGGACTGTTATGCACCGAAGTCGGTTGGTACCCTATGATGAAGAGAGACGGAAGAAGGAGACGCTTTCTTCGTATTTGAGGAACCAGATCTTTCCTATCCCCACCTTCGGTGACCGGACCATACCTTATGCCCTACGGGATCTTCGTTGGAGGACTTACCATCAGATATTATATGTGGGAAGTAAAAAGTTTGGGGCGACAGAAGATCAACAGCGGTGCCCCAGGGTGCTTTGTAGGTCTTTGAATCCACATACCAACATTCCTGAGACCATCCCCCATGTTGTGAAGGAGTGTGTAGCTGTAAGGAGGTCGTGGGCAGGAGTAGCCAGAGCATTGCAATGGCCTTTTCTGATATCACAACACTGGGAAACGATTGTCTCGGGATTGGAGCCGACAGAAGGGTTTGGGAATCCCAGGGAGCAGGGGGGCTGTCCGGGTGAGAAGGCTGGTATTAAGGTTCCTTGGGCACTGGTTAGGTTAGTGAATCTCATCTTTGTTAGTACTGTGATGAAAAACAGAAGGGAGGAGGTGTATACCAAAAAGGCAGTACCCTTAGTTGAAACGGTACATACTGTAACAGATTATTTGGCGAAAATTAAAAGGTGGGAAGAAAAGAGGATGAGGGGCGTGAAGTGGCTGAGCAGGTGGAGGTGGTTTCATGAGATCAACCCGCCAGTTCCTTGAAGTCAGATATAATTGCTTCCTACCTTGACTTCTCTCAAGTTGGATAGACATCTGTTGTATAACTTAATTCTTCTTTTTCTTTTTCTTTTATTTCCTTAATTAGTAAAAAGTGAAAAGTTGATAGTTAATAGTTGATAGTTGATAGTTCATAGTTAATAGTTAATAATGAATAAAGCTAATAAAGTTAATACAGTTAATAAAGGTAATAAAGTTAATAAAGTTTGAAACATGAACAGCCTGAATGTTGATGGCTTACATTTATGTCGATGCTTGATGCTTAATGCTTTATGCTTAATGTTAATATTTAATGGTGATATTTAATGCTAGAAATATTTAGATGCCTATATTAATATGTAATATGTACGTATGTAGGTATGTATGTATGTATTAACTGTATTTATTGTTTCAATCGTAATTATGCATCTTGGAATTTGTTGCTTACAGTTTGTTGTAGAATGGTTATTATTAAATAAAAAATCTATTTTCCTAAAAAAATCTATTTTCCTAACCCTAACCCTAACCCCACCCACCTTGAATAGCAGATGTGCGATCAAGGAGCTCTCACTTCCTGGTTTGGATTTTCGCTTTTTTTACCTGTTATATCTCTCAGAAAAATTTCAAATTTCGTCAGACTTTGTTGCTAAGGGTACCCCCATCAGGGGGTGCGAATATGGAGTCCCCCCCTCTTGGGGGGGACCCCCAAATTGAGATCGAATTTTTGCCTATAGAAGACAATGGAGATCATGCAGAGCATGCTTCCCAGCATGGCCTACAAGAAAAAGGCTTCGACCTTCATCTGCTGCCATCCGCTTCGGAAGTCGCGCCTTCTGATGTCACAGATGGTAAGAATGTTCAAGGGCCCCTGGGGAATATAGACCAGACCTCCATTTTCGGGTTCGACCCCTCCCAGAAGACCCCTGCCGCTTTTAAGGAGCAACCCTTTTCCCTATTGCTTTCAATGGAACAAGCAACAATACAGACAGGATTTTCCTCAGAGGGCCCTGGGGATCATCTGGACCAGGATGTGGGGTGTAAGAACTTGAACGACACCTTTACTCATGAGGAGACCCACAGCATTTGTAAACCCGTTACACGTGGCCCTACTCTTGAGGAGACCTTTTCTTCTAAGAACACCCTGGCCTCTGGGAAGGCTGTTACACGCATCCTTACTCATGAGGAGACCTTTGCTGCTAAGCAAGACCTGAATGGTGGGTGTGCTGTTACACGTGTCCTTACTCATGAGGAGACCTTTGCTGCTAAGCAAGACTTGAATGCTGGGAACGCTGTTACACGAGTCCTTACTCATGAGGAGACCTTTGCTCCAAAGCGAGACCTGAGTGCTGGGAAGGCTGTTACACGTGTCCTTACTCACGAGGAGACCTTTGCTCCTAAGCAAGACTTGAATGCTGGGAAGGCTGTTACACGTGTCCTTACTCACGAGGAGACCTTTGCTCCAAAGCGAGACCTGACTGCTGGGAAGGCTGTTACACGTGTCCTTACTCACGAGGAGACCTTTGCTCCCAAGGAAAGCTTGAATGCTGGGGACGCTGTTACACATCTTCTTACTCATGAGGAGACCTTCATAACTCAGGAGGCCCAGAAGACAGAACATAAAAATCTATTTTCCTAACCCTAGTAACCCTAGCCCTAACCCTGATTGTCCTGATTTTGATCCTAATGTTTCTGAGGACGCTGAAGAACGATCTCGAAAATTTGAGAAATATCTGGAAACTAATATGGACCTAGCTAAGTCTCCTAGAGATATTAGGAAGACTTCTCAGTCTCCTGTGTTGAGCGAGACAGCTATAGTTAAGATACCTACACCAGAAAAGGATAAACTTAAGGTATTGAGAGAACAATACCTTAGAATGAAAGAAGAAGAGAAACGTTTGGCCAGAGAATGTGATCAGAAGACGTCATACAGTTTTGACTTGTATTCAAGGCGAGATGATATTGAGGGTGAGTTGAAGAATTCTACGGACCCTGATGAGCGGGCCGAACTGATGGAGGAGTGGAAGGAGGTGGATGCGTTGATGCAAATGGATGGAGGTACAAAGTCTTTAGCATACGAACTGAGTGTGGCTTGTCGTGAGGAACTGAAGCGGTTAGTGAAAGCATACGACCGACAGGAGGAGAGGGCGGCTCGTGAAGAGGCAGCTCAATACCTTGCGCAGAAGAGGATGCGGGTATCCCCAGAGGGTCACCCAGAAAAGAAGAGGATGAGAAATCGGATGACTCAGTCTCCAGTGCCATCCAAGCAAAATGAGTCACCGGTACCCTCTACAACGGGAACAGATACTGATATGGAAACAGACGGGGAAGTTAAAAATGCATCACGAAATACGAGGGAGGCGAATCTGTTGGACACCTGGCAAAAAGTAAAGCTGCAACCGATGTCCAAAGCCTTTGACATCCTAGTTCCCAAAGAGATGCAGAAAATAGATCTAGCCAAGTTTTGGGCCTTTTTGGTAGGTCACATGGCTTTGCCTATAGTGGACACTGTGACGTTGAAGAAGAAGAGCAAAGATGTTATGATTGGTATGCTGGACAAGCAGAGGACAGTGCTTGTGGACTGTTTGACCGGGAAGATAGAACCCGAGCCTCCAGCGTTGGAGAAAGCCGCTTACGCTAAATCTCTGACTGTGAAAGTTGTTGATAGGTTTGTTATTGGTCGGAAAGGTCGTACGTCTACCGAAACCTATCCCGATTGGCTGTCTGAAGAAGGACTTAAGGATACTTTGCGGATTTTTCAGAGGTATGCGGAGGAAAGCGTACAGGAGGAGTTTGCGGGCATTTACGACTGCCCCGATGATGAAAACTCTGAACTTACTTATGAGGACTGGGCGGCCTGGTGCGAGCAGGCTTTCTACTGGATCGATGTTCGACTTCGGAGGATGGATCGGGCGATGGAACCCACGGGAACGGGAAACAAGACTGGAGAAAAGGGACCATCTGAAGGGAAGGCCGCGGTAAAGACGGATGGTCCGGCGGTCGTTCCGTCACAAGCCCAGATGACCACGATGACTGAGATACAAGAGGCCCAGATTGGAAATCAGGGAGACTCTGGTTTACAGGGTCTCCCGGAAACGGGTGAGGTTTTAGTTGCCGTTTCCTTGCCCAGAATCAGCAAGACGCTTTTTACTGAAAAGGGCGGGGGAGGTCAGGGTGGGAGGGGAAGTGGAACGGATGCTGAGGGGACTAGTGAGGATGATGGGGGTTTGTCAGGGGTGGAGTCTGCTCCTGCCTCGGATGGGGAACTGGAGGGTATTCCAGCTTTGGAAGATGAACAAAGGGGAGGGAAACAAGATTGGGAAGTGGAAGGACCAGTCCTTGGGAAGACAGGTGTGCAAGAGTTTCCTGAGGGAGGGTATGCAGAGAGAACAGAAGGACTAGATATTCAAAGCAATGAAGGAGAAGGTGGGTGTGACAGGGAAGAAAGGAGGGAAGTACAAAAAGTGGGGGTACCGGGGTTGACAGAGGCACAACCCCCTCGAGGGGTAGTTGATAGGGAAGATACTGGGCCTGTGGGCGTTTTTGCTTTCTCTCTTACAGTTGAGCCTCGGTTGTCACAGACAGAGGCGGGAGGGAACAGAATTTTGGATGGAGCGGCTCCTGACCAAAAGGGACTAAATGGAGCAATTTCTACTCACGATGAGAGGAACCAAAATAGGATTGCTGATTCTGTGACTACTCCTATTGGGACTGCTGCTTCTGGGACTGCTGCTTCTGGGACGTTTGCTCCTTTGATTTTGGAAGATGTGGAAAGGACAAATATGATGGGACTGCACAGGACTCGTTCAGGGGAGATAACGGCAATGGACATTAGTTCTGCATTATTTTCTGTAAGTAAACTCCATGTGGACCTGCCTGCAAGACCTCTGGGAGCCGTGCAGAAAGAACCTCCTGTGAATAAGGTTAATAATGTTACAAAAGGCACAAAGGCTGGGGAGGGATTGAGTATAGGGTCAACTACGACTACTGCAGATGATTTGAACCCCCAGGCAGTTCCAAACACATCAGGTAGAAGCTCTGTGTTAGCCTCAGGGTCGTCTTATGCCCAAATGCTTAAGGGCCCAGCAGGGAAACAAAAAGGGACAACGGGACCAAGGGGAGGAGAGAATATCGGGGAGCCTCTTAGACGTCGGGTAGATTTTGAAAAGGAGAAATTGGAGGATGAGGAATTCCTGGAAGAGTTCTTTAATAGGAGGGAACAAGAAGAGTCTGAATTTGATCCTAGGCAGAGATTCGTGGTTCGGTTTAGATATAAAGGAACAGACCCTACAAAATTGACAGAGGAATACATGATGGATGCTCTGCTAGAATGTTTAAAAGTTTCCCCCCAGGACATACTAGCTGTTCTTATGCCCCCTGGTCTGAAAGAAACAGACGTATGTTTTGTGACTGAGCGGGCTTATCAATATTTCTGGCAAGTACTTAAGGCGTTCCAAAAATCTGAGAGGAATCCCTTTTCTGACTTTGATGTGGTGCCCCTATTTAGAGGCGAGTCGAGAGTTCTCACTGTTGCCTTCCGGACCACTAGCATTCCGGAGGAGGATGTTGAGCGATGGCTAGAGAGACATTGCAAGGTGTTGCTACCCCCCCGGAAAGCCATGAATGCGTGGAATGTGTGGAAAGGGGAGTATAAGGCAGTCGTGTCATTACAGAGGGACCACCGTAGCAACATCAGGCACGTTCCAAAGTACTTTTACTTAGGGGGTGACAGAGGTGTAACGAGATATAGTGGGCAGCCTCCTGCTTGTTTCCAGTGTGGAGGTTTTGATCACATTCGACAAGATTGCACGTCGCCTTTGTGTGCCGCTTGCGGAAGGAGGGGCCACGATTCGATCCACTGTACTTACGAGGTTACCTGTAATTTGTGTGGTGGGGAGGGACATACTTATTTACTGTGTCCAGATGCCTATTATAACCGGGCTTACCCTGAGGCTTACGAAAAACTTAGGCTGGCCCATGTTCATAAACAAAAGTCACCTCGGGATATAGCTGAGGAGGAGAGACCCTCTGTGAATCAGGAAAGCACAATGCAAAAACAGAGGCAGGATGACGGGGAGGAGGGAGGATGGACACAGGTGAGAGGATCATCCCGAGGTAAGGTGAGGAGAGGGATATACTCTGTTACCCAGAAGTTAGCACCTAATAACAGAAATAGATTTGGAATACTGGGAGAGTGCGAGGAGATGGAGACTGAGTCACAAGCAGAAGGAGGAGGAGGTGGTGAGATTCAGACGGTGAGGCCCAAAGCTAGAAGAGAGACAAAAAGGGAGACAAAAAGGGAGGCTCAGGTTGAGGCAAAGAAGTCACTTTTCCGTACCATGGAGGATATGAGTGAGAAGGAACTCGAGGTGTGGCGTAATGAGACTAAGGAGAAGTTGGAGGGAGTGACTCGGAAGCTTCGGCAGTGGGAGGAATCTGGAGGGTCTCAGGAGGAAGGAAAGAGGTTGAAGGACAAACAGGAATTTTGGAGGGATGAAATCAATTTTTTAGCATGTGAAATAGAAAAAAGAATGGAACGAAGGGCGAGAGAAGGTGAATCTTCACAGACACAGGAAGTGGATTTGGAGATGGTAGTAGAGGAACAGGGGGAGGAACAGAAGAGAGGTGGAAACAAGGAACAAAGTAAAGACAAGGAATCAAGTAAAGGAGAGGAAAGGGAGCAAAGAGGTGCCTCAGCAGTGTCGTCCCGGGAGTCTTCCCCCTCTGGTAATTTACAAAAGGACTATACGGTGAAGTTCGGACCCTCGCCTCCCCCCCGTAAGACAGGGGAACCCCTTGGTAACCCCCCTGGAACTTAAGTTTATCTTTTACCCTTTACTCCTTTAAGTTAGGCCACACCTGCTATGATTTAGTAGGGGGTGGAAATAAAGAGACAGAAGCAGAAAATACATTTGAAGTAAAGTAAGTTTATTCTTACGAGTATTGAAGTCTTTATGTACTTTCTTTATGTACCTTGTTTTTCTTCAGTACTGTTTTCTTCATTACTGCATTCTATGATACTGTAACATTCAAATTTCAAAGTGTAAAGTGCAAAGTGCAAAGTTTTAATGTTCTTTATTGTTTTTATTGTTCTTTAATGTTCTTGATTGTTCTTTAAAGTTTTTTCTTGTGTGTATGTAGAATGGTATTTATAAATAAAAAATCTATTTTCCTAAAAAAAAAAAACTATTTTCCTAACCCTAACCCTAACCCTAACCCTAACCCTAACCCCACCCACCTTGAATAGCAGACGCGCGATCAAGGAGCTCTCACTTCCTGGTTTGGATTTTCGCTTTTTTTACCTATTATATCTCTCAGAAAAATTTCAAATTTGGTCAGGCTTTGTTGCTAAGGGTACCCCCATCAGGGGGTGCGAATATGGAGCCCCCCCCTCCTGGAGGGGACCCCCAAATTGAGATCAAATTTTTGCCTATAGAAGACAATGGAGATCATGGAGAGCATGCTTCCCAGCTTGGCCTACAAGAAAAACGCTTCAAATTTCATCTGCTGCCATCCGCTTTGGGAGTCGCACCTTCTGACGCAACAGATGGTAAGGATGTTCAAGGGCCCCTGGGGAATATAGACCGGACCTCCATTTTCGGGTTTGACCCCTCCCAGAAGACCCCTGCCACTTTTAAGGAGCAACCCTTTTCCCTATTCCTTTCAATGGAACAAGCAACAGTACAGAAAGGATGTTCCTCAGAGGGCCCTGGGGATCCTCTGGACCAGGACGTGGGGTGTAAGAGCTTGAATGACACCTTTACTCATGAAGAGACCCACAGCATTCGTAAACCCGTTACAAGTGGCCCTACTCTTGAGGAGACCTTTTCTTCTAAGAACTCCCTGGCCTCTGGGAAGGCTGTTACACGCGTCCTTACTCACGAGGAGACCTTTGCTCCTAAGCAAGACTTGGATGCTGGGGAAGCTGTTACACGTGCCCTTACTCATGAGGAGACCTTTGCTCCTAGGCGAGAAATGAATGGTGGGGGGGCTGTTACACGTGTCCTTACTCATGAGGAGACCTTTGCTGCTAAGCAAGACTTGAATGCTGGGAAGGCTGTTACACGTGTCCTTACTCATGAGGAGACCTTTGCTCCTAAGCAAGACTTGAATGCTGGGAAGGCTGTTACACGTGTCCTTACTCATGAGGAGACCTTTGCTCCTAAGCGAGACCTGAATGCTGGGAAGGCTGTTACACGTGTCCTTACTCACGAGGAGACTTTTGCTCCTACAAAAAACCTGAATGCTGGGGACGCTGTTACACATGTTCTTACTCATGAGGAGACCTTCATAACTCAGGAGGCCCAGAAGACTGAGAACATAAAAATCTATTTTCCTAACCCTAGTAACCCTAACCCTAACCCTGATTGTCCTGATTTTGATCCTAATGTTTCCGAGGACGCTGAAGAACGATCTCGAAAATTTGAGAAATATCTGGAAACTAATATGGACCTAGCTAAGTCTCCTAGAGATGTTAGGAAGACTTGTCAGTCTCCTGTGTTGAGCAAGACAGCTATAGTTAAGATGCCTACACCAGAAAAGGATAAACTTAAGGTATTGAGAGAACAATACCTTAGAATGAAAGAAGAAGAGAAACATTTGGCCAGAGAATGTGATGAGAAGACGTCATACAGTTTTGACTTGTATTCAAGGCGAGATGATATTGAGGGTGAGTTGAAGAATTCTACGGACCCTGAGGAGCGGGCCGAACTGATGGAGGAGTGGAAGGAGGTGGATGCATTGATGCAAATGGATGGAGATACAAAGTCTTTAGCATACGAACTGAGTGTGGCTTGTCGTGAGGAACTGAAGCGGTTAGTGAAAGCATACGACCGACAGGAGCAGAGGGCGGCTCATGAAGAGGCAGCTCAATACCTTGCGCAGAAGAGGATGCGAGTATCCCCAGAGGGTCACCCAGAAAAGAAGAGGATGAGAAATCGGATGACTCAGTCTCCAGTGCCATCCAAGCAAAATGAGTCACCGGTACCCTCTACAACGGGAACAGATACTGATATGGAAACAGACGGGGAAGTTAAAAATGCATCACGAAATACGAGGGAGGCGAATCTGTTGGAAGCCTGGCAAAAAGTAAAGCTGCAACTGATGTCTAAAGCCTTTGACATCCTAGTTCCCAAAGAGATGCAGAAAATAGATCTAGCCAAGTTTTGGGCCTTTCTGGTAGGTCACATGGCTTTGCCTATAGTGGACACTGTGACGTTGAAGAAGAAGAGCAAAGATGTTATGATTGGTATGCTGGACAAGCAGAGGACAGTGCTTGTGGACTGTTTGACCGGGAAGATAGAACCCGAGCCTCCAGCGTTGGAGAAAGCCGCTTACGCTAAATCTCTGACTGTGAAAGTTGTTGATAGGTTTGTTATTGGTCGGAAAGGTCGTACGTCTACGGAAACCTATCCCGATTGGCTGTCTGAGGAAGGACTTAAGGATACTTTGCGGATTTTTCAGAGGTATGCGGAGGAAAGCGTACAGGAGGAGTTTGCGGGCATTTACGACTGCCCCGATGATGAAAACTCTGAACTTACTTATGAGGACTGGGCGGCCTGGTGCGAGCAGGCTTTCTACTGGATCGACATTCGACTTCGGAGGATGGATGGGGCGATGGAACCCACGGGAACGGGAAACAAGACTGGAGACAAGGGACCATCTGAAGGGAAGGCCGCAGTAAAGACGGATGGTCCGGCAGTTGTTCCGTCACAAGCCCAGATGACCACAATGACTGAAATACAAGAGGCCCAGATTGGAAATCAGGGAGACTCTGGTTTACAGGGTCTCCCGGAAACGGGTGAGGTTTTAGTTGCCGTTTCCTTGCCCAGAATCAGCAAGATGCTTTTTACAGGAAAGGGCGGGGGAGGTCAGGGTGGGAGGGGAAGTGGAATGGACGCTGAGGGGACTAGTGAGGATGATGGGGGTTTGTCAGGGGTGGAGTCTGCTCCTGCCTCGGATGGGGAACTGGAGGGTATTCCAGCTTTGGAAGATGAACAAAGGGGAGGGAAACAAGATTGGGAAGTGGAAGGACTAGTCCTTGGGAAGACAGGTGCGCAAGAGTTTCCTGAGGGAGGGTATGCAGAGAGAACAGAAGGACTAGATATTCAAAGCAATGAAGGAGAAGGTGGGTGTGACAGGGAAGAAAGGAGGGAAATACAAAAAGTGGGGGTACCGGGGTTGACAGAGGCACAACCCCCTCGAGCGGTAGTTGATAGGGAAGATACTGGGCCTGTGGGCGTTTTTGCTTTCTCTCTTACAGTTGAGCCTCGGTTGTCACAGACAGAGGCGGGAGGGAACAGAATTTTGGATGGAGCGGCTCCTGACCAAAAGGGACTAAATGGTGCAACTTCTACTCACAATGAGAGGAACCAAAATAGGATTGCTGACTCTGTGACTACTCCTATTGGGACTGCTGCTCCTGGGACTGCTGCTTCTGGGGCGTTTGCTCCTTTGATTTTGGAAGATGTTGAAAGGACAAATATAATGGGACTGCACGGGACTCGTTCAGGGGAGATAACAGCAATGGACATTAGTTCTCCTGCATTATTTTCTGTAAGTAATCTCCATGTGGACCTGCCTGCAAGACCTCTGGGAGCCTTGCAGAAAGAACCTCCTGTGAATAAGGTTAATAATGTTACAAAAGGCACAAAGGCAGGGGAGGGATTGAGTATAGGGTCAACTACGACTACTGCAGATGATTTGAACCCCCAGGCAGTTCCAACCACGTCAGGTAGAAGCTCTGTGTTAGCCTCAGGGTCGTCTTATGCCCAAATGCTTAAGGGCCCAGCAGGGAAACAAAAAGGGACAACGGGACCAAGGGGAGGAGAGAATATCGGGGAGCCTCTTAGACGTCGGGTAGATTTTGAAAAGGAGAAATTGGAGGATGAGGAATTCCTGGAAGAGTTCTTTAATAGGAGGGAACAAGAAGAGTCTGAATTTGATCCTAGGCAGAGATTTGTGGTTCGGTTTAGATATAAAGGAACAGACCCTACAAAATTGACAGAGGAATACATGATGGATGCTCTGCTAGAATGTTTAAAAGTTTCCCCGCAGGACATACTAGCTGTTCTTATGCCCCCTGGTCTGAAAGAAACAGACGTATGTTTTGTGACTGAGCGGGCTTATCAATATTTCTGGCAAGTACTTAAGGCGTTCCAAAAATCTGAGAGGAATCCCTTTTCTGACTTTGATGTGGTGCCCCTATTTAGAGGCGAGTCGAGAGTTCTCACTGTTGCCTTCCGGACCACTAACATTCCGGAGGAGGATGTTGAGCGATGGCTAGAGAGACATTGCAAGGTGTTGCTACCCCCCCGGAAAGCCATGAATGCGTGGAATGTGTGGAAAGGGGAGTATAAGGCAGTCGTGTCATTACAGAGGGACCACCGTAGCAACATCAGGCACGTTCCAAAGTACTTTTACTTAGGGGGTGACAGAGGTGTAACGAGATATAGTGGGCAGCCTCCTGCTTGTTTCCAGTGTGGAGGTTTTGATCACATTCGACAAGATTGCACGTCGTCTTTGTGTGCCGCTTGCGGAAGGAGGGGCCACGATTCAATCCGCTGTACTTACGAGGTTACCTGTAATTTGTGTGGTGGGGAGGGGCATACTTATTTACTGTGTCCAGATGCCTATTATAACCGGGCTTACCCTGAGGCTTACGAAAAACTTAGGCTGGCCCATGTTCATAAACGGAAGTCCTCTCGGGATACAGCTAATGAGGAGGAGGGACCCCCTGTGAATCAGGAAAGCACAATGCAAAAACAGAGGCAGGATGACGGGGAGGAGGGAGGATGGACACAGGTGAGAGGATCATCCCGAGGTAAGGTGATGAGAGGGAAATACTCTGTTACCCAGAAGTTAGCACTTAATAACAGAAATAGATTTGGAATACTGGGAGAGTGCGAGGTGATGGAGACTGAGTCACAAGCAGAAGGAGGAGGAGGTGGTGAGATTCAGACGGTGAGGCCCAAAGCTAGAAGGGAGACAAAAAGGGAGACAAAAAGGGAGGCTCAGATTGAGGCAAAGAAGTCACTTTTCCGTACCATGGAGGATATGAGTGAGAAGGAACTCGAGGTGTGGCGTAATGAGACTAAGGAGAAGTTGGAGGGAGTGACTCAGAAGCTTCGGCAGTGGGAGGAATCTGGAGGGTCTCAGGAGGAGGGAAAGAGGTTGAAGGACAAACAGCAATTTTGGAGGGATGAGATCAATTTTTTAGCATGTGAAATAGAAAAAAGAATGGAACGAAGGGCGAGAGAAGGTGAATCTTCACAGACACAGGAAGTGGATTCGGAGATGGTAGTAGAGGAACAGGGGGAGGAACAGAAGAGAGGTGGAAACAAGGAATAAAGTAAAGACAAGGAACCAAGTAAAGGAGAGGAAAGGGAGCAAAGAGGTGCCTCAGCAGTGTCGTCCCGGGAGTCTTCCCCCTCTGGTAATTTACAAAAGGACTATACGGTGAAGTTCAGACCCTCGCCTCCCCCCCGTAAGACAGGGGAACCCCTTGGTAACCCCCCTGGAACTTAAGTTTACCTTTACCCTTTACTCCTTTAAGTTAGGCCACACCTGCTATGATTTAGTAGGGGGTGGAAATAAAGAGACAGAAGCAGAAAATACAATTAAAGTAAAGTAAGTTTATTCTTACGAGTGTTCAAGTCTTTATGTACTTCCTTTACGTACCTTGTTTTTCTTCAGTACTGTTTTCTTCATTACTGCATTCTTCGTTACTGTAACGTTCAAATTTCAAAGTGTAAAGTGCAAAGTGCAAAGTTTTATTGTTCTTTATTGGTTTTTATTGTTCTTTAATGTTCTTGATTGTTCTTTAAAGCTTTTTCTTGTGTGTATGTAGAATGGTATTAATAAATAAAAAATCTAAGGAAGCCCTAAGGAAGCCCGCCTCGCTTCAACCAGGGCCAGGGCTTTTTCAGTCCTGGCCCCAGCCTGGTGGAACGCTCTGTCAATGGAAACCCGGGCCCAGCGGGACATATTATCGTTCCGCCGGGCCTGTAAGACAGAGCTGTTCTGCCAGGCATTTGGTGATTGAAGGGGGCAGTGCCATGTTGGCCTCCCACCTTTGGGGTGGGGAAGGTTCTCCCCACCACTGCACCTTGTTAATTTGTTTTATTATTTGTATATTGATTTTAGTTTTTGTTTTTATCAATTTTAACTGTTCACCGCCCAGAGCCCCTGGGATGGGCGGTATATAAATTGAATAAATAATAATATTTTCCTAAAAAAAAAAATCTATTTTCCTAACCCTAACCCTTGGTCCATCTGCTTCCACTCCCCCCTCAAAGGACAAGCCTTGCCCCAAAAGGGCAGCTTGGAAAGGCAATGTGAAAAAAGACCCACATTCCTGCTAGCTCTGCCTTGAGGAGAACATAGGAAGGGGGGCTGCAAAGGGTGAGGGGGCACCTTGGGTAAGGGAAGGAGGAGTGGTATGGGGGGCAGCCAGGAAAAACAAAGAGATGAGGGCCCCAATTGCTAGCTGCAAATAAGGTGCAAGTAGATATGCAACAGAGCACCCTCTCCTGTCCACGGACACGCAGCTCCTGCCTTCCGTAATGCCAGACAGTCCCCACAGCCCTCCTTGCACCCAGACTCAATGTCTCACTAGATAAAAAGGCTGCCCCAGCTTAGCCACAAACACAGGGACCCCCACCCCCACCCCTGCCCCCCAATTAAACAGACTGAGGCAGCAAAATAAAGAAAGAGTGTCTTGGTACACCTGAAATACAGGGAGGGCTCTGGCACTCAGAAGCTTTCAAGGAGTACAAACTTTTCCCCCACCCCAGATTTAAGTTGAGCAATCAGCTTCAATGATTCTTTCCCCAAATATTCAAATATTCATCCTACAGCAGAGGAAAGTTCCCCCATGCCGCCACTCCAACCCTCCCCACAATGGTAGTCAACACCGTGCTTGCCACCAAGAATGTGCTGAGAAAAGAACAGGGGCTGGGACGGCACTCACCTCAACCCAGCCAGACACCAGGAACATCCACCCCCTACCTAGACGCCATGGGACCCATTCCCTAGAGGCACACCCTAACCCACACACAACCCACCCTTGCTGACCAAACTCACCAGACATTGCTGCAGAGAAGGGAAAGCCTACAGGAGATTGCATTTACAAAAGGCTGTCCTTCCATGGGCTTGACTGCCCCCCAGTGTTGCTCCTGCTGGGAGTTGGGAGGGAACCCAACTAGCCCAAGGAAGAGGGGCCCAGCCTAGCCCTGACCCATTGGAATTCCAATGCAGTATAAGCCTTCGATAACCACAGACCATGCATCTGACGAAGAGAACTTGATTCTCGAAAGCTTATGCTACAATAAAATTGGTTAGTCTTAAAGGTGTTACTGGACTCTTTTTGATTCATGTTACTGTTGGCAATGACGATGGGGGTGGAGGGGAAGGAGACCACTGGGGTTGCTGCCTCCTGGTAACTCTGCTAACAGAGGGGAGAATTAATCAGACCCAACACTTAAGGGTCCGCTGGTGATGCAGTAGAGTGGTTGCCTGAGAGCTGTGGTCAAATGGTTGAAAGGAAACAAACTGAAATTGAACCCAGATAAGATGGAAGTGATGCTGGTTGGGAAGGCAAAGATCTTGAAAACATCGGAATTCCCACCGTTGATGGGGCTCAGCTGACCCTGACTGACTCCATGAATTCCACCATGGATGTCCTGGATCCATTTCTGGGGTTCACCGACCCAGAGTTTGCAATTCAGTGGGTGAAGGGGACACCAACTGTGTATGCCATCCGCCTACATCATCGTGGCGGTGTGGCGGACAGAGCAGCCTTTGAGATATAAACTTCCCTCGGGCCCAACTAGCTGGCTTCCGGTTATGGAGTTAGCAAATATGAATGCTGCGCCGTCACACGATGGCCTTGTCAACACTATCCAAAGACACTGAGAAGTGCAGGGAGACAGACAGGGCGCACCAGAGACGCAGCCTCCCAATCAGAGGACCAGTGCAGAACATCCAGCAGGGCAACCAATGATGATCGTCTGCCATGAGATGGGCAACAATCAGACTGAAATGGATCATCTTCATTGGTTTCCTCAGGAAATGCCTGGAGCCACATCACCTCCCCTTTCTCCAAGAGCAGGACTGAAAAGGGCATATTTGATACTGGGCTTGTGCCGTTCCTCCAGTGTTGCTGCAGTGCAGTGGCAAAAGGACTCCACATGCCAGATTTCGCTGTAGTTTCCCTGGCTCATTCCCCCAGCAGTGGCCTGGCCATCCCTCGCACACTGGCACGCCGGACCACCATGTTTTTTTAATTTTTTACCCCAAAAAATCAGTAATCAACCCTACCATTATAACATTACAACAGCGTGTCTTGCAGGCTCTCCATATTCTCAGCTTTCATTTTTAAAACCCTCATCCCCTTTGTTGGGTAGATATACTTTTCTCATATCTCTGCAATGAAAGAGGCCAGGACACTTTAAAAATCAAAGCTGTGAATTCAGAGAACCTGAAAGATACATTGTTATGATGTTAGGACAATGTAAGGGAATTCCATTGGTGTTTAAAAAAAAAAAGACCCTGGGCCAGAGGGAGGGAATTACTGCTGCTGGGGGCAGAGGAAGGGGAAATGGCTGCCATGTGGGCTGCGCTGGGAAAATCTGAGCTTTCCCACCTACAGGACAGCTATCCAGGGTTAGCTAAAATCTTTCCCAAAACTTTGCATGAGAAGCAGGTTCAGGAAAGATCAGAGACAAGCAGGGGGGAAACCAGGCCGTGCACAAGCACACACACAATGCCACAGGGAAGCTGTGTGTGGGGGGGACCCCTTTCCAAACAGCATCAAGCCTGGGCCAAATGCCCTTTGTGGTCATGGCTGGGAAAAATCCTAAGCAAATCTACTCAGAAGTAAGTCCCATTTTATTCAGTGGGGCTTAGTCCTGGCCATGTGTTCACAGGCTTGCCACCTCCTGCATCATGGAAGCATTCTGACATCTCTGAAGCTGCTGAACTCATTAGTTTAATGTAATGTTATTACACTGCCCTGACACAGTACAGTGGCATGCCTTGTGTGTGTGTGTTGTAAGGATTGCTGAGACACTGCTGTGCTTTTTTAAAAAATGCACTATTGTATGCAGCATGAAAATACAGACAGTACTGTAGGAGGAGGCTACCAAAAGGTTTAGCTTCTGTTAGACCTGAATTAAGATTCCCTGTGCCCTGAGTGGGCATTTATACTACATACCACATCTGGGCCTTGCACTTGGGATCTGGGAGTTGCTAAGGAAGACGTGGTGCTGCTCAGCTCAGTGCCCAGGGTCACACAATGAACTGGGAATCCCTTACAGCCAGTTTGGAGGGAAGTATTGCAAGCCCTCTAATTTTCTATTGCTAGGAAGAGACATTTGACCCCCCCCCCTCCTTACAATGGCACAGACACCCCTTTCTCACTACCTATGGATGTGCTCTGTAGTGGCCTCTTCTGCATTGGCTTCTGATGGGGGAGAGCACAAGAAATACTTTTGCTGGCTTAGCCGTTAGTACTCTTCAGATGGCTGCTGAGTCAGAGGCCTTTAAAAGAAGAGTGGACACCATTACGAAGGTCAGCTCTGTCAACAGCTGCAACAACTAAATGGAACCTCCAGCTGCGGAGGCAGTCCACCTGGCCACAAAGAGCAGCACTGGGCCGCAGGAGTTTCTCTGGACTGGGCAGTGCAGTAGAGCCGCTAATAGCTGAACACGAGCCGCAGCCCTGGCAGTGAGTAATGCTCCAGCACTCCCCCTTCTTTCCCTGGCAGCTGGGCTTTCCCTACCCACTGGGCGGCTTCCCAGGGATTCTCTGAGGATGCTCAAGGCAGGGCCCGGAGCCCGGTCATCTGGTGGTGCACAGGCGCGTGGCGTTGTTGTGCGCCCTGCAGGGCAGTCGCTGCATGTGCCTCTCCCTCTCCCCGCCTGCAGCTGCCGTCCAAACTGCTGTCGGGGGATGCAGTGGGCAGGCGTCAAAGGCGGGACTTCCCCTTCCCCTTCCTCAGGGCAGCCCCTCGCCCCGCGCTTCTCCATGTCCTGCCCCTTGCCCGTTAGAGGGAACGACACTTTCTGGCCCAGCTCCTCTCTGACGCCCTTCACCCCCTGCCTCCTCGCCTGTCTCCCTCCCAGAGGCGTCTCCGGTGCGAGCTGCTACTCTGGGGCTGTGCGTTGCGATGCCCTCCGAGCCCCCCGGACTGTGCCGCCTAACCCTGGCCAGCCCAAAACCCTTTTGCCCCCATCGTCACTCTGCACTGTAGCCTCCTGGCTGAAGGTGGGTGGGTGGGGGGGTCCTCTGCCTTGCAGGGCCTGGAACAGCTGGCTCTCTCAGGGGAGTCCCCCATTGCCTTGAGTTTTAGGGGAAACGGTTCAAATGCACAGGACGCTTTCCGGGGAGTCAGCGCCGCTGAACCAAAAGGGGCTTGCTCCCGAGCAGCGCTGCGCAGCTCCTCCCCTGCCAGTTCTCAATCGGCGCCGCGACACTGCCATGGAGCAGCCCCCCCCCCGGGGCCGGGTTCCGCTACTAGTGCCAGGAAGCGCTTCCCAGGCGCTTCTGCTCCCTCCAGGCGGCGCCTCGCTGCCCCTTGCGCGGCGCTTGGCGAAGAGGAAGAGAGCGCGCCCAGCGCGCGTGCGAAAGAGCGGAGGACTACAACTCCCGGCGCCCCGCCGCGCTGGCCTCGCCGTGCCTCCGCCGGCCCCGGGTCAGCTGCCGCAGCTTTTGTCCTGGGTTTCCAGGCGGCCGTGGGCCGGCGGCCGTGTTCCTCCCGGCAGCCGCGGCCATGAGTTCAGGTAAGCGTGCCTGGCTGCTCCCCGCAGCGCCGGACTCCTGCCGCACCAGAAACCAGCCTCCGCGCACCGCGCATGCTCCCTCTCTCGGCTACCGCCGGGGCGGGGCGCGGCTGCTTTGTAAACCCAGATGCTCTTTTAGGTGCTTCCTCGAATCCCCCTCGGTCTTTCCGGTGTGTGTGTGTGGGGGGGGGGGGCAGATACAGCAATGAAATGCCTCCCAGCGGGCCGGCACAATTGGCATTCCTGGGCTGGGCAGTGTACGGAGAGGTGAAAACGTCTTGGGGCCGGGGCAAGCACGAACAGCTGGGCGGCGGCGGGGGTGGGGGGTGCTTTTGGCACTTCTGCAAGAGACTTGGGGCTGGGGGTTGCGCCGGAACAAGCAAACCCAGACTCCCTGACTCTCCTCCAGTCTGCCTTTCTGGCACAGAGACACAAAGGACCGGGTAAACTATCCCAGGCTTGAAAATAGGCTGGGGGGGGGGGGCTCGATGCCTCTTCAGTGATCTCCTCCTCCCCCCATCCACATTTAGTGCTTGTTGGTATTTTTTCCCCACAGGGTGCCGTGGGGGCTCTCTCCTTTTCCTGATCTTGCTTCTTCCTCTCTGCCTCAGCAAGCTTTCTTGTGTGTCTGTAGATGAGACAGGAAGGGGGGGGCAGGTTTATAGAGTTAGGAAAGCCTGGGCTCTCGTGACTTCTTTGAACTGCTGCTGCTGATGGAGAGAAGCTTTTCTGGAAATCCTTGGAGATATAATTCCTGCAAATGTATTTCTCTGAGTAGACAGAGAACCTATTTCTCTGAGTAGACAGAGGAAGGGACCCACTCCTGAGATTGTGCAGCTTGTCTTTCCACCACCGAGTAGACTTTCCTGTGCTGTGGCTGCCCCCCAGTCTGGTGCAGTGGGTAATGTGCCAAAGACATGTTAAAGCTTCCCTTTAACGCTTGCAGTGTGTTCAAGGACCTCTCCATTGCATTTGCTTTCCCAACAATTAACTGTCTCTAGCCTTACCTTGCAAATTCTCACCAACAGTGAGGTCAAATTCAAGTCTTTCACAAGTTTTCTGCATCAGTTGTGTTACTAAATACATGACTGTGTCCTAGACATGGTCACAAACAGAAAAACAACCCGAACATGTTGTTTGTTGCCATCCGCAAACAACGAACATGACCGGTTCATGAACATGTTCGTTGTTCGTGGGGGCCAGCAGGCTCTCCTCCAGCCATCAACATGCCTACCACACCACTCCCAGAACCCCTACCTGAGCAGGCAGCAGGAAAGGTACCAGTAATAAATAATACCTTGGCCCAGAGCCTAGCAGCAGCCCTGGAACTTGAAGAGGTAGATCCCTATCCCACCACACACAAAGAAAATTGAAGCTCCAATCCACTCTCCCTGTCTCTCTCTCAAAATGCTCACAGCAACTGTTTCTCCTTCACTGTCTGCAAAACCAGAGCTGGGAGCACCCTCCCCCCTGCTCTTTGCTTCCTTGTAACAAATTTGGAGCTACACACTTGAAAGGAAGACCTGCCTATCAAGCTAAATTGGGTTTAGATTGGGGTTTCCAGGGCAACAGCAGGAGTTCAGACAGAGTTCAGGCAGTCCCTGCCTCCGATTACCAAGGGAATTGATTGCAGGTGCCGGACTGTCTGGCTTGACGAACAGCAAGGAAGGAGGCTTGCAATGACCACCTGTTCATTTAGAATGGGGCCTCACGAACAGCTTGTTCGCGAACAGCAGATTGGGCTGTTTGTGGCTTTTTTTTAGTTTGTATTGCTGTTCGTGCCCATCTCTGTTCCTATTCTATATCTGGATGCCCTGCTCCTGCTGTGAGATCAATGACATCCTAGCAACTGGCTCATAGCCCGTACAGAGTCCATGTCTATTGCTGCTGAGCAGTTACTCCATGGGAAGACGGCATGCAATGTTGAGTGAAAAGTTGGGAAGCTCTTTGGTCCACTGCAGCATTACAATTTTGACCTGATCAACTTAACCCAGGCAAGCCTGATCTTGTCAGATCTCTAAAGCTAACCAGGGTAGACCTTGGTTATTAATTGGATGGAGACCTCCAAAGAAGATCAGAGTTGCAGGGGCAGGCAATGGCAACCCACCTCTGTTATTCTCTGGACACTCCTCTCACCCCCTCCCCAGCTGTATTGTGCGGTAGTAATGACACTTTGTTCACCATTCTAAGTGTGGCATTAATCTGCCCAGAAGGGTGGTATATAAGTACACTGTTATTATTATTGCCATGAATACCCCACCAGGTCACCATAAGTCAGCTATGATTTGACAGCACTTGCCAGCACAGGTACACTGCGATTAATTACATTTTGGCACCCCTGGATAGTTTGGCTTTCTCCACCCAGATTTCCCCACAATGAGATACCACCTTTGCTCACACTCTTCTTAACGTCTCTGGCTCTGGGCAGCTGCTCACTGACCCTGCTGGTTCTGTGGCTTCTGGCCCTGTTTGTAGGTTGTGTAGTGTGGATTGGGTGGTTTAAATGGCATTCTGTCTGAATCTAGGCACAGATTTCCCCTCCCTGAAAATTCACATGGCGATGGTGATGGACTCTTTCTTAGGATTTGTTTCTTTGACAATGTATGCTAAGAAATTGCTCGCCATTCTGCACGGAGGAAATCCAGGTTCTGCGACAGCAATGCATTAGCTTACCCTTCTGCCTGTTGTTAGCGTGCTCCCCCCCCCATTTCTCCCTCCTCTTTAAAGGTGTAACTCCTCTAATGTTTCTTGGAGAGTAACGTCAAACTGGTCTACTCGGAGTCCTAATAGGGGGCTTACTCACAAGAAAGAATTCTTGGGTACCGAGTCGCTTGTCTGGCTTTTTTGGATTTTCATTAACGTTACAGCACTCCTAGATTGTATGTTTTATATATTTAATGCAATTGTCCGTATGTTTATTGTATTATATAGTTTAATGATTAATTGAAGACACTTAATAACCTGTGTGGTATAGGGGTTTAAGTGCTGGACTGGTTTCAGGGAGGCGCAAGTTCAAATCCTAACTCTGCCTTGCAAACATGCTGGGCTACTCACAAACTCTCAGCCTGATCCACATCACAGGGTTGTTGTGAAGATAACATGGAGAAGGACAGGACAATGTTGTAAGCTGCTGTTGGGGTCCCCACTGCAGAGAAAGGCAGGGTATAAATAGGTCAAGGTTCAAATCCCTGTGCAAGCACCGAGTCATTGCTGACCCATGGGGGACGTCGCATCACGACGTTTTCTTGGCAGACTTTTTGTTACGGGGTGGTTTGCCATTGCCTTCCCCAGTCATCTGCACTTTACCCCCAGGAAACTGGGTACTCGTTTTACCAAACTTAGAAGGATGGAAGGCTGAGTCAATCTTGAGCCGGGTGCCAAACAAGTAAGTATTTGCAGGACATAAATCTATGAAAGAAGCCACAAGGCTTACTCTCTATCCGCTCTTTGAGAGAGGTCAGCCCAAGTGAGGGTCTCTCCTGTAGTGGCCCCATCACTGTGTGAGCACAGTATTTAGCCATTTCAAGCAGGTTCTAGAAAGGTGGCATTCTAAGTAAAGACATAAAACCCTCTCTGTTCAGGAAACTGTGTAAAACAGAGCTGCTTAGATGGGCCTCAGGAGATTTTCTGGGTTTTCCCTGGGCTCTCTGAAGTCTGTTTTATCATCTGGTTTTATACATGGACATTATCTGTAAAAAACATTTTGAGCCTTTTTGAAAATCAGCATTAAAATATCTTTAGTATAACACCAAATTTGAGACCAGTGGCGCCTTAAAGAACAACAAGATTTTCAGAGTGTGAGCTTTCAACAGTCAAAGCTCCCTTCATCAGAGTTTTGACTCTAGAAAGCTTGTATCTTGAAAATCTTGTTGCTCTTTAAGGTACTACTAGTGTCAAATCTTGCTTTTCCACTGCAAACCAACATGGTTACCCAGCCGAAGCTATCTTAAACTATAGGGAAACTGCTGTTTTCTAGTTTTGCACCAGAGTATTAAAAAGACACATTTTGCTAAACTGAGCCTAATAGATACCTTTTAACTTTTTTAAAGAGATCAGTGAATAGAGGCAGTATGTATAGTAGTTAGAGTGTCAGACGGGTCTGACAAAGGGAGCTCTGACTCTCAGAAGCTCCTACCCTGGAAATCTAGTTGGTCTTTAAGGGGCTACTGGATCCAAGTCTTGCTCTTCTATGACAGACCAACACAGCCACCCACCTGAGACTAAGATCTGTGCGTCCAAGCCTGGAATCTCCACCCCGCTGTGAAAGCTTGCTGGTGACTTTGGGCCAGTCAATTTTTCTTGGCTTAATTTGCCTCAAAGGGCGGTTGGGATGAAGACAAAATGGAGGCAGGGCAAACAGTGTTGTAAAGCCCTTAGGATGACACGCTGCTCTTTATCCAAATTCCTGAGTGACTCCCTAGAGATCATGAAGGACTCCCGTGGACTCCATTTGGAGCTGCACAAGGGGAAAAAGCACAAACTCTCCTCTGAAGGTAATGGAACTTCTCCAAGTACTTACACCGCTAAGAATGCTGGGCCTCTTCCTTTAATTAGGGACAAGTTTAGTCTCCGCACGATGGATTGCATTTTGCCATTTCATTTTCCATCTTTTGCTCAGTCCTGCCACCTCTAAGTAGTGACTGTGCGCATGATTCTTTATAAAAACCTTTATAATACAAACACTGAAGGCCTGATTTCTATACCCTGCCAACACCATATCCTTCTCTCAAACAAGTTACCAAAGGCAAAGTAAAGGTAGAGATAAGTTGCCTTCTTCAGCCCAAGGGGGGCAAAGCAGAGCTGGCACAAAGGTCTGGAGACTTAGAGAGGGCTGGGGTGCCATTCCCACAGCTGCTTACAGGCACCAATGGAGAGAGATATTCCAGGAGCTATGACAGTGCAGCACCAGCCCATGTACGGCAGAGGAAGGAAGGCAGGGCAACTGCCAGGCCAGTGAGCCGTGTAAAGCCTGCTTCCTGAGAGAGTTGACTGTCCCCCCAAAGGTTTCAGGAAACACCCCACCCGTTTGCAGATGAAATAATCCCCTGCTAAAAGATGTAGCAAGTTAGGGATTTTCAGGAGGAAATGAAATGTTTCTTTCATATAAGTGATACACCAGAGCCCTCTTTCCTCAGTGCTTGGGCAATTTAAAGCATTTCTCGGAGCCTTTCTGTTACGAAAGGAAAAGAAGGGGGCACCGAGGGAGGGGCTTTTCTTAGGACTGCTGTACCCCCCGCCAGCCGGCTGGGATGCGGTGCTCGGGAAGCCCCGTTGGCAGCGCCTGGCTTGGCAAGGCCTTGGGCCTCCGGGCGCTTTTAATCTCCGTTAAAGAGACTTTAAAGCAACAGGACCGGAGCGGAAGGGCAAAGGCGGGAGGGGCTGGCTGCAGCTCCTCCCGAAGACGACCGTAGCGCGCCAGGCGCTGCACAAGTTACGCAAAGGCAAGAGCGGAGCGCGCCGGCGCGGTCCGTCCCCCGAGAGCAGTCGCGCTGACCGGGGCCCGGGCGGCCCGGCTTCGGAGCTCGCCCTGCTGCCGGGAGAGCGCGCGGCGAGGCGAGGCCCCCTCCCGGTGTTCCGCTGCGCCGGGCTTGGAGCTGCGGGTTCTCGCTCAGGAAGCAGGCTGGCTGGCTGGCTCGGGGTGGGGCAGGAGAACCGGCCCTGGGCCTGGCCCTGGCCGAGGCCATCGGCAGAGGAAGGCTGCGCGCCTGCATTGCCTCCGGCCAGAGGCGGCGGCGGCTGCGCACTCCGGAAGGCAGGCACGGCAGCTGCTCTCCCCGCCCCGCGGCCTGCAGGTGCGCCTCACCTGGGCAGGGCAGGGCAGGGCAGCCTCTGCCTCTGCCACGTCTGCCAGCGCCGCAGGCAGAGCTGTAGCTCCAGCAGAAGCCAGGCGGACGCCGAGGCGCGGGTGAGCGCGGAGCGAGCGCCCCTGGGCCGTCCCGTGGCTCCTCGGCGGAGCCGCCCGCTCGCAGCGGCAGGGACGGGACGGGACGCGAAGCTGGCGGCCCGCGGCGGGCGAGCGACGCGTCCGTCCGTTCGGGGCCCGGAAGCGGCCGCCCCAGCGAGTGCGACGCCGGAGTGGGGTTGGCTTGTCCCCGGTGCGAAGGGCTCGGCTCCCTTCCTGCCACAAGCGCTCGACGGAGCTTTCCGGAGCCCCCTACTTTCGCCGCGGAGGGCGCTGCCCAGCCTCTCCCCGCCTGGAGGCCGCTCCTGCTCCCGCGGCTGTTGAGCGGCTTTCTCTGGGGGGCTGACCCGCAGGCGCGCAGTTGGCGGCCCTTCCCCGCCTTTCCGTCGAGGCCCAGCGGCGCGGCTCCGCAGCCCTCCGCCTGGTGACCTCGCCCGGTCTGTTGTGGAGTGCTGCCTCCGGGCTTTGCTTTTGCTCACATTGGGGCTGTCCTAAACGATGCTCACGGCTGTTAAGGTCAGCTTTCTGTGAAAGGCCTAGACGGCAAGAGAGCGCTTTGCAGGACCTCAGCTCCTCTGCAAGCTCATGAAAATGAACCTGAGATGGAACAATCAACTCCCCCCACCCCGCCCCCATTACTACTCAATTTGAACAGGGCTTTTCTCTTCAGTGATAATCCTGGATAGCTCACAGAGCCTGTCGTTGTCAGCTGCAGTTTAAAATAATTGGCAGCAGCGAGGCAGCGTTGCCATCTCCGCCTAAACAGTGCCCGGTGATTCACAGCCCTTCCAAAATAGGCGCCTTTCCAGACCGGTCGAGAGGCCTGCAGAGGTCATGCCCGTTGCCCTTTGGAGGCTGCTTTCAGCAGCACCCCCACCCCATGTCTTGCCTAGAGTTGCTGCAGCCTGTGAGGGTGGCCAGGTCAGTGTTCTCTGGAGACAGCCACAGCTGATAAACCAGCCTCCCCCTGCTGCTTCTACCTCTTATTTGTTCAGGGACAGTGACTGGGGAATCCAGGAGCACCCCAAAAGACATGCTTAATGTTGGAGAGATAGTGCCCCCCCCATCCTGAGCACGTTGCATGCCAGCCCCAGCCTCAGCCACAGCAGCAGGGAGCATCTTGAGTCTGAATGAGATGGTGTCATTCTCTTTGCAGAAGGTGGCAGAAGACTGCTGGAGCACCGCCCCAGAAGTTACACAACCCTCCAGCAAAACCTCCCTGAATCCTGCATGGTAAGGGGTGAGGGCTGGGCGGGGGTCCTGGGCAAAGGTTATTGGTCTCTTTGGAGCTGACCAGAGACAGGTCTTTTGGAAATGGCTGGCAGAGCCTTGGCTGCCAGTACCTGGCCAGCTAGGGGTCTTCTGATAGGAGCACCTGGAGAAGCAGGCAAGGAGTGGGGCGGTCAGTTCTCCCACCCACCCCCCTGCCCTGTTCTCTATCACACCTTTTGGCCTTTAGGCTGGGGACCACAAGATATGCCAGGGTGGGCCTGAGCACTTTTTTTGTGCTCTGTCGATGCAAAGTTCCTTCCGAGGTCCCTTATCTGTGGTCGGGGGATGGCTGCCGTTCTTCAGATTTTGAAACACATCCCTGTGCACTGTATGAAGCCCCATTCCCACCCACCCACCCACCCACCCCTGTTACTGGACGCCATAGCCTAGGAAGCCAACCCAGCTTTCCAATCCTTCCTCAGGATGTCAGCGGCTACCAAAGCAAGACCTGGAAAATCGTCTTCTGCCACCTCCTTTCGCTGCTCACCCTTGGCTCCCTGCTGATCATCTTTCACTGGAAGCCACATCTCAGAGTCAGAGCACGATGCCGTCGCTGCCCACTGCACCAGGCTGACTGGGTGGTCATTACAGTAAGCAGGAGGGAGAGGGCGGCTACGAAGGGGCCCCGCCTCCACGGCTTATGCTTCCATAGGCAAGAGCTGTCTGGTGTGTTGTCTGGCCTTGCATTGGAAAGCTCAAGTTGAAGCCCTGCTGACAGGCTTTCAAGTCAGGGCCGCCCAACCTGTGGCGACACCCCCCCCGGGGGAATGTGGTCCCCCAAGAGCCCGTTACCCTCATGTTCTCTACTGCCTGGCTGGGGCTGGACACACAGGGCTTGGCAAGCACCGAGCAACACAGCCTGACGGTGGTTGATGGCGCCCTCCAGCTCAGTGGGGAGCGGCTCCTCTTCTGGCACCCCATGTTTGGAGGAAAGAACCACCTGGTGGCGCTGGGAGGGATTGTCTCCCCACCTCCTGGGAGGCAGGTGTCTGTCCATCACATAAACCTGCTCTCTTCCAGGATCAGTTTGGCCAGCACTTCGCTGCACGGGTGCAAACAGAATGGGTCGAGGAAGGCAGGTGAGCAAGGGTTTTAGGCTGTTTTTTTCCTGCCTGCTGGCTTGCACAAGACATGTGATGAGAAAGAAGGGGGCAAAGGGTGCATCGGAGCAGCAAGGGCAGAGAGAGGCTTCGACTCTTCCCATGGCCTTGGAATAGGCTTCCCTTCACTGTGAGCATCAGTTGCTTTGAAATGGGCTTGGCTATCATGGATCCTGGAACTGTGGATGCGCACAAATGTTTTTCTCTTAGACATCCTCCCTTTCGTTGCACTGCACCTGCTGCGATCCTGTCTTCCCACACTGGTTCTGAACTAGCTTTGTGTTTGCAGTGTGGAGGCAGAGCTCACCTCACCGCTGTGCTGCCAGTGCTCTCTTGTGCACCCTCCTTGGCGGAGCGTGTGGTAGGCAGCCCAACACTGAGGGGGAGCCATGGTGACTTTGGCCTTGGTGCTGGCAGCAGGTTCCAGGGTACCAGCCCCACTGACGTCCATCCTGCCAGTATCCAGCAAACTGATCCTCATCCTGTCCCAGCCAAAGGCCTGACTGAAACCCAAAGTCCCAGCCATCTTCTCCCATTGAATACGCTTGTGAAAGAAGCCCAGCTTGGCTCACTCTGCTGTTTGAATGCTTCTGCATTCCTGGAAGTTTGTATGGATTTGCAGTGTGAAGAGGCCCCTGAGTTTGTGGCCACCTCCAGGGCTTGGGTCAAGGGGACTTGGGGCTCAAATCTTTTTTCATTACTATATATGCTGCTTAAACCTTTTTGATGGCAGTTGCTTTCCAATGTTGGGCTGGTTTTGGGATCCCTCCTCAGGAATGTGTTTGGGAGGGTGGGGCAAGGGGCGTTCACTCTGGCAAGGTTTTCACACGAGAAGGCTGGTTGGAGAGGTGCGGAGGGGCCGTGAAGTGGAGGGGGGGGGGGTTCCACATGGTCTCTGGCATTTGTCTGACTTTCCTGAGCAGCGGCTTGTAGGTCTCCTGTGGGGGCTGCCAGACGGGGACAGGCCTTGACACCAGCGGCTTAGCAATGCCTTGCAACTGTTAATAATTCTGGAGTCCAAACCAGCCGGGGCCCCTGCCAGAGGCTTAAGCTGGGATGTATTCAAGAGCAAAGCATTTGCGGTGGGGGTGGGGGTGGGGAGCTTTAACTCTCTTTAAAACAGGATGCAAATAGAATTCCCAGCAGCTTTTGTCTGTTTTGTTTTGTGAAGTCTTGCTCTTTGCCCTGCTCCTGGGAGAGCCGAGGGGGAAAACAGCATTGCTGTTGGAGTGTCAGAAGACGCTGATGCCAGAGACACGATCCGGCTTCATCAGAAGGAGGAAGGGGTATTTTTTTCTCTCTCTCTTTTTCTCAGCCAAATTGGATGGTGCTGGGGGCAGTGGGGAGAGGGGATTGAAAGCCCGTGGCTTGTAGTGCCATCCTAAGTGGATTGGACTACAATGGTAGAAAAGAGCAAGAGTCCAGTAGCACCTGTAAGACTAACAAAATTTGTGGTGGGGTATGAGCTTTCGTGAGTCACAACTCACTTCTTCATATACGGCTAGAATGTGAAGGAAGTGAACTGTGACCAGGGCTTTTTTTCTGGGAAAAGAGGTAGTGGATCTCTCTATTATCACATGTGTGCACGCAAAGTGCATGCCGCTGGAAACACACAATGACGTCACTTCCAGGAAGTGACCGCGCAGGACATAACCACCCCCTGGGAGTATTCCCTTGATTTGGGCCCGCTCGCCTCCCTGCCCCTTATGCAATGTTCCCTCTAAGCTGTGCAGTGTTATGAGCCAGAAATCTACTTTGTGACCAGCAAATTGCAAGTTAGGTCACGCCTTTTCCAAAACCAGAATCCATTTGATTAAAAGGCTTCTGATTTATATTGTCTGGGGCATTGGTATTGGGTGCCATCAATATTTTGATGACACCCACTTATGCATGTCATTCTCAAAAGCTGATGCCTCAATACAGTTGGTTGGTTTTAAAAGTGCTACTGGACTCTTTACTATTTTACAACTACGGAATAACACAGGAAAGAAAGAAGGAAGCAGGGGAAAAAGGAGAGAGGAAGGGAAGAGGCCGGGGAAGCAGGCGGCCCGGAAGAAACTCCACCCGGGGAGACGGCCAACGGGTCTTTGGGCACCGGGGACAGGGCCACCAGTCACATGATCATTTTTCAGAGGTGCCAGATCTCAGATCCTGGGAGATCCCACTGAAAAAAAGCCCTGGCTCTGACTTATGATAGCTCATACCCTCCCACAAATTTTGTTAGTCTCGAATTACAATGGATTTATAAGAGTTTAACTCTGCATAAGATGGCATGATAATTCTCCAGCATTTTTCTGTTTTGTTTGTGCAAACAGCAGCCGTGGAATGCCCCAGTTCAAATTGAGATCACAGTGCTGAGTGGTTAACTGTGTTGATTTCCAATCCAAGAGCTGGTTTTTGTTGTTTGTTTGTTTTTTTGGAATGGAGGTTGGTGTAGGGGCAGAAACGTGGAAGCGTTATCAGTATTTTCTCCCCAGAGAGGGCAAGAGCACCTCTGAGGGGCCTGCTTGAGGTCAGGGAATGGGTATGGGAAGGGAAGGGAACAGTGACCTCCTTGCCCTTATGTGGTAGCCCCAGTCTGAATTGGGGTGTCTTGTGGTTTTTGTGTGCAAAAGGGGGGGGAAATTGTGTGAGGTTTTCATGGCAGAGCGAGCCTGCACGTCCTCCCAACTGGCCTGCCCTGGTTTTGGGGGCCATTACTGCTTGCTCCCCGTCCCTATTTTAGATCCTGTTCTTTCCTTTGGGTCCTTCACGGCTCCTCTGAAGCTGCTCGAGGACAGTGGGATATCTTTCTAATACTTGTACCATCTTCTGTTGTGCAGAAAAATGCCATCCGCTACTACCTCTTTGAAGGTCTGCGCTACGTCTGGATTGGAAAATGGCAGGCGTTCCACAGGGTCAGGTAGGGTTAGGCACCGGACAGCAAAGCACCTGGGCTTTTTGCAGTATTGTAAGCACGTCTCTGCCAATGTTGCCACAGCTGCCTCATGGTGAGAGGGAGCTAGATAAATGTGATTCTGACTACATATGAATGTATTAATATAAGCTAGGCCAAAATAAGTCCAAGCTTCTATTTCTGCCGCAGCATACTCAGAGTTCTATGATGCGAGTTTTCCTCTGTAGCTGTTGGAATCTTTTGTGACATCGCAGCTGTTTAATTAATTGGGGTGGGGAACTACCTTTTTTGTTTAGAAACAAGGAACAGAGAGGAACTGTCAGGTTTTTGCTTCTCACTGCTGAATACAATATCTCCCCTTCCACTTTGTGCATATTTGCAGCAAGTTAGATGACAGCAGGACTTGCTCGGACATCCACTTCTCCCGCTGTGGGTTGAGTGCCCAGGAACAGAGTGCCAGGTAAGAGCGTCTCATGGTTTTGCATCATGATAGGAAATGGAGCCATTTGTGATTCATACTGGCCTGCAAATTTCACCCCTGAAGAAGCTCAAACTGACACTCCCATTTCCCCGGAAGAAATGTCAGCAATTTCACATCTGAGTTCCTTGAGAACCCTTGAGTGTACGCCACCTTTACCCAGGGACTTAATGGTTTTTAATTTGACCAATAGTCCTAGAATGTCATGTCTTGTCACCTTGGTTTGACTCGGTTCTTCTGACTCCCTTCCCAAAAGCAGCTCTAGCACTAAGTGTGTGGCCCATACTTCCACAGTGAATACAGATGCAAAGAAGTTGTTTGACTTCTCTGCCATCTCCACATCTTCCTTTAGCAATCCTTTTATTCCTTAGTCTAACCACCTCCCTGGACAGTTTCATGCTCTTGGTATATTTCAAGAAAATGCTTAAGGTCCATCTTGATGATTTTAGCAGGCGACTCAAACTCTTTTGCTCACCTCCTTATTATCTTACACTTCTTTGCCAGACTCTGTGCTCCATTCTGTTCATCTCATTGAGTTAAACCTTCCTTTTTACAAAAAGCATTCTTGCCTTTTATGGGCTCCCTGACTTGGGACATTAACCATACAGGCATCCTTCTAGACTTAGTGGAACCTTCCCTAACCTGAGGAATGCAGTCTCTCTGGGCTTCAGTCAGTGTGAATTAAAATAGCTTCTAAGCAGCCTGGAGGAATTTGACTCTTGATTTTTTTCCCCTGCTTCCTTCTGGCTGAGCCTTTCATTTTTGTAAAGTTCTCTCTTTTGAAGTCATGTGTTTTGGTCTGCAGTAGAACAGCCTCCCCGCAATCCTCTCCCTCACGGCTTCTTTCGCAGCTGCAATTCTAGCCGGAAGGGAGCCAGTCTGTTCCCTGACAGCTGAGAGCGCCATGTGTTGAGCTCACTTTGACCATTGTGGCCCATTGTAGTGCATGGGTGAGACAAAACTTTAACTGTGTCATACATTATATCATATATCTTTATTAAACCAGGAAACGGGGGTCTTTACTGGACTCCTGGCCCTAGCTAAACACAGTCCTGTGTTTCTATACCAAACCACAATGCCCAAAGATTTTATACCAAAACGCCAGATTACGGATTCAGATGACTTTCCAGGTAGCTTAGTAGGAACGTGGAATCCCAGGCCCCGTTAGAAGATAGGACCTCGCTCTAGTGTCCTCTGCCACCTTCAGGTACAGCCCCTGCTGCTTGGCTTATGTTGGAGTTGGGGGTTTGCGAAGACAGTTGTTGGGCATCTAGAGTGATGGTGGTAGAATACTTGGGCAAGATTGGGTGGTACACGCTCTGAGCACACTGTGAGGTCAGAGCCCCTCAGATAACCTACCTTGTGAATATCTCCTTTGTTCTGTTTGCTAGAACACCTTTTTTAGTTCATATTTTATTGTTGTAGTGTGTTTTTATAACTTTATTAATATTCTTAGTTCATATATATGTATTATAGTTGAAAAAACAATAAACAACTTTTAAACATAAGCTCATTTTGTTGTATGTTTTGTTTTGCAAAAAATAAACACCTGAGGCAGCCTTCTGAAGAGTCCGCCCCAGGCCAGCGAAGGCCAGCCTGGTCTCTGATTGTCGTGGCTCTCCAGCGTCTCAAACGGAGAGGAGCCTTTCGCACCCCCTCCTACCAGCTCCTCCTTTGCATCCAAATTTGTATTTCCTTTTTGTTCCCGTTGTTATGGACTGGCTTTACTGGCGTAGATTGTTGGACAAAGTAGGCCTGAGAATTTGGTTTCTAGTTTTTAGATCTTGAAACACGCAATGTTTCTTGCTGCTTCAGCTGTGCTCTCCAGGGCTGAAACTTGCGAAAGATAGTTTATGAATATGCCCAGATTAAATCTTAGAAAGAATAGAATAAGCGGAACACAGTTTAAAACAAACATTCCTCAGGTAAATGTCATTCAGCGCTCAGAGGTGTCTCATGTCTTCAGAGGAATAAAATTTGATGGTTTAAGAGTGTCATGTGAGGTTCACATAATTAGGTGTATATAAAGTAGATACACCATGAAACCCCTAAATCTCTCAGGTTTGGATTGCAGTGAGAGTTATCTTTTCTGAAAACACTCTGGTATTGTGATACTTCTCTATTTATTCATTTCAAGAGTGATTAGAATAAATAAACTCCTGACCTCTCTTCAAAGGGCTGTCTACCAATTAGAGATTGTTTGTTAGAATAATCCTGTCATTACAGCCTTATGGATTAGTGTTTAATGCACTGCTGTGGAAGAGACTCTTCGTTTCCACGTGTTATGTTCCCTCACGAGTGAGATAACACACCATTATACCCTGTGGTTGACAAGCACGTTAACTTGCTTCATGATGCTCTCCTGTTCTTTTGAGAGTGCCTGCAGTGGCCCCGTGATCTCTTGGCTGGCCCTTGTTGGGTTTTCAGCTGCCTAACTTCCAGCCTGTGCACTGGGGTTAGGCAGCCAGGCGTGTGCGGGTGCCTTGGCGTGGGTGGGGTGTCCCTCTGCTTGAGGGCCCCCAAAGCTTGACTCTGAAATCTGTTGGTGGTGCTGTTTGACTTGGGAGGTTTGGGGCTAGTCACGTATATGTAGCCAAGTGCCGTGGCTGGCTTCAAGCCTGTCCTCCCCATAGCATGAGTGGCATTCTTGCTTGACCTTTGATGGGATTCTGACTGCTGTCCTAAACTTAGTATGCCTGTGTTTCCTCTCTCTCCTTGCAGGAGAAAGATTTATGGACCAAACTTGATAGATGTACCAGTCAAATCTTACCTCAGCCTGCTGATAGCAGAGGTAGGCATTTCTATAACCACCCTCCGAGCTGCTGGTGAGGGGGAGGGGGCCTTTTCCCTGTGGGGCAACAGGAATCTCACAGGACAGGTGGGAGGATGGGACAGGTGAGAGACAGGTCTGCATTCCAGCGAAAGCAGCAAGACCCAAGGCCTCCAGCTGGCTGCAGCTTTCCACACCCCTGAGAGAGTGGCTTTCCTTTCCCGGCCTTGCTACCTGCACACCTTGTGTCCAAGTGGAGGCCAGATCCTGGGACTTCCTCTGTGTGCCGCAGGTGCTGCACCGCTGAGCTGAGAGCCTCAGAAAGGGTGGGCTGACTGCTGCTGTCCTAAATGTGTCCGTTTCCCTGCCTCTGTCTCTCTCTGCCTCCTTGCACAGGTCTTGAATCCTTTCTACATCTTCCAAGTCTTCAGTATCTCCTTGTGGATCTGCGAGAGTTACTATTATTATGCCGCCTGCATCTTTATCATCTCTGCTATCTCAATAGGGATTTCTCTCTATGAGACAAGGAAGGTGAGTAGTGACCTTGGGCTTCAGACTGGATCACTGGAAAGATCAAGAGAAGAAAACAGCACTCCTGACCATGTGCCGAGTGCACTTCCCTGCCAATCAGCAAATGCCTCCCCCGCCAGATGGGAACCCCTCCCCCCAGCCCTTTCAGCAAGACGTTTCTGTTGGGAGCTGGCTCTCAAGTCCTCTGCCCCTCATACAAGCTGCACAGCAGGCCCTGTCCCTTCACACCTCTGTCCAGCTGGGAGGCTACCAGTGGGGTCTCGAGTGCTGTCCCCTGCTGCTGGCTTTGCCCATCCTGATGCTTTTTGTGTGGCTTCTCACAGCAAAGTAAAACCCTGCAGAGCATGGTAAAGATGTCGGTCAGCGTGAGAGTTTGCACAGCCAACAGAGGTAAGTGGATGGCTCCGGAAGTCACTGCCGGCTGAGTGTGTCGGAGAGCCCAAGAGGGCCCTGTGTACGCTTGCATGTCCGGGCAGTGACCTGTAGCCAGACGTTGCAGCAAGAGAATCCTCCCCGCAGTGGTGAGCCTGGGGTGCGCTTCAAGCTATACCCCATAGTCTGTAGCTTTGCCCTTGGCTCTTTGGTGGCACATGCTCAGTCCAAGGTGGAAACGGCAGGAGCTGCCAAACTGGTTCCATGAGGAAGTGAGGGAGGAGCCACCTCACATTGCTGGCCAGTGTGGTGCATGGGTTGAAGCTGTGGCCAAGGAAGCCTCCATTTCAGACTCGGCCCCTGCATCATGCAGGCTTTTGCTCTACAATCTGCCGTTCTGGACTGCCTTACAGGAATATTGTAAGGATTAGTAAGTAAATGGGTGTAAACCTCTTCGTATATTCTAAAGCTTCATAATATTATAATATTAATTATCATCACAGCTTTAGGCAAATATGGTGTCAAGCTAGTTTTTGTGTGTGAACACATTCACTTGCTTTTGGATTTCCTTCCACAGCCTTTCAAACAGCTTGCTTGTGTCCAGAAAGGGTTTTGTAACCTGGCCTTGGAGTATGCCTAAACCTGAGCCCACTAATAATTTAAAACCTTTCATTTAAAACTGCTCTCTCCCTCCCCAGCCCCATTTCTTAGACCTTCTACTCCCTGAATACCTGTATGAGCTGCTGTTTCTTAGTTTCAGCACTGCATTTTAAGAAAATGCTTTTGGCTTTCATTTGGCGCGTTATGATTGTCTATGAGTGCGCTGCTGTTCCACAATTCCTGTTTCTTACACAGAGCTGCCTTTTCTTGAGCCACCCTTAGAGTCTGTCTAGGCCAGTACTGAGTGATGTGAGTGTGTGGGGGGGGGGGGCGGGAGCTTTTTAGGGCCAGGCCTTTTCCCACCCCCTCCAGGAAAAGCTGTGGATGGAATCCAAGACTTTCTTCTTGCGAGTTTGGGGCAACACCACTCTGCCCCTAATTTATTTTGTCTCACAGAAGCTTGGCTCTGGTTTCCTCGGTAGTTTTCAGTAACTGGTTTTGACCTTTCTTGCCTTTCATGTACTGTTGTCCTGGCATCTGTATGAAGTTCTTGGGGTGCTATGGTGGGAGCCTGAGAGAGAAACACCAAGTAATGTCTGACTTTTAAAAAATGGCCCTCTTTGATTTGGAGCTCTTGTGTTCTTGTGATGTTTTAACGACTGAAATGGTCTGCCTGCTGTTTTCTTGTCAAGGATCTGACTTATTGGGGGGGGGGGTAAACTTACAGAGCAAATGACAGTAAGCTCCGCAGATCTCGTGCCGGGCGACTGCATCGTGGTACCTGCAGATGGGATGTTTGTTCCCTGTGATGCTGCTCTGCTTACTGGAGAGTGCATGGTCAATGAAAGCATGCTGACAGGTGAGCCGAGACTGAAAGCAGGCGGCGGGGGCGGGGGCGGGGGGCGGGGGCGGGGGCGGGGCTCTTCTTATCAGGGGGCAGCCATCAGAAGCATGGTATGTAGACAGTCTTTGGCAGTGGCTGGGTGCCCCCTTGTTTCCAGGCAGCCTTTCTCACCCCTCTAGGAGAAAGTACTCCAGTGATGAAGACCCCATTGCCGGAAGGCCCGCAAGCTGCTAGCACCGTCTACTCCCCCGAGGAGCACCGGCGACACACCCTCTTCTGCGGGACGCAGGTCGTCCAGGCCAGGGCCTATGTGGGTGCTGAGGTTCTGGCCATAGTGACTCGCACAGGTGAGGCCCCCTCCCTTCAGTGTTCTGTCCCGGAGGGATCCAGGCAGCCTCTTCCTGTCGGTGCAGAATACAGACCATGGAGGTGTCTTAGGAACCAACAGGGTGCCTTTAATCGTGAGCCATTCCTGGGGACTAACATGGCTTGTTCCAGTGGGCTGACGCAGTGGAGGGGCAGAGGACAGGCTGAAGAGCTGCAGTTCCCAGGGAAAGGGGGAAAGCGCCTCAATTAAACCAGTTTTAGGTTGGCCTTAGGACCCGATTCCCTGTGGGTTTGGTCTGTATACAGGCTTCAGAGCGGACCTGCCTTTTGTTCTTTCCTCACCCACCCCAGAACTCATCTGTTGCTTCACTTGCTTTTCCCTATTTCTTACATTTTCTTCCCACCTCTTTGGAGACCAGTGTTCACAGTCCTCCCCCTTTTTATCTTCCCAGCGATCCCCTGTAGCGGGCAGGCCTGTAGCTACCATGGGGCCCAGGGGACCTGACCCCCCCAGCATCTTTTAAAAGCCCCCTCCCCCACCCCGAGCTTCAGCTCTCCCTCCCCCTGGGCCCCTCCCCCGAGCTCTGTGCAGACATATAATGGCTGGCCTCAGAGCAAAAAATTGCTCTCCCCAAGCAAAACGTTGCTAGCTACAGGGCTTGCAGTAGGCCAGACTAAGCGACGGTAGAGGGGCTAGGCCATGGTTCACCTCCAGAACATCATGGCAAAGTGGGGATTTGAACCCAGGACTCCTGTGCTTACTAGAATACTCTGATTGCTACAGTGTGCTGAGTCCCTGTCAGAAGCTTTCTGTGCCTTGCTTTCCTCCTGCCTAATCCAAGATTGAAGTCTTCCATTTCTTCTGCTTCCCGTTTTCTTTTCCCCCTCTCTCTAGGCTTCTGCACAGCCAAAGGAGACCTCGTCAGTTCCATCCTCTATCCCAGGCCTGTGAACTTTAAATTTTACAAGGATGCAGCAAAGTTTGTCCTCTTCCTTGCAGCCCTAGGTAAATTTATTTATAATTTTTGTAAGGCCAGCAGATGGCAGTCCTGTGAGCTTCTGGCTCCAGTCTCAGTCAGGACTTCTGTTTCGTGAGCAGGTGATGGAAAAGAGCCCCCAAAGGGCTTTGTGTCTCTGGCGTTCTCTCTCCAAGTCTGGGCTGACTTTATGATGATCTTCTGCTCAGATCTCACCTCCCTCCCACCGAAGGAAGAGAAGGGAAGCTAAAGTCTTGGCTGGGGGGAAGAGCCAGCCAGCCTCTCTACTCTCTCAGGCATAAGCAGCAGCACCAAATCTTTTCTGGAGGAAGACCAGGGCTTCCCTCGTGCCCCGCGGCTGATTCCGAAACAGGAGGTGCTGCTGCCCCTGTGGCAGCTGCTGTAGTGAAGCCCCAGGCAGTTTTCCTGTGTGCGACCGACCGCTTGCCCTGCCGCCCTCCTCCACATTCCGTTTTCTGGGAGGGGTCCAGCGCAGTAAGGAACTTTCTTCCGTAAAACAGCTGAAGATCTGCAGATGGCTGAGGAGTGTGCAGACACACACCTGGCCACGTCCATCCTTCAGTGCCCTGACTTCAGCCCCCCTCCCCCATTCTTCTGACGGTTGTCCTTCCCTCTGTCGAAGTGTGTATTGTAAATTCCCAGGGCGGGGGTGCTGCTAGTTTGTCTGTTGGTTCATATAGCTTACTATTCCTAGCCTTACCCAAAGCAGCATTCAATAAATGTGTATATCAAAATAACAACTGATCAGAGATCTGTAACCACTAAGTAGCAAAGAGTCCAGTAGCACCTTTAAGATTAACCAACTTTATTGTAGCATAAGCTTTTGAGAGCCACAGCTCTCTTCGTCAGATGCATAACCGCTAAGTTAATTAATGAATACCAACAGCAGCAAAACCCTGCCATAGACATTCCAGCTGCAGTCTAAAGTAATCGTTTCCTGATTGTGTTCCTCTGCAGGGGGTCAGGTGTGTTGTGGCTGCTGCTGCTGTGTGGAAAGCCAGTGGGTTGCAGCAGTAGCAGGTACCTCTTGCGTGGCATTGCTGGAGGTGCTCACTCTGCGCTGCCCCCTGTGCTGCCCTCTGTTCTCTCTTCCCTCCCTCTCATTCTCTTCCAGCTGCTCTGGGCACCGCCTACAGCATCTTCATCTTAATTCGAAATCGGGTAAATATTACTGTAATGGATAAGCGTGGTGGAGACATTTCAGCATCTCGGTTCTAGCGGGGTTGCTGGGTCCACCTGCCAATTGGGGGGGGGGCGTGTCTGGTAAATTGCTGATTCATTTGCTGCCAGGATATCCCTTTTAGTGCAAGCTGGAAGCAAAGGCATTGTGCCAGGACCCAAGTCTCTGAAACTTGGCCTGCTACATAGCATTTGGGGCTGAGTTTTAGGGAATCTGCCCTGGTGTCACACCCTCAAGTCTGGGCCTTTCCAGACAGCTGGGACTGTGGGCGCATTTGTGCCCATCGCACCAGCCTGCCTTCTGCCAACCAATGGGCAGAAGAACCACTCGCCAGGAGTTCGCCTGTCCTTGGGAGGCACCTGGTAACCTAGTACTGAACTCTGAAGACAAAACGCTCTTCTGCGCCAGCCCTGCCAGACTCCACCAGCATCTCACACTCGCAATGGAGGTGTCCAGGCAGGGGCGCATGGGAGGGCCTGGGCTGTTGGGCTATCCCTAGCCTCGGGCTGGTTTGTAGACTTTGTTTCCTGCCATGTTTCTCTGACAGTGTGTTAGATCATTAGGGTTTCTTACTCCTGAAAAGTCCTATAAACAGTGAAGCTAGGAGGGAGCCTGCTGGATCCAACCACAAGGCCAACCTTCCTTTCTTCACTCGGCTCTGGAGGGCCACAGACGGGTTCCAGAGGCCAAAGCCTCCACTCTGTTGCCTCCTGGTGCTGCCTCTGGGTGCGGAGGCTCCCTTTCAGTCACCATGGCTACTAGTCCTAATGGGCCTCTCCTCCAGGAATCTCTCTAACCCCATCTAGCCACCATCACTCTGTCCACTGTGAACACATCCCTCAGTGTAATTGCTCTTTGGGGAAAGAAGTATTTCTTTTTCTCTGTTCTAATTTTGTTTTAATGAAGGAAAGTCCCGGGAAGCCCCACATGCAACTTTCCCCTCCCCTCCCCTCCCCTCCCCTCCCTCCCTCTCATCACAGCCTGGAAGGTTGAGAGCTGCTTTTCCAGATGCTGATATTGTTGATATCAGTGTGTCTTTTTTTTTTAACTGCAGAAGGGCACCGTACATCCCTGTGGAGGCCACCTGAGAGTGGCCCATGAGTCAGCTTGCCACATAGGTAGCTCCCCTTGCTGATCCTGTCCCGCACTGCTGCACAGCTGCGTGGATTGTGAAGGCCACGGGCAAACCTCCCGGAGCTCTGGGGTGGCTTTTGGTCAACTCTCCTGCCTGTGCGGTTGATGAAACTGGCAGTCTTTTCTCTCTTCCTTGCCAGGTTCCTGCTTGGCAAGTTGTGCTACGTGCCTTGGATATTGTGACGGTGGTTGTGCCCCCAGCCCTGCCTGCTGCCATGACCGTGGGCACCATTTATGCCCAAAACCGGCTGAAGAAGCACGGGATCTTCTGCATCAGCCCTCCACGGATCAACCTCTGTGGCAAGGTTCGCCTGATCTGCTTTGATAAGGTGAGGGGTGGGAGAGCTGGGGGAAGTGGGGGCTAGAGGGGAGTCCCTCTGGCCTTGGCCCTACTCTGGCGTGGCCTGTGTCTGCCCCTAGACAGGAACCCTCACGGAGGAGGGCCTGGATATCTGGGGTGTCGTTCCCCGGGAGAACAGCTGTTTTCTGCCAATTGTTCACGAGGTGCGCTGTGTGGGGGAGGGCCCGTTGCTCCACTGCCTGGTTACCTGCCACACAGTCTGTCTGCTCAGAGATCAGCCCGTTGGAGACCCTGTGGACCTCAAGATGCTGGAATCTACTGGATGGGTGAGAGAAAAACCTCTCTGGGTTTGTTCTGTTGAGGGGGGAGAAACAACCCTCTTTTCCTGACCCTCCCCACACACACACACACACACACACACACACACACACCCTTGGGGCAGGCAGGGCATGTCTCTAAAAAATTCAGTAGAGGATGTACTATTCCTGGTAAATAAGAGAGCAGTGGTCTGACCCTGTGAGCGCGCGCGCATGTGCGCGCGCGCTCTCTCTCTCTCTCTCTCGCGCTCTCTCTCTCTCTCTCTCTCTCTCTCTCTCTCTCTCTCTCTCTGTCTGTCCCTAGTAGCTGGCAAGGATTGGGCCCACGGGCATTGCTAGCTGCACGTGGTTTGTCGATCACTTTAGAATCTGGCAACGGAGGCGGTGGCTGCAGAGACAGAGCCGCATCTTCTCACACCTCTTTCCTTCCTTCCAGATCCAGGAGGATGTTGAGGGAGCAGAGGTGGAAGCCCAACTCATTCGGCTTTTTGGGTCCAAGGCCCTGGTTGTGCTGAAGCCACCGCCACTGGAGGAACAGCCTTTCAGTGGTGTAAGCCATGGCAGTGCCTCATCGGGGCTGCCTCTTAGGGGCTGGGGGCTGGTGGGGCCAGCTTGCTTGCTTCTGACTCTGGCAACCGCTGTTCATTCTGTGCCACCAGTGTACGTTTGTGCCCCAGAAGTATCTTGTCTCTCTCCATCACATTTTGTTTCCTTTTCAGCAACACACAGTCCCCATTGCAGTTCTGCGCCGCTTCCCATTTGTCTCATCCCTGCAGAGAATGAGTGTTTTGGTGAAGCTGCCTGGTGGCACCCACTCAGAGGCTTACATGAAGGGGGCTCCGGAGATGGTGGCCAGCCTGTGCAAGCGAGAATCGGGTAGGGCATGCCTGCCTGTCTCAAAGGCGCTCCCCCTCCTCCCCCAGCATCCAGCTCACTCTCCGGTGGGCACTGTGCCTGGGTTTCGGCGTTCTGCAGGTGATCTTGCTGTGCTCTTTACCCAGACTTTGGCTGGTCCGGTTCTCCCAGGGTGCCGATGTTGCCAGGCCTACAAGTGTTGGTGATGCAGTTGGGGTGGGCAAGTGAAGAAGGGTCCCTAACCCTAACCCTTGCAGCTTGGAGAGGCAGAAACCTGGACTCTCCTTGAGCATAAACCTCTCTTCTGTTATCGTCTGCGACATATGGGTGTGGGCACGAATAGGAATGCGCCTTTCTCTGTCTCCCACGCAGTTCCTGCGGACTTCTCTCAAACGTTGCGTCATTACACCAGTAACGGCTTCCGTGTTTTGGGACTCTCCTACAAACCCTTCACTGCCATCAGGACCTTCGAAGAAGCCCAGGAGGTGGCAAGGTGCCTGGCATGGGGCTTCCCCCCGCCACACACACACACTTGTTCTGGCCTTCTCATGGTTTGGGTCTGCTCTGTTGAGAGGTCTCCTAAGCAAGCTTTTCTCCTTGGACCAACAGGGATTCTGTTGAGAGTGGCATGCTCTTCCTCGGCTTCCTCGTGATGAAGAATGTCGTCAAGCCCGAAACGGCCCCTGTTATCCACTTACTACGCAATGCTGAGATCCGGACGGTCATGGTCACAGGTAGCAAATGGACAACCATATTGGGGAGGGGGAAACAAATTGTTCAAGCTTTCAGACTCTGTATGGGAGGGCAATAAGAAAGGATTGGCACGCTAGGGAGAGTAGGATCTAGCAAGAGGGACCAAAAAACTGAATCGGGCTCCCTGATATTCTATTCTCAGCTCCAGCAACACAGACGGCAGTCTTTCATTGGTACTAAAACTTTTTTAAATTATTTTTTTTTTATTCATGCAAAACAAACAAGAAAAAGAAACAAAAAAGAAAAACAATGCTGGGAAACAAAAAGAATGCCGGCAAATCTTCTATAATGCTGGTATAAGCTTTTATAAAAGGTCTCAAAATATTTAAAAATAAGTCCGTACGCAATTGCTGTCTGTATGCAGCACGTTCAAATGTTGATGAATTTAGAAATTCCTCAGTCCAGTGAGTTACAGGGAGGGAGTGGGCTTCTGTCTTGCTGATGCTTTTGGCAACTGTAGTAAAAGTCTTTTAGCAACTGTTAGGGCATGAAGGGTCCATTTCCACCAATCATCGATTAGGTTCCAAAAAACAGGCAAATAATTTAAAAGTATGTCAATATCCTAAAAATTAAATGTATATTCTAATACAAAAGGACCGAATAACTGGATATGTCCAAAACATATGCTTAAACGAAGTTACAGCACCAACAATTGGATACTGTACTTAATCCTTTAGTATAAAAGCACTGTGGTGTCCAGAGTTCCCTGCCCAGAGGAAAATTCCTTCCTGATCCCTAAGTGGTGATCGGCATTACCCTGGGCATATAAGAAGGGGCCACGAGAGCCAGTTGATCTAAACATTCCTTTGGCTGCCCAAGCCTTCCATAAAAAGGTTTCCTCCCAATTTTTAAATCTAGACTGGACCGTAATGTTATTGCATGTGAGAATGGGTCAGATTGGTGCTGTTGTGATGTTATGTGCCGTACTTCTCTTAACTGCAGAAATTGCAGGAGGCGCTGAATCCGTTGGTGCGAATTGGTGCTAAAACTTAACTGGCCTCCTCTGTTGCTTCCGAGCTGCTTCCCGGGACCAGCAGTCAGCCTCCTCCCCTGTCTCAGGGGCCAGAAAGAGACTGAAGTGGGAGGGGGCGGGGGTGGATCCAGTGCTTCAGTTTCTAGTGGCAGCGGTGGCTCTGGAAAGCCTCATGCCGTCGCCTAGAAATGCCTTCCAGGTGTATGAAGCTGGGCTGGTATCTGCCTGCCTCGATGCCTGCTTCCTTTTATGAGGTCATCATCGAAAGTTTGGAACTCTTGGCCTGAAAAACAATAAAATGGAGACTGCTTAAAAACAAATCAGAAAACATGCAAAATCAGCATTGTTCGTTGGGACTGAGATTAACAGTTTGTGGAGTTGATCTGCACACGCTATGCTCTGCTGTGGCTCTCCAAGCTCTGACGATGAAAAGCCGCACTGTTTTGTCCCTTTCCCCATTAGGAGACAACATGCTCACTGCAGTGAATGTGGCCAGGAGCTGCCGGATGGTGGAGGCAGAGGAGCGTGTGGTCTTCGTGAATGCGGTGCCACCCAGTGCCGGCAAGCCGTCTGCCCTCAAATTCGTCCCCTCCGAGCACCCCGCGGAGCACTCAGAGGTCAGGCCTCCTGCCGGCTGCTGTGTTTTTAGCTGCCAGCTCTCTTGCTCCAGGAGGAGTCTGGGAGCACAGCTGTGAAGCCCCTGTGGGCTGCTGTCAGGATGGGGGCCACCAGCCGTCACAGCCTCCCTCCCAGTTAAAGAGGCCCTGAAGGACACTGCTGGGTGTCAACAGCTCCAGAGAACGTTTTCCCTTGTAAATAACTAGTTAATAACTAAAACTTGCATTAGCCTCTGAAGACATTCAGTTAAAGACCTCACTTTCCTTCACATACACCCTCCCTCACACGTATATAGTGTCCATTTCCACGAGTATTTGGAGTCGGGGTGTCCGGCTTCTTGCCTTCGGTTATAGAAATGTTCTGCCTGTCGACAAGCCAGTTCCAAACATCCCACTGAACACTTGTGTGACCGAGAGCCAGGCCCCACTGCTCAGATACACTGGTGGAGGGAGGGGTGCCTCTGTCTTGTTTGGTGCCCCCCACGGAGCTCTCCAGGCTCCAGTCTGGCATACCATGAAGAGGGGCCTCCAGTGCAGGACTCCACCCTCTCCAGGCCTAGAGAAGTAGGCAGGCCACTAGCTAACGAGATGCCCAACTGTGTCACGAGAAGACCACCCCTCGTCCTGCTTCAGATCTTGCTCCTCCTTCAGACAAAGGGGAATTTGACGTAGATTAGAAATCTGAAGAGGGGAAGCTAATCTGTGGAATTGAACAGATGCCAGGTCAGGCTGGTGTGGGCAGGGGAAACCTGAGGTTTATCTTCTTGGATTTTACAGGGTTTGTACCAGCAGGAGAGGTTCTTCCTGGAGCAGCAGCACCTTTCTCACTTTGCCTTGAATGGGGAATCCTTTGCTGTGGTCTGTGAGCACTTTTCTGAGCTCCTGCCAAAGGTACTCTCCAATCCACGCTGCCTGGGCAGAGGCATCCCCCTGCTAGCTGCAGAGTCTCCGTGGCCCTGCTTCTGGCCCTTCCTGCTGCAGCCGCTTTCTCAAGAGACACGGAACAATGTGCAGCTTCCCGTGGCCGTAGGAAGGTGTTGCACAATACATGCTGTACTTGTTATCAGTGTCAAAAGGGGGTGGGGAGAGCTGGGTGCATGTGTCCCAAGCAGAGAGATCTGTAAGGTGGAATCAACTTGCCTGCACTCTACACAGGAGCAGGCAGCAGCTGGCAAACATTGACGTAAGCTCCTTTGTTCTTGGCAGATACTGGTACGAGCAACAGTTTTTGCCCGTATGTCACCTGACCAGAAAACCCTCTTGGTTCGCAGTTTGCAAGACCTGAAGTAAGTTTGTTGTCGCTTCCCTCCTCCTTTTCTGGCAGATTGTGGTCAGATCGGCGGGGGGGGGGGGCGGTAGTGCTGGGAGTTCTGTCCTAAATGCTGGGGGGAGGTAAAGTGTGGCCTTGAAATGACGCAAGCCAAAGCTGCTGAGAGCGATGGGCCAAAACATAGAGCCCGTAGGCCAGTGAGCCGCCAGCACTGACCTCATGTCCTGTCGGCTGCTGAACATCCGTCTCTGCTGGGTGGCAAAAGGAGAAGACAGCAGCAGTGGGCAAATGGCAGGGAAGAAGGGGAAATCACGTGCCTCGGGGGCGAGGGGGGGGAGGGTGATGCAAGAGGCTGCTAGCTTGGCTGCTGACTGTGGGATGTATTTGCCATGATAGAGCTGGGGGAGGGGGAATGAGGGGTGACCTGGCCTGCCCTCTGCATGGCCAACTGCGCGTGTGTTGTTTGTTTTGCTTGCAGCTACTGTGTGGGGATGTGTGGGGATGGGGCCAATGACTGTGGGGCCCTGAAGGCGGCTGATGTGGGGATCTCACTCTCGGAAGCTGAGGCTTCCGTGGCCTCGCCTTTCACCTCCAAAATTGCCAGCATTGAATGTGTGCCGTTTGTCATACGGTAGGTCCCACTTGGGGGTGCTGAAGACCGAATCGCAACCATCTGTCTTGTGCAGGAGGCCAGATGTAATTGCTCCAAAATTCAAAAGCCTTTGTCTTGTCAGAACTTGAAGAATTAGCCCCTTGGAATTAGCACCAAGGGGTGGGGGGGAACAAGGGCATCAGATTAAATTAAGTATCTCCACATTTTCCCCGAGTGGTGTTTGTAACCTTGCTTCTCTGTTTTGGGAAAATCAGAAATCAGTTTGTACCCCCTGTGATCGTACTATGGCCAGGACTTTAGAAGTCCCTTTCCTGTTCCCCCATCGCCATGGAAGAGGAATATTCCTTCACTCTGCAAAGGGAAATGTGCTGGCGAAGGAGTTGAGTGCCAGGCGCTGTAGGACATGGTTTAGTAACGTGCCTGTCAGTGTGTGCCTCTTGCGGCTTACTATCATGTCTGTGTGGCTGGAGAAGAGCGAAGGCTGATTGTGGCTGACCCACAATCACAGATGGGATTGGAACTCAGGTCAGCACAGCTGGATAGCCACTGGACTGTGCCAGTTCTCTGAGATGTTTGAAACTGAGCCTTAGCCTGAGTTAGGCTTGAAGGACACCACGGGCTGCTCGTTTAGTCTTCTCTTTAAATCTAAGTGAGCAGTGAGGCCCAGTGCCCCCACATTTATCTCTCTGGGCCATTGACTTAACTGCATTCTCCTCCAACATGCTCAAAATACAAAATGAAATGCTATGCAAATCGAAACCATTGCTGGAAGTAGCCGATCTAAAAGAGCAGAGTAAAAGATGTGAGCAGAACAGACCAGCAAGAAGTCATTAACTTTGTCTCTGTGTAGGAAGCAGTGCACAAAACTAATCATGGCTTGGCCAGCCACGAGCCTGGGTCAGCGGAACGGGCTTCGCCTGGAGCCAGGTGTGCATAGCAAGCCCCGTGGGCAACTGAGCACTCTTTTTTTCCTTGCAGGGAGGGCCGCTGCTCTCTGGTCACCTCCTTTGTGGTCTTCAAGTACATGGCCCTCTATAGCCTTGTACAGTTTGTCTCTGTGCTCCTGCTCTACACGGTGAGGCTAACACAGTACTAGAAAAGGCACGGCTCGGGGCTCAGTTCCCTTCGCCCAGCTTTCTCCCCACTGACTGCTGTGTTGTCCGTGGTTGTTTCTGCAACCAAGGAGGGCTAAAACCCTGGCGGACACAAAGGGACGCTGAGGGTCATGAGAGTCTACCAGGGTTCAACGGTCATATCTTGGGAAGCTGCAGAGAACTGCAGAATATACCTATTTCCGTTGGCGTTCGTTCTGCAGGAGAATTGCCCCAACTGAGAGAGGTTCTGGCTTGCAAACTTGTACGTGGAAGGAGAAAGCCATGCTCTCATGTGAGCCCCTCTTTCTCAGAACCGAGGAACACCTTTGGGAGAGCAAATCTGAATGGAGGCTTCTCTCCTCAGGCCTCCATGCCAGTGCAGGGCCCGTCCCTTGGCTTAAGTCGCTTGTCCTGTGCCCGTTGTAAGATCCTGTGAGGACAATTCCCTTGGGCTGCCCCGAACCCACCGCCATCAGTGACTGGGGGTTGCCCTCGAGTGTTCGTGTTGTCAGGTCTGGTTCAGAGCAGAGGTCTGTCTGGTCTAGCCTCTTGAGTTCACCCGGGAAGGGTGCCGTGCCACTGGGATCTCCCAGGCGTGACATGCAGGCCAGAGCCTGCCCTGGCAGTGGCTCTTCTGAGGTAGACTGCTTCTGCGCGTGGAGAGTTTCTTCAGAGAGCGAATCACTGAAGAAGCCCTTCTTGGACTCCCTGCCCCAATCCAGATCAACACCAACCTGAGTGACCTGCAGTTCTTCTTCTTCGATCTCGTGATCACCACCACCGTGGCTGCTCTGATGGGCAAGACGGCGCCCGCCAAGGAGCTGGGTCCGGAGCGCCCACAGGGGACGCTAATCAGCACCGCTGTGTTGGGCAGCCTTCTCCTGCAGACGGGTCTCCTCATTGCAGTCCAGGTCGTCTGCTACTTCATCACCGTCTCTCAGCAGTGGTGAGTAGTTGAAAGGAGGGGGATCCTCACACACAGGCCAGCGTGGTTCAGTCCAGAGCGCCTGCCTGCCGGGTGGGCTCCAGAGGCCTCTTTAGAGGTCCCCTTTGTCTGCCACCAGGCACTGTGAATGGAAGATGTAGGAAGCAGACTCCAGGTCACACCCGTGGCAGGGAAGGGAAATGCCAGCAGCGGGCATGGTGAGTGGTAACAGCCTCTTCTCCAACTTTCCAGGTACGTCCCATTGAATGGCACCGTGACAGCCCCCGAGAACCTCCCAAATTATGAAAACACTGTGGTGTTCTGCATCTCAGGGTTCCAGTACCTCATCCTGGCTGTGGCCATGTCCAAGGGCTACCCTTTCAGGAAGCCCCTCTACAGCAACGGTGAGCCCACCCTCTCCCTCACCCCACCCCCAAGCAGCACAGTCCACAGAGGCTGTTAGGCAAGGCTTTGAGGTTGCGTGACTCTTCAGGCTCCCTTTCCCCCACCACTCTGCCCTCCCGTTGGGACCTCTCCCTATTCTTGGCAACAGGACCCCTGCCCTGCTCGTGTACAGGTCTTCTGCAGCCACCTTCGGCCTGAGCAGCTAGAAGTGACATCGCGAGAGGTCTCCGTGTTGGTTGGGGTGTTGTCAGGCTGGTCCCTCCTCCCTTTCTGTTCTGCTTGGTTGCATCTAGACTGGAAGATGGGGAGGGGCGGATCCTGGAGCCGAACTGTGAGCCCGTCCCTCTCTTGCTCCCTCTTCCTCCCCCCTCATCCTCTTTCTCTCCTTCCCCAGTGTTCTTTTTGATTGCCCTGATCGTCTTGTTTGGCCTCATGATCTGGTTAACCCTTTACCCTGTGGGCTTCATGAATATGTTGTCTCTGAAGGCCATTGCTGACATGAATTTCAAGTTGCTCCTGCTTGGCATGGCCACGCTCCATTTCTTCATGGCTTTTGTCTTGGAGGTAAGCGAGCAGCTGGGATCTGGGGCTCAGCAAGCGATTGGGTCAGGAACCAACGGGGAAGAGAATGGTGCTGTTCCATAGCTATTAGGTGCCCCTTACGTAGAGTGCCTTTGGGGGCGTTATCTAGTTAGAAAGATCGACAGGGCAAAGGGAAGAAAATTGTCTTCCTGTAATGCAGCATTGACCTGTGAATTAAGTTGCTAAGAGTTGTTGTGGTAGCTTCTGGCAACAAAAGGTGAGACAGGTCAGTGGAGGGCTCTCAGTGGCTAAATGGAGCATTCGTGTCCCGTGGCAGGCTGGCCGTCTTTGAATCCCAGCTGTCACTTTAAGGGCCTGCTTGGGTGTGTCTGGTTGGCTTCTACCAAAGGGGGCAAGCAAACCCACTTGAAAGATCCTGGCCTTCCTTTCAGACCTTTTTAGACCACGGCTTGTTGGATAGCTTACGGAAGCTCCGCCGCAAGAAGGCCTCCAAGAAGCTCTTCAAGAGGCTAGAGAAAGAGCTCCGCCAGCAGCAGCCCTCGTGGCCCCCACTCAACGAGCCTCTTTGTGCCTCCGCTACAGCCCCTGTCGCTACAAGGTGATGCTGCCGAAATCCATGGGGCATGGCAGCCGTAACCTGGCACGGCTGCTGTGCCTCTGCTCCACCCTCCCGTGACATGTAGCCACGCTGCTTATTCTCATGGGCAGCAGAGTGTTCGTCACTGCCCCAGACACCAAGGGTTTTGGCCCTGTAAGGCGCTTGAGTTACGGCTCCCCCAGGCATGAGGGGTTTGCCATGCCAAAGGTGGGAGGGCGCCATCTCAGTGTCAGCGTCCCTCCTTAGCACTAGACACTTTTCCTATTGGGCCTGTGGCACTCACCGCCACTGCATACACAGGCACCCTAAAGGCCTTTCCAGATAGGCCAGCCCATTTCCTGTGTTGCATTGACTGGCTGTATCCATCCCTAAAGAGGGAGCTACAGTGTTTGGGCCACTTCCCTGCCCCTGAGCAAGCCTCGTGCCATTCTCTTCTTCCGCCAAGTGTGGTTGCTAAGAGACAGTCAGCTCCTCCCTGCCCCTTGCGCAGATGTGCCCGTTCCTGCTGCGGTGTCTTTTTTCGCTGTTGGAGAGGTGAGATTTCTTGTGCCCGCTAGCCTGTGAACAGGGTCGCTGGGTTGCACACAGGGCTCGGAGTTGCCTTCTGGGGAGAATTCTGGCACGTGCTGTTGTTCTGACGGGGATACTCTGCCCAGGCAGTGAGGGACCAACTCCTGTTTCTACTCTGGTCTGCTCACCAGGAAGGACAACAGAACCTACGATTTCTATGCAGCTGAGTCTGTGCCCTTTCCTTGTGATTGGGGTTCAGGTTCTTCAACAGGTATCAAGGCACCTGGCCTCTCCCTGAGGGGTGTGTGTGTTGTGTGTTTTCAAAACACTGAAAGAATGCTTGGTAGGCTGTGTGTTTGCAATAGGATGTTCGCTCCCTGAAAAGTGGATTTTCTCCCAGCAAGAAGAATTGGAAAAGTAAAAGAGGCACTGGTGTCCGGTCAATTTCTGTGGTTGTGAATGTGTCCTAAAATAAATTATATTTTCTTGAGAAGTGATTGTGGTGCACTGACTTTACAGAGGAAGCTAGCTGGGTTGGATCACACAGGGTCTGTTGAGTCCAGCATCCTGTGGCCAAGAATGACCAACCATTTCCCATGAAGGCCCATTTCCCCAGCAAACATCTTTTCAGGGGTGGACTGCCATTGAATCTGGAGTTTTCTCTGAACTGCTAAATAGTCCATTCCACTGTGAAGCTGTCTAATACTTTTGGAAAGTAATTTAACCTACCAGCCACTTTGTGGCCGTGAATTCCATAGCTACCTTGTGACCTTAAGATAACTTTCCACTCTGGATCCTGGTGAAGGTGGGCTGGGGGGGGGGAGGCTGGAGGCTTCTTGCTTTTGATCTTGGATGCTGCAAGTGTCTTTAACTGAATGGGGGCCAACTCTCCCTTTTAGCCATAGTGGGGGCTGGGCTTTCCCCGCAAGCAAAGGCATTGTCACTGATCTCCAGAACCTGTTTTATTTTCAAGACACAGCCCTAGAATATGTTCACTAACTATGCCTCTGAGCATGTGCAGAGCTCCTGACGCATATGAAACAAGTGAAACTCCGGCCACTTCCGAATCAGGCACCCTGAACTGTGTGCAGCAGCCATGGTTGGATGGTTCAATTGTACTCCCCCATGCAGGGGTGGGGTGGGGGTAGGTGTGCGACAGAATGGCTGTGCCTGTAGCATCTCTGCACCCCCAAAACCAGAAAGGCCAGTGGTGGTGAATTCTTAGTTCGCATTCCTCTACCAGTGGACCTCTTAGGTGATGCCTGGTGTCGAAGTGGACCTGGGGGTGGGGGGCTGCGATGAGAAGGCGTTAGGACCCAGGGACGAGGGGCAGCCGCGCAGCCAGCCAGCCCCCGCCTCCTCGCCACTTTTGAATCCAGGCATTTGGAAAAGGGCAGCCCAGCAGCGGGAGGGCCGCCCAGACAGGTAAGGGGGCGCTGCGATGGGACGCCTCGCTTGGAAGCTGGCCACTCTCCGGGCAACGTGGCTGGCGGGGCTTGGGGGGGGGGTCCGTTGCTGTCCTTTGTCCCGCTGCTTTTCTTTCTTTGTTTGCAAAAGTGGCTCTCGGAGACCCGCCGCTTGCAGGCGGCTGTGCAGGACCAGTGGGGCGGGGGGGGGGGGGCGCCGCTTGGCTCCTGCGCCCTTTGCCCTCCAAGGCTGGTGTTTGGGCAGGGGAGGGTCGGGTGCGCTTCCAGAGCCTGGCTTTGAAGGATCTGCTGCCAGCCAATTTCGGGGGAGGGATGGAGGACCCCCCCCCCGCCAGCATCGCGTCCCGGGCGGGGCGCGGGGGCCGCTGGGCCGAGCCGGGCCTGCCTGCCTTTGTTCTCTCTTGGCAGCGGCGGCAGCGGCGGCGGCCGCCGGGGAGGCTCTGCGAGGCGGCTGATTACTGCCAGATGTGCCTCGGCGCGCCTCCGCCTCCCGCGCTCCGGGAGGGTCTCCCAGTTCCAGGCGCCTGGCGGGAGGGGGAGGCGCGGCCGCTGCAGCCCCCGGAGCGGAGCGCCTTTCTCCGGCCGCGGCAAGCGCAATCAGCTTCCCGACAGGACTGGTCTCCAGGGACTGCCGTTTTCAGAAATTTCGGGGAGGGGTGGGGGGGGGAATAGCAGTATGTTTGTTGAGCATCGGTGGATTTCTTCAGAAGGGAACTTAAGCCTTCCAGGTGCTGCCAGCTGAACTGAGTGAAAAGGGTCATGGCTCAGTCAGGTTAAGTGAAAAGCACTCTGCACATGGCCAGAGGCTCTCTTTACTGGTGTCTAGGTAGCCTTTCTCTGACACACAGCGCTGCATTCCCAGAGACAAGAGCTGTCGAGTGGCAAGCATTCCCACGGTCAGCATGTGATTCAAGAGGTGCCCAGTTCTTGTGGGAGACTGGACACCTGAGGGGTGCCCGGGACTGCCACCGGTTGGCCCCAGAACCAGTCCAGTGCCAGGGCGTAGCTGATCCAGCGGTATGAAGCACTAGCCAGGGTCGTGCAGAGCTTCTGAGCATGTGCCCGGTCCTGCCTGTCCCACACACTCTGGGGTCAGAGAGGAGTCACCCCTGAGCCCCACTCCTCCTCTCCTGTCTGTCTTTAACATGAGGGCCTGCGGCGTGCAAATGAGGACTGGAGGCTTCTGTGGTGGCAGGGGTGGTCCCAACCTCTGGCCCTGCGGCCACTTGCCCACCGCCTGCGCATGGCCTCTCCCTCCACAGTTTCTGCAGAGCTTTGCTCTGAGTCCAAAGCAGGGGCAGCAGTTTTGCTGGGCGGTGCTAGAGGATCAGCCTCCTTGTGGCTCAGGGTTCCTGGGCCAAGTCAGTTTCACCAGGGCAAAGAAGGGAGAGGTGGTGTCATCTCCTGCAGCCCTGGGCTACCAATGCGTATTTATCAGATGTGGTTATGCAGGGAGAAACTGATGCGGTTAGTGTGTTTAAAAAGCCTCTTATGTACAGGGAGATGTTTTGGAGGTCTCTCATTCGTAAGATCGCCATAAGTCGGAGGCGACCTGATGGCATGTAACACACACGCACACACACACACATATATATGCAGGGAGAGCCTGGCCCCCATCACTTACAGGGAAATGTTCTGGTCGGCCAGAGCTGAGCCCCAGCAACTGCGCCTGAGCTTCAGGGGCCCCTTGACCAGGACCCCTCCCCAGTCACAACAGTTTCTCTCAACCCACCAGCAGCCTCCTCTTGCTGTGCTCCCCGCATAGCGGGTGAGCATGCCCAGGGGCTCAGGGGCCCTGCAGCGCTGGCTCCTGCTCAGCTTGACCTGTCCCAGGGCCACGTTCACTTCCCAGCCCGTTCCTGCCTCTGGGGTGCTTTTCAGCCTCTTTGCCGTCACAAGTGCAGCTGGCCTGGGGGGGTGCTTGGTATTTGCTATCAAAGTGCTGAAGGGCTCTTGATGCAGTTGTTTGGGTTCTGCTGGGCAGAACGGAGATCTGAGTCTTGAGCCCTCCTGCTCCAAGAAAGGCCATTTCGCTCCTGGGCTAGGCGAGGGCCGCTGCCTCGTGCCGTCTGCTGCTTGGCAGATGACCTCTAAATCCCACTCAAAGAGGTAGCAGTGAGAATAAAAAGGAGAGGGGAGGGGACGGCCATGTTACACTGAGTTTCTTGGGAGAACAGCAGGAGAGCTAGTGCTAGAGAGTGGTTGGTAGTGGCTGCAGCTCACAGAAAAGGTAATCTGCATGCGCTCAGAGGCACTGTCCTCCCTGTTAAGAAGCTGGTACTGGCAATGGGTCCCTGAGCTGCTTCCTGGCAAACTTGGTTCAGGGGAAGAGAAATGAACTGGCCCCAGCAAAAGGCATGTTCTCAAATGAGGCGTGTGAATCTGTACTGTAGCCTTTATGCTGACTATAAGTTCCATGGCCCTTTATGAAAACTTCAGTTTTGTGTCTCTCGGTGGGAGCTCGATGTTCAATTGGTATTTGACTTAACAGGTGACTCTGATTTCCGCCCCCAGTCTTTCCTCCGCAAAAACAGCTGTTCCATGGTCAGACCCCTTCTGGTCCCTCCCTAGTAAGCCCCAGAGGGGAATTCCTCCCCGTGAGTTGGCGTTGTTGGTTCTGCACAGACACAGTTTCAACAACAGCTTTGCAAAGTCAGCAAAAAGGCTTGAGAACTTGCATGAGGAGGGCAGTGTGTGTGTAGAGGATGCCTTTCGCTTTCTAGTTCAGGCAGATGTTGATGAGGGACACTCTAGCCTAGTATAAGTTGGCGGCAGCAGAGTGCATGTCTGGCCCCAGCAGCAGGACCTGTGTGGATTCTTGTTCTTTCCGCAGAGAATGCGGTTTCTTTCTCCGTAATTAAACCCGTGTCTGATGATGTCGGCAATGCTTTAAGAGGCTGTTTTTGCACAGAATGAGCTTCTCTCATGCCTTGTGTGTGTCCTGGGGTTGTGAGTTGGTTGTTCTTTCACAGTCTCTCGATATCAACGTCTGTTTTTAAAAAGTCCTTGCCAATTCTATTCAATTAAAACATTTTAAATAAATTTACAAATACCAAACAACTTATCAAGACTTGCAACAAAGAAAATTGTATCAGCTTTCATTCCAAAACAGACAAAAAAGATTCTTCACCTTTCCTAATGCACCTTTCTAAGCTAATGCCCAAGTGGGGAAGCTGCAAGTTGGGAGAGGTCTCTTTTCCCCCTCCCCCACTATGTCTCTTCACTAGCAGCCCCCACAGCCCCTGCCCTTTCCTGCCTTTTTTGCTCCTTCGCACCCACCAGCCAAGCTACCTTGATCTCCCTTCTATCTTCATCCTTCCCTCCTTCCCTCCCCTGGCAGCCTCTATCCAAGAAATCTGTGACATGGTCCCACAATGCTGGCTGCTGGGCTGGGTGCAGTTATGCAGTGGAGACCCTTAGAACAGATGGAAGGTACCCCATGTTCCCCCTGTATGCCCTTCCCCCCACTCTGCTCCTTCCCTTCCCCTGACAACCCCCATATTCTCACCTTTCCCTGTTGCCTTCTTCCCTTCCCACTCAACCTACCTTCCTACCTTCCTTATCTGCTCCCCCTTCAGTTTTATTTCATTTATACCCCCCCTTTCTTCTCAGTGGGAACCCAAAGCAGCCCTTGACATTCTCCTGCGAGGTAAGTTGGGCGTAGAATGCATAATTGGCTCAAGGCCACCCCCACCCCCGTGAGCTTTCATCTCCCAGATCCTAGTTCAAAACTTTAACCTCTACACCATGCTGGTTTTTGTGGGGTGGCTACCGTTGAACAGCATCAAGAAGCCAGGCCTGGGCGAGTCATGCAAATTGGGCGGTAGTGAGTCATGCAGTGGGCACCTTACGCAGGGTCTGTGCTGCTCCTGCCTCGCTTCAGGCAGGCATGGTGCTGCCTCTGTCGCCCTGCATGGCACGGGGTCTGGGCAGGCTGGGCTCAGCCATTCCACCACAGAGCTGGCACAGCCCAGGTGCGGGGAGACCGTTGGCCCACCAGGAGCTGCTCTGGTGCTCTTAATGGCCAATCCACCCCTGCCTGTGACATAAGCTAGGCTGAGAATGTGGGACTGACCCACGGTGACCTGGCCCCAAGGATTCCTCCCGCAAAGGCCAAAACAGCCCCAGAAAGGACCCTGCCCCTTCCCCCTGCTGAGCCTAGACGGTTGGTAAAATTCTTAGATCGTAATGGTCACGGATGGTATCCGTTTCTTAATGCTACAGGTGCTCCTTTTATCATATTATTTTTTTAACACCCCCACCCACCCCTTTTTTTAATTTCAGATTTGTCTGCAAAGCTGGAGCACGTTTTGTAGAAAGATTTGTTTTGTCCATTCATGGTTCCAGTCTCAGATCTGGCCAGATTGAGACTTAGATGTATTGGTGATGATGATGACAATCAAATACATTCTGGTCTAGACTTTTGCTGCCAAAAAGTTTGACATTTTATCAAGAAGGAGAGCTTTTGAGGTCTGCCATCTCTTAGACAGTCACTTAATCTTGCAGTCTGCCATACTTCATTTACTCAATTTTTAACATGCAAGACTGTTCCATTTCCATTTTTGACAATTAACATCTTAGCTGCTAAAACAAGATCTAGATCTAAGCCAGCTTGAACCACATTTTAATGTTTTAATTAATAATAAACAGTACCATATTCATTTTTTAAAATTATGATAATCATCAGAAGGGCCCAGCAGAATAATTTGAGGACTATTTGAAAGCTGAAGATGCGGCGTCCAATTAATTCATTGACTAATTTCCTCTCAAATTCCAGGATTGCTGAAAGTATCTTCTACGTGTGCAAATCGTCTGCTGACAATTGTCTACTTTTCCAACATTTGTGAAAAGTTGTTTGATAGCACTTATTCATCTTTTGAGGCATGGAATACCAAAAATATACTCAGTTATACAAATTTTCTTTCAATTTTGTCCTGGTCTGTTAACAAGTAAAAATTTCCACTCAGTTTCAAAAATAGAATATTTGAAGGTTAATTCCCAGGAACAGGAGATCAAGTTAATCTTTAATGTATATTATGGTTGATATTTAGTCATTTATTTAATTGAATTTATATTCTGCTCTCTTCACAAGTGGGCTCAATAGTATAAAAGCATAAAGTAATAAAACTTGGCAGCAAAAATAAAATAAAATCAGCAAACAACAATATAATAAAACAGTCACGCACATATTGTACCACCCGTTCAGCCCAAACAAGCCCATGGGCCAGGGTAGCTGCTTATAGATGGATACAGAGTCAGGTGGACCGCTCTGAGTTAGGAAATTTTTCGAGATTTTGGAGGTAGAGCATGGAGAAGGCAGAGTTTGGGAAGGGGAGGGCCACAGCTGAGTATAATGCCCCAAGCCCCCCCACCCCCAAAAGCAGCCATTTTCTACAGGAGAATTGATCTCTGTTGACTGGAGATCATTTGTAATTCCAGGAGATCTCTTGCCACCGCCTGGCGGCTGACAACCCTAACATGTGTCAGGTTCTGACTGTGTTCAAACCAAAGAAACTCCATTTTGATCCTGTCTGTATATTAAGTGTTTTCTTCGCAGGTGGCAAGCCTTCCACTGGAAGCTCACAGAGAGAAGAGGAATGTTATGTCTACAGATGTCTGCCTTTCTGACGCCCTTGGGAAACTTTCGCTTTCTCACCCTCGGGCCGATTGTTTTGAGAACTAAGGGGGAGGATGGGGCCCACAGGGAACTGCTATTCTGTACCTTTGCTTTTGCCTGTCATTCGTAACAATTTCTAAGCTCAGCCCTGATCCTTGGATCTGGGAATGTGGACTTATATTAGTTGTTTATTTTCAGTAAAAGCCTTTTGGAATCAATGAACTCTTGTCTCATTGCAAGGGGTAGTCTGGATTGCAACTTTTATTCAAGCCTCAGTCTGACATTTTGTTACGAATCACACCTATTCCAATGCCTAGGCCGGAGGAGACGGATACCAAGGCCGTGCCCAACAGGGACCCTTTGTTTGATCCTTATGTCTCTAACATGGAAGGACTGGAACCTACTAATACAAGGCAACCCGTTCGGGGTGAAACAGAGTCAAGGCTTGCAACAGTGTATACCCTCGTACCCAACAGAGCTGGCACCCAGGATGTCGGGACAGACTGGGGAGCTCGACCAAGGGCGGCGGTGGAACCTCTGATATCCTTGCCTACACCAAGACAGTGGGGTTCAAGGCCAAGAGAAACGAGGGAGAGAAGCATGGTGTTTACCAGATCGTAGATGGATGGGAAAAGGACTGCCGGTTCTTCAGTGGAGCGGACCAGTATCCAGCCGTGGTATTACTGGAATAGAGAATACGACCAATTGGAGTGGGACCCAAGAGGTACCGAAAGTACCCAGGTTTGGGAAACTACCCATCGCGATCTGATGAGTTGGGACTACGCTGAAGTCACCCCGTGGATGGGGCAACGCAAGTCCAGCGATCATAGTTGGCAGCAATTACAAAGCCGCACGTTAGCTGTGGATGCTGGAATCTCGGCGATAACGGGACTAGCGAAAGGTATCCTGGCTGGCATATCGGAGGAAGAGGAGGCTACCAGGGCCACTGGAATGGGAGATTTGGCCTTGGCCCCGAACAACCATCTCCTCTGAAGAATATATAGACAATACACAATTCCCAATGGACATGCCCCAGGAACCGCCATATGAGGAGGTCGATATTTCCGTACCGCGACATGTACAAAGATTGGAAGATAGACTTGGCAGTATGGAGGAGAGCCGGGCACATGCAGTGCACTTGCTATCCGTACTGGTTGTGGAAGGACCCGGAGAAGATCCCCCGTGAGAAGTTGGGGAACATCCAAGGATCTCAATCGGTCGAGGGGTGGCAACTCTCCAGAGGGGCCTGCCCGGATCACGGCCAGCACAAGGTCAGGTGCTCCATCAGGGCGAGCAACTGCAGCCCTTGCCCAGGGATGATCAGCAAGAACCGCTGATACCACCGCCTGACCAACCTCAAGATCCACCGGACGGGATGAGCGCCCTCAGGAGCTCCCACTAGATGATGGTCTTGCCCCACCAGTGCTCCCGGGAGACGATGGAGAGGAACGACCGGCAGAGCAACCTCCTCTCCAGCCGCAGGAGCTGCCGCCTCCCCCTGGAAAGCAACCACTCCAACCCCAGGAACTTCCCCCGGGACTCCCACCGCCGCAAGAGCAACCGCCTCGTCAACTTCTTCCACGGGGCCGAGTACCAAGGCAAGTACCACAGGGTCCTCCACCTCCGTGATGCCAGGGTCTCCCACCACCTCCGCGGGGTCCTCCGGCTCCGAGACCGCAGGGCCCCCCACTACCGAGACCACAGGGCCCTCCACCTCCAAGACAGCAGGGGTATCCGCAACCACGACTTCAACAACCCCCAATACAACAGGGTCTGCGACCTCCAGATGCAAGGCCTAGGCAGAGGCCAGTGCCTATACAATACTACCCGTTGCCGACTCCAGTTGCTAGACCCCAAGAATTACCGATGGGATGGGTGAAACTGGAAGCCACGTTCAACGGAGATCCCACGAACCTGGGGTTTTTCCTAGTGCAAGCGCTTCAGTTTTTCAATCCTTGGGGACATTTGTTTGAAGACAAAACCAGTCAAATCGAACATCTAGGATCCCGATTGCAAGGGAAAGCAGCAGAATGGTATGTAACTTTATATGAATTGGGGGCCCCGGAGCTAGACACCTTACAAGGCTTGGTAGCAGCTCTCCGTGCCCAATACGAAGACCCGTTAGAAGAAGATAGAGCCCGAACGGAATTACAAACCATTCGGCAAGGCAATCTGTCGGCTAGGGACTATGTAACTAAATTCCGACAGCTAGCCGCCAAATGCCCAAGATGTGAGGAGTCAACAAAAATAATTTTGTTCAAACAAGGCATGAATCCTAAATTACTGGATTGGGCTCTTATGCAAGACAACCCCCCAACACTACTGGGTTGGATCCAATTGGCGTGTGAAGTAGAAAACCAGTTGCAGGAGGTACGGCTCGTAGAGCAACAACAAGCAACAGGACACAGAAGAACTTCGATAATTGTCAGAGGGGGAAGAGGAGCCGGATACGCGGCTAGGGGAGCGCGAAAAGCTAGATGGCGTCAAGGACTATGCTTACATTGTGGCCAAAGTGGTCATTATGCAGCACAATGTCCACTCAGGCCTGTGCAATGAGCTCCGCTCCAGCCAGCACGTCCAACCTCGACCACCCTTCCCCCGCCGTACCGCCCAACACCAGCCCCTCGGACTACTAGAGGGCGCGGAGCCACCCAGAGAAATCCTCCAGAAAGGGGATTAGAGCTGGAGGAAGTTATGGAATTCGATTCCACCGCTCTAATTGGAGAAGAAGGACCCGAGAGCCCAAGTTTGGGAAACGAGATGGATCTGTCGTAATAGGACCCAAACGGCAGATCACCAAACGGTCCGCTCCCATAGTGGAAAGACCACGAGGGTCCATATTATTCATGCCTGTTACACTAGTTAATCCTGAAAGAAAGACTCACATCCATGGTCAAGCTCTCATCGATTCTGGATGCTCCCGAGATATTATTGCACCCGCTCTAGCTAATGGATTAATGCTCCCAATGAAAGAACTGGAAACTCCAGTTATTTTTGAACAAATGGATGGCTCCAATATGAACCCAGTCACCACTGAAACCATACTGGTGATCATAGGAATGGGACAGCATTGGGAGATGAGATCCTTTGTGATTAGCTCTACAGCCAAATACCCGTTGATTTTGGGTAGCAGGTGGTTGTGGGATCACAACCCGGACATTAATTGGCCCGCTGGGAGCGTTACTTTTCGGCACGACGGCTGCAGAGATCACCGTTGGAATCAAAATTGGGGTACCAATCCTACCCTAATGGAACAGGCTCTCTTAACCCAAGAGGAAATCAACCAAATACCTAAAGAATACCGAGCCTATCTACAAGCGTTCACAGAAGAAGCAGCTAACACCTTACCTCCCCATAGGATGACCGACTGTGCAGTAGAAATTCTTCCAGGAGCTACTTTACCCAAGGGTAGATTGTACCCAATGAGCCCTATTGAAAGGGAAGAACTACACAAATTTATTGATACCAATTTGGAAAGAGGATTTATTCGGCCAGCTAATAGTCGTCATGCTGCCCCAGTACTATTTGTGAAAAAGAAGGATGGAGGATTAAGATTATGTACAGATTTCAGAGGTCTCAATGCAGTTTCCTCCACAAATGCTTATCCAATACCCCTCATCAGAGATCTACTCAATGTCATGGCTCAAGGTAAGATCTTTACAAAATTGGACTTGAAAGATGCTTACTTCCACGTTCGCATAAGAGAGGGGGATGATTGGAAAACCACGTTCAATACGCCCTTAGGACAGTATGAATATTTAGTCATGCCATTTGGCCTGGCTGGAGCCCCTTCAGTTTTCATGTCCATGCTCAATGAAGTACTACATGAATTTTTATATAAAGGGGTGGTCGTTTATCTGGACGATGTTTTAATTTACTCTGAGACAGAAGAAGAACATGTTCAGTTAGTACAACGAGTACTAACCACCCTCATGTGCAATAAATTGCCCATCAAATTATCTAAATGTGGATTTCACAAGTCAGAACTCAGTTATTTGGGATACTGCATTTCAAAGAATGGGCTAAAAATGGATCCAGGCAAAGTTAAAGCAGTGCAAGAATGGCAAACCCCTACAACTCGTAAAGAACTACAATCCTTCCTGGGGTTTGCCAACTTCTATCGCAAATTCATACGGAATTTTGCCCAAATCACTCTTCCCCTCACTGAACTACTTAAGACAAAAGACAAAGGGGAGCAAGCCAAAAAGCCATCCTCCAAGCTTTTATGGACACCACAATGCCAATTGGCTTTTAATCTTTTAAAACAGCAATTTATATCCGAGCCAGTACTACAACACCCTGATGAAAATTGCCCCTTCATTGTACAGGTAGACGCCAGCGATACGGTGATTGGGGGTGTGCTCCTGCAAAAAGGGGAAGATAATAGCCTTAAACCGTGTGCCTATTTATCTCGCAAGTTCTCGGAATCAGAGAGAAATTGGAATGTCTGGGAAAAGGAAACGTTTGCAGTAAAGGCAGCGCTCTCCTCTTGGAGGCATTGGCTTGAAGGGGCCCATTATCCTTTTGAAGTTTGGACGGATCACAAAAACCTGGAGGCCTTACGCAGCCCTAGGAGACTGAATGCTAAGCAGTTACGGTGGGCAGAATACTTTTCCAAATTTAATTTCACTCTCAAATTTTTGCCTGGCAAAACAAATTTCCTAGCGGACGCTCTTTCACACATGCCCCAACTTAAAAGCAAGAGGGAGGAGACAGTAGACACAGTATTTTCGCCTACGCAATTAGGAGGTGTGGTCACAATGCGCAGCCGTGCAGCCCAACCTCCTCACCCAGATCAGGGGTGGAGACAAACACTGGAAGACGAAGTGGAAAAGGAGGGGGGAAATGTGCCCAAAGAGAAATTAACGCAATCTGCGCAAGGGGAATGGCTTTGGGGCGATCGTTTTTATGTACCTGCTAGTTTAAGGAAAGAAGTTTTACACCGTTGTCATGACGCCCCAACTGCTGGCCATTATGGATATTTGAAAACTCTTCACCTTTTACAGAGACAATTCTGGTGGCCAGGCTTACGCAAAGATGTTTCCCAGTATGTGGCCTCCTGTCCAATTTGTCTCAGCGCCAAAACGCGAAAAGGGAAGCCTCCGGGACTTTTACAACCCCTTGAAACCCCAAGCAGACCTTGGGAGATTATTTCGATGGATTGTATCACTGATCTTCCCCCCTCCAAGAACCACACATGTATACTGGTCGTGGTGGATTTATTTTCAAAACAAGCCCATTTCATTCCTTGTACCACTATACCTTCAGCTAAGAAATTAGCAGACATTTTTATGAAACATATTGTAAAACTACATTCTTTTCCATCAAAGGTAATATCCGACCGCAGTGGATAGTTCGTTGCCAACTTCTGGCGGGAGCTCCTTCAACTTATGGGTGTGGAACAAGGTTTGGGCTCCACTCACCACCCACAAACCGACGGGCAATCGGAAAAAACTGATCAAATCTTAGAACAATTCCTCAGATGCTATATTAACTTTCAACAAGATAATTGGACTGATCTTTTACCTTTGGCAGAATTTTCCTATAACAACAGTGTGCATGCCTCTACTGGAGAAACGCCCTTCAAAGTAGTTTATGGCTATGACTTTAAACCCTGTCCTTTTGAAGCTCTTCCCCCTCCGACAGCTCCCAAAGATGTTTCAGAATGGTGGGGGGAAGCTGCGCATCAATGGACTCAAATTCAGGCACATCTTGACAAAGCCAAACAGGATTACAAAAAATACGCCGATTGCCATCATGTGGCCGAATGGGAATTACATCCAGGAAATCTTGTTTACCTTTCAACAAAGAACTTAAAAGTGGCTCAAACAAGCCATAAATTGGCTCTGAAATTCCTGGGACCTTTCCCTGTTCGCAAGGTGATCAATAAAGTTACTGTAGCACTTGACTTACCAAAGAATTTACGTCAAGTCCATCCTACATTTCACATCAGTTTGCTGAAAAAGGTCCCCCCTGCAAACCAATGGCGTACCACCTCTCCACCAATACCTACTTTAATTGATGATCAAATTCACTATGAAGTACAAGAAATTTTGGACTCTAAAATTAGACACAATAAATTGTTTTACCTCATTAGGTGGAAGGACTTCGACTCTGGGCATGATGAGTGGGTGGAGTCTATTCATATTCAAGCCCCTAGATTGTTAAAAGCATTTCACACTCTGTACCCTCTTAAACCTGGGGGAGGAACATTTTAGAGGGAGCAGAATGTCAGGTTCTGACTGCGTTCAAACCAAAGAAACTCCATTTTGATCCTGTCTGTATATTAAGTGTTTTCTTTGCAGGTGGCAAGCCTTCCACTGGAAGCTCACAGAGAGAAGAGGAATGTTATGTCTACAGATATCTGCCTTTCCGACGCCCTTGGGAAACTTTCGCTTTCTCACCCACGGGCCGATTGTTTTGAGAACTAAGGGGGAGGATGGGGCCCACAGGGAACTGCTATTCTGTACCTTTGCTTTTGCCTGTCATTCGTAACAATTTCTAAGCTCAGCCCTGATCCTTGGATCTGGGAATGTGGACTTATATTAGTTGTTTATTTTCAGTAAAAGCCTTTTGGAATCAATGAACTCTTGTCTCATTGCAAGGGGTAGTCTGGATTGCAACTTTTATTCAAGCCTCAGTCTGACAACATGTATATCAGTCAGTCCAAAATATAATCGTCTTCTTTCATTAGTTGCAAAGTTATCTACCTCATCTCTATACCTCAGTCTAGAGGAATGGATAATCTCAAATAACATCCTTGGGTTCGGGATCTTAGCCCATTTAGTTGAAAAAATACACCTCTCCACCTTGAGGTAAACTGTGTGTTACATTTAAGATCTCAAGAGAGCTTTTGACACCATATCCAGGAGCAGGCAGTGGATGAAACTGGAACATATTTCAATCGATAAAAGATTACTCTGAGTAATTAAAAATTTCTACTCCTCTTGTGCTGTGGAGAAAAGAGAGACGGAGTGTTTTCGCATTGATAGAGGAGTGAAACAAGGCTGTCTCTTAGCACCTCTACTTTTTAATCTGTATCTGAATGACACTGCAACTGCCCTCTCTTCAGCAGAATTCAACCACCCCCACCCCCATTTATCATCAAAGGCACTAACTTTACTCCTCTGTGGATGATGCTATCCTCCCATATGTGAGTGCAAGGTACACCCCATTTTTTGCAAAGTTCACCCAGCGTGCTCTTGACCCGCCATCATGTGCACTTTCTCCTGCCTCGTGCTCTAAGTCCTCATTGCAGTGGGGTTTCCAGTTGAGCCTCCAGCGGCATCCCTACTTACCTGGGTTCATGGGTGCCACGGCCAAAGATTATGTACCGTGGGCAGGGGACTTATTGGCTGCTGGGGAGGATGCTCGACTGCTGGAGTGTGTGTGTGTGTGTGTGAGAGAGAGAGAGAGAGTTAGGGCTGCCAATCCCCCACCCGAGGCAGGGGATCCCCTGTTCCCACCTCCTCCCCCCTGACCCCATTTACCTGGTGCGGCAGCCCCCCCCCCAGCAGCTCAGCACACCCCTGTGCCCCACCTCAGCACGCTCCTGCGTCCCGCAATGGGCCCGTTTCAGGCCAAATCAGGTCCGGGGCGGGGGGGGGGGATTCAGCCCTTTGGCAAGCATGGGAGCGCACGCCGGGCCGCCCTTTGACCCAAAGTGACGTCATCACACACACCAGGAGTGCACGCGCAACAAGAGACGCTGACGAGCGCGGAGGGTGAGTGCCAGGTTCCCAAACCCCCACCAGGGAACTCAACTGGCGTGAATGGATTGTTGCCATGGTAGCCGGCCTCCTCAGTTCAGCTGGGCCACTTGGGCGGGGCTGGGCCCAGGTGGAGGAGGCGAGTTTTCCCCCACAGGGGGCTCCACTGTCTTTTTTTTGTGGTGTAACTTTCCACCACTGCAGGTGTGTTCCCGTCCTTGAAATGGCTTAGGGAGTGGGCTAATCCCCCACCCTCCAGCACGCCCCGCCCCCAGCCTGCTGGCGCAGGGGCTTGCACTCCAGTTATGCCTGCGTTCAGCCGCTGTGGCCGGACGCCGGGAAAGGACCCAGGTGGAGCGGTACCAGGCCACTGCGTCCTCATGGGTGGGGGGGTCACGACGGCATTAGTCCAGGATATGCTGACATAACTCCTAGTTGGCCTCCAGGGTGCATTTGAGGGGACCCCGCCACGACTGTAGTGTTAGTGTCCACGGTACTTCTATCGCATTTCTTTCTTTGCAAAATAGAGATATTTAGGGTTTCTTTTCCAACTAGATAACTTAGATAATGTTCTTGCCAATTTTGCAGTGTTGATGCTGAAATTGAGACACGAGTGTTTTCAAATAATTTTTTTTTTTTGTGTCACAGGCCCTTTCTGTCTTTGAAACTGAGAGGAGTCGCCCCGCTTCTTATGCATTTGTGGGGCCTACTTGGTTTTGAGATAGAAACCATTCCCTCACGAGATGTTGTTAGCGTAGCGAGTGTAAAGGCTTTGGGTCACAGCTATGAGGTAAGTTTTGCATTGAGCATGAAGAGTACCAAGATCACTGAAGCAGGGGACGTTAATAAAACAACAAAGATTTATTTAGGTACAAGGGAATTCTCTTTAAAGCTGAAAGTCAGCATGTCGGTTTGTCACCACAGAAAGGCCTCGTAACTGTGTCCACTCCCAGAGGTGGACTTAACACCGCTCGGCCACACTGCCAGGCAGAGCTACCCACAAAACGGGCAGCCCTTTTTTCTGCAGCGGTTCTTTACTCCTCCGTTGGCCTCCGTTCCTTCCCCCGCCCTTCCCTTCACATCTACCCTCTGGAAGGTGATTGGATGCTGGGGCAGCGTTCCACCTAGGCTCAGGAGTTAAACAGCTACGAGGCTGTTTTACCTCCTGTCCACAAACTATATAGAGCAGAATTGTTCAGCAGTCTCTGAACTGCAACTGATAATGGAGCTCAAGACAATGCATCCACTTGGACTGAATTGAGACAAAGGCTTCCTGTCTCATTACCAATGCTGATTTCTCCACACCCACTACCCCTCTGTATACCTCACCCTGTCCAATCAGGGCTGCAATTGTTATTTACCTGCGTTTGTCATTTGGCTTCTGCAATCACACCACTCTCTAAGATATAAGGACAGATGGTCTCACATTCTAGCTGTATCTGAAGAAGTGAGCTGTGGCTCACGAAAGCTCATACCCCTACCACACATTTTATTATTCTTACAGATGCTACTGGACTCTTGTTCTTTTCTACTTCTATAGACAGACTAACACAGCTACCCATCTTCATCTCTCGCTGGGTTGTTGATTACTTACATTATATATTCTGCATTGTTTACCATATCATGTCTAATACTGTATGCTTTGTTTCAGATTTCTGCAGTTCTGGTGCTATCTCATTGCTTCTTAGATGTCTCATCCTGTTGATTACATTGATTTAGATTGTGTAATCCAGAAAGGCAGACTATAAAACATGTAAACAAACAAACAAACATTGGTTGTTGTGGGTTTTCCGGGCTGTATTGCCGTGGTCTTGGCATTGTAGTTCCTGACGTTTCGCCAGCAGCTGTGGCTGGCATCTTCAGAGGTGTAGCTCCAAAAGACAGAGATCTCTCAGATCTCTGTCTTTTGGTGCTACACCTCTGAAGATGTCAGGAACTACAATGCCAAGACCACGGCAATACAGCCCGGAAAACCCACAACAACCATCGTTCTCCGGCCGTGAAAGCCTTCGACAATACATCAAACAAACAAACAAATAGCATCTTTATACTTGTTACTCTACTCAACCAGAACTTTTGAAGTTGAGACCTACCATATAGATATTCTTTGGCTGTGTTATACAGCTTTATGTAATTGTTTACAAATACATCTGCAACATTTGATAGCCATCATCATTTCAATTCCATTTTTTAAAATCTTGCCACTTTTCTGCAAAACAGCTTTTCAGGACTGGTCTCCTTTTTAAGAACAAACCTGTGCTCCTTGTTATGAGCTCCTGGCCTTGTTACATGTTCTACGGGTGCTGCATTAATCCCTTTCCTTTTCCACAGCCTGTCTATATTCCTCCCACTACCTCCCAGCAGCCAGCCGTGCCCTCAGCCCTGCCAGGCCATGAGGACTCTGTGCCTTTTCATCCTCTGCTTGCCAGGTGAGTGTAAATCCTGTCTCAAGCAAGCTGCCATTCCTGGCTGACCAGAGCAGTACCGTGGAGGAAGCACAGGTTAGAGAAGGTTGTGCCAAGACTTCCCATCAGTTGGAGAAGAATCAGGCACAACACTTGGTACAATTAGTATTAGCATGTCTGAACTGGTGCCAGAGCTGGGCACAGGCCTTTCCCAAAAAATTGTGAGCTAATCAAGAAGAGAGAGGGCATGGGCAGAGACCTCATAACTCTAAGGGTGAATGCGGAGGGCAGGAGCTCTGGTTCACCTGTGAAGGTCATTCTTTCCAGCTGACCACAGCTTTGACATCCAGATGTGCAGCCAGTGTTTTCCCACAGGATTTTGTCGGCCTTTGAGCAGACCATCCTTAGAAGGTCTTGGTCTGCAACAGGCAGGATGGGCACATCAAGCATTTGACTATCTCTGAATGCTGTAGGAGCCTCGTGGGAAATGACTGTGCCCACCCCGCCACAGCCAGAAAGGTCTGTTTCCAGGCTGAAAGTTTGCCAGAGCCCCCCAAACGGTCATGTTCTGGCCCTGCTGCTCTGAGTTCTTGGCGAGGAGAGAGAAATGCAAGCCAAGAACTAGGAGTGAAATGGTTGTGGCTGGAACCGCGGTCTTCCACCCCGTTCTGTCGGGCTCAAAGGACAGGACTGTTGCCCAGCAAGACTGGAGAGACCCCTTTCCCAGTGTGCACCTACACACACAAACACACATCCCTTGCAAGCATAAACCTTGCAAAGGCCACATGGTAGTAGTCCACTCCCGCTGTTAGCTGCACTGTCCCATGGTGGAAAAGAGGAGAGACAGTCGCCCAGAACATGCTGGGAGCCAGGCAAACGAATGGCCACTTGGCACTGTGTTGCTCATAAAGAAGTCCCTGTGCTTTGAACCTCTATCGCTCGCCCAAATGATGTCTATAGCAGCCCCGTGGCCCTCCCAAGGAAGCCATGGTAGGAGGAGGAGCGTAGATGCCCGTTTGCTTTTCAGGGCAGCAGGAATGAGGTGGCTGCCCTGTGGCTGAGGTGTGTTTAAAGCAAAGTACTATGGGGCCCAGGTGACCCTCGGTAATGTAGGGCAGCCATCCTTGATATAAACAGCTGCGTGTGTGGCAGTCAGACTTTATTGGATAGAGATACTTCTTTGTCATTTGTCTGGAGAGTTCTGCACAAAGCAACATGCAAGTAAAAAGACACCCTAACGATTCCAACTAGGTCAGGTAAAATCTGAAAATCTGGGCACAGCATCAGCCTCCTCATCCAAGCTGAGTGTGAGGATGAAGAACTCACTGTGCGCACTGTGGCCCTGTGGCCCTCCCAAGGAAGCAGGAGCCGTCATGCACACGCCCTGCCTTGTGCCCTAGTCACAGTTGCTTCTGCCAACGAGAGGAGGCAGGGCAAAGACCCCGTGCAATTCTTAAACAGCATGGAAGCAGTCAGGAAGAGGACGACCCCTGAGGGACGCAAGAACATTGCCTTTTGAAAAGTGGCTCTGGTCCTCCTCCAAGGTGACCGGCAATCCTGCTGCTCTCCATCTGCTGTTCTCGGTATGTGTCTCGCCCTTGAAAGAAGACAACCCCTGAGCTCTGCAATCTTTGTTCCTTGCAGTGCTCCTGGCTCAGGGACAGTATGATATTGGAGACCCAGCATACCATGACCCGCCGTACGTTCCCTATGAAATAGGTAAGCAAATGGCAGCCGGCCCTGAAATTTGGGGGCGAGAGTTGCAGCCTTGGGGGTGGGGGGGGGTGGGCTTTGCCTCTTTTTGCTGGATGCCAATTAACACAACACTACTTGCCATCTGTACAGGTGCACAAACTTCCTTCTTCACTCAGCATAGCCTGAGTGTCACCCTGCGGCTGTGTGCTGTGTGTAACACCTTGCAAGCAGGAGAAGAGAGGTTCATCCTGCTAAGCTACATGCCTGTGATACTCAAAATATGAAATGTTGTTTGACCATTTTTGGTTGAGGTTGAAAAGCTGCCCTTCATGTGTGTTTGTATATTTTACACACACAAAAGAGGGACCCACAGAAACTGTGGGTCTACCAGTCCCCTCTTCCTGGGTGGTTCAGCTGTTTCAGGTTGCTTGGGAAAGTCTGCAGCAATTTTAAACATTTCTCAGTTTTGTTTATTCCTTTTTTCGTTTCGTATTTTTCTGTGAATCTGCTATAAACTTAGAGCAGGGAGCCCCCCCCCTTTGGATTTTTGATCCTCGTGGGACTTAACGTTTTAACAGACAATTCCTTTCCAAGACGGAACAATGATCCCACGTCGTCCGTCTGTTTCCCTGTTTGGGTTGAACCAACACCACCCGCACCTGGCCTGCTGCCACAGGTCAGCCTGAAACATTTAAAAACATCCTTCAACCACCCAATAAAATTGGCCCATGGAGACTTTGAAGTATGACGCAGAGGAGCAACATAGTGGAGGGTTTGTGGCTAGATGCATGTGGAGGTTCCAGCCTCTCTGATCGCCTTGGCTTTACAGCCCAGCTGTATTCATCACGTTTTATTCTTTTTCCCATTGCAAAGCCAGGAGAAGCCTCTTTCCACTCCTGGGGCGAGTACCCCGGCCCCTGCATTAAAAGGGGTCTTTCTCCTCCTTGATTTTTCAGAGAGTCAAGATTATTACGACTATGCTGGTAATGGTGAGCCACCTTCTTTCTCTGCTTTGCTTTGGTGGAATGCTCGAGTCGGCGTGTGAGGGGAGGGAGCCTGGCCATTGGCCCGGTGAGCAGAGCCCCCTGCGCCGACTGCTTCCTTCTCTCTTGCAGACGTCGCCTCGCAGGCCCCAGCAGAGCAGTATCCCTACCAGTCCCAGCACCAAAACCAGCAGCAAGTCATCCCTGCCCCAACCCCAGGTCAGGCCGGGCTTCTGCGGGGCTCGCCAGCTCCTGCTCTGGGTGGCATGTGCAGCTTGAGGGAGGGGGAAGCAGGGAAGCCCACAAGGAAGACTGAGAGCCAGTTTGGTGTCGTGGTTAAGAGCGCGGGACTCGAGCCGGGTTTGGTTCCCCACTCCGCTTGAAGCCAGCTGGGTGACCTTGGGCTAGTCACAGCTCTCTGGAGCTCTCTCAGCCCCACCCACCTCACAGGGTGTTTGTTGTTGTGGGGATAATAATGACATACTTTGTAAACCGCTCTGAGTGGGCATTAAGTTGTCCTGAAGGGTGGAATATAAATCGAATGTTGTTGTTGTTGTTATTGAGGGCTGACTGTGCCCCCCCCGCCCCCCCGCCCCCCGCTGGTTTTCTGCAGAATGCAGGCCTTGGTTCTGGTCTTGTGAAGCAAGAGGGCAGGCACCCCCCCCCCCACACACACACACACTGAAGTGCTGCCTTTGCTCCACTAAGAGGTCTCTGCTTTACTTTGTGCACGGTGGAGACTAGGGACTGCAGCGCTCACTCCCTTTTTCACACCCGTTACCTATTATGGAGAAAGGATGGGGATTACTTGCTGGTGAAGGTCCTGTTCATACCTCTACCATCATTGCTCGATGGCCAAGTGACAAATTGCACACCTAACATGGGCTTTTGTGTCTTCTCAAACATTCAGTTGCAGGTCAACAGCTGCTGCGGGGCTAAGTACTGTACTTTCCCGTGAGAATCCAGCTCCCCACCCCCCGCAGCGCCAACTTCACTTCCTACTGAGATTTGGGTTTTTCACTTTACATATGACATGGGTGTGAGGGTTTGCCTGTGTTTGCATCGCTAGTCCAGGGTCTCCGCTCCTCCCTCTGCGAGGTGCCTCAAAGCCTGCGGCAGCATCCGCCAAAGCTAAAAAAAAACTGGGACAGAAAGGAAGCCCTTTGAAACAGTTGCTACACCCACCGCTCTCCCCTTCCCACTCCATGGTCTCACGTTCTCTTCTTCCTCACTCCTCTTCTAGACGTTCCCGAGACCGAACCCACAGAGCCCGGACCCTTTGGTAAGAGGCACAGCTGTGAGGTTCCTTGGGGATTTGGGAGGGAAAGGATTTTTGTAGGCACTTCAGTTTATGCACGAATGGTGATCCTCTTAAGAAAAGAGATGGTTCCTAATACTGGCATTTCCAACAGTCCTAATATTTCTTGGGTCAGAAGAGGAGGGGAAGATGTGCTCTGTGGGGCCCCTGTTGCGCTAACCTTGCCCCATAGTTGGACTGACACGCAAGTCAACAAAACCAAGTGGGGGCATTTTTCTAGCACATAAGAAGGGGAGAGCGCTTAAGAGCAGCCAGCTAGAATCAGAAACTGAAAGATTACACAATGAAAAATCACCCGGGTATTTAGAAAAATATTCAGTTATCATTTAACAAAAGGACAATCACTATACCCAATATGTGTGAAAAATTCATACAATGTGCAAACAGTGCATTCCTATACTCTATCTCAAAGAATGTCCTTTTCTCACAGTCCAAACCATGCAGGGAACTCCGTGCCCCGCTCCGATCCTCTTAGGAGCAAGGCAAGTACTCCGTGAGTAGAAGAGATAGTAAGTATGAATCACTTACGATCCTTCATGTGTTTGATGTCTGTTCTTCTCTTTTCTTTCCATACAGGGGTCTTCCCAGATGTTATTTGTAGTGTCCAACCAAAAAGCAGCCCTAACTGCAACCGGCTAAGCGGCAGATTTCGTCCTCATGACTTCCTCAGGGGCTGGTGGACCACCTGTACTCATAAACGTCTGTCTCACCACCCAAAGAGCGACACGTGTGGTTGGACACTACAAATAACATCTGGGAAGACACCTGTATGGAAAGAAAAGAGAAGAACAGACATCAAACACATGAAGGATCGTAAGTGATTCATACTTACCATCTCTTCTACTCACGGAGTACTTGCCTTGCTCCTAAGAGGATCGGAGCGGGGCACGGAGTTCCCTGCATGGTTTGGACTGTGAGAAAAGGACATTCTTTGAGATAGAGTATAGGAATGCACTGTTTGCACATTGTATGAATTTTTCACACATATTGGGTATAGTGATTGTCCTTTTGTTAAATGATAACTGAATATTTTTCTAAATACCCGGGTGATTTTTCATTGTGTTGTCTTTCTGCTGTACCGGGTATTGCCTTGTTATATTAGAAACAGAAACTGGGCAGCAGCTGGAAAGCACATGCCGGTCAAGCATTGCTGCGGAGTCTGTCTTCGCAGGACGAGGCTGCCGTGCCAACTCGGGTCTTGCTGCTGCCATGAGATGCCGCTGAGGCCACTTAGCACGGGCTGCTCTGGGGCTCCTGTTCTTTCAGTGCTCATGTTATATATTTATACTCAGCCATTAAGAAACCTTCCAGGAAGGTGCCAAGGGTCCTCCAACCAAAATCCTAATGTCACCACCCCCAGAGGGCAGCTTCCAAGGCCATTGCCACGTGACACCCCTTGGCTTTCTTGTGCCCTTAGACTGCCAGGAGGAACAGTACCCCTGCACCCGCCTGTACTCGGTCCATAAGCCCTGCAAGCAATGTCTGAATGAGCTCTGCTTTTACAGGTAAGTGGCTGCCGCCGCCAACCAGGTTCCATTTAGGGTTGGGGGGGGAGCTTAGGAGGCCAAGAGGGGCAATAGATTTGTACCCAAGGAGGTGGGCATGTCATGGTTGATGGTTCTTCAAGCCAAGTAAGGTTTGAACCCTGTTAGCCTCACTGCCTGCATGGAGCCATCTTTTTCCTGGGACGTTTAACATAACCGCACCGTCGTAATTGGCTCTCTGCTGCACCCCAAGCGTGCCAGGGCAACTGGTAATTTATGAGGCTGGAGTGGATCTTTTTAGGCGCCTCAAGAGAGTGAGTGTGCTCTCAGCATGTGTGAGAGGAGCTCAGGGGGACCAGTGGAGGCCCTGCCAGGGGTACCTGGGGGGCAACTATTTGCACACAGCACGCCCCATGGATGCACTGGCACGTGTACTCCTTGCTCGTGCCCCAGGGCCCTGCAGACCACAGCAGGGAAGCCCAGGCAGAGGAGGGCTTGCCTAGGGCTACTGCCTGCACTGGGGCCCTTCCCACGAACCTTCCGGTCTCTTCGTCTTGCTGGTTTCAATTCCTGCCGTGCCTTTGAAGTTTAACTTTGGCCGGGCCTTGAGACCCACAGTGGGGTTAGAGCGCATGAGGGAGCAGCATGCCAACTGTTGTTCCCCCCACCCCACCACCGTTTCCCAGAAGAATGAGGTCTGTGCCTTTTTATGCATTTATTGGGACTCTGCTTTTCCTCCCCGCCCCCGCCCCATTTCCAGCCTGCGTCGGGTTTATGTGATTAATAAGGAAATCTGTATCCGTACAGTCTGTGCTCATGAAGAGCTACTCAGAGGTAAGGCATCTTTTGTACTTAGCCCCCTTTCCCCTCCCCCTATTATGGTGCCAGCATGGCAGGTCAAAAGGCAAGCGTGGCAGGACCGAGGCGCCAGGGGCTGGCCCAGTGGTTCCTGTTTGAAACACGCTGTGCAGAATGGCCTGGGACCCTGGTTGCTCCTAACCTCCACCAAGCTGCAGCAAGCAGAGACCCATTCAAGATGGGGGCTGGGACTGCGGGGTGGGCCGAGAGGGGCAGACCCAGGGCTCGCTAACTCAGCTCCTGCTCTCTTGTGCTTCCCTTAGCTGACCTCTGCCGTGACAAGTTCTCCCGGTGCAGCGTGATGGCAACCAGTGGCCTCTGTCAGAGTGTGGCTGCCTCGTGTGCCAGAAGCTGTGGGGGCTGCTAAGTGAGGCCAGGGGGCCTCCCCCCACCTCCCGCTGGGCAACAGTGGCTACAGAAGCATCCAGGGACCAGCTGTGCCTTCCCTCTCTGCATCTCAGCAATGGGGCGGGGGCCACTTGCCCTGCTCGTCTACCTTGCCGACAGTTCTCGGTGCTTCAATACTCATTTTTTAGAAGTCACACAAGAGGAGACAGCTCCACCCCCCACCCCCACCCCCACCCACGTACTTATTATTAGAAGCCCGACCCTGTTACATCCCCAAGGGCTCGCTTGAGGCCGGAGCGGCAGGAGCTGAGCAGGCAGAGGTCCCAGGCCTCTCTCGGGTTAGCTTCAGCAACAGGCAACGGGCCCGGGGTGGGGCATGGGAACATGTTAACCTTCTGGTACCTGCCTCATCGAGTACAAGCCCTCTCTTGTCTACAGTGGCAAATAAACCCAAAGTATTACTACAGCTGGCAACAAGTGTTTTCTTCCCACCACAGTCTGAGGCGTTTAGCGCCACTGCTGCAATGTTCAGCGACCTGGAAGGCAGAGCTCTGCGCAGTCCCTGACAGCGCCCCCCCACCCCCCCCCAGTCCTTCAGCAGCGAGTTCCCAGCATATCAAGGTTGCTCACTTGGGGATGGGGAGGGGGGGCTTCTCTGCCTTCAGGAGTAATGGCAGCGGCCACTGCCCCGCTCTGAGGCACCCAAAGCCAGGACTGCAGAGCCTCCGTGCTGCCCCAGCACGACCCTTTCCCGCCACCCTTTTGCCAAAGAACAGTCCGTATCCTGCCAAGCAGCTTGGATGTGAGGTGCCTCAAAAATAAGGGAGGGGGTATCCTAGCTCTAAGAGAGACTTTTATCGCACATTTGACAATCCAGATTTATTCACTATCAGATCACCTTCCCCAGTACAAAAATAAAGCTTTCTACATTTCTTGATTAGAGAGTTATAAAGATCAACAGAGACAAACAGACCCGGGGCACAGTGCGTGTGCCCAATCCCAACCCTCCAATTGGTGCGTCACTTCGAAGACGATGAGGGCAGGCAGCACAGCACCACGTAGCGGGAAGCCACGGGCCAGTCTGGTTACGTGGGCAGCAAAGGTCAAGCAGCCCTGCCGCCAACATGCCTCATGGCGCCCATTCACAACTGACAGTGAACCGCTCGCTCTCTGCCACAGGTGCTGAAAGGTTCTGGGGACCAGAAGCAGCCCAGGAGTGCGGCTGAGGTTGGAGGACGCCCTCAGCAGGCTGCTAGAGATGCCCTGTTCCCAAAGGATGGGACAGGGGTGGGGGGAGCTAAGCCTCTCCATTTCAAGTGCGGGGGGAGGGGGGTCAAAGTCACAGCAAGAAACGGGACCCTCGCCTGGCACCTGGACACTTTCACGGGTTGTGCTTCTCGTGTGTGTGTGTGGGGGGGGGGGGTGGCACGTTTTCCAGCCCTAAGGAATGAATGAAGGTGCAGTTTGGTATTATCGCACCACAGCAGCAGTCCAAAGCTGCCCAAGGGAGACCTTCAACCTCCTGCCCCCCCCCTTACCCCAAGAGGGTGTTGGGTGCACGGGGAGGGGAGGGGGGAGTTTGCTCTTTTCCTCCAGCGTTTCTTTACACCGCTCTGCTGGGCTGCTGCTTCTGAGGGAGGGGCAGGCCAGTCCCCCACCCCAAATTCCCGGTGTGCCATCTGTACTGGAGCAAGGAGCTGGCTGGTGGGACAGGCGGGTGCCAGCAGTAAGCCACGCCTGGATGCTAGTCACCCAGGGGGGTGCACAGCGGTCGGCTCCCGCGCAACTCTTGGTGGAGCTGCTCCTTCAGCCTCAGGATCTGATGGGGAAAAGAAGGAAGGAAAAGCTTTTGGGGGGACGTGGGCAGGAGAACGCCATATTCACTGGGCGTGGCTGGAAGCGGCACACGGTGAGCAGGACTGGCCAGTCAGCCCGCTGGGTGGCAAATGTATTTTTTCCAACTGTACTCCATGAGCACGAGTGTTCACACTGGAACATCAGTCCCAGTAAACTTTCCCAGCCCTTCAGGCTCACACGAGAGCCTCAGAAATAACGGTGTCGGCTGCTTCCAGAAGAGTGTGGGGGTGTGTGGGTGTGGGGGGGTTGTCTCTGTCCCAGCCACAACAAGCAGAAGCAGAGATGCGCAAACAAGTTCCCTAAACGGTTGCATCTGAAGGGGCAGGAGGGGCCTGGGAGCATTTGTTTCCCCCCAGGCTCATGGGCACAGCTCACCTTCTCCTCCAGGGTGTGGACTCGATGCCGGTGGGCGTGCTCTCGAGCACCCAGCATGCGTTCTGTCTGGAGCTGGGAGCTCTGCAGGCACTCCAGTTCCAGCTGCAACTCCTGCTGCTGCCGGGGAGAAACCTCAGCTGTGTTCTGGCCTGGGGCCCGCTCGAGCTCCGCTACCTGAGCCTAGGGTGAAGGGCAGGGGGAGGAGGATGAAAGACCCAGCTGGCCCCCGCTGACAGAGCCAGGCTTCCAACCAGGGCAACCACGTTCCCCACCCAAACTCAAACAGCCATTCACTATCCCACGCATCTTTGCTTTCATAGAGTTGCTAGTCCTTAGGACTACAACCGCAGGCTTCTAAGGGGGGATGCCGCCTGCTGAAGGAGGCCAGTTCAGTGCCCTGCCCGGCTCCTTCCGCATTTGCAGAGGCAGCAACGGGACAAACTGTAAATCTCTGACATGAAATGCTGCACAGCAGACCTGGTGGAATGACCACATCAACTCACAGACCCAGGATGCCAAGGGGGGGGGGGGACGGGGATGAGTGAGCAGCAGGGAGCGGGGGGGGGGAGTTACCTCAAGCAGCCGGATTTGCTGGCAGGCCCCAGCCAGCTCCTGCTCCACATTGGTGAGGGAGTGGTCCAGCCGCCCCTTTTCAGCTGACAGCCACACCGACTCCTCGTGAGTTCTGAGCTTCTCGCGCTCTACCTGCCAGCCAAGCAGATGCCCACAGTGTCATACCTCCCAAACTGCCCCACCGTGGGGCTTCTTTCAAGCAATCTGTGGCCCGAGAGCCCCACTTTCAAATCTCAGACGTACTGGGGGGGGTGTCTTTGTTTACCCAGAAAAGTTACTCTGTACATGCTCAGAGACACATTTTTCCTTCCACAAACATACTTCGCTGTTGTCAAAGGCTTCTTCCTGCACCCTCCCCTCCAGGCACGGGTGGCAGTGCACCCCCCTCCCCCATTTTTATGGCCAGCATCTAACCATCCATGTGAAATCTTCTGGGCAAAATGGAAGGTGTGCCTCTGACTTTCTCTTCTAAGAACTCCCAACTGGCCTGTCCTTGAGCGATTCCGCTTGCTGTTTTCTTACCGAAAAGGAACTTAAGTGTGCAGAGACGTCCCATGACAACGCGTGCTGTAGGTCAGTTTTGCTTTGCACACAATCCTTTGGCTCATCTTCACCCTGCTGCCAACCACGTAGCCTTGCAAATGTGTTGCAAGCCACCCCCAACCCCTCCCCCAGAAGTGCCTCACAGTTCAGGCCTGCCTTCTGCTCGGTAGCACTCAAATTTTGCAAGTGGCTAGTCCTGTGGAGGTCTCACTTTATCCAGGGTCTTTTTGAGGGCAATCTTGTCTTTCTCCAGCCGGAGAGAGGAGCGCTCGACCTCCCGCTTCTCGCTTTCCATCTGAGCCAGGGCCTTCTGCAGGCTGCTGAGCCGCTCCTGGAAGAGACGCCTGTCTTCCTGGGCCTTCTGCAGGCTTCTCAGGGCAACCGCCTCACTGTCCTGGCACTGGCGCAGCAGCTGCAGGAGCGCAGGGAGGGAGGGAGGGAGGGAGAGGGACTGCATCAAGCCCAGGGAAGGAGCTCTCCACCACTCCGGCAACGTATCATCTGCCCTGGACAGCACCGCCTGCCTGACAATGGCCACGCCTCGCATCCGAATACAGCAGCCAAACAGTGCTGTGTCCATGTCCACCGCTCCACGCAAGGACGGGCTGGAAAGGGTGCTGTATTGAACTGCGAATCGGAAGGCCATGATCACTTCCCCCCATCTTGTTTCCTGTCCCTGTGGCAGGACTAGGGCTCCGGAAGGGGGGGGGGTGTTAGTTTGCCCAAGAACTTTTTCCTTGTGAGGGAGGAAGGACCAGTCCCCCTTTCCAAGCACCAGAAGGCAAGTCAGGGTGCGGGGTTTCTCCGTTGTGGAGAAAAACGGCACTGAATCAGGGCTGGGGCAGGGATCCCTCCCGAGGGCTCTGGGTGCACTTTCCTGTGGCTGGAAAGTCGGGGTGGTGCTACCATTTGGGGGGTGCCCCCTGCTACCAGAGGCAGGCCAGCTTGCTCCAGACAGCGGCAGTGAAGTTCAGGTGCCTTGAGCAACCTGGATTTGTCTGTCTTTGCTTAGCCCGATTAGAGTTCTTTTTGACTGCAAATGTTTAAATCTGTCAAGACGCATTTTCCAAACCTTACTGAGGGTTTTCTGGAAAAGAGCAAGAGTGCAGTAGCACCTATAAGACTAACAAAATTAGTGGTAGGGTATGCGCTTTCGTGAGCCACAGCTCACTTCTTCAGCGGTTTCTGTATGCATTGGGCTCAGTGACTGAGCCAGGCCACCTCCCCTTTGATAAAAGAGCTCCAGCCAGGGAAGCAAAGGCCAGAGAGAGGGGTAACCCTAACCCCCTGCCCCCGGTCCAGGTCTGAGGCAGTGGCCTTCTCCGCTTGCCCAGTGCTTACAAAAGGTAGGGAAGGAAGCTGAAAAGGGAGGGCGTGGGGGGGCGCCTCTGGCTGATCCCCCCCTCCCCCCAGGGCACCTGCTTCTGGCGGTGGCTGAGATCTCGGGTGTGAGAAGGAGCTGCCTGGCTGCAGGCCCTTCCTGCAGTTTCCGGGATCAGCCAACCAAAAAGAAATCGATCATGCCCAACAGAAACGTGGCCTTTGAAGAAGAGAGACAGTGTGGTGCAGTGGTTAGAGGGTCAGATTAGGATCTGGGAGACCGAGGTTTGAATCCCTCCTCCACCATGGAAGCTGACTGGCCGACCTTGGGCCAGTCATACCCGATCAGCGTATCCTACCTTGCAGGGTGCTGTGAGGATAAAATGGAGGAAAGTGGGATACAAATGAATCTGAAGAAAGAGGAACTCAACACGGAGAGCCCATCCACCTGTCCCTGTCTCCACTCAGCAGCGTAGGCTGTTGAACTGGGCATCTCTGAGGGCAGAGCTCAACCCCTCAGGCACAGCCCGCCACCTGTGTCTTGCCTCCTCTTGCTGGCGCATGCGACTCCCGAGCTCCTCCGCCTGCCGCCGCAGCTCCGTTCGCTCCGTCTTCAGGGCCTGGAGGTGCTCCATCAGCAGCCCTGTCTCCTTCTTGGCTTCCGACAGTGCCTGGCGGGCCACTTCCAACCGCTCCTGGAACAGAGCAAAGGGCACAAGGGTCGCCCAGTGGAATGAAGTTGCCCGCTTGGGGCACAGAGGTCGTTGGTCCCTCTTGCCACACATACCTGCATCACCCGGCGCTCATGCTCACTGGATGTAAGAGACTTCTGTAGCTCCAGCACCTTCTCCTGGGCTGAGCTGGCACAGGAACTGCTGTCCAGCAGGGAGGCAGAGAGACTCTGCACTTTCTCCTTCAGGGAGCTCTCAGCCTCCACGGCCTTTGCCAGCACCAGCTGAAGGCGGTCCAGCGACAGCTGGCGGGCACCAGCCTTCGTCTCCCACTCGGTCACCTGCGGTGGGCAGGAGCGGAAGTGGGTTAGGTTTGCAGCCTCTGGGAGGGGGGTGTATGCAAAACTGCCTAGGGTTCACGACAGCCCCATTAAGGCAAGGTTCCTTGGTCCTGCCCAGATTTTTGTTCCTGCATCCAAGTTAGGAGCGTAATAATTTACATTTAAAAAAAACGGTTACTAATTAAATAAGAAGAATCTTCTGAATTGACAAGCAGGTGGGAAAGAATGCTGAGCGTATGAACCCTGCTAACGTGCCATCAGCCTGCCAGAACCGAGCTCTAATGAGTTTATCTGATAAGCAGAGCCCCCCCCCCCAAAAGAGCACCCTTCTCTGTCCTGTCTATAGAATTTCTGTCCATATCCCAGTGATGTCCCCTCCCGTGCCGTCAGGCTGCTGAAAGGCCTGCGATATCTCTTAGCTCACGTCTGTACTAGGCATAGACATAAACTGTTCAGGCAACCAGCCATCTGGTGAAAGGTTCTCTTTGAGAAGCATAGCCTTTACTAAACAGAACAGGAAACCCTCACAAGTTTCTAGCCCTCATGGCTGCAGCCACAGGCGGTCCTGGAGACCAGGGAGACCAAAGGCAGGCAACGGGGCTGCCACGGATCCTCCCCTCGCCCTGCAGCACCCAGACTGGCAAGGAACAAGCACTGCTCAGGATGGCCCAATGGGAGAACACGGGCACAGGCTGAAGCTACCAGGCCCCATGGGGAGGGGCTCCCCCATACCTGTCTCTGCAGAGCATCCACGCGGTCCCGCAGCACCTGAAGCTCCACCTGGCGATCGCTGAGCACCAGCCGGGCTCTCTGCAGCTCCCCCTCCAGTGAGCGTCTCAGCAACTCCACTCTGGTGCAGCGGCTCTCCGAGGCATCCAAGACGCCCTTCAGGCGCTGCTTGTCTCCCTCCAGCTTGGCCTCGCTGGCTTTCATCTTGTCAAGCTTATCCTGGGGGAAGGGGCCAAGGAGACCTTTGAGGGCTGCCTTCTCCCAGGGCTAGAGACTTGGGAGCCTCCAGGGAGGAGGCAGCTCAACGGGTTGAGAAAATGGCCTGCCTGGGCAGGAACCAAAGTCTGAGCACCCAGTTCTGAAGCTGCTGCTTTTTGCTGGGGCGGGGGGCGGGGGGGGGGGCTCAATTGCTCAGTGGTTGCGCATTATCTGTCAACCCCAAGATCCCTGGACAGGATTCAAAGGCTGTTCAGAGGATCTCGGCTGTACTGATGCCTTATTTTTGGATTGCCTTTTTTCTCCTTGGGATTACTTGCCCTTAAAATAAAAGATTATTCCTTTGATCTAGATGCCGAAGCCATCCAATGGAGTTCCATCCGCAAAACACGAATTGTAGTCTTTATCTTTAAACACATGTATTTCCCAGAGACAACTTACAAGAGCAAAACCAAAGGGGCAGTCAAGAGTTAAACTTTCTCCCCCTTCCCTGCACAACCCTAAGGGAAACGGAGGCCGTTCCTCTATCAGAGCCCTCTGCAGCTGGGCAGCTCCATACCCACAATCTTTCCCCGAGAGTCAGGGTGGACTCTGCCCCAGCAGGGTCACCGTCCCAACCCAGTTAATGATGCCAGAGGAAGAGACTTAAAAGATGGTTTACAGGCAATCAAGTCACTGTGGTCTCTCCCCACCCCCTCCATTTCTCTCTCACACGCGCACACATGCACCGCACGATACAAGGACTGCCAAGTGTGGCTCTGACTTCACAGAAATGCAAACCTCCCTTCAGTCCTCCACCCTCTTCCCCCAGGCATGGAGGACGCAACACATGAAGCGGTCCTAGGCGGACTCAGAGCCCTATCAGGGCTCCGTACTGGTCCACTCAGACGGCAGCCACTCTCCGGAGTCTCCGGCAGAGAAGGGTCTTTGGCATCAAAAGAGGAGCTGAAAGAAGCCACGGTGGCTTCATAAACCACTTCCTAATGAACTGAGAAATAAAAAAGATTCATTTAGGAAATGGAAGGAGGGCCTCATAACCAAGGATGACTATAAACAAATAACCAATGCTTGTAGGAAGAGTGTTAGAAAAGCTAAAGCTCAATATGAGCTTAGGCTAGGAAGAGATGCTAAAAACAACAAAAAAGGGTTCTTTGCTTATGTTCAAAGTAAGAAAAAGAGCAAGGACATGGTAGGCCCATTGCAAGGACGGGAAAGTAAAATTGTAACAGGCGATGAAGAGAGGGCAGAACTGCTCGATTCCCGCTTTTCCTCAGTCTTCTCCTGCGAGGGAGACGGTGCTCAACATGGCGATAACAGAACACCTGACGGGGGAAGGGAGTTACAGCCTAGGATCAGCACAGAGGTAGTACGTAAACACCTGACTTCTTTAAACGGAACTAAGTCCTCAGGGCCAGATGAATTGCACCCAAGGGTACTAAAAGAACTCGCAGATGTAATTTCTGAGCTTCTGTCCACCATTTTTGAGAATTCTTGGAGATCAGACGAGGTGCCAGAAGATTGGAGGTGGGCAAATGTTGTCTCCGTCATAATATCCTTGTCGACAAGTTGGTAAAATGTGGTTTGGATCCTATTATTATTTAGGTGGATCTGTAACTGGTTGACAGATTGCATCCCAAACAGTGCTAGTTAACGGTTCCTCATCCTCTTGGAGAAGAGTGACAAGTGGAGTTCCTCAGGGGTCAGTCCTGGGACCTGTTCTGTTCAACATTTTTATAAATGAGTTGGATGAAGGAATAGAGGGAATGCTTATTAAATTTGCAGATGCTACTAATTTGGGAGGGGTAGCAAATGCAGTCGAAGACAGAGTCAGGATACAGGATGATCTTGACAGGCTGGAAAACTGGGCTAAAACAAATAAAAATGAATTTTAACAAAGATAAATGCAAAGTTCTGCATTTAGGAAGGACAAATCATGACCAGAGGAGGGCAACGAAGATGGTGAGGGGTCTGGAGACCAAGTCCTGTGAGGAAAGGCTGAAGGAGCTCGGAATGTTTAGCCTGGAGAGGAGACGACTGAGAGGGGATATGATAACCATCTTCAAGTACTTGAAGGGCCGTCATACAGAGGATGGCGCAGAGTCGTTTTCCACTGCCCCAGAAGGTCGGACCAGAACCAACAGTTTGAAATTAAATCAAAAGAGCTTTCGGCTAAACATTAGGAAGAACTTCCTGACAGTCAGAGCGGTCCCTCAGTGGAACAGGCTTCCTCGGGAGGTGGTGGGCTCTCCTCCTTTGGAGGTCTTTAAGCAGAGGCTAGGTGGCCACCTGACAGCACTGCTTATTCTGTGAACCGGGGCAGATCGTGAGAGGGAGGGCAGGAAGGGTTGCATCCGTGCTTAGTTCGCATGGCCCTTCTTACATAACCCAGGGTAATGCTGATCGCCATCTTCTGGGCATGGAGCAGGGGTCATTGGGGCAGTCGTGGGGGGGAGGAGTTGAAAATTTCCTTCATTGTGCAGGGGGTTGGACTAGATGACCCTAGAGGTCCCTTCCAACCCTATGATTCTATCACCTGCCACTTGAGTCTTTGAACAGGAGGCGTCAGGGAAGAAAACCAGGACCTTCTGCATGCCAAGCAGATGCCCTGTCTCTGAGGGTGCCCTCCCTCCCATGCTTAGTGGCACAATTAAAAACTGCACATTTCAGCTGACGGGATTGGTACCGAGGGCATCAGGGACCAGGGCCCAAGCAGGACAGAAGGTATCAACCCCTCATCCCAGCACAGCACTGCTATGCCTCTGCTTCCCCCCCCCCCCCCGGACACCTGCCACCTTTGTTCCTCTATCCAGGACAGCTTCCAAGCCCAGCAGACATCACGCACTCACGCATTCGCGCACGCACGCACGCACGCACGCACACACACACACACACACACACACCCCTCTCTCTCTCTCTCTCTCTCTCTCTGCAGGAACCACGAAGCAGAGAGCTCCAGAAGTGCGGCTCTTGCAACCAAGGTGAGAAACGGGCACACGAAGACCGGAGCCAAAACGGCTCGCTGCCCGCTGCAGTAGCTGAGAGCCTGCTCACCGCGAGAGTTTCCATCTCTACAAGGAAACCCTTGCGGACGGGGGTTTCAGAGACAGGCTAGAACAGAGGCAGAGAAACAAGCAGGCACGCACACACAAGCCAGCCACTGGCTTTACAGCTGCGCACACAGGTGCATGCACACGCGCACACACACGCACACACACACACACTCTTGCCCAGGAAGCTGCAAGCCCCCTGCCCACCTGGGTGGCTCTCTTCTCGCTGTCAGCCAGCTGCAGGTTCCGTTCCAGCACTGCCACCTTGTCCATCAGCGTCTGATGCTCCCGCTCATTTTGGTGCAATCTCTCTTCTTGCAGGATCAGTGCCTCCTGGGCACTGCTCAGCTTCTCCTCCCTGTTGCGCCTCCCTGCAGAAGCAACACAGTGGTGAGAGGCAGAGGCGTCACGGCTCCCCAGGGCCCGGATCAGGGGGAACCCACATGCAGGATACGTCTATGCCAGCAAAGCCCCGAGCATCCCAGCTTCCAACCAATATCATGCCCTTTCCAATGCTGCAGGACGCTCATGTCACCAGCTTAGGAGGAGAGAGAGCAAGTGAAGCAAGGGAAAGAAAGTAAGCTGCCCAGATTCAGCAGCTGATCCAAGGCTTCCTGCCCCCCAGGAACAGCAGTGCCCTACCAGGCCAGGGTGTTAGCCACAGGTCTTGCCCAACTTCTATTATGAGAATGAGATGATGACAGTTAAGTGCCTAGGGGTTATGCTGGATCCAGCCCTACTACTAGAAAAATAAGTTAAGGCAGCCGCAAAAAATGCTTTCTACAATCTCACTCTAGCCTGGAAGATGGCTTCTTACCTCGACGCAGCCGACCTGGCCACCTGGATCCACCCTATGGTAACATCCAAACTTGACTATTGTAACGCACTATATACATTGGCCTCCCATCTAAGTTCACTAAGAGGCTCCAATTGGTGCAAAATGCTGCAGCTCAACTGTTAGCAGGAGCGAGCAGGAGCTTGAACATCACTCCCATCCTGCAGTCGCTCCATTGGCTACCCATCATCTACAGTGCTCAATTCCAGGTACTGGTTATTACATACAAAGCTCTTCATGGCCTTGGCCCAGCATACCTACGAGACCGCCTCCTTCCCCACGTCCCTCCACAGCAGCTTTGCTCATCCGAACAGGGTCTCTTGCAGGTGCCACCCTGCACATGGGCAAAATCAACTGCAGCCCATACATGGGCCTTCTCTGTGGTGGCCCCTATCCTATGGAACAGCCTGCCTGAGGAGGTCAGGACTGAGCCCCCACACTCCTGGCCTTCCGCAAACAATGCAAAACTGAACTATTCAAAAAGGCTTTTTACTCAAATGGGAGGGCTGAATTGTAGGGAGGGGGTCTCAGATGCTTCGCTAATGAGTTAGGGACCATAGACTTCACCACTATGTTGCTTTGCATATTACTTGTTGCTTTGAATATGTATTCCTATATACCACCTGTGCTCCATGTTGTCTAATGACAGTCCTAGAATTGATTATGTTCTGTTTCAGCAATTCTTCAACCCAGTATTGGATCCTTGCTAATGCCATGTCTTTGTAAAATCCTATGACATGGTTTATGGAAATGTCCTTGATACTGATTGTACTAATCTCACACTATGTAATCCGCTTTGAGTCTCAGTGAGAAAGGCAGACTATAAATGACATAAATAAATAAATAGTCAATTTTGGTGGAGTGAGGAGACTAAAGGGGGGGCAAGTGAAGATGTGCTAATGCTGAGAAGCCTCCGAGCGGGGGGTGGGGTGGGGTGGGGTGGGGGCCTTGATGCTACACGACAGGCAGCAGAGCCCTTTCAGGTACTTGATGGCACGGGGGAAATGAGTGGGGCATGGTTGTTCCTGGTCAGAAACTCTGTAGGCAGGCCAGGAAAGATGTTTGGGGGGACAGCAGTCCTCTGCGTATCAAAGAGGGTGTCAAGTAAGATAAGCTAGAAAAGAGAATAAATGCCCCCACAGAAGCACCATGAATGGAGAGATATGGGGCTCTAAAAGTGACTTAGAAGTGGGGACGCACCATCTCCCACCTGGGAAGAAATTGCCCTGAGGATGATCGATCTGTAAGCCTCTGAAGGACCGCTTAGTGATCTGGGGAAATCAACATGGTTTGGTCCCCAACAGATCTTGTCAGACCAACTTGGTTTCCTTCTTTGACCAAGTGACAAGCTTACTGGATCGGGGGAACTCTGTCGACATGATTTACCTGGATTTCAGTAAAGCTTTTGATAAGGTTCCCCATGACATTCTGATGGGCAAACTGGAAGACTGTGGACTGGACTATAGGACAGTTTGGTGGATAGGGAACTGGTTAAAGGACCGCACTCAAAGAGCGGTGGTCAACAGTGTTTCATCAGATTGGAAGGAGGTGTCCAGTGGGGTGCTGCAGGGCTCGGTTTTGGGCCCAGTACTTTTCAATATTTTTATCAATGATCTGGATGAAGGGGTAAACGGCCTACTCATTAAATTTGCTGATGATACCAAATTGGGAGGAGTGGCAAACACCCAAGAAGATAGAGTTAAAATTCAACAAGACCTGAATACTCTGGAGAAGTGGGCAGATGTGAATAGGATGCAATTCAACAAAGACAAGTGCACAGTATTACACCCGGGCCACAAAAATGTGAAGCACAAATACTGGATGGGGGATACACTTCTGGGTAGTAGTGTATGCGAAAGCAATCTTGGGGCAAGAGTGGACTGTAAACTAAATATGAGCAGTCACAGTGTGATGCGGTGGCAAACAGGCAAACTCAGTCTTGGGTTGTATCAAAAAGGCCACTGCATCGAAATTGCAGGAGGTCATAGCCCCTCTCTATACTGCCTAGGTCAGGCTGCACCTGGAGTACTGTGTGCAGTTCTGGATGTGGACAAAATCAAAAGGGTGCAGAAGAGAGCGACGAGGATGATCAGGGGTCTGGAGACTGAGCCCTACGAAGAAAGGCTGAGGGCCTTGGGGATGTTTAGTTTGGAGAAGAGGAGATTGAGTGGGGGGGCATGATTGCTCTCTTTAAATATTTGAAAGGCTGTCATTTGGAGGAGGGCAGGGAGCTGTTCCAGTTGGCAGCAGGGGATAGGACTCGAAGCAACAGGCTTAAATTGCATGCAGAAAGGTACCGGCTGGATATTAGGAAAAACTTTTTCAGGGTCAGAGTAGTTCAAAGGTGGAATCAGCTGCCTAGGGAGGTGGTGAGCTCCTCTTCACTGGCAGTTTTCAAGAAGAGGCTGGATGAATGTTTGTCAGGAATGCTTTAGGCTCATCCCGCATTGGGCAGGGGGTTGGACTAGAAGGTCTGTATGGCCCCTTCCAACTCTGTGATTCTGTGAAAATGGAGAAGGAAATAAGGGAGATAACTCTAGCAGAATCTGTTGCAGAAGTGGGTGACAACAATTGCAAAAGCAACCATTTGACTTGAGAAGAAGGAACTTTACAAAAATGATGGGATGCTGAAAGGGGGGGGAAAGCAAGGGAGTCAAATCCCGCCAGGATGCCTAGAAGCTATTTAAAAACATATTAAGTGCTGCCCCACCCAAACCTAAAAGGATTCCTGTGTGGTTAATGACCCAAGTCAGAGAAGTCACGGAGGGAAAAGAGCTCCTCTCAAAAACTGGAAGGCTTGCACGAACCAGGGGGACAGACTGGAGCGCCAGTTTCAGACAAAAGAAGCACAACTTGACAATCAGGCAAGCAAAAGGGAGAATCTACGGAGCAAACTGGTAACCACATCAAGGCAAACCACACAGCAATTTTTCATGGGCCACTAGACAACAAAGGAATAGAAGAGGGGGAGACGGCAGAGAAGCCGAACGACCTTCTTTGCATGTTTTCACTTTTGAAAGGGCAGGAAAGAGCCCCTTCCCAAAAGCAGCATCTCCCGCCTGGATATCTGAAGAACTGTCAGACTGAAGTGACGAGAGATGACATATGAGACAATTAAAAACTAGTCAGTCAGTCACTGGGCCTGGACAGCGCAGTCCTGAATAGTCTTCAGGAAATGAAATGCAAAATTGTTGGTCATTTAATCAGCATACGTAACTTGTCGCTAAAATCAAGCTCCTTTCTGGAAGCCTGGCATGGAGCAGAAACCACTAATCGCTAGTTTTCAGTTTAGAAAATGAACGACTGCGGGGGACTGGCCGACACACAACAGCGGTTGCTAAAACTATGCATAGGGTGGGAAAAGTGGAGATGGAGCTTTTTCTCCCTCTCCCACAATACCAGAAGTTGGGGGCATCCAAAAGGGCAGCCAACCATGTTGGCGGTCCATGCGCGCGCACACCCCCCCCACACGCACACACACCCCTACCTTCAGTGCACTCAGCCAACTGCTTCTGCAGTTGTTGCACTTGAGCACTGGCTGCATCCCGCGCCAACTCCATATCCGCCAGTTGGTGGTTCAAGGTAGCCAGCTGAGACCGGGCTTCATCCTTGGAGCCAAAGAGAGAAACAGCCTGGTCAGGGGCTGGGAGAGACAGAGGCCCAACTATGCCAAGCCATGGCAGGCAGGAGCCCAGAGAGTGTCATTCCACAGACCCGCTCTCGCTGTGTCGCCCTTAGTTCTTGCAGGAAGTCCCGGAGAGCAATCCGCACAACTTCTGGGTCAATATCCGCGACCAGTTGCTCACTGCGGTTCGGGGAGATGGTACGCTCTGGGGATAAGGGTCGGGAATTTGGGCTGCCTGTTTCTGGAGTTGGGCTGCCTTGCCCATCTGCAGTTACCAAGAGCAACAGAAAGGAGAGAGAGAGAGAGAGAGAGAGAGAGAGAGAGGCGGGGCTGTCTTCCAATGCCTTGCTGGTAGGCAGATAGTCCAAGGCAACCTGGCTTCCCCTCTGAGAAGGCTACCTTTTGGAGGGGAGAAGAGTCTTTGCGGGGAGCTGCTGCGCCCCCTGATGGCAAATCTTGGGCCACAGTCCCTCTGGCTGATGCCCAGGGTGCGCCGCAGCGAGGAGTGGAGGCTGCCTAGCTTGAACTCCACATCTCGCTTCAGGGTCTCCACGCGGGATAACTCTGCCTCGAGGCCGTGGACGCGACCCTCAGATGCACTCAGGCGGAGGCTCACTTCCGCCGCCTCGGCCTGCGCAGTCTCCAGTTTGACCTCCAAGTTGTGGCTGTTGTCGAGAAGTTTCCTCTCATTGGCCCGAGCCTCCTCCAGGCTCTCCGTTAGTTCTTTCTCTCTCCGGTGGAATTCACGCTCCAGGTCTGTCAGCTTCCGCTGCAGGTTGAGAAGCTAGAGGGGGGTGGGAAAGAGGAGGAGGACAAGGGTTGGAAGCCATGCCGAGTGTAAGGTGATGCAGAAAGGAACACAAAGCCCTGACTTCAAACATACGAGCTGCTCCACCCAGACTGAAAGAAAGCAGGGATTGCCGTGGAAAGCTTGAGGCGAATGTCAGCTCAGCATGAGCGGCAGGAGTGAAAAAGGCAACTCCGTGCATGCTGACAATGGAAGGGCCAACACTGTAACGCCCCTGTGTAGAGAGCCATGTGCGGCCCCCTTTAGGAACCCGCACACAGTTCTGGCTGCTGCACTGCCGAGCTGCAAAAGTGCGGAAGAGGGTGAGCAAGAGGCTCAAGGGGGCGGAGCTCCTTTCCCAGGAGGAGAGGCTGGAGCTTCTGGGACGTTGAGTTTAGAAAAAGACAACTATGGGGGAGGGACCATGACAGAAGCTGCATGACATTACGCAAGGGACAGACAGCTTTTCCCCCTCTCCCGAAATACTAGCACTCAAGGGTGTCCAATGAAGCAGAAAGGGCAGTAAATTCACAGTGGACAAATTTTACTCATTTATGCAATGAGCAAAGACTTTGTGGCATTCCCTGCCAGAGGACGTAGTGATGGCCACCCGTGTGGAGGGCAAGACCATCAATCGCTGCTAGCCACGATGACTGGAGGAAGGATCCCTATACAGAGGCAGCAGGCCTGACTACCAGCGCAAGGAGGTGACATCCGGGCCTCTATGCCCCCCATCAGTTCCCCCCTCAGGGCAGCTGGTTGGTTGTGGCATGAAACAGGACGCTGGTCAGATCCGGCACGGCTGGCTCCCATTTTTTTTTGAAGTCCCTAGACTTTATGCCAGCGCTGCCCAAACTCCTGAGAGCAGAGGCTCATTTGTCCTGATTTAAAACTAAAGGGCAATGTCAGTTTTAGGGACAAAGAGTGTGTGTGTTTTTAATGCTATACAGGAAACATCTTTCTCCAAGAGAGTCTACCACGTTGCATTTCTGGAATAAGGCATACTTCTGCAATACTAGCAGAGGTTGCCTCCTCTGAAAGTGGGTAACTGGGCAGTGTCAGGTGCAACTGAACACCAGTTTCCCTCTGACTTGCAGAGACAAACAATGCAGAATTACCTGTGTCAGCAGCGGAGATTTAGAGAGGAATGTTTGAGCCTACCTCTCAGCGGCTACACTCCTAAAAGACACTCTCCTGGGAACAGGTACCCTTGAAGAACATGGGAATTCCTGCCGAGACCACCCTCTGCTTAGACTTGCTCCCAGAGCGATGGAGTAAACAGACTCCTCTGAGAACAGGGATTTTCCAAATCACAAGAGCCTTCAATGTTTTAATTAAATTTTGTTCTTCCAGCACACGACTTGGCAAATAGTGCCTTCAGTCAAGAGTTTCCATAGGCTTGTGAGAAGAAAGCAAGAGGGATCTAATGCCTGGCAGCAGCAGCATCAAATAAGAACTCTTGAGGCTTGTATTCCAGGCAGCAGCAGCAGCAGCAGCCCCAGAAGGGCTCAAGCAGACTGCCACGCCCCTGACCCTGCCGATCCAACCACCCAGCCAGGTGCTGAGGCCGAGCCCTCCACCCAGGAGCAGAAACTGGCCTGGAGCTCACCTCCTTCTTGGCGGACTCTCTGCCGGCTTCACTGGCCACGATCTTCCGCTTGAGGCCGAAGGTCTCCCTTCTGCTCTCCTCCTCCTGCTGCTCATCCCGAGCAATGCGGGCCTGCAGCTCGGCCACTTCCTTGTGCTTCTTGGTCTTCTCGCGGTCCAGCATCTTGACCTGTGGACCAGCAACAGAGCAGGGCTTGAGTGGGCAAAAGAAGCGTGCGCTGGAGACGGGTGAGGCGGCAGGTGCTCATGCCACGCTCGACAGTGGGAGACAGGCTTGGCAAGGTTTTCAGCTGCTGCAGAAAACTGCCTGGAGGTGCTTGTGTGCAAGCTGGGAAATGACGCCTCTTCCATACCTCCTTCAATCCTTTGCAAAGCTGTTGCCGGTCTCTTGCCAAAGAGTGGGGAGCAAGAGAGGGAGAGGGAAACACACAGAGACCAATGAAAGGGTCAGGAAGGAAAGTGGGAAAGGAGAGTGTGCAAAGGTGTGCAGGGACGGCAGCATGGGGACAGCACACAAGGGCGGCGATTCTGTGAATGAGGAGAGGGGCAGGGGGGCTTCTGGTGCCCCCCCATCATCTCCCTTCTAATTCATGCACCCCAGACAGAGCAGGAGCAGAGCGCCACCCGGGGCAGGGGCAGGGGCAGGGGCAGGGGCAGACGGTGCCGGAGGAGCCGTCACGCCTCCAACAGCCCCTTCTGAGCCCTTGCAGCTCTGCAGCTGGCAGACACTAGGCCTGGCCATGGCACAGGGCTGCCTCCCTGCGGCTGGCCACCGCTCTCCCCCCCTTCGCTACCTGCCGCCGCAGCTCCTGCAGCTCCCGACGGGCTTCTAGCCGCGACCGCTCCACCTCCTGGAGACTGCTGCGCAGGTCAGCTGCCTCCTTGCCTACCGCTGCGCGCACCTCCTCCAGGACAGAGATCTTCTGTTCCTTCTCCTCACTGGCACGCTTCAGGCTGGAGGCATTGGAAGCAGAATCAAAGGTCCAGCCAGAACACCCTCTGGACTTAGCTGCTTCAAGCCAGTCCAACGAGACACGAAGGCCAGGAGAGAGGCGGCCTTGCCGGGTCAGAGCGAATCTGGGCCAGCCCCTTGGCCCACTACTTCCTCACCTGATGCGGTCGCTCTCAGCACGCTTCACGCTGGCACGCAACTCCACGTTGGATCTCTGCAAGGCCTCCTTCTCTTTGGCTTCATCGCTCAGGCTCCGTTGCAACCCCACAGTTTCCTTGAGCTGCATTTCCTGGCCTTCTTGGGCTTCACGTACCTTGCGCTGAGCCTCTGTCAGGTCCTGGCGGAGGACGTCACATGCATCCTCCACTAGGCGCACACGGGTCTTCAGCTCCTCCACCTGGGGGCGGGGGGGGGGAGTAAGGGGGAAGGCTTGCAAGCCAGGAACAGCCACCGGAACGGCCCTGCAGGTCCCAATTCCCTAGGGCAGCAGCCTGAAGGGAACACATCTGTTCATCCTCAGGGTGGCCAGCAGCGTTCCCGTCCCAGGGTGGGAAAGTGAGCTCTCCCCCCCGCCCCCCCCGCCCCCAGCACCTGGGCTGCCCTGGCCCCAAGCTCCCTCCTCGGCCTGTTGCACATGGCTCCTCCTAGCTTTTGGCCTCCGGAACTGCATCTTCCTCCGCTCTTCACCCCCAAAACACCGGGGGGGGGGGAGTAAAGGTGGATGGGTTAGGGTTCCCAGAGATGTGGGTAAGATCAGGGCTGCTTAAGGCAGACTTGGGAGCAGGGCGGACTGAAGGGCGGGCAAGGCTCTTGTCTGGGTGCGACCCACGACTGTGCACTTCTGACCACCAGCTCTCAAGCAGGGGACTGCTGAGGAGAGGATGGGGGCAGAAAAGGGCCCCCACATGAGCTAAGGGGCACAGCGCCTGCTCCGCAAGGGAAAGCTAAGGTGCCTACCACGTTTCAACTTTCAGAAAAACTGACAACCAGCGGAGGACAGCACAGAGGTCTTCAAAATTATGCAGGGGCTGGAGAAAGTGGGGAGAGAGAGAAGAGAACTTTTCTACATCTCCCTAAATTCTAAAACTTCACGCAATGAAGCTGATGGACAGCAGATTCAGGACAAGCGAAAAGCTGCTTTTCACACAATGCACAATTGTGGAACTCACTGCCACAAGACGTAATGATGGCCATTAGCCTACATGGCTTTAAAAAGGGCTAGACAAATTCATGGAGAAAAACTCGATACAGCAGCTAGCTGTAAAAGGAAACAGAAGCTGTGCGCTCCGAGATGGTCTACCTTGGGGGACTGGCTGCCTCTGTGGGAGACGGGAGGCTGGAATGACCAAGAGGGCTCTTCTCCCTCCCTAGGGCGGCTGCTCACCTCTTGGAGGGCAGATTCTTTCTGCTTCCCCAGATCTCTGGCCTGATCACGAAGCGCCTTCACCTCCTGCTCCCGATCCTCAATAGCTTCTTCCAGCTGAACTCGGAGGCTCCGCAGTTCCAAATTCAAGGCACTGACTGTGGCCTGCAGCCAGGAGAAAGAACCAAGCCCTTAGTGTGCCAGGCTGGCACAGTACCAACCAGCCCTGGTCTAGGAAACAGTCTCTTCTCCTGAATGGCAAAGGCGAAGAAAGGGGGGGGGCAGCTAATCCTTGAGTGAGCAGCAGCCAAAAAGTGGGTTGGGGTGGAACTCCAGAGCCTGGGCGCAGTGGAACTCGTTCTCCTGGGCCTTGTTAGCCAGCTCACACATCAGGATTCTTCGCAGAATGTCTACACTGCTGACTGCACATTTCAGTTCCCCAAGATCACAGCAGCTCCCCCCCCCGTCCCTCCCTCCCTCCCCATTGGCAGGGGGGCAGCTTTGCTTGAAGCCAGACTTCCACGGCCATATGAGGAACAGAGGACTTTGCCTTTAACTTCTGCGGCAACCCCCAGCCCCCACTGGTGACCCATGTCCAGCCCTCCGCACTCACACCCACCCGCTCCTGCTCCTGGCGGCTCTGGGCATCTCGCCTGTGCCTGTCCAGTTCTACCGTCAGGCTGGCCAGGCTTTGCTGGGCACCCGACAGCTTCTCCCACAGCACCGTCTTCTCCGATTCCTTGAGGGAGAGTGCCTAAGGATGGCAGGGGGCAAGGTCACAAGACGCCAGACATGGGGCAGCCAACCCTCTCCCAAAGAGCAGCAACAGCCCCGGCCCTCTGAGCTGGACACCAGCTCTCTGCACACACCCCTGCTCGGAGAAGGGCACTGCTGGCAGCAGCTGCTGAGACCCCCTCCGAAGAGCCACCCGTCCCCTCCTGGCCTAGGCAGACGGAGGACCCTCGGGAGCTGGCCAGCACCACTGGCCGACAGAACTGAGCAGCAGCCCTCCCTCTGGCCACCAGGCAACAGCCGAAGCACCCCTCCACCAGCTCTTGGGCCCCAGCACCCGACACACAGAATGGGCTCCGGGCGAGAAAGCAGACGGGGGACACCCCAGGCCAGAGAACCAGCTGGGCCTCCTGCGGCAGCGGATGGAGTGTGCTGAGCTGCTCGGGCATGCTGCACGCATGTGAGCGCCCTTTACTGCACGTTCTTTTGGCTGCAGTGCAAAAATGCACCTTCCTTCTCCCTGCATTTCTCCCTTACTAAACATATCTGGACAGCATTTGAAAACCAAAATCAGGGGAAACTGCAAAAATACACAAAACAGAGGAAATTCATCCCAGCCTGGGCGTGCCTTGATGCCCCCGTGAAAAGGCTCTTTTCCATTTGGAGGGGAGCCCCAGACCCCACCCGCCCTGGAGTTAGCACTGGAACACCTCTTTTCTTTGCCACCTTAAGTCTCCTTCGGCAGCAGCTCAGCAACCAATTTGTCGTCTGCAGGACTGAGATGTGGGGCAGGGGGGAGCTGCCACGGGTGTCAGAAAGCCACGTCCGTGGTCACGCCGGAGCCATTTCTGGGGCCAAGAGCTCACCTCACAGGGCCTCTCCCCCCATCCACTTTCCTGGAGGGAGACCCTCTTCTCCCCCCCCCCCCACACACAACCTGCTGCTTCTCGTTCTCAGCCAGCAAGAGGGTCTCATCACGCTCCTGCTGGAGAGCAGCCAGCTCTTCGTTCAGCTCCTCCTTCTCCGCCTCGGAGCGGGCCAGCAGTTCTTCACGCTCCTGCGTCAGACGGTGGAGCAGCTCCTCCCGCTCGGCTTCCAGCTCGATCCTCAGTGCCTCCTACGAGGAATACTATCCTAAGGGCTGGACCAGATGGAGCCTGGCCACCCCGTCCCATCATCAATACGACTTCTATCAATAGAGCAACAAAACCAGACTCACAAAATGGAGAGGTGTTCCTCAGGGGGGCTGAGCAAAGATTCAAGCCCTCCAAGGAAAAGATCACTCTCCGCCCTCCTTCAGTTTGATGAATTACGCCTCTGACAATTCACTGCCACAAAACAGGGCTATGGCCCTTGGCTTAAATGGCTTTACAAGAGATTAGACCCATTAGTGAAGAACAAGAGGTCTCTGACCATGGCTGCTAACTACATAAAACCTCCATATCCAGACACAGTCTACCTCTGTCTCTGAGCACTAGGAGCTGGGAAGGAAGTGGGGAGGCCTATTGCGTGTCTGGAACATCCCAGAGGCATCTACTTGGCCAGTGACTGAGGCAGGATACACACGGGCTTTAAAAAACGGCATTTCTCATCTGGCGTGCATGCGTGTGGGACCCTTTCCGCATCAACCAGCAACTGGGCATTTCTCGCACACGCTCCCAGTCCCTCCCAGGGAACCAGCAAAACCAGACCTGATGCGGCACGTACTTTCTCCCTCTGAAGACGGGCTGTGTCCTCATCATATGCTGCCTGCCTAGTCCTCCGGGCCGCTTGGGCCTCCTCCTCCGTCTGAGACAACTTTTGCACCTGCAGCTCCTTCTCCCTCTCCAGCCTGCTCACCTCAGCTTCCATCTGTTTGCGGACGCTGCCCAGCTCCACTGTCCAAAATGGGAAGAAATCAGAAAGGGAGGGCGGAAAAAGGAAAACCAAAGGGAAGAGAAGGAAGGCTCCCCTCCACCCCCAGTTGTAGCAGAGACAAACGCTCCATTTCAGCAGGCAAGCAAGCCACGTCCCCGGAAGACTCTCGGCCTGGGAGATCCAGCAGAAGCTCAGGGCAAAGGGGTGGGGCTGAGAAGCATCAGCCACGTCACAAGGGACCTTGCTCGCTTCCCCCTACCCCTTGCCCAGCACACACACGCACTGCCAGGAGCAAAACCTCCTTGAGAAACGAAGAAAAAGGCAGGCAGAGGCCTCTTCTGGAGGGCTAGCCCAGGAAGATCTGGACTCAGAGGTGCATCCCAGGTCCCCCTGTGCCACTCCAAGGGGGAGGGGAGCCACAAGGGGCCAAAGGGGTTGCGGCAAGTGGAAGAGAGTCCCCCAGGCCACCTTGCAGGGCTTCTTTGGCCAGAAGTAGTGCTTGGCTATGGGATTCCAGCTGCTCCTTCCGGGTGTCCACCTGAGCCAAACGTTGCTGGACATCAAAGAGGGTTGTCTCCAGGGCGTCTTTTTCCGACCTGGACAAAAGACCACAGGGAGAGCCCGTGAGCAGTCATTCAGCATATGGGTTGTCTGATCCACTAGGGCCCATATCCCACCAACTCCCCCAGCTGGCATGCCTGCATCCTGCAGGCCAAACCCTTCCTCTTGCTTGCTGCACCCTCTGCCTTTCCTCCCCTCTCCCCGCTGCCTTCCCTCAATCTTTCCAGGCTCCCCATCCTCACTGCCCCTGCCCCACAATGGCAGCCTTGGCAAAAATTTCAGACCCTGAGCATCTCAGTGTCAAGGAGGGAGGAGGGAAATGCAAAACAACCCCCAGCTTTGCATGAGATGAGAAACACTGAGCAGCAGTTTGGGATGGAAACGGCAGGTCTCCCTTCCAGAGGGTGAGGGGGCGGGGCAGGGCGGGGCCGCTGCATGAAAAGAAGGGAGCAGAACAAGACAGGAACCTTCCTTCCCGCTGCGAGTCTGTGCCTCACCTACCTCTCACCAATGCCCACAGGCTTAAGCAGCACAGAGAGGCTGCCACCACCCTACCTGAGGCCTGCAATCTCCTCTGCCAAGCCCCGGTTGTCCCGCTCCGAGGCTGCCAGCTGCACTACCAAACTGGCCTTCTCTTTCATCAGCATCTCCTTCTCCTTGGCGGCCTTGAGCAAGGCCTCACTGTGGCGCTCCAGCTCCCTGCGCACCTGTGCGAGTGCCTCACTGGCTGCGTTCCTCTGGCGAGACAGCTGGAAGAGAGAGAGGTGGTGGCAGCCTTTCCTGCTTCCCACAGCTCCTCCCCCAACACATCCCCAAGTTGGGGCCCAGCCCTCAAAGCAGCGGTCAAGAGCAGCACGGGCAGCAGGTGGCACTCCCTCCGTACCGCTGCGACCTGCAGGAGCCGAGGATCTGGGCCAGGAAGAAACCATTCGTCTCGCAGCCACTCTTCTCCAGATCTTTGGCGGGCCCTGCCTAACCGCTGCCTTCCTGCAAAATTCCCATCCATAAAGCAGCTCAGGTCTCACGTTTAGCACCTGGAAGCTTCTGCCATTTTTAATGTTCACATTTAAAGAAGGGAGAGAATACCAGGAGCCACCAGCAGCTGAGGCTTGTTTGAAAGGGGTTGACAGCAGGGCTCACCATCAGCAGCTGACGTCCCCTAGCAAACGCACAGCCGGCAGGCGTTCCCCCCACCCCCAGCAACCTTGCAGCACTGCGCTGTGGCTTACCTGGCCCAGCTGCCCCTGCGCCTGCTCCTGTGCCCCTTGCAGCGACAGAAGCTCTTGCTCCAGCCTGCCCCTGCCCTGCTCCGCGGCCTGCAGCGACTGCTCCAAGGCGTGGCGCTCTGCTGCCAAGTCCAGCCTCTCCTGCTCCAGGCGCCCCAGCTCCAGCCGGATCGTGGCCTTTTCCTGCTCCATCTCCTGCTTCTCCCCCAAGAGAGCAGCCTTCTCCTCTTCCAGCTGGCCCCAGAAAGAAAGGGCGAGGCTGGCACCGGTCGCCACAGGGCAGAAAGAACAGGCCTCTGCCTCCTCCTCCCCCTCCTGCCCCACCAGGGCCTCGTTCTCACCCCTAGCCCAAGAGCAGCTGCTTCGCTACCACATGCCTCAATGCAGAACTAGATGCTCTCAAATAATGCCCCCTCCCCAATTCTGAAACTCTGAACCCTGCATTCACCGGGGAAAGGCGCACAGCCTCGCTCGTGTGGGACCAGTGTGTCTGCTGCTGCTCGCTTGCGGAGAGGGTGAGGGCGGGGGGGATGCTCTGAAGGGAAATTCTGCCCAGCTGCCCCCTCTTGACTTGCCTCTAACGTCTCACCAGGCCACGGCCAAGATAGCTTGGGGGCTGGAAGAGCCTCTTCTTGAAATGAAAGCAGATGTCTTCCGCATGCGGAATTCTGCGTGCCTCCAGCATGACCGGGGTGGGTGGGGCGTTGTGACTCCCGTCTGCAGCCACCAACCCTAACCCTCCCAGCCTTACCTGGATGATGAGGCGGTTGAGCTCCAATTTATCCTGGGCCAGCCCTTCGTTCAGGGCGCTCATCTTGGAGAGGGAGTCCCGCAAAGAGGCCTCTTCCGCCCTCAGCCTGTTCAGGGTCAGCTCCAGCTCTGTGCGGCTCACCTCTGCCTGCGGGGAGGGGGCAGCAAGCTGGTCAGGCCCTCTTACAGAAGCAGCAGTGACTCGATTCCACTGGGGCAGTTTCGGGGCCTGGGTCCCAAGTGGCTTCTACACGGTGTCTTGCCAGTGGTCTTTTGCCCCATGTGGTGCAGCGGATGTTATTCAGCCACAGAAGAATGTAGAAAAACCCCAGTGGTGGATCCACCACCGCAGCAGGCCTGTGCATTGAGGGGGTGGGCCTCCCTCCTGAGCAGAAGGGGAGCGCCAAGCAGCTGCGGAGGTCCTTACAAAGCCAGGCACGGCTGGGCGGGCCTTGCCCCAGCCCTCCCGAAAGGCCCTACTCTGGAGCAGGAGTGCAGGCAGAGGCCCTTCCGTCCCCCGCTGAGTCTGCCCTGTGCACCCCCTCCGGGATTGGCTGGGACCAGCCAGCCTCCCCGCTCCCCGCACTTCCAAGCAAGGCCCACTTGCCTGGGCAAGGGCTTCGGCTTCCTGGGCCTTGGTGCTCTCCGCCACCTCCTTCTCCAGGACAGCTTTGCTGAGGGCCTCCCTGCTGAGGACAAGCTCCTTCTTCAGGGCGGACTTCTGCCCCTCCAGCTGCTCCAGCTGCTTACGACTGAAGAGAGGCACCGGGGAGAGGGTTACAGACATCCTGCAAAGGTCACCTGAGGACATCCCAAGGAGCCCCACCCAAAGGCCAGGCTGGAGCCTTAGAACAAAACACACCGGCTCAGGGAGGCCTGCCCCTTCTCCCGGGGCATGCCACACCCCCAAGGATTGGCACTGGCTTTCAAGTTTCACAGAACTGCTCCCCAACTGAACACACACACACACACAATTCCAAGGGAAACCAAGCCTTCTGAGAGAGGCCATGCTGTTTGGCTTGCCTCCTTTGGGAACCGGAACGCTAACAGAGAGACATTTGCTCTGGTAGAGTTTGGAACTCATCAGAGTCAGGGCAAATGGAGAGCCGGGCTTTGTAGCCCAGCCCCGTGGCTCCCCCACTCCAGCAAGCCTCGGTGTCATGCCAAGGCTCCGTCTGAGACTGGGATGTGCCCTCCTCGCTCGCTCACCCACCCTCGCTCCACCTCCTTCTGGTCTCGGTCCCGCTCCATCAAGAGAGACTCCTTCTCTGCCTCCAGGCCGTCACACCGGCGCCGGAGGTCACTGCTGGCCCTCCGCAGCTCCTCCTTCTCCTGACTCCTGGCCTCAAACTTCTGCTGCGTGGCCTGCAAGCTCTTTTCCAGGAGGGTCTTCTCACTGGCGTGGAGTAGGGAGAGAGAGAGAGATGAAACCACACAAGGAAAGGGTCGGGGCAAGTGTGGCAAAGGAAGCCCGCATCACTGTAGCTCCCTTCCCACATGCCCATTTCTGGCAAAGTGAAGAGAACCAGAAAAGGGAGCAAGCAGGCGACATGGGGCTGTGTTAGGCCCACAGGGCAGCCCTGGAAGGGAACCCTTAAAGGCCACCGCCTCCCCCCCGCCCCCCCCCCCGGGGCTCCACGCAGGCAACCCTCAGTTACAGCATCCGTGACAGACGGCTGCCTAGCCTCTCTAAGTCCAAGTGGGGAAAATCCCCGCCACTAAGGTGCAGGCCAGGACCCAGCGAACAGCTGCCAACAGCCGTACCAAATGCAGCTCTCCTGGTGGATCCTTCAAAGGCCCTTTTATCTGCCAACAGCCCTGAAACAGAGGTCAGCAAGGGTGGGCAAGTGGTCCAGCATCAGCCAAAAAAAAATGCTGGTTGCACACGGATAGGAACTCCCTGGATCCAAGCCCAGCTCCCCTCTGCAGCAGCACGCAGACTCTGCTGCCTTTGAAATTTCTCACAAAGAAGAGCTATGGGGAACTGAAATGCAGCACATTAAATGCTGACCAGTATCATCAACTGCAGAAAACCACCCGGCTATCTAAGAAAGGCTCGACGAGACCAGCAGTCAAGACTGCGGCCAACTGTTCAGGCACTCTTCCACTGCCAAAAAAGGTGTGCATTTTTGCAGCGCAATGGAGGCAGAGAGAGGCACCCTCAGAGAGGACTGCCACATCAGGCCCCACTCTGGGCACACCTCACGATTGGAGCCAGGCAAGCCTAGAGCATTCAGAGAGGCAGCAGGCAGCTCCCACTGAGTGGGGCTCGCAGGCCAGGGGACCTTCCTTTCTCATGGCACGGCACACTGGCCTTTAACTTGACAGCAACCGTCTTTTGTTGCTGCTTTTTCTGCCCGACATCCAATCTCCCCCACCTGCCCAAGAGGTCCACCGATGTCTGGAAGCGCCTGGCGTCTCGCAGGGCATCCTCCTTGGCCTGTGCTAGCCGGTCCGCCTCGTCCCTTAGTTGCAGGACCTTCTGCTCAAGGGCACAGCGCTCATGGTCTCCCTCAGCCAGCTGCCTTTTCAGGGAAGCCACCAGATCTTGGCTAGCCTCGTATTTCCCACGGGCCTCCTGCCAGGGGGCGACAATCAGCAAGCCCACTGCCTCACTTGTGGAGAGGAAGTCCTCCCCCTCCCCCACCACCTGCAGCTAAGCACATAGATACGACTATGTTTGAGAAAGGGCTCCAGCTGACAGGCAGGGAGCCTACGCAGGCCCTTGGCAGCATCTGAGGTAGTGAGCACCATGTATGCCGTGAGCCTGTGCAACAGCACAACTTTGGCTTTCACTGTTTAAATAAAAAGGAAGTTTCTAGCCCTTATGAACACAAAGATCTGCCTGGAAGCACAGGCAATGCCTACTGCAATTGCAGAAACCAAAAATAGGGGCTGAGCAGGACTGCTGGGGGTGAGGGAGAAGGGCCACCTGGATAGCACCCCACCCCCAAAATTATTAATCTAGAAGGATTAATGTGGCCCACAACAAAGCAAAATACAGTAAAATCATTAAAACATACATTTTGTTATTAAAGCTGTAAAACATCATTCATAAATTGTTTAACCTATAACCCTGCACTATTTGACATATTTATGAACTTAAAAGGATCAATGGCTCAACTAGCTACATGCAAAATTGTGAGTATATTCAGTCCTAAAGCAAGAGAAAGAGAGCTGCAAACCGCAGCTCTTGGGCTGCCTGAGAAGGCCTCTTTTAGGTTTTGCCAGCTGAGAGTCACGGGGGAAAGAAAGCTTAAAACAGAATAAACGAATTTTGTGCGGAAGAGAAGGAAGCAGGGGGTTCGGACAGAAACAATCTCGTAAGAGGGCCAGGAGCATATTTAGCTAACTAGTTAATTGTTTTGTAGGGTTAGGGTTAAGGATGTTGGTCTGCTGTAGAACAGCAGGATTTGAACCCGGTGGCACCTGAGAAACTCACAAGATTTTTTAAGGGTGCAAGTTTTCGGGAGTTAAAGCTCCCTTCTTCAGATACTAACTGGGCTCAAATCCTGCTGTTCTACTGCAGACCAGCACAGCTGCCAACCTGAAATTGTCTTCCTGGAAGGCACCACATCCAGCCATGTGGAGCAAAAATCTATCAACCTCAAGTAAAATTCTGTAATATGCAACATAATAAATCTGGACAAAATTAGTCCTCTTCAAGCATATAATATACACAGGAATAATCGTCAACAACTGCTAAGGCGGGCTTTACAGCAAAACCCTTCACATTCTACAATCTGATTGTTTCCAACCTTGCCTTGAAAAAGCAATTCCCAAAATATTCCCAAAAAGGAAGTATTTCACAGTTTTTCTCCCTGCATTGCTTCCCAGTACGTCTAACTTTTCTGTTGGAAACAATGAAAAAGTCCTGGGGGGCGGGGGGGGGGGGAGACAGTGAAAAAAGCATCCTCCCCATTTTCCCGTCCCTGCTCTGAGACAGGTATTCACCCTGCAGCAGCCTTGGGTGTTCCTGAGGCCTTCTCCTTACCTGCAGCTGCAGCTGGCGCTTGTGGAAGGCAGACTGCACCGCCACGAACGTAGAGTCCGAGACGATCGGGGAGAGGCTCCGGCGGGGGGAGGATCGCCGGCGAGGGGAGGGTGTCCGGCGGCTGCAGGACAAAGTGCGCAGGCTGAGCCCAGTGGCGTCGCTGTCTGAGCCGTCGGTCATCCGGTCAGTGGATGGGAGGTGAACAGCGCTGTCCGCATCGGAGAGGACGGCCTGCAGGGGAAGTAGAGCAGGGGCCCCGTAGGGAGGGCTGTCCATGTCCACTGCCCTGCCCACTCGCGGCTCCTGTGATTTAAACAGAGCTGGCAGGCCAGGCCCACATCCTGGCGTAGGAGGACTACTGCTTGCTTCCCATTGGCTGCTGCGTACCTGAGCAAGGTCTCGTAACGTCTGCTGCAGCGTTTCCGACTCGCTTCGCAAGGCTTCCGCCTGCACGGCCTCCACTGCTGCTTGCTTCTGGGCATGAGCAGCTTCCTGAGAATCAGACATGGGGATGAGTGGAGCTCGGAGCCGGGGGGGGGGGGGCGCCTTCGCCTGTGGGCTCTGGACTTCACAGAGAGGAGCAGCCACAGCCCAGGGAAAAGAGCGCAGCAGCTTATCAGAGACGACCGGGAACAACTCACTTCCCATAAAAAGTATAATTTAGCACTTAAAAACAGGTGCCAGAAATTTTCACCACTTGTAGGGGTCCTCATCACTCCCAACTGCCTTCCGCATAAACCCCCCGAGAGAAATCTCTCTCTCTCAGCCCTTCTTTGCCTGGACAACAGACCCCTCAAAGGGGAGGGGACTAGTAAGACACTCAGATTTTTTTTGCAGGCCTTGTGTCCTTTCCAGGGCACTAAACAACTTGGGGTGGGGGCATCTTCCACAAGTGAAAGGATGTGCAGTCTCCCTCCTCCCCATGACCCCGACTCGGCCCCACCTGAGCTCCTCGTGAGCAACGGGAAGTGTGCTGGAGAGCCGCTCCTGAAGAGCTCAGGGAACTGCCACTCGCCGGGCTTTCCACAAAGGAGATAAAACTGAATTATTCAAGAGGGCTTTTTGCTCAGACAGGAGGGCTGGACTGTCAGGAAGTGACCTCAAAGAGATGCCTCAGGAAAGAGACAGGGGCGTTACGAAGGTGTGCGACCTGCTGCTTTACGTTTCACCCTACGGGGCGGTTGTTTCATATATCAGTCTAAGAATTGCTTCTGGTCTCTTCCAGCATTTCTTCAACTCTCTTTTGGACTTCTGCTAGTTTTAGATCTTTGCACATTTGCACATATATATGCCCTATCGCATTGTTTATTGAACTATCCTTACAAATTAACTGCACTGACTCACACTGTGTAAGAAGTCTGCCTTGAGTCACAGTGAGAAAAGCAGACTAGAAATGACATAAGAAACAACAATAAATAAATTCCAAGACTGCCTGGCCTCCAACTGTTGTGACCCGCTGGCAGGCTGAACCACCGGCACCTGGGGCAGCTTGTTTTCAAGGTCAGTTCTGGGAGAACCCTGAACCCCCATCTCTAGCCCGCCCCGAAAGAGGCCAGCACCCAGCTCGAGTGCGCGTGACCCCATCTCCCGGGGCCACACCACCCTCCCCCACTCACCTGGGCCTCCAGCTTCTGGCTTAGCATCTCGATGGTCTTTGCCTTCTCCGAGTTCTGGGCTTTCAAGCGCTCCAAGCCAGAGGTGACCTCACTGACTCTGGAGGGAGCAGCACAGGCAACACACAGCTGAGCACAGCGCCCACAGCCCAGGGCCATCCCACCCCACACCGGCTGCAAAGGCCAGCCCGACACACTCCCTGCTCTTCTCTCAATCCCCAGTCAGGAAAGCAAATGGGGGGGGGGGATTTTTTAGAAAGGGCAGAGGGCGGCCAAGTGTGGATGCCCGGCAGAATTCTGCGTCGTTTTTACTGCACTGTGTGAGTTTGGTTTTTAGCTCTGTAAGCTGCCTAGAGCTTCATCAAGAAAGGCGGGCTACTGAGAAAGTAAACAAACAAGCCTGACGGAGATTTCACACTTGCTGCACAGAATCATAAAAACACAAAAAAATACCATACATCCTGGCCCAACTGAAGTATCACTTGTGGAAATGGCCTGTGCCCCAGAGGATGCCCCGAGTTAGTAGTGATAATAATAACCATGTGCTTATATGCCACCCTTCTGGACAGATTAGTGCCCACTCAGAGCTGTGAACAAGGTCAGTGTTGTTATTATCCCCACAATTCAGCGGGGGAGCTGGGCTGAAAGGAGGGGCTGGCCCAAGGCCACCTGCTGAGCTCAGGGCAGGAGTGGGAGTCAAACTAGCAGAGTGCTGATACGCAACCCAACCACTTAACCTCTGCGCTACAGCAGCTCTTAGGACCATGCGAAGCTCTCTGACCAGTAGCCCTTCCTGCCAGAATTGGTCCACTGGGGTGTCAACAGCTCTTCCAGAGGCCTTCCAAGGCCTGTGGCTGGAGACCCGCCTGAACTCACCAGAGGCAGGTCAACTAGAGCGCCAAGTAGCCTGCCGCTGGCGGGCCCCATGGCACATCTAGTGGCGCTCCTCTTAACACGGGGGCCCCATTCCCCCACCGCCCTCCAGGGCAGGTGTTGCCTCTGAGTAGGTACCTGCTGCTCAGCTCAGCCTTCTCTGTGTCACACCTGACCTGCAGCTGGATCATATCGCGGACTTTGTCCTTCAGCTGCTCCTCCAGCTGGGCCAGAAGCCGTGCTTGCTTCTCCAGAGCCACGCCAGCGCTGCTCTCAGACAGGCGCAGGTTGCTGCTCACGTTCAGGCAGGCAGCGTGCACCAAACGGCTGGACCGGGACAGCTCGCCAGTCAGCTCCAAGAGATCTCTGCCAGGGAGGGGGTGGGGGTGAAAGAGAACAAAGTCTCATGCGAAGGGGTGGGCTGCACACGCGACCCCAAAAGCGAGACACACAGTTACAACCATGCCTCTGTCCACAAACACAGACCACACGCCCCAATCAGTCTTATGCAGTTCAAGGTCGAGAACACAGCAGTGGCCATCCGTCCGCACAAGCAACACCAGAGCTATGGAGGCTGAATGGAGCATTCCAGGTTGTGTGAGAGGGCAGCCCTACAGGGAGAGTGGAGGGGCCACTCACTCCCCACCCAGGCCACGCCAGACCACTTCGTGCCCTCAGCATTGACAGGAGCGTCGTGGGCCCATGACCTGCCCTCACAGTTCCAGAAGCCACCCCCGTGGGCCGAGCTGGCGAGGTTGGCGTGGAGATGCAGCCAGGGCCACTCATGGTGGAGCTCTGTGTCCCAACACAGCCTCGCTGATCAGCAGCCGTCACACCAAATTCACTCTGCACCCACTTGCACTCAGATGTACTCGTGACTCTGGTCCAGTGCCGGCTCGGGCAAGCCACCAGCCGTGTCCCATCCCAGGAGTCCTCCCCTGGCTCCTCCGTCAGGGGCAGTGGAAGCTGCTGCCAGAGGGCCATGTTGTGGCGCATAACACAAACAGCCACAGGCGTGGCAGTCACCAGGGGCTGCACGGCCCTTCAGTCCTCCATATAGCAGAGGCACCGGAAATGCATTTTCAGCGGGCCAAATGCTCGCTCGATAACCATTCTTGTGAGCTGGTGAGCTGGGCTGTGGATGGCACGGTCTACCAGCTCGTCCAAGAGAAATGGGGTCAGGAGGTATGGGAGGATTGGTTAGCCTTGGTCACCTGCGCGAGTAGGGAAGATGACAGGCGTCAGTGCCCTTTGCCTGTGGAAACTGCTCTCTCCAGGGCCACCCACTCAACAGCAAGCCCTCGCCCTTCAGCCATGTGGCAGGGAGGAGGTTCAGGCTGATGCCATGAAGATCTGAGCAGCATTGAGGGCGCTCCCGGGGATCTTGGCCACCAGGCCTGTGAAGATGGTGCTCGTGGCAGGCCAGGAGGCTGATGCTGTAGAAGTGGTGGCAGTGCCGGTATACCTGGGCTCCCACCAGGGAGCACAGAGTGGTGTGTGTGTGTGTGCAGTCCCCATTTGGCAGCCCTGCAAGGGAGGCAAAGCCAGCCCAGATAGGGGCCAGCTTGGCTTCCTTGGTGGGAAGCGCATGTGCTTCTGGAGGTGGTGGCTTGCCAAGTATTGGGACACTTCCAGGACATCCTAGAAGGATGGAGTGGCCAAGAACTGAAGGGACAGCATCACTTTCTGGAGGACAGGGACAGTCCTGGGGTGGCCCTGGGGGCAGCAGCTTGGCCCTGGAGCACTGGCCCAGGAGCCGTCCAGGTAGAAGCGGTCCAGGCAGGTGCTGTCTAAGGTCAGGAGGGTTCTGATGCGCTCCCAGAACCACCTGGCCTGGCACCTCCTCCAGCCCCAGCACGCCACCCAAACATACAGTACTAACAGGAAATGGATCAGGTGGACCTCCATGCTTGGCAGGCAGGAGGCGGGCACCAGGCGAGGGTGGCCAATCCAGAGGCTGTGTTAGTGGAGGCACAGGGAAGAGGGGACCCCTCCCCCACATCTTGCCTTGCATGGCCACCATCACATACTCTCTTCCTTAGGGACCACAAGCAGGTTGCGGCTGCCCTGCATCCACTCTGTGTGCTGCCAGCCAAGGGCAGGGGGAGTGCATCTCTCATGGGGGTTTCCCCGCTGCGCAGCCTCGCCTCCACATCTCTCTCTATGGGAGCCACACAGCTGCGGAGAGCTCCAGAGGGGAAGATGACCAGCAGTAGCTGAACAGCACTGGGACCGAGAAGGCGCTTCTGTACAGCCTAGAGGTGCTCTCATCACTGCCAGGGGTGCACCAGCTACCGCTCACCACCGGGCACTTTGGTGCATGGCGGTGGAGGGGGTGTCTGCCCTGGGGGACGTCACCCAGATGGAGATACCTGCTGGGAAGCACTGGAATTATTCCTTTGGAACAGCTCAGAAATATGTGCACACCCTCATGGCCAGGGACATGGAGGACGCGGAGACAATGCCTGGGGCCCGGACGCGGCCCCCTGGCCCTGCTCAGTGCACCCCCCCACCTTCTCCGCCACCACGTGGGCAGCGATCTACAGCAAGCGGTTGGAGACCCTCATCGAATGGGAAGCAGCCAGCGAGGGGAGGGGTTTTTCCAGCCAGGATGCCCCCGGAGCAACCAAAGGAGCAACCGGAGGGCATAAACTCCCTGGTGGACAAGGAGGGAGCTGTAAGACCCACTTGCCGCGAGAGAAAGGCTGGGTGCTGCGAATGGAGGGAGGCTAGGGACCGGGGCCACGAGTGCACGGCTGGGCCGGCTGTGTCTGTGGTGGCAGCTGTGGACCTTCTGGAGGATCGACTGGCTGTCACGGGCAAAGGCCAGGCGCACACTGAGGAACTGCTAGGGTAGCTTGCAGTTGCAGCTCACGGCCTGGAGCAGGTTACAGCCCCCTCCTCGTCCACCAGGGAGTCTGTGCCCTCCGGCTGCTCCAGGGGCGCCCTGGCTGGACACCCCTCCCTCCGCTGGCTCCTCCTCATTCGATGAGGCAGTTGCACCGCATCTCCGTCACAGTGGGCTGCACCTACCAAGGAGGGAGCACACCACGGTTTCCCGGAGTGGCAGCAGCAGGGCCTTCCAGCGACTGGAGCTTGGCTGCCAGCCTGGCCCTTGCCAAACGAGGGAGGTGTCTGCTGCTTACCCGAGTGATTCCCCCCGCCCGTGTGCAGGGCCCCTCTCAGGACAGTGGTCTCTGGGGGGGCGCGGCATGCAGGATTACTGGAGGGGGGTGGAATTGGCAGGCAACAACACCAAAGGCCGTCCTCAAGCAGGAATAACAACAATGACGACATCCAAATAATAATATTCAATTTACATACCGCCCTTCAGGACAACTTAACACCCACTCGGAGCGGTTTACGAAGTATGTCATTATTATCCCCACAACATCAATCACCCTGTGAGGCGGGTGGGGCTGAGAGAGCTCCTAGAAGCTGTGACTGACCCAAGGTCACCCAGCCGGCTTCAAGCAGAGGAGTAGGGAATCAAACCTGGTTCTCCAGGTTAGAGTCTTGCTGCTCTTAACTACTACACCAAACTGACTCTCTCGGTGGATGACCTGGCCCCAGTAGGGAACAGAGCGGGGGGCTTGGCCAGCCTGTCCCCAGCCTCTTCCCACCATAGAGAGCTACTCCTGAGCCGGGCACCTCGACTGGGCGCCGCGGTCGTGGGGCCATGTGGTCCCAGGCTGCCTTCTCGCTGGAGAAGGGGAAGGGGAGATGTTGGCAGGTGGCGGGTGGATCGGCTGGGCCTTTGCCTGCCACTCACATGCCTGCCAAGAGCGGCGGCGCAGCCATTGGAGGATGCTGGCAGGGTTGTCAAGGGAACAGGGTGTGTACACGCCCTGTTGTGGCCTTGCACGCTGTTGCATGCTCAGCCACCAGCATAGATTTCCCGCAGAAGTCTTTGACGAGATGAGTAGTGCCACAGATGTGCGGGCGACTGGGCGCTAATGGGAAGGCGATCCTTAGGACTGCACTGGCCATCTGCCATGTGGATGAGCCTGGCCCAGAGGGCAAGTGCTAACCTCTCCGTCATGGTCCTCACTTCGTTGAAGTGTCTTCGGAAACCCACCACCTGGCGCCAAAGGGCAAGCAGCCGACTGTGCTCATTGCTGAAGTAAGTGTTGAATGACTGCGGAGAAAAACAGGGAGAAGCTCAAACATTTATGAAACAGACAAAATGGCAACTTTGGCCTCTGGCTTAATGCAGTGTAGCCGAGATACCCACGGCCAGACACCAGCCGATGCAGAGCGGAGGGGGACCTGAGAGAGCAGTCTGCCCTTCTGCGCGGATTCAAAACCCCCGCAAAGTCTATGTACACCCCAGGAAAGAATGCCCTCCCCCCACCCGCCTGCCTCCTGCAGCAGACCTCCTCCTCCCGGCGCCACTGCCCCTCCCGCTGCGCTAGCTCCTCCCGGGCTTTCGACCAATCTGCTGTCAACTTCCGGATGTCTTCGCTCAGGGCTTGGTTTGCTGTGTTGGCTTGTTCCAGCTGCTCTCTAAGCATGGCATTGACCTGGGCAAGGCTGGCACACCTGGGCAGGATAAAACACCATGAGTTGCTCTCTCACTCGGCCCCACTGGGTATTATTATTATTAATTATATTTATATCCCGCCCTCCCCGCAAGCAGACTCAGGGCGGGTTACAACAGAAGATAAAATACCACGTACAGATTTAAAAAGGGCAGAGTTCCCAGGCAGCAGCAGGTGTGCAACCATGCAACCTGCTTGGGGGCGGGGGGCGGGGGGAGCCACTCTGGACCCAAAGTAGCTGACAGCATCTTTCTCCTCTCCTCCCTTTGATCCTCACAACCACCCCCTTGTGAGGTAGGTCAAGTTGAGAGTCTGCGGCTGACTCCCAAGGGCAGCGAGACAGCTTCCATTGGCAGGGTGGGGATTCAAACCTGAGCCCCCCAGATCCTAGCCAAACGCTCTAACCCCTATCCCATGCAGCCACTCCTTTTATTCAGGGGTCTTTTGAGGTGGCACGGTCGAGGGCTCTTGTTGAGTGTTTTGTGGCCTCTTGAACAACAGGGCAGGAATTTCTTGAGAACCAAACAACCATATTACAACAACGCTCAAATTCAAAGTCCCGGCCCAATTCTCACAAAATGCTACATCTGGCAAGACATCCTGGGGCCACATGCTGCTGCTCTCCCCACAAGATTTTTCCAGGTGCTGCTCCCAGTCCTCCCACCCCACCCAGCACAAACCTTTGCTGCTCCTCCTCCAGGCGGACAAGTGCGTTTTCCAGGTCACGGCCGTGCTCCTCCTCGTGCTGCAAGCCTGACTCGGCAGCACCCGGGCGGCTCTGGTGAGAGGAAGCCAGGAGGGCTTCAAGCAACAGCTCTCCTCAGAGCCTGGACCTGCAAGTCTATCCTGGCAGGCACAGCCGAATTCAAGCACGCACCCACTCACCCCCCAAAACCAAACCCTGGAATATTCTGAGCACGCACAGAGTGCCTCTCTTGTTCCCATACCAAGCCTCCCATCAAAACATTTGATGTCCCATTCCCTCCTCTGAAATATTCATCCAACGCCATTTAGGGAACTGACGGGCTTATCTGCAGAACAGAATTGAACTGTTTTAACAATCATAGCCAAGGAACCCTGGGAACTGTAGTTCTTTGGAGAGGAGGAGCCAAGGGTCTTGGCAGCTACTTCTACTATGTGCAAACTACAATTGCCAGGATTCTTCTGGGGAGCAAGGGGAGAACTGTGACAGCGAAATGGGCATGTGCGTTTGTAGTGCTGACTTCCCTCCGCTCTAGTGCTGTTTCTGAGGAACCTGATCTCCACCTTGGAATGAAGGGCTTCCAGGCCAGGCTTCCGCATCTGCGCCTCTGGTGTGAGGAGCTGAACAGCAGCCACCACCCCTTCAAAGGAGAGGACCTGCTCCTGGCCACACAGCAGATCAAGGGGTCAGAGGGCCATGCGGGAGAGCAGATCCCCCCACCCCGCCAGCCTTGTCAGAGGGACCCACCGCCACGCTCCACTGCTCCAGGGCTGCCGACTTCTCCAGCAGCTCTTGCTCCAGCTCGGCACATTTCTTTTTATACTGGAGAACCTACAGAGGGAAAGGAAGCGGCTGGAGCCAGTGCCTCTTAGCCCAAGGCTCAAGCGCTGGACGCTTCCAAGGGGACAGGGAATCCCGGTGTCGCGGCCCCTGCTTGGTTCAGGCAAGGGCCAGCTTGGAGCCGTGGTTAAGAAGAGCGGCAGGACTCTAACCTGGAGAGCCCGGTTTCATTCCCCACTCCTCCTCCACTTGAAGCCAGCTGGGTGACCTCACGCTAGTCACAGCTCTCTCAGAGCTCTCTCAGCCCCACCCACCTCACAGGGTGTTTGTTGTTGTGGGGAGAATAATAACACACTTTGTAAACCGCTCTGAGTGGGTGTTAAGCTGCCCTGAAGGGCGGTGCATAAATGTTACGTTATGATTCCCCAGGAGCACACTTGCACTGCGAGCATCCGCCCACGCTGCTGCCCCAGCTCCTCCAGATGGTGCGAACTTTGCTCCAAAAGCCTGCTGAAAGCTCTGTCAAGGACATGCCCTCTGGCCTTGAGCTGGCACACTGCAAATGTTGCCTTGCCAGGTGGTGGTGGAAACAGATGGGCAAGGCACACTTGGCAACTTATTTTCAAAGGGCTCAAGCAGCCAGGCGAGAAAATCCATGGGAGCAATAAGAGTGCCCCCCATGGCCTTTGAGAGGAAAGAGGACCCCAGGCCTCAATCTCCTTTCTCAGCCTGGGGGCTACTGGGGGCTCTCTCGGGGCCAGCCGTGCATTGTCAAGCGGCTCTCACCTTGCCTTGCAACTTCTGCACCAGCTGCGCCTGCCGCTGCTGACCCTCCTGGTAAGCCTGGAGCTTGCGCTTGTAGGCCGCCTGCTCCTCCTCCAGCCGCCGGCGCAGCTCGAGGTTGTGCTGGGCCAAGCCCTTGCTCTCCAGGGACTCCTGTGTGCCTGCCTCCAGCCGCAGGGCCTGCTCCAGCTGAGGGCAGGGAAAGGCAGGTCAAGCCCCCTGTTCCATGTCTTTGTGAGGCGGGGAATAAAGGGGGGAAGCCCCTCCACCTCAAACTCAGTGCTACTGGATGAGGACCCCCACCTGCACATGCCCACCCAATCAGTAAAATGGGAACTACCTTGCCCCCCCCCCCCGGTGGACAAAGCCTTTCTATCGCGCCCGCAGAAAAGAAAAGCTGGAGCAGCCCCAGCCACGCCCCTGCCGAGTCCACCCTCCGTTGTCCCAAAAGGGTGAGGCCCTTCATTCATACGCATGCCTTTCTCACTGAAACTCGAGGCAGATGACAAAACATGCAAAGCAATGCAATTCAGCAGCCGGCCTCCAAAGAACAATTTACAGAAACTGGAGAAAACGTCAATAAGCACAGCTTAAAGCTCCCCAGACAGCATAAAGCACGATGCCCCATAATGAAGAAAAGGGGTTACAAAGGGAGTGCAGTCAAGAAGGGAGTGGGCACACGCAGCAGACATCGCAATGGCTACAACGTCATCCCTTAGAGCGGGCAGTTCCACTCAGCTAATGTTCTGACCCTTTTGTAAAAATGCCCCCCCCCCGGAACCCTCCTTTTTGCACGCTCTGTGAAATGAGAGGAGAAGCGTGGGGGGGCCTTCCCGACCACCTCAGAAAAGTGAGCTCCATTGATGTTCCATTACAAGATCTCTGGAGTCACCCTGTGGATTGCCCAGGAACCCCAAGAGGCACTAGGAAGGGCGGAGGGAAGACAGCCCAGAGGAAAAGGTGGCGGCAACTAGGTGAAGCAGGCTGCAGTGTTTGTTCTGGACAGGAAGGCGCTCGAGGGGCCACTGGTTCCGCTGAGGCCCAAACACTGCCAGTGCTCAGCAGCCCTGGCAGCGGGGTGGGGGAAGGGGGGGGAGCTATGCAAAGTAACCAAACAGCCAGTGGCCCCACTGGGAGGCGGCCGAGAGGGCAGGCCGGGAGGAGGAGGAGGAGCCGCTGCTCAGGGGCGGGCTGGGCCCTTAGCCTGCTGGGAATTCCCCAGTGGGTCACCGGAGCAAGCAGAGCCCAGCCCCAGCAACTGTGCCTGAGCTTCAGGGGCTGTTTGGCTCCCCCGGCAGTGCTTCAAGAAGAGAGGACGATGCAGCCGCGGGTGAGTGAATGACCACTCTCCGACCCCCTGGGCTGAGGGTCCCTGCAGTGCCGGCTCCTGCTCAGTTTGACTTGTTCCTTGGCCATTCTCACTTCCCGGTCCACTCCTGCGGCTGTGGCCTTTCCTCTTCTTCCCCACACCCACCCAGAAGAGGTGACCAAGGGGCTCAGCACCCCCTCCATTGTCCTTCCTTCCCCACCACAAGCTACTCAGATTCCCACTTGTAGATGTCTATTATTGGGGGAGGCAGTTCTGGGGTGATGCACAGGGTATCCTGTAGCCATGTGCCTGTTTTGTGGATGGGAACTGCTGTGAATGTGTTTCTCTGCAATCCACTGAGTATCTTTCGGCTGGGCACTATCCAGAACACGGAAGGCTCCAAGTGCGTGCCCAGAGAGCCTTGGCGATGGGCTGTGGCTCAGAGGGAGAACAGCTCTTGACACCCAGAGGGCCCAACAGTCAATCCCCAGCAGCATCTCCAGTTACAAGGACCAGGTGATGTAGTGGCTAAAGTAGGGGACTGCAATCTGAGAGAGACAGGTTCGAATCCCCGCCTTCTGCCACGGAAGCCCACCGGGTGACCCGGGGCCAATCACACCCTCTCAGTCCGCACCTCCCTTCAATCCCTCTCGGACACCGTTCCTGCCTGCCGTAAGAAAGGTCTAGAGGCCGGGGCAGCCCTAGCCCCACCCCACCGGCAGAGACAGGCAAATCACAAAACGAAGCGGATCTGCACAGACCAAAAAGCCCTGCGGCCGAGCAGCTAAAGGAGCCTTGAACCCTCACAGACAAGTGGGCGCAGGAGAGCCCCCCCAACCCCGCCGCTGGACACAAGCCGCTGTGAGCAGAGCAGGCCTTCTGTCAGCTACAAGCTCAGGGAGGACAGGATAGCCCTCAGAACCGCCTGCCACTGCCGCAAAGCCGCAGGCCTTTAGTTGCCCGTTCCCCCCTCTTCTTCACATACAGCCTCCTGGAACGCTCAGGGGGCTCAGAGGGGTGAGCCCCTCCACACAAGCCGCTTGGCCAAACATCTGCTGTGCCTCGTGGGACACAAAAGCCCCCAAGGGACAGCCTCGTCCTGGCCAAGCAGAACTGCCCGGCTCGTTGGCTTGAGGAAGGAGATGCTCAGCAGAGACCCAAATCTCCCTCCCTGCACCGGCCCCCGGCCCCTGCAGTGTCCGGAGATGGTTGCCCTCCCCCACTCCTCCTCTTTCCAAAGGGAGGCAGGGAAGGAGGCTGCTGCTTCAGTCCCACCCAGCAGTGGGCAAGTGGCCCCGTACACCAGGGCACACAGAAGGGCCCAAGGTCAGTTCAGCGCCCGCCTGGCGGCTCTCCAACAGCCCCCTGCCTCTGTCCCTGGAGAGCTGATGCCAGTTGGAGGAGATGAGACCGAGCCCACTGGACTGAGGCTCTGACCAGGCAGAAGGGGGAGGCCGTGACCCGCTTCATACACAGCAAGCAGCAGCCCGTGGGGCTCATGGACTACTGGAAGAGGTGGGGCCGCATGCTCGGTCTTGGCCCGCTTCCTGGCTCTGCTCTGCCCTTTTCTGCCCGGAGGGAAGGCCTGTGTGCGGCCCCGGGTCATTCTGAGAGTGCTCCACAGCCAAGCTGGGCAGCGGCTTCACTGGACCAATGCAGCAAAAGCACATCACATGAGCGGAACTCTCTTGCACAGTTTATTCTGCCCTTCTACTGTTTTTCTGTAAAGTTCACAGGGAGGAGCCAAGAGCTTTGCGGAGCTTTTCTTACAGGAAATCAGAGATGCTTAGGCCCCCAAGTCCTGTGTCCACCAATACTCTATGTGGGCTGTCCCATGGACCCCCCCTTCACAAACACAGGCCGTCCTCTCCCGCTTCCCTTCCTTTCCTCAGCTTAAATCTTGCCAACTTCAGAGGCCAGGACAAGGATGTAACAGAATTATACTGACGGCCCCCCCCCACCATCACAGCCATTTCTGTTGCTGCCACTGTTCATATCATCAAAAAAACTGCTATCTTGGGGGGGGGGGCGGGTGCTGGTACTGGCAGTGGCATGTTTGAGCCAAGTTTCTTGGCAACTGCTGCCACGGCAACCCGCAGCCCATTTAAATTCCCATGGTGGGGATGGTTGCCATGACCACTGGAATATGTCAGCATGTCCCCCTTGCTTTGAAATAATACCCCCAACCCACTTGCTGCTCCCGCCCCCCCCCCCCCGCCTTGGCCAGTACCAGCCAACCCCCCCCCCAACCCACTTATTGTACTCCTGCCAGTATGTCCCACCCCCAGCAAAGACCGACAGCTGAGGAGATCCTCAGGGCAAAGCAAGCCCCTCCCCACACACCCTCCTTGCTCCTCAGAAAACACCCCACTGCCCCAGACAGTCGAGCTCGATGCTCCACGGGAGGCTCTGAAACTCTTCCCGGATGGGAATTGCCACGGAATACCCCGTTCTCCCCTGAGGCACGCACAGCGCAGCATGAAGCCACGTACACATTCCTTTCACCTCTATTCTGTGTCTCAGATGGGGAGGGATCCACTGGATCCGCATCACCACGATGGAAGCGCAGGTACCAAGGCTCAAATATGAGGGAAACGTAAGAGAATCCAGCCAAGGCAAGTCAATTCCCTCCTGGATCCCACTTCCAAGGTGCACAGCGGAGAAGAGTCCAAAGTCCTCCCCTGGTGCCCCCAGCAACTAGTATACTGCCCCCAGACGTGGAGGTTCCATTTAGCCACCATGACTACTAGTGTCATGAATTTGTCAATTCCCTTTTCAAAGTAATCTGAGCTAGCAGCCATCACTACATCTCCTGGTGGCGAGTTCCACAACTACACTTTGTGCGTGAAGGGTTAGGGTTTTCCTGTTCTTCGAGCAGAAAGTGCAGACACGCTCGATCCACCTGCCTCTGCCTCTTTAGAGTTGTGCTGAGCACCCCGAAGCAGTGGACCACTGGAAGGATGCAGACGGATACATACAACACTCAGTCCACCTTTGTGACTAACAGACCAAAGGCCAAGCCCCGAAGTCCTCAGACCCTTGCAAGCCCTCCCCATACAACACAGGGGAAACCATACTGAGCCTACCCAACAGGGCTGTTGCAGCAGATCACAGCCAAAATCAGGGCTCATAACTATCCGAGCATTATTCCACCCCTCCCTCATTTCAGGCAACTTATAAAGTTCCGCTCCAATTCCTTCCGTGGCTCAAGAGCAGCCGCCACTCCCGGCCAGCACCCTGCAAGGCAAGTCCCAGCAAGCACCAGCCCCGTTCAGACAGGCAGACATGTCCAGGCAAGCTCAAGAGCTTAGGAAATGGACAAAAGGAGGGAAAGCGCCGCTACCCGCCTCCCCCAGCAAACACCTTCTGCCAAGCAAGCCCCTTTCTCTGGGCACAGCAGGAGGCATAGTGGAATCCTCTTCGAGCAGAGGGAGGAAAGAGCGCAACGGGGCAGCAAGGAAAGGAAGCACAGAAAAGACCCCACCACGGCAACATCTTTGCCCCATCCTAGGAAAGGAAGAAGGGAATCAGAAGCTCCCAAGATGGGGAGGGAATCCAAGGGGCCTTCATGTGGTGGGGGCGATGGGCTCACGAAGACACCGAGGGCGGCCGGGCGGCCGGGCAGAACAACTGAGACGTTGGGACTGTAAGCCCCTGGAGCAGACCTCTTTCCTTCAGAGGCTGTTCTCCAAGGCTCCATGTTCATCGACGGGCATGTTAGGGCAATGATGAAGAATTTGCTTTCGTGGAAGAGAGAACACGAGCAGGTCCATTGAGAGACCCACCACCTTTCCATGCGGCCCCCCATGCTCCAGTGACCCTGTTGTTTTCTTTACAGTACCGCCGCTAGCACGTGGATGCATTGCCAAAAGGGGAATTGCCACAGCACTAACTGCGAGGAAGGAAGTGGGCAAGACCCTCTGAACAGCATACCTTCCCCTCCCCTTCCCCGCCCCACCAAGGGACCTACCCGTTCACTGATGGCGTTGTACTTGATGGCCAATTCGTCCCGCTCGGCACGGCTCTGCGCCAGCAGGTCCTCTACGCGGGACAGCTCCTGCTGCAAGACGCGGTTCTCTGCCTGCGGGGAAAGCAAGGAGGCCATCTCGGCGGGGAAAACTGCCAGGAGGGAAAGAGGGTGGGGCACAGAGCTTGAGGGCAGCTGCCAAGGCTGGCCAGGCACTTCTGCACCCGGCAGGCTCCAGGAGCAGAGAACTGGGGTCCCAGCAGCCACTGCAGCCTCGTGGAGCAGCATGCTGGGAAGCTCGGGCCAAGGCCCACCACTCTACTGCAACTGGATACAATAACAGGACAGAGTTTCATCACCGTTCACTATATTTTCGATAAAAATAGAACTTTGTTTCCCCAAAAAGGCAAAGAAGTCCCTGGAACGTTCCATAAATGGTGACAGAACTTATCAAGAGCTATACAGATAAGGCCAACTAAAATAAATTTATCTTGTATAGTACAATTAAAAGACAATAACACTTTTTATAGATACTGTGACTGTTAAAATCAAAACAAATCTTTATAGGTTTAACATGTGATGATATTGTAGATAAAATTATTGTTTCGCCAACGAATGCTGAAATAATCTACACATGGCTCTAAAATAAATCTGTTATTGTTCATTAATTTCTGCAGCAAGATTACAAAGGTCAAATTCAACACTTACTTCCAATTATCAGAACAATAAATGATAATTTCCTCAGCTACTTTTACAGCCCAATCCTGGGAAGGGGGGGGGGGCGGAAAGTACACAGGGAGTGGTCTAAAGGTTATGCCGTGTATCACGGACTTATGCGGGCATAAACGCCCCTCACGACGGTGTGCGGCCGCAGTGATGCTCTACAGTGTCCCCCTGCCTGTGCTCGCCCGCTGCAGCCAGGCATGGCTGTCAGTGTGGCGTAAGTCACTGGAGCTCACGGGAGTGGTCTGGGGTGGGGTGGGGCGTGGGTTAGTAGTTCCCTAAATCATTCCGGGCCTGAGACAACCCCCTGCAGAGGTGGAAAGTTACACTGCATAAAACAGTGGTGTAGCCCATAGGCACCCATTTTATGGGAGAAATTCACTCCCCTCCCTGCTCGGCACTGCCCAAGCGGCCAGGCGGAGCACAGCATGCCAACTACCGTGGGGACCAACTGGCTTGTGCCCCTGTGGTGGCTGAGCCCTTGGTCCAGCAATCAGTGCCCCACACACTCTACATAACCTCTGGCCAGGGCAGCTATGGCCCCAAGTAAGTAGGGGTGAGGCCAGAGGCCCTGCCCAGGAGCCCCCTGCCGTGGGGACTGAGAATGCACCAGGGGGACTTGGTGAAATCTGGGGAGCTCTGTGCACTCGCTCAGGGGAGCAGATCCGAGTCCAGAATGCCCAGCAAAGAACTGCCACCCAAGTTCCCCTGCAGGTTAACCGACTCCCAAGTCCTGGTGCCGGGAAGGGTCAAGAGCACACTGACAAGTGAGGAGGAGCTGGCAGGGCGGCTGCCCTGGGCCCTTCATTCACACCAGCCTCCCCTCACCCATGTCCCCTCAAACGCCGGCATCTGTCATCGAGGCACACTCGGCGGCCAGGCATGACCCTTGCCTAGGGGGCTGCACAACCCATGCCTGCCACAGAGGCAGGCGGCTGGGGAGCCAATGCTCAGCACAGCTGTTTTGGGGGGGTCTTCTAGCAGCCTGTGCCGGGTCTCCACTCAGACTCTCTCGGCCAGGCTTCCCCCTTGGGCAGAGGTGAGAGTCTGGCTGCAGGCCGGGGCGAGTAGGCGCTCGTAGGCGCTTATAACTCCCCTATGAGGGCAGCCATGCAACCTCACGTCTCCCTGCCTCCCAGGATCAGAACTCCAAGCAGTCGTGGGAGCATAACAGCCCGATGCAGATGAGGAGCACTACCCTGCCGGTGGGGCACCCTTCGTCTGGCTGCCAGCAGCACCCAGGATGATGGAGCCGCCACCGCCGCCACCGCCCCCAGCCATTGACACCTGCCTGGGGCGTGGCCCAGCCTCTCGCCACAGGAGTGTCCCTTTCAGACAGGTTACGACCCTGTCAGGAAGGCCAGGGAGCGTGGCTGTTCCAGCCCTACCCATGGAGCCATTCCCCAAGCAGCACATGAGTCGACCCTGCTCCGGAGAAAGCAGCATGGGGAACGGCTCTCCACAGGCTCAGCTCCCTTCACGAGCAAGGGAAGTTGGCAACGTGCGTCCAGACATCCTCTTCGCTTCTTGCCAATTCAGTAGAGTCTTGTCAATCAGCAGCTCTCTTCTGTTTGTTTGCTTGTCTGTGCATGACAGTGCCCCCCCCCACTTCCCTGAAAGGCTGCCCCCCTTCACGCCTCCCAGCGAACGGTCTCTGGCTCTGGGCTGGAATGGGTGGGGTGGCCCCAAAGAGGCTCCTGGTGTCTCTGTGTCTTTGTGTGGCTGTGCTGCCAAATGGAGCAGGTGGCCAGTGGCATCTTGCAGGCTTTGGCCCCAGCCGGCTTCCCCCCTCAGATTCACTGCAGGGAGCAGGGGTGGGAATCAGAGTGCCACCCGTGTGTGTTTGGGGGGGGGCAGGAGGACCCTCGATCTTCAGCAGCGCTGCCGGCATCTGATAAGCCAGGCAGAGGGCCTCTGCATGTAGGGACCGAGGCTGATGCCAGGGAGGGGACGCAGAGCAACGTCCTGGGATCTCTGGGGCTTCTCCCATGCCAGGCCAGATGACTCTCCCTTTTGCTCTCTGTGGAGGCTGGGATGGACTTCAGAACTCTTGCACTGGGAATGGGATGATGGCCCCCAGGGCAACTCCTCTGGGCCACAAGCCATCATTCCACTCTGGGGGTCACGAGGTCCACACCACGTTCTTGCACCTTTCCGATGCAGTGATGTGTTTCAATAGAGCCTGTCCCTGACAGCCTGATCCCTGGCCGGGCGGGGGGGGGGGGGGGGAGTCAGGAAGCAGTGCCACGAGGCAGCAGAGATCATGGATGCAGCCACTGTTGGGTGTTGGCGGGGCTGTCAGGGGAATGGCAGGGCAGGCGCTCTCAGCAGTGGCCACGCCGCAAAACATTCTCTCAGGGAAGAACAATGGCAAATGGGCAGCTTCTGTTAACAACAACAACTATTCGATTTATATACCGCCCTTCGGGACAACTTAACACTCACTCAGAGAGGTTTACAAATGCCATTATTATCCCCACAACAACAAACACCCTGTGAGGTGGGTGGGGCTGAGAGAGCTCTGAGAGAGCTGCGACTGACCCAAGGTCACCCAGCTGGCTTCAAGCGGAGGAGTGGGGAATCAAACCCGGCTCTCCAGATTAGAGTCCCACTGTAATGATTCCAAGTAAATGTGTGCCTGTGTCTTTAAATGCTTGGTTTGAGCTAGGTGAAGAGTGGGGGTGAAAGAGAGGGATGAGTGAGTGATGTGATTGGTTGATGACTGAGAGGGTGGGCGGAGTGAAGGCAGTTGAGACTGACAGGGCAGGGAGAAAAGGTTTCAGGCAGAGGAAAGCAGGCCGGCTGTGGGCTGCTGCCTGAGTGTATGTGGAAGTGTTTTATGAGAGAAATATGACCCTGTGTGGACCCTGAACTGAGCATGTCTGTGAAAGGACACTCAGTCAGGGGAAGGGAGGCCGCCTGTGTGCTGCCTGAGTATATGGAAATCTTTATGAGAGAAATATGACCCTGTGTGGACCCTGAACTGAGCATGTCTGTGAAAGGACACTCAGTCAGGGGAAGGGAGGCCGCCTGTGTGCTGCCTGAGTATATGGAAATCTTTATGAGAGAAATATGACCCTGTGTGGACCCTGAACTGAGCATGTCTGTGAAAGGACACTCAGTCAGGGAAAGGGAGGCCGCCTGTGTGCTGCCTGAGTATATGGAAATCTTTATGAGAGAAATATGACCCTGTGTGGACCCTGAACTGAGCATGTCTGTGAAAGGACACTCAGTCAGGGAAAGGGAGGCCGCCTGTGTGCTGCCTGAGTATATGGAAATCTTTATGAGAGAAATATGACCCTGTGTGGACCCTGAACTGAGCATGTCTGTGAAAGGACACTCAGTCAGGGGAAGGGAGGCCGCCTGTGTGCTGCCTGAGTATATGGAAATCTTTATGAGAGAAATATGACCCTGTGTGGACCCTGAACTGAGCATGTCTGTGAAAGGACACTCAGTCAGGGGAAGGGAGGCCGCCTGTGTGCTGCCTGAGTATATTCAAGTATTCATGACAGAAACATGGCCTGTGTGGAACCTGAACTGAGCATGTCTGTGAAAGGACACTCAGTCAGGGAAAGGGAGGCCGCCTGTGTGCTGCCTGAGTATATGGAAATCTTTATGAGAGAAATATGACCCTGTGTGGACCCTGAACTGAGCATGTCTGTGAAAGGACACTCAGTCAGGGGAAGGGAGGCCGCCTGTGTGCTGCCTGAGTATATTCAAGTATTCATGACAGAAACATGGCCTGTGTGGACCCTGAACTGAGCATGTCTGTGAAAGGACACTCAGTCAGGGAAAGGGAGGCCGCCTGTGTGCTGCCTGAGTATATGGAAATCTTTATGAGAGAAATATGACCCTGTGTGGACCCTGAACTGAGCATGTCTGTGAAAGGACACTCAGTCAGGGGAAGGGAGGCCGCCTGTGTGCTGCCTGAGTATATGGAAATCTTTATGAGAGAAATATGACCCTGTGTGGACCCTGAACTGAGCATGTCTGTGAAAGGACACTCAGTCAGGGGAAGGGAGGCCGCCTGTGTGCTGCCTGAGTATATTCAAGTATTCATGACAGAAACATGGCCTGTGTGGACCCTGAACTGAGCATGTCTGTGAAAGGACACTCAGTCAGGGGAAGGGAGGCCGCCTGTGTGCTGCCTGAGTATATGGAAATCTTTATGAGAGAAATATGACCCTGTGTGGACCCTGAACTGAGCATGTCTGTGAAAGGACACTCAGTCAGGGGAAGGGAGGCCGCCTGTGTGCTGCCTGAGTATATTCAAGTATTCATGACAGAAACATGGCCTGTGTGGACCCTGAACTGAGCATGTCTGTGAAAGGACACTCAGTCAGGGGAAGGGAGGCCGCCTGTGTGCTGCCTGAGTATATGGAAATCTTTATGAGAGAAATATGACCCTGTGTGGACCCTGAACTGAGCATGTCTGTGAAAGGACACTCAGTCAGGGGAAGGGAGGCCGCCTGTGTGCTGCCTGAGTATATTCAAGTATTCATGACAGAAACATGGCCTGTGTGGACCCTGAACTGAGCATGTCTGTGAAAGGACACTCAGTCAGGGGAAGGGAGGCCGCCTGTGTGCTGCCTGAGTATATGGAAATCTTTATGAGAGAAATATGACCCTGTGTGGACCCTGAACTGAGCATGTCTGTGAAAGGACACTCAGTCAGGGGAAGGGAGGCCGCCTGTGTGCTGCCTGAGTATATTCAAGTATTCATGACAGAAACATGGCCTGTGTGGACCCTGAACTGAGCATGTCTGTGAAAGGACACTCAGTCAGGGGAAGGGAGGCCGCCTGTGTGCTGCCTGAGTATATGGAAATCTTTATGAGAGAAATATGACCCTGTGTGGACCCTGAACTGAGCATGTCTGTGAAAGGACACTCAGTCAGGGGAAGGGAGGCCGCCTGTGTGCTGCCTGAGTATATTCAAGTATTCATGACAGAAACATGGCCTGTGTGGACCCTGAACTGAGCATGTCTGTGAAAGGACACTCAGTCAGGGGAAGGGAGGCCGCCTGTGTGCTGCCTGAGTATATGGAAATCTTTATGAGAGAAATATGACCCTGTGTGGACCCTGAACTGAGCATGTCTGTGAAAGGACACTCAGTCAGGGGAAGGGAGGCCGCCTGTGTGCTGCCTGAGTATATTCAAGTATTCATGACAGAAACATGGCCTGTGTGGACCCTGAACTGAGCATGTCTGTGAAAGGACACTCAGTCAGGGGAAGGGAGGCCGCCTGTGTGCTGCCTGAGTATATGGAAATCTTTATGAGAGAAATATGACCCTGTGTGGACCCTGAACTGAGCATGTCTGTGAAAGGACACTCAGTCAGGGGAAGGGAGGCCGCCTGTGTGCTGCCTGAGTATATTCAAGTATTCATGACAGAAACATGGCCTGTGTGGACCCTGAACTGAGCATGTCTGTGAAAGGACACTCAGTCAGGGGAAGGGAGGCCGCCTGTGTGCTGCCTGAGTATATGGAAATCTTTATGAGAGAAATATGACCCTGTGTGGACCCTGAACTGAGCATGTCTGTGAAAGGACACTCAGTCAGGGAAAGGGAGGCCGCCTGTGTGCTGCCTGAGTATATGGAAATCTTTATGAGAGAAATATGACCCTGTGTGGACCCTGAACTGAGCATGTCTGTGAAAGGACACTCAGTCAGGGGAAGGGAGGCCGCCTGTGTGCTGCCTGAGTATATGGAAATCTTTATGAGAGAAATATGACCCTGTGTGGACCCTGAACTGAGCATGTCTGTGAAAGGACACTCAGTCAGGGGAAGGGAGGCCGCCTGTGTGCTGCCTGAGTATATTCAAGTATTCATGACAGAAACATGGCCTGTGTGGAACCTGAACTGAGCATGTCTGTGAAAGGACACTCAGTCAGGGAAAGGGAGGCCGCCTGTGTGCTGCCTGAGTATATGGAAATCTTTATGAGAGAAATATGACCCTGTGTGGACCCTGAACTGAGCATGTCTGTGAAAGGACACTCAGTCAGGGGAAGGGAGGCCGCCTGTGTGCTGCCTGAGTATATTCAAGTATTCATGACAGAAACATGGCCTGTGTGGACCCTGAACTGAGCATGTCTGTGAAAGGACACTCAGTCAGGGAAAGGGAGGCCGCCTGTGTGCTGCCTGAGTATATGGAAATCTTTATGAGAGAAATATGACCCTGTGTGGACCCTGAACTGAGCATGTCTGTGAAAGGACACTCAGTCAGGGGAAGGGAGGCCGCCTGTGTGCTGCCTGAGTATATGGAAATCTTTATGAGAGAAATATGACCCTGTGTGGACCCTGAACTGAGCATGTCTGTGAAAGGACACTCAGTCAGGGGAAGGGAGGCCGCCTGTGTGCTGCCTGAGTATATTCAAGTATTCATGACAGAAACATGGCCTGTGTGGACCCTGAACTGAGCATGTCTGTGAAAGGACACTCAGTCAGGGGAAGGGAGGCCGCCTGTGTGCTGCCTGAGTATATGGAAATCTTTATGAGAGAAATATGACCCTGTGTGGACCCTGAACTGAGCATGTCTGTGAAAGGACACTCAGTCAGGGGAAGGGAGGCCGCCTGTGTGCTGCCTGAGTATATTCAAGTATTCATGACAGAAACATGGCCTGTGTAGACCCTGAACTGAGCATGTCTGTGAAAGGACACTCAGTCAGGGGAAGGGAGGCCGCCTGTGTGCTGCCTGAGTATATGGAAATCTTTATGAGAGAAATATGACCCTGTGTGGACCCTGAACTGAGCATGTCTGTGAAAGGACACTCAGTCAGGGGAAGGGAGGCCGCCTGTGTGCTGCCTGAGTATATTCAAGTATTCATGACAGAAACATGGCCTGTGTGGACCCTGAACTGAGCATGTCTGTTAAAGGACACTCAGTCAGGGGAAGGGAGGCCGCCTGTGTGCTGCCTGAGTATATGGAAATCTTTATGAGAGAAATATGACCCTGTGTGGACCCTGAACTGAGCATGTCTGTGAAAGGACACTCAGTCAGGGGAAGGGAGGCCGCCTGTGTGCTGCCTGAGTATATTCAAGTATTCATGACAGAAACATGGCCTGTGTGGACCCTGAACTGAGCATGTCTGTGAAAGGACACTCAGTCAGGGGAAGGGAGGCCGCCTGTGTGCTGCCTGAGTATATGGAAATCTTTATGAGAGAAATATGACCCTGTGTGGACCCTGAACTGAGCATGTCTGTGAAAGGACACTCAGTCAGGGGAAGGGAGGCCGCCTGTGTGCTGCCTGAGTATATTCAAGTATTCATGACAGAAACATGGCCTGTGTGGACCCTGAACTGAGCATGTCTGTGAAAGGACACTCAGTCAGGGGAAGGGAGGCCGCCTGTGTGCTGCCTGAGTATATTCAAGTATTCATGACAGAAACATGGCCTGTGTGGACCCTGAACTGAGCATGTCTGTGAAAGGACACTCAGTCAGGGGAAGGGAGGCCGCCTGTGTGCTGCCTGAGTATATGGAAATCTTTATGAGAGAAATATGACCCTGTGTGGACCCTGAACTGAGCATGTCTGTGAAAGGACACTCAGTCAGGGGAAGGGAGGCCGCCTGTGTGCTGCCTGAGTATATGGAAATCTTTATGAGAGAAATATGACCCTGTGTGGACCCTGAACTGAGCATGTCTGTGAAAGGACACTCAGTCAGGGGAAGGGAGGCCGCCTGTGTGCTGCCTGAGTATATGGAAATCTTTATGAGAGAAATATGACCCTGTGTGGACCCTGAACTGAGCATGTCTGTGAAAGGACACTCAGTCAGGGGAAGGGAGGCCGCCTGTGTGCTGCCTGAGTATATGGAAATCTTTATGAGAGAAATATGACCCTGTGTGGACCCTGAACTGAGCATGTCTGTGAAAGGACACTCAGTCAGGGGAAGGGAGGCCGCCTGTGTGCTGCCTGAGTATATGGAAATCTTTATGAGAGAAATATGACCCTGTGTGGACCCTGAACTGAGCATGTCTGTGAAAGGACACTCAGTCAGGGGAAGGGAGGCCGCCTGTGTGCTGCCTGAGTATATGGAAATCTTTATGAGAGAAATATGACCCTGTGTGGACCCTGAACTGAGCATGTCTGTGAAAGGACACTCAGTCAGGGGAAGGGAGGCCGCCTGTGTGCTGCCTGAGTATATTCAAGTATTCATGACAGAAACATGGCCTGTGTGGACCCTGAACTGAGCATGTCTGTGAAAGGACACTCAGTCAGGGGAAGGGAGGCCGCCTGTGTGCTGCCTGAGTATATGGAAATCTTTATGAGAGAAATATGACCCTGTGTGGACCCTGAACTGAGCATGTCTGTGAAAGGACACTCAGTCAGGGGAAGGGAGGCCGCCTGTGTGCTGCCTGAGTATATGGAAATCTTTATGAGAGAAATATGACCCTGTGTGGACCCTGAACTGAGCATGTCTGTGAAAGGACACTCAGTGAGGGGAAGGGAGGCCGCCTGTGTGCTGCCTGAGTATATTCAAGTATTCATGACAGAAACATGGCCTGTGTGGACCCTGAACTGAGCATGTCTGTGAAAGGACACTCAGTCAGGGGAAGGGAGGCCCTGGCTGTGGGCTGCTGCCTGAGCAGGTTTAAGCATGTCTGTGAGAGAAATATTGAGTCTAGTGAAAGAGGCTAACTGTGTGTGAAGCCTTAGAAGAGATCTGTGTGAATGAGTTTATAGGGAGTAACTTTAAGAACCGAGAACTACTTTTATGAAACCGATACGCTTCTTGAAAAATAAACATTTGTTTTGTTTCGTTATATCCCAGTGTAGCTGTCATGGCTATATCCCATTCATATCCTCAGGGCCACATAGAACCACGAAGGAGCCTGACGCTTAAACACGTTACCAAAGGGGAAATTTGAATAAAATATTTTGGAATAATACATTCCTGGTGGCAGCAAACTACCCAGAGGGTGTTAAGGGGCAGATTAAAAGAAAAATCTACCCCAAAGAAAGTACAGGTCATAACACCCACACTCTTAACGACTACACCAAACTAGCTCTCACCGCTAATTCGCAACTAAAAAAATGCTGTGGCTTTATTTCAGCCTGCCGTTCATCAGGACTCTCTCATCCTGTGGTGATGTTTTCTCCACAAATCTTATTTTGAATTTTTTTAACAGCTACACATCAACCTCCTTCTCCATTTAAGTGCCATGAAAATGCATTCCAAATCTTCTGCCCTCAAAGGATGGCATGCGAAATGGCCAAAGGCACATACTACTTCCTGCTCCCTGCCTTACCAAGCTGCTTCTCTGTCGTTGTCCATCTGTCCCAAAGGCTCCCTAGTGGCTGCTTCGTCCATACAAAAAGAAATCCCACTACCTGCCAACTCTGGAGGACTGGCCACAGCTTAGCCTCCTTCCTCTCGCAAGCATCCCAAGGAGAAGAGCAAAACCTGGCCTCGAATGCTCTCTGCCACCCATGTCCAACCCATGCACAAGCTTCCATTGCCTGCCAAACCCTCTTTGGCCATGCTCCCATACCTGCCCCAAGCGGGAATTGCCCAGAGAACAGGCACCCTAGCACTGGAAGAACGCGCGTGCGCCATGGCAGACTGACTGAAGCTCGCACCCAGTGGCGTCCCGACCTGCTCCAGACTCACGTGGCCCGCCCATCTAAGCAAGGGGCAGGAAAGAAGCGCACCCCCCCCCCGCCCATACCTTGCCTATCGCACCTTCTGACAGGTTCTTGGTGATGATTTCTCGGATCCGTGCTGGCAACTGGGTGGGCAGCGAGTCTTTGCAGGAGCGCTGGATGGAAAGCCTCTTGTCTTCTGCAGAGATCAGGAGGGCCCTCTCCAGTGTCTGCCAAACAAGAACAAAGAGCCTCAGCCAGGCGGCAAACGAGGAGGAGGCCGGGTTCCTCCTGTCCTCTGCTGGGGGCACGGGACTTCTCGAAGCCCCCCCCTACAGGAAAGCCAAGGCTGAGGGGCCAAAGCAGCAGAGATAGCTTGGGCAAAGAACAGCAACCCGGGCACTTCTACCAGGGACTCAGAATCTCTCTACACGAGACACCTGAGCGCACGTTCATCAAGCGCCAGACAACGCAATGCTAGCCGGGAAGTGTAGTTTTAAAAGACTTACTGCTTAAAACTTTGAACTAACCAAGTCTCAGCAGGGCAAAGGCTCCGGAAGGGGAGACAGTCACCGGAGGGCTGTGAGAGAATCCATCCCCTCTGGAGCGATCTCCGCTAGCTCTGGCATTCAAAACTACGCTTCCCAGCTAACATTGCATCTCCCAGCACACGAAGAACACGTGTCAGAAGTCTTGTGTAGAGAGACTCTCCGTGTGTGTGTGTGTGTGTGCGCGTGCGCGTATGAGCACGCTCCCGCCCACCCACCCCCCATCAGTAAGATGAGAGCAGGGCAGCCTGCCTTCCAGAGAGAGGGAAACACACAGAAAACAAAGGGCGAAGCAATCTTTTAAAAATGTTATAGGGCACACTTGACCTATTAAAAAGCACAGGAACCAGCCAGCCTCTCTCTCCAGGTTTCTGCAAGCAGCTCTCCATTTCAGAGCCTAAAAGACACCCCCCACACATGTGCGCTCGCTCACACGCTTGAACTATCTATGCAACTGAGCTTGCCCAGAGCAGTTGTGCTACTGAGCAAAGGGCTCCAAGAGAGGAGGTACACCCAGGAGCGTCAGAGCTGGAACCAGCACGTGAGAAGAACCCACCAGCCAAACACAGCTCCAAATGTTCTCCCTGAAAGCACAACATGCCACCCCCACCCCCAGAAAGGGGTGTGGGCAACAGGGTACCCCTCAACGCACAGCTCCGGCCTTCCTCCCTGCACGCTCCTGGCGACCCACCTGCACAGGTCCGGGTCGGGGCTCCCATCAGGCGGGCCACTCTGCAGGGAGCCGGAGGGCGTGGCTCCTGGGGCGTTTCTGTTCTGGGGTCTTAACACCCCGCAGCCCAGGGAGGACCCATCAGTGCCCCTCTCAGCCCAAGGCAGTCCGTCCCCTTCCCCAGGGGAGGCCTGGCAGCTCCTTGCCAGGGATAACGCAAAGACTTTCCACTTCGGGCTCTAGAGCTGTCCCGGTCGGTTTCTAATCCTTAAGACTTCCTAGAAAGGTCAGGCAAGGCCGCCACCTGCCTCCCGGCTGCCAGCCCAGCCTTCTGGGGGCAGCCACGACTCCCACCCCCGGGCTCGGCCAGGCTTCTGTGAAGAGGCGGCGAAGCCTTCCTAGCACGGGAAGCCGCTGGGATCCCGACAACCCCCCTGCAGAGTCGGCCAGAAGCATCGGCTCTGCCGGTGGATTCGACCCGGGGGCAGCCCGCCGCCGCGCAGCTCCTCCGCGGCCAACGGGCAGCGCACTGGCGAGGCAGGCGGCGGGGCTGCCCCACACGGGCCGAGCGCCGGCGGACGGAGCCGGGGGGCTCGGAGCGGAGCAGCCGGCGCGGCCGGCCTCTCTCCCCTCCCTCGGGCGCAAGCCCCGGAGCCACTCGCGGGAGGCGACCGCGGGGCCACGAAGAGCGCGCCGGCGGAGGCGCCACGGAAGCCGCGGCCTGGAATCGCCGGCGGAGAGCAGCCGCGACGGCGGACCTCCGGCGCACGTCCAGCGCGCCTCGCCTCGCCTCGCCCCGGGAGCTTCGGCCACCCCGCGGAGGCGCCGCTCCCCCGCCCTGGCTGAGCTGCCCACCCCGCGCGGGAAGGAAGGGGCTCGCCGGGCCGGCCGCGTCCGGAGCGGAAGGACCCCGCGCAGTCCCCGCTTGCCTGAGCCGCCGCCTCCAGCCGCTGCTCTGCCTCTGGGGCGCTCATGAGGCGCGCGGGAGAGAGACGGAGGGCTCCGGCGCGCAGGAGACGAGCGGAGCGGAGAGGCGGGCAGGCTGCGCTGACTGCCCCGCCCTCCCCGGCCCTCCCCAGGCGCGGGCGCGCGCGCGCGCGCGGGTCCTGGGCGCCTGGCTCGGCCTTCCGCGCGCGGCCAGGGCCGAGGCGCCCCCAGGCCCAGGCGCTGCCCGCTGCGAGGCTCTCTGCGCCGGGAACGCGGCCGCCGGCCCGGCTGGCTGCGCCTTCCTCTTGCTGAGCTGCCGCCTCCAGGCACGTGCAGAGCGTGGCGCCTCGCCCGGCTCACCGAAAGCGGAGCCTCTCTTCGCCGAGGCGCCTGCAGCCGGGAGGGAAGGGCTGCCGCTCCGGGCTGCCGCGGGCCGTTTGCGGCCTCCACGCCCGCCCGCGTTGCCATGACACCGGGGGGCCGGGCCGGGCCCGGCCCAGCGCCGCCCTCGGAGCTTCCCAGGCGCGCCCCCCGCTGCCGGACGAGCCTCGGGCGGACGCGGCAGCCGAGAGGAAAGGGACCCTCGGCGCCCCGCCCGGGGGCTCCTCTCCACTGCGCCTTTCCTGCCCCGTCTCCCGCCGGCCCGGGGGGGGGGCAGAGGACTCGCGCTTCTCGGCCAGTGGCGTCCTTCTGGCCCCGCCTGGGAGGCCGGAGTCGGAAGCAGGCACGGGCAGGGAAGGCTCCGGGCGGGGGGATTTCGTCCCGGGCAACACGAGCCCCCCCCCCCGCCCAATCCCAGCGGAAACTCCCCAGCTAGCATCCCTCTGCTCCGCGCCCAAAGGCAGGCGCGCCCGGACTGGAGGCCACGATCCTGCCCGCAAGCGGCTCTCTATGAAGCCGGGAGTCCTCCCGCCCGGAATGTCGGAACTCTGCCCCGAGGCTCCTGGCACACGGGCGCCGGCGCAGCCTGCCCTCCAACGTCATTGTGCTTGTTCAGAATGCAGCCCTGTGCCACGCTCTCCAGACGCGGAGGGCCTGCTGCTTCCCCGGGCCCATCCTCCTCTTGGGGGTAGGGGCTGAAGTGCTAAGAGTTTTTGTCCCGCCCCCCCCCCCCCGGCGACCTCCCTCACACAGCAAACCGAAACAAGTTTTTCATAGTTTTTTTTAATTGAGTCATAATTAAAACATAAAATACTCTGCAGAACTGCAAAATAGAATTTTTTTTGATAAAGGCCTTCGCTTCAATATAAATAGGTTATATATGTAGGTTTATATTTAAAAGACTTCAAGTACAATTGCTAAACACAAGCCCAAGAACCAGTCTATTCTTCAGGACATAGAAACTTCACAGGCCTCTGACCTGCAACAAGACCACCAAACCAGGAAAAGTAAAAAAATAAAACTTTTTTTTTTTTTAGTCAGAATAAGGAATGTTGAGTTTCTTCACCCCAAGAGGCATTTGCTTAAAGCCTTTGTGCAAGGAAGGCTCTTCACAACACAATGCAGCACAAGGGGACCATCCAGTCCAGCAGTGACAATGTGGTCACAAAACAAGCCCCACCCAGCCCCTCTACTCCATTAGGCAAGTGAAAACCGGCTTAAACTACAGACTCCCCCCTCCCCACTCCCCCCTTCCAGTTCAGAGGAAATCCTGGAAACTGCAAGTCCATCAGAAATCTCCGGGGGGGGGGGGGGGGTTGCAGGGTGAGCTGGTTTCAGACTGTTGCACAAACCTGCTTTGGAAGAAGCGAGGAGCAAAGGATGCTGCAGAGGAAGAAGTCACTTCAGTGGCTCCAATCCGAGCGGAAAGAGGCCCTTTCAAACGCAGGTCAGGCTACACTGCAGAATCCCTCAGTGCTGGGGGGGCGGGGGCGGGGAGTGAATCTAATAGTATCATAAAATGAGCGCATCCTATCCTGTGCCTCCCCATGAGGAACGTTGCCACCAGCACAGCTGTTCTCCATCTGCCGGCATGCAACATGCGCTTGGCCAAAGAGGCTTTTGAGACTCCACTCTCCATCCTCCCGAAGGGCTCCTCTGCTCTCCCTTCATGACTCTTTTCTTCCGGAGGGAGAAGGGGATGAGGGCGGCTAAGCTTTACCTGAGACACACAGAGGTTGCCAGAATGCACAACAAAAACTAGCCCTCCTCATCCGTTCCTGTGTTTTTAAGTCCTTTTGAATCAATCCACTGTGATTTGAGCAAAGAATCACAATTATAAGCAGTGGGAAAGCATTCCACCACCCCCCCCCGCCCCGCCCCGCCACCAAGTGCTCCGAATGCACTTGAAGCAGGGAAGGGGGCGGGGTTCGCATCACCACGGCCCACTTCCTCCCCCACACGCTCAAGGCAAATGCTGAAACACGACCGGAACAGGGTCCTCGGAACGGGCCTGGAGCAAATCCCTCTTTGCCTTTGGTGCAACACCCTTGTGTGAGAGAAAGCGAAGCCTGCCTTGGCTTAGAACTGGACCCATCCTGTGCTCTGCTGCAGAGCTTGGCCAGAAGCAGACCTACAAAGAGGGAAAGCAGAGAAAAAGAAGAGGCTTTTAGCGCAGGGACATACTGATCTCTCCAAGGTCGGTGAGATGTCACTCCCCCACCCCCACCCCAAAAGATTTAGGAACAAACTGCTACTCAGGGGCAAGATTTGCATGTGCTTCCCATGGCAAAGCAGAACCCAGACTACTGGCCTTCCTTGTCTGGAAGTTTTCAAATCCTGCATCACATTGATGCAGGCAAGCGTTCTGACATGGGCAAACCGAAGGCTTGAAGAGGGACACAGGAAAGCAGGGAATTCAGATGCTGGCAGGAGGTCCACGCAGGGCCTGAAGTCTGGCCGACTCCTCCAGAGCCCGACTGCTCACCCAGGTGCTCGAGTGAAGTCTCCCCAGAGGTCAGGAGCAGCTTCAGCTGTAGGGGTCCGGTGCTGGGGCCAAGCCACAGGGGCCTCTGCTGGTAAAAGACAGTGGAGGAAGGCATGAGCTTTGTTCATCTTTAAAGTATTTACGGGTCTCAAAAGTTGCACCAGAGCAGCCGCATCTTTGTGGAGAGAGCCAGCTTCTGCCGGGGTACGGAAGGGCAGTTTCTGGCCCTTTCCTGAGAGGAGTCAGAATAATACACAGTTCAGACTGACTCAACCTGTGGTCTAAAGCAGCAGCTGGCACTTCCATTTGCAGACTCTTCTACAGCATCTGGCAACTGCTACATGGTCTGGGGGCATGCTCAGTCCAGGGGACAGCTTTCAAGCCCCATTGCTTGCTTTTATTCACCAACCCCAGCACACAGGCAGAACAGCTGCCCACGAGGCCCCTTGGGTGAGCCCTGCAGGTCCCATGCTCCAGCCTAGGCATAGAGCCGTAGACGGGCCAGGCCACAACATAGCTCCAGGGTGTATTTGGGACCTGCAGCACTGGCAACAACAGCTGACCACAGCTCCTTCTGCCCAGCCCCTGGTAACCCTAGTAGCCCTCCCCCCCACCCCACTGCTCTGTGGCCAGCCTGGCCTAGACACGGGGGCAGCTTCCCTCTGCCCTAGCCCTGCAGAGGGTCAGCACATCAACATGCTCACACGGGCAGATGCAGTTCCCATTCAAGACTCAGGCTAAAAAAAGGTTCCCTGCCTGCAAAACCCTAGAAGCAAACTGGCTAACTGCAGCCTCTTCCCAAAGCAAAGGCGCTCCACAGAACACAGCAAGTGCCCCAGGGGGCCCTGGGCACAAAGCCACTGCTCTGTGCAGCTTCCCAAAACAGAGCACCGTGCAATTCCAAAGGGAGCCCTCTTGCAGCAGCTGAGCCCCATCCGGGAAGCCTGAGCGGGTACACACAAACCTGCTTCTGTGGCGCCTGCTGGGGACCGCCTCAGATGGGACGGCGCCTGGTCCTCTGGTGGAGGGACATGGGACACTTTTCCACCTGGAGGGGGTGGAATCAGGCCGGGACCCCCCGAGTGCACGGTGCGAGATTTGCTCCCCAATGGCCCCTCCTTCTTCTTCATGTTCTAAAGAGAGTTAAGTGCATTCAGACTCTAGCAGCCAGTCCTACGGCCGTGGGGGACAGAGAAGGGGAATCTGGGCGGTGGCTCCCCTCATGCAAGCAAGGCTTGGCGGCTTCCTCTCATGCTGGCTTCCTCCAGCCCAAGGCCTCACCGCAATGTGCAGCTTGATGGTCTGGCCTTCTTTAAAGCCCAGGTCCAATTTGGGCCCCTGGTCTGGATTCAGGGCCTGCGTTGCCAGCTCACTCTGCTGTTTCACCCACCTGCAAAGCACAAGAGAAATGGCAGACAGAAACGAAAATGGCAAAGCAGGCAAAGCCGTCATATGGGGGCCAGACAAACCTAGACCTAAACTACTTCTGGACCCAGAAGCGCAACCTGTGGCTTCTGGGATGAACAAGAGGCTCAACAGCAGCCCTTCCCTACTTCGGATATACACACAGCAGAGCGAGGAAGGCAGCTGGCTAGAGGACGGTCCGGCATCCTTCTGCCTCTCACTGCAATTCACTCCCCCTCCCTCCACAGCTGGCTCTCCCAGTCCAATGGGGAAAGTAACTGGTATTACAGACACTACCCCGCCCCTGCAGTTTCTCCCCAAAAGTGCCTGTCTGTCCCCTCTCCCCACCCTCTTCAGGCTGTTACTATGAGATGAGGAAAAACTCTCCAGCCCCTGAGTGCTGCTTTGATGGGGATTCTGAGAGCTGGGAGAAGAGTCAGCCTGGTGACTTCAGAGGACACAAGCGTTCTGCAAAGAGCAAGGGGACCAGGGAGGAAGAGAGCTCACTTAAAATGGTCTTGGAGTGCAACATTGAAGTCAAAAGCATCGCCACGGTCCACAAAGCCAAGGCCAATGAATGCCCGGCGCCCTGGAACAGAGAACCAGATGCAGTGAGCAACACAAACTTTGCCTTCCATTCTCAGCAGCTTAGCCACACCTCCCAAGTGCGACACGCAACAACGCTAAAGTGACACTGCCTCAGCCACTAGCGGCAGTGAGCTGTGGGAACAGGTGCCAGGACAAGCAAGCTCAAGTCAGGCAGCTGTCAAGGCAAGGCTCTGCTCCCTCCATCTGGACTGAAAGAGAGATCAGTAAGCTGGGGCGAGAGGGGGTACAACATGGGTCAGGGCTGCACTGCAAGCATATGGGCACCAGCGAGAAGCAAAAGGTCCCCCCCCCCGCCCCAGAGGGCCTGGCTGTGAAGCAGGGGCTACATCCCCCTCCCCTCCTAACTCTGTTTGCATCCTTGACCAGGAAGAGCTAAAGGCAAACCACACCAAATGGCCACGCTCCCCCACACTCAGAGCCGGGCTGCTGCAGTACAACCGAGAGAGCAAGGCAAGGCATTAGGGGCTGGAGGAGAGTGCCTCTAGAACGGCTTCCCTGGATGCTGCCCAAAGCCTACAGCCAGAGACAATGTTCAGTGGGAGGGCCATCCCGACACGTTCCTGAGGGACCCCCGTCCAACTCTACATGTGCCTCAAGGAGGATTAAGAGTTTCCCCCCTTGGTAGCCCAGTGGGCTCATGCAAGACTCAGATCGGCTTTCACAGCTCAAAGTCCTGGGGAATCCAGCAGACAGCAGTGAGAGGGTTGCTTCCCTCCCAGAATTTGCAACTGATCTGAGCTCCAGACTACAGTGATCAGTTCCCCTTGAGATGCTGGCAGCTCTGGAGGGTAGTTTTTACGGCATTATACACCAATGAGGTCCCTCCCCAGGCTCTACTCCCAAACCTCCAGGAATTTTCCAGCCCAGGATTGGCACCGCAAGGTGGAGGGCAGACTGTGTGCCTATCCTGAGCTTGGTGTCATGAGGCTTTGTGAACATCAGCATCAGGAGCATTTGTTGCCGAGCAAACAAGGACACACAAAACACCTACTCCACCGCCCCTCACCGTTTCCATCCTCGATCCGGATGACGAAGTACCTGCTGGAGTCTGTCACGCTCTCCACAGCAAGGCCAGGAAACTGGTCCACGGGGGCTTGAGCAAAAAGTTCTCCTGAAGAAAGCAAAAGAGGAAGGTGAGGGGACAGCTGGCCAGTACTGCCCCATCCTGCAGCTGAGTGGGTGCCACCACTGCCCGAGGCAAAGTGCAGCAACTAGCACTGTGGGAGGCAGGTTCAGCACGTACCGCCATGAAGTAGCAACCTTGGCTCTCGCCTCCGAAATATTCTGAGTTCAAAACCTCACCAGGGAGGGGGAGCACCTGTTTTGTCAATACTTGGGTCAGTGAGATTCCTACAGCTTCATTGACTCTAATGCAGCACAGTAAAGTACTGCTTTTTAAACCTCCCGCTTTCCCAGCTTGCCAGCACTTTGGACTCCCAAGGATAGCTTTATCAAGCAGTCGCTTCCAGCCCAGGAGGAGGATCTAGGCACACAAGCAACCAGGCCACTTCCAGGCCTGTACCTACCTGAGGTCTTGTCTTCCAGCTTAACGTAAGCCACCTTCCCCTGGGAGGTGATGCGCATCCGGCCAATCCACGCTGGCTGGTCCAACTGCCACTCGGCAGCTCTAATGGCAGGAAGAGAAGAGGCACCTCTTCAGAGGAGGAAAGGCAAGGCACCCAGTCCAACAGGGGATGCCTGGCTCCTGCCTCGCCACCGTCCCTCGCACCACCCGCGTCGCCTGCCCCCCTCAGACACCTCCCCTAACGCCGGCTGCCACCTTTCTCTGAGGTGAGGGACAGGCCTGGAGTAGGCCTGCACCGTTGGCTCTGGGGACGGACTGCCCTGTTGCTTGTTGGGAAACTCCCGGTGGGCCCCCGTCTCGGAAGCAGCCCAGAACAAGCCCAGCCATACCACGGTGGAGTGTGGGTCGGGCCCCTGGGCTCAGGCTGAGAGGAGGCAAAAATGAGCTCTTGTCAGTCCCAGCAGTTTCCCCTCACCTGGCTGATGCTTGTAGTTCTGTTAAGAGTCATTACAAAATAACTGGAGGTGGGGAATAATGAGACCTGGGACTCCTCCTGACTATGGCCCGGCTGAAGAGGAGGAAGTGTTGAAGAGGCCGAGCCACAGCAGCCAGGACAGAAGCTCCCAGGATGGGAGGGTGTAGGCTTCCTGCCCAAGAGGAAGCGGCTCTGGTCACTGAAGGCAGCCTTACTGAGCCTAAGACCACCACGCAGGCGGACATTTGCCTCTGAATGCTCATGCACCGGGTCAGGCTATGTCACACTGAAATCAGAAGCAGGTTTACTCTGAATTAAGTCTCTTCTTATTCAATGAAATTTACTTCCAGGAAAGCTTGCAAAGTGTTGTACTGTTCACCTGTTATAGCAAAACTAGTATGGAGTCTTGGGCTGGATTTCTTGTGATGTGAACTAGAACAGACTTCTGATGTATGAAGGGTATAAACGTTCAGCATACACACAAGCAGGGGAGTCATGCGGGGGCGGGGGGGGAATCTTACACCCCACTTCCCATCCTTGCCTCCTCCTCACTTGCCCCCCTCCAGCCCCATCATTCCACTTTTGCTCCGTTTTACTTACCACTCATCTTCCAAATGTTTCTTGCCCCCCCTCCCCTCCCAGGTTTCAAAATAAAACTGAAACAGCAAGAATGGCTGCACTGAAAAAAAATATGCTGAGATCTTGTGTACTCACAAGATGTCAGCATATTTTTTTCAGTTACAATGTTTATTTCATTGTGGAAAAGATAGTACAGAAAAAAGGAAAAGAATGAAACATACAATTACTAAAGGCCTGCATTGGCCTACCAGAGTAAAAGGCCTACAAACTACCAGAAAGAAAAAAAGAACCAGCTTAATAAGTGTATTATTAATCATTACAGTTTTTTCCCTATGACACTTCCTCGTTTTCACATCAATCATTTTGTGGTCTAATATCTTTTTTTATATATCTCATCTTGTCTTCTTAACATCCTAACTCTTTATTCTTAATTGCACCATTCATTAGTTCATTTTTCTTCTTCATTCGCCGAGAGTCATAAAGGGTTTCCCATTTGCCATGTATATAAACAATGATTTTATCTCTCTTTACAAGTTTGGCTATCTCAACTAAAACCCTCATCCTTCCGTTACAATTTTCCACTAAGGGTAGATTTTACACTTCTGTTTTTAAGCTTATGATTAAGCTTATGATTAAGCTTTTAATCATTTCACTATTACCAAATGTAACATTAAAAAACCCACACTTTTCCAAATTTTCCATCCATATTTCCCAACACACAAAGTTGTATAAAGTTGTTTTAATGTTATTTGTATACTGTTTTATCTGTTTTTAACTGTATTTATGTAATTTGAAATGTTGTACTCCGCCCTGAGCCCGCCTGGTGGGGAGGGCAGACTAAAAATCTAATATAATAAATAAATATAATAAATAATAAATAAAATTCCAGTCTAGACTATGAATTGATCTTTAACATTGTCATTGACATATATAATTATAGCCAAAAAAATGTTCATTTTGTTACCATTCCCCCAAAGTTAATAAAAATAATCCTTCCTCTTTCCAATCTTTAATTAACATACCTTTAGTCATTTTTACTATTTTATCTAAAAACATATACCATCAACAATTTTATACGGAGCTTTCCTTAAGAATTTAACACAGACTAAATTTGGGACTCGCATATTTTCCATTCATCCATTTATTTATTTATTTTATTTATATTTCAATTTATATACCGCCCATCCCCAGGGGCTCTGGGCGGTGAACAGTTAAAATCGATAAAAACAAGAACTAAAATCAATATACAAACAATAAAACAAATTAACAAAGTGCAGTGGTGGGGAGAACCCTCCCCCACCCCAAAGGTGGGAGGCCGACATGGCACTGCCCCCTTCAATCACCGAATGCCTGGCGGAGCAGCTCTGTCTTACAGGCCCGGCGGAACGATAATATGTCCTGCTGGGCCCGGATTTCCATTGACAGAGCGTTCCACTAGGCTGGGGCCAGGACTGAAAAGGCCCTGGCCCTGGTTGAAGCGAGGCGGGCTTCCTTAGGGCCAGGGACCACAAGTAAATATTTATTCGCTGATCGAAGCGATCTCCGGGGAACATACAGGAAGAGGTGGTCCCGAAGATATGCCGGTCCCAACCCGCTCAGGGCTTTAAAGGTAAGAACCAACACTTTGAACCTGATTCGGAATTCAACCGGAAGCCAGTGCAGCTGGCGCAGGACAGGTGTGATGTGTGACTGGTAAGGTATACCAGTCAGGACCCGTGCCGCCGCATTCTGGACCAGTTGTAGTCTCCGGATCAGGCCCAGGGGTAGCCCAGCGTAGAGTGAGTTACAGTAATCTAGCCTGGAGGTGACTGTTGCATGGATCACTGTAGCCAGGTCCTGGGGCGTCAGGTAGGGGGCAAGTTGCCTGATCTGATGAAGATGGAAAAATGCAGACTTGGCAACCACCGTGACCTGGGCGTCCATCGATAGGGAGGCATCCAGGAGCACGCCCAGACTCTTCAGCACTGGCAAAGTTGCCAGTGGTGTCCCATCCAGGGCAGGGAGCTGGATCCCAACATCTGGCAGCCCCCGTCCCAGCTGCAGGACCTCCATCTTCACCGGGTGCATTTTCAGCCTGCTGTTTCAACCATGCCGTCACAGCCTCCAAAGCTCTGGCCAGATTGTCTGGGGCCGTGTCTGGCCGGCCGTCCATCAACAGAAAAAGTTGGGTGTCATCCGCGTATTGATGACAACCCAGCCCAAACCTCCGCACCAACTGGGTGAGGGGGCGCATATAGATGTTAAATAACATCAGGGAGAGTATCACCCCTTGGGGAACCCCGCACACCAAAGGGTGACGGGGCGATAGATCTCCCCCAAGTGCCACCCTCTGTCCCCGACCCTGGAGAAAGGAGACCAGCCACTGTAAGGCTGTCCCCCTAATCCCAACGTCGGCAAAGCGGCTGGCCAACAAATCATAGTCAACCGTGTCAAACGCTGCTGTGAGATCGAGTAACACAAGCAGCGCTGACCCACCTCGATCCAGATGCCTGCGAAGGTCATCTGTGAGGGCAACCAAGGCTGTCTCCGTCCCATGGCCAGGACGGAAGCCAGACTGGAATGGGTCCAGGATAGAGCATCATTCAGGAATTCCTGCAGTTGTACCGCCACTGCCCGCTCAATCACCTTGCCCAGGAACGGGAGGTTCGACACTGGGCGGTAACTGGACGGGTCGGTGGGGTCCAAAGATGGTTTTTTCAGGAGGGGCTGCACTACCGCCTCCTTTAACGCTCCTGGAAAAAACCCAGAGCTCAGGGAGATGTTAACAATGGCCAAATTTCTTCGCTCACGTCCTCATAACTGTTTTGTTCTTGTTCCTCTTCCAGCCTAAAATATTCCTTTATTTCTTCCCACTCTTTCAAAGGATAATAAAAACCCATTTTTGTGATGACCGATTTCACAACATGAATTATGAGTTCTCTTACTAGTATATTTTGGGTTGCAAATCTGGCATAAACGTAAATTCTATTTCACACTTTGGGCATATGTCTATCAGAAGCGAGCAAATGCCTCAACTAGTCTTTGCCTGATATCTTCATCTTTTCCATGTTTAATCCCACGAAGTAAATTCCTTCTCTCTTATCTCCGGTAATTTCATAGAGCAGAATTATAAAGTGCTATTTCTCATAAATCCAAAAGGTGATCTTTTTAGACCAGAGTTTTATAACCAGGAAGGTAGAATAATTTCAGAGAGATGAAAAAACAAAAGCTTTACAGCACAAGTTGTTTCCAGAAGTTGTAGAACCCCCAGGTCTCAGCTACTGAAACGACTGCTCCCTGCATGCTCTGCTGGTGGGTTTTTCAGAAGCACAGGGCTGACTAATGTTGGAACTAGAATGCTGGACTAGAAAAAGAATGGCTTTGATCCAGCAGGGCTGTTTATTCTAAAAGACACAGAGCACATGCTGGGCATGGTGTACTGGTTAGATCAGGTTCAAATTACCACTGGGCCATGGAACTCTGCTGCATGACCTAGCTGGCTATACACACTCAGTGGCTACACACCATGCTCAGCCTAACTGATTGACCTCACAGGGTTGCATAGAGAACAAATATGCAGGACAGGAAAACAACATAAGCCACTTTGGGTACTCATTTGGGAACGCAGTACAGTATAAATGCACACAATCAACAGCCCTTATTCCTTTACCTACACATCTCTCAGAAACATTTTCTTATAGCAGAGTCCTATTATGTGTGTTAAAAGCTCTTCTGAATACTTCAGTTTTGCACAGTTTGTGGAATGGGAGCTGACACTGAAGAATGTTGTGCTTCGTGCACAATATTGACCTTCAGAATCATAGGGTTGGAAGAGACCTCCACGGTCATCTAGTCCAATCCCCTGCATGGCCCAGGAAATTCACAACTACCTCCCCCATCCACCCACCCCACACACCCAGTGACTCCTGCTCCATGCCCAGAAGATAGCAAAGCACTACCAGGATCCCTAGCCAAACTGGCTTGGGGGAAATTGCTTCCTGACCCCAAAGTGGCAATCAGTATTATCCTGGGTGTGTGAGAAGAGGCCACGAGAACTAAGCACTGATGCAACCCTTCCTGCCCTCCCTCTCACGATCTGCCCAGGTTCACAGAATAAGCACTGCTGTCAGGTGGCCATCTAGCCTCTGCTTAAAAACCTCCAAAGGAGGAGAGCCCACCACCTCCCGAGGAAGCCTGTTCCACTGAGGGACCGCTCTGACTGTCAGGAAGTTCTTTCTAGTGTTTAGCTGAAAACTCTTTTGATTTAATTTCAGCCCTTGGTTCTGGCCCGACCTTCCGGGGCAGCGGAAATCAACTCTGCGCCATCCTCTATATGAGAGCCCTTCAGGTACTTGAACGCGGTTATCAAATCACCTCTCGGTCATCTCCTCTCCAGGCTAAACATACCGAGCTCCTTCAGCCTCGCTCATTTGGTCAAGAGCCTGCGCCTGACATTACTGCGGGATAAGCAAGTAAATACAGCCGCAAACAGCGCCTTCTTCCGGCCCCGGAATTCCTCCCACCACGGCTAGGCTGCTGTACTGCGCTCCACGCAGGCCCGCCCTGGAAGTCAGCGCAGAGGCTCCGGTGGGGGCGACGCAGTGATTTCCAGCGCAGCCACCCCTCGGCCGCTCGGCTCCGCGCAGGGCCGCCCCGCAACCGGGCAAGGCCCACCGCAGTCCGGGCGCGCGCCTTCCCGGCTCCCCTCAGGGCGGCGAGGCAGGGGGGCTCTCCGCGGCGCCCCGCCTACCGCTCTCCCCGCCCAGCGCATCGCGAGGCCCGGCCCGGCCGACGGGCACCCACCGACCTGTAGCCGCGGTTGGAGGCGCGCGGGGGCAGCCGGTAGACCAGCACTTCCGGCTTGACGCACAGCACCGACTCGGACTCGCCCTCCGCCATCTTGGGCCGCGGAACCCGGAAATGCGGGCCGAAGGGCCGCGCGTGCGCAGCGCCTCCCTCCGGAGCCACTTCCGGGGGTTCCGCACGTGACCGGAGGTTGGTTGGTCGCCGGTCCCGCCCCGCCGCTGGATTGGTCAGACGGAGGGGGGCCGGGCGCCGTTCGGGGGTCGCAGGCGGCGGTCCTAGCGCCGCCCTTCTCCGCGCCTTTTCCTGCGGGCGGGGTTCGGAGCCGCTTCCCTCCGCCCGCCGCCGCCGCCCCCCCCGCATCCCCCCCCGGCGGGGCGGCTCCCCGGCTGACCTTTGCCCGCTCCGGGACAAGCGCCTGGCCCTGCCCGGAGCGAGAGGCGCGGCCCGGCCCCCTGCGAGAAGACCCCGGCCCGGGCCGCCCCCCGCGTCCGCCCCCGCATGCCTTTGCAGCAGCAGCAGCAGCAGCAGCGCCGGGGCTCCCGCTGGGCTGCCTGTCCCAGGCCGAGGCGCCCAGGAGCCGGCGCGAAACCTCGCCCGCCAGTCCCCGCGTCGGCCCCCTGCCCGGCCCGTCTGAAGGGCCGCAGATCCCAAGGAGTCCGCCCCGTAGCAGCAGCAGCAGCAGCAGCAGCAGCAGCAGCGGAGAAAAGAGCCCAGAAGCCCCAATCGCGCGCAGCGCTCTCCGTCAGAAGCCCCTGGTTGCCCCTGCCCGCCCTCCCGTTTCGTCTCACCCTCCCTGCATCTGACGAAGAGCGCTGTGCTTCTCGAAAGCTTCCGCTACAGTCCGGTGGCTCCGTCTGAAAGGTGCTCCTGGACTCTCTGCTGTCCTCCTGCAGGACGAATGCGAGCAAGAGGGACGGGCGTCTGGAGAGGCTCCTCCTGGCGGCCGAGCCCAGCAGCCCGAGACTTCTCTTGCCCACCAGGATCCCTTGCAAGGGCTCGAGGGTGGTGACTTTCCGCCAAAGGTTGGCGGCCCCCGCCTGCAACCGCGCAGCTCCTTTCGGGGGAGCTTCGTGCTTGCTGGGCTGTCTGCTCCTCCGCCTGGATTTTTGCCGAGAGTCTCTGAGTGGTCTGTTTTTTACATCATGTGCAGTTCTTAACCCATACTGAATAAGGATGCAGGGTGGCTTTTCTTCAATGAGTGTGAAAGGGAGGAATTGCCCGCAGCTCTTCCCCAGCTGTGCTGCAGAGATGTGGACTCTTCAAGGCCTCTTTGGATGATGGGGTGTGTGTGTGTGTGTGTGTGTCTCTCTCTCTCTCTCTCAATGAGCCCCTTCCTCTTTCTGCAGTGGCTGCACAGGGCAATGTTGTTTTGTGCAGTGACTGCTGTGGGGGTAGATGGCAGAAGAGGGTTCCTAGTACAAGAGGCTCCTGGGTTCAGGCCTCTGCTTCAAAGGGGGAAGCTGGCCCTTGTCTGCTCTACTGCTGCTCTTTCTCATTCACAGAGCTTGTTCTTAGCACCTGGATTATGCTCTGAAAGTGGTGTGGGCACACAGTGCATGGAGGTTGTTTGCCACTCCTTTTGGTTGGAATGAATGCCTCATTTCTCAGGGAGGGGCCTTTGCAAAGGCTTTGAGAGCTCCCACCTCCTGGCTCCTCCTTGGCATGTCATGGTAGAGCTGCCTCGGCTCTTCTCTACTGCTGAACCTCTGTAGTGCTTCCAGGAGGCGAAGGATGAATCACATGTGCGGCTGCTGTATGCTTGGGAGCCAAGTCATCTCCTAGGCAGCCCTGCCCACAAAGGAATCAAGTGAATTGGTGGGAGCATTTACACCTCACCTTGAGCGGCACCCAACATAACTTAATCTGTGTAGGGCTGAGGGGGGGGGGGGGGTGGCAAGCAGATTCACACTCTTTGTAACAAAGGGCAGCTGCACTAGTCCTACAGCCAGGCATGCATTGACCCTTCTTTCATACCCACATGCCTTTGGGTGGGGATATAAAAGGAAACTATAAAGCTTTCAGAGCACATGCTGCCACCTTCTACTCGGGTGGACAGAAGATCTGAAATAGTGAATGCTCTATCAGTTACCTCTGTAGCCAACAGAGGCAAAGCCTTGTGTTTGAGCAACACGGAATGTAGTCTTCTTTGCTTCTAGCATTTGCTTGAGTAAAATCAATTCAAGGTCCTTAAAGACCGACAGCATTTATTTCATTGTGAGCTTTTGTGGGTCACAGCCTGCTTCTTCAGATAGGTATGTGAAGGGAAAACCACACTAGGAAACCTTAAGGGGAAGGATGGGGGTGTGTGTCAAGGCTGGTGTGAACCTTCCAAGTGTAAATCTCAATGTATGGGGAGAAGGGAGAATATACAAAGGCTAGATATGAGTCCTGTCATAAATTCACAAAATTTGCCCTTATACTTACTGGATGGTGAAGGAGGCTCAAACAGATAAGCAGATAGTTTAAGTGAAAGTAAACTGTGTTGATACAAGATTATACAATGTCCTTAAAAGCTATTAGAGATAGTAGTGACCGAGGAATTTCATTCCCCATTTGATGTGGGACCTTTCTGAGATCAAAGCTGACGAGGATTCTCTTCATCTACTCCAGAAGTGGAAGACTAGAAGGTCCTGGTGTGCGGGCCATGCACAAGACAGCCATAGAGGCACTGATTACTTTTGCTCCCTACATGTAGAAATAGGATAAATGCAAAATGTTTGACTCCCTGCCTGGAGCTTGTAGACGAGGCAGCACATCACCAACAGGTAACTATAGCCTGTAAGCGTGGGCAGGATGCCAAGCGGCCTGGGAGCAGATTGCAGACTTTAAAGATCGGATTTCTGGTCCTGAAAGTGGCTAGGCTTCGGAAGGCAGCAGGCAATGCCTGTCAACTGAAGTCACTCCAGCTGGCAACTGGAGTGGGGGGGGGGTCTCTATTCCTCCACCACCTCTTGCATCAATAACAAACTATGGCTTGCCAGTTAAAGCTTTTTCGGCACACAGTTAAAATTCTACCTGTCGGAGGGGCGGCTGCTTTTTTGCTGGTGGGATCTAGCCTGCTACTGGAAACTCGGGCACGAGGCCCACCAAGCAGCCCTGCTGTTCAAACCAGAGTATGCAGCACAGTAGTCCCAAGGGGCCCACAGCAATCAGGAAGACAGCAGCTCTCTCCCTGCCTGATGTACAGGTAGTGTGCCCAAGGCCGACATTTCCATGTAGTTGTCAGCACTAAGAGCCCCTGCCCCTCCTCTCCCCCACCCGTCATTTCTGCTCACAACAGGCCGGGCCGGAGTGGCCCTGTGCTTGTTTTCTAGGCAGAAGAGCTCAACCTCCTGCCCCAGTTTGGCTCCAGTGCTACGCGAGCATAAATCCTGCCCTTGGGGCTCCCGCTTCTCTCCTTCCAGCAGAGTCCCTGAAGCCTGTTTGTTGTTCAACTGTCCCACCGAAGCTGTCCAGGCGGCCCAGGACTTTGTGTGCTCTATCTCAAGTGACCTTTTGTGTTTGCTCTTACTCTGCCACGTGCCTCAATGCACTGCTGGTCCAACAGAAACCATATTTTCTTTCAGACTTACAGGGACAGAGGGAAGAGGAATAACTATGAGGCTGCGTATTTAAAAGTTAACACATTTATTTAAAATACAATTTATAAAATGTTTCTCTGCATACTTAGGACGGTCACGGGCCGATGTGGCCACTTCTTTTTCATGTGAAAATGCACACACAAACCCTAAAGTGCCCCTAAGAACACACACCTCCCACCGCTCCAAACACAGCCCCAAGAGGACTTTGAACTGATTCCAACACTGATTGCTGAACAAGACAGTTGCCTGGGTGTCCACGCCAAAGAGCTCTCAGGGAGAGACTGGAAGAGGCACCCCACCTGCCTGCCTGCAGGCTAACAGGGTCCTCACCTTAGTATGGCTACGCTAGCAGAAGAGCTAACTACCTTTTGTGGCAGCAACGGCCCTGTGAGCAGAAACCACTCCACGGCAGAGGGAAGGGGACTGTCCTAATTCCCACTGCCCAGCCACCCAGCTGAAAGTAGAGTTAAGGAAAGGCACGGCGACTGGCACCGTTATTGCTTATTCCATTATTCCCTTTGTGTGTCCCTTTTCCTGTTGAGGTTTTCTGGACTCATTCCCTCCCACCCAACCTCCCCCCTTGCCCCTCTACCTGGGAAGTATTCCTGTCCCTGCAGAGGCACGGTAAGACACGAGGCTGGGGGAAAGGATGCAGAACCCAAAACAAACAAGCCCAAATAGCCCTCGCTTTCAACCCCCCACTGTGATCCCGAGGAGGAAAAGATGCTGCTGCCATGGAAGCCCCTGCTTGTTTTGAACGAGGCATTGCCCCAGCCCTCAGCCTAGAGGGCTCAGCTAAGAGACCCAGAGAGGGCAGAACTGGCCTCAAGTGAAACAGAGCGATGGTCAGTCACGTCTTTGCTTTTGGTACACAGGAAGTTTTATTATTATTGATTTTCCTCAACCAGTTATTTGCTTTGCAATATTTTTTACATGTCTCTGACGTACAAAGAGACTCCTTCCCTCACTCCCCCACCCCTTCCGCCCCAACTCAGGCAAAGGCCCCCTTCGTTTCTAGTCTAAGAAGCAGCTGAAGTGTCTGACAGTCACTGCAAGCCTAAATGGGGGCATCCTCTGTAACCAGACCGCAGAACAAAAAGGCAGATCAGAGACACAGCGAAGCCAGCTAGCCCATGGTCACTTGAAGGCATTGGCGGGGGAAGGCCTAAAGCCCAGCCCCCAATATGGCTGCTAGAGAACAAGGGAAGGCCCAGCTGATGGCGCAACAGGCCTTTGCACCAGGCAGAAAGCCTCCCCCAACCTGCCAGCCTCCCAGGGGAATCTGTCCCCAACTGACAGGGAAAAAATCTGTAGGGTGGTCTTCTAAATCCCACCATTTCCACCCAGGTGAGACTGAAGACAAAGCAACAAATTATTGCCAGAAGTCTCCCCCAGAGTCCCTCAGATATCCCTGCATCCTGTTGGGCTGACTGCAAAACATCAGGTCTGACCTTCCAACTGGGCACGAAAAGGAAAGCTGCGCCCTGCTCTCCTCTGCTCACCACTTTGCCTGCTTGGAGGCATGTCAACGTATGCGGATGCGGACTCTCCCTTGCAGCGACAAGGCCAAGATCCAGCCGGCCAAGATCTGCCTGCCTGGCCAGTGCAAGCACTGTCCAGCAACCAGGTACCCTCGCCTGAGGGTGCCAGCACGGTCCTCAACTTACTTACCCGCAATTCTCAGTCCCGGTGGCACCAAGCAGCCACCAGCCCAGGGCCCGGAAGCAACGTAAGCAGGCAAGGGTGCATCAGCCAACCCTCCCTAATGCAAGAGGGACATTCCCCCTCATTTCTCCCAGAGCCACAGAGGCCAGCAGGGTATGAGCAGGAGTGCCTCCTGTGGCGGCGGAGCTTATTCGTGCCCTACATTCCATTCCAGGGGAACAGGAGGCGGGCCGAGCACACCAAATCCTGTACTTCCACCCCTGCACAATCTCACCAACATTCCTTTCTCTCCCTGGACATCTACCAACTATCACTTCTCAGATAAACAAGTTAAAAACCTAATGCCCTCCCCCTGCCTCTTCTCATGCACTTTTGGCTTCGACACCATCCCATTCCCCAAAAGCAAACAAGATCTTGTGCACACATCCCCCCCCCACCCCCATGTGAACAGAACTCATCCCCAAAGCAACATGGACAAACATGCATGGTTCAGGAAGCGGCCGCCCACCTCCAGCTTCCACTCCCAGCTGAGCCTGTCTGCAGAGGCTGCGGTCCTTATTGCTGGTGCTGGCACTGGCCAGCGGGATGCTCCATGCAGCCTTGCTCTGAATGGAGGAGACCACCCTGCTCCCCACTCCCTTGGACAGCAACCTGGGACAGCCCTATTCAGTGCACCCATCACAGTGGGCAAAGCAGGGGTCACAGTGCAGGGGGCTGAAGGGCACAGTCGGCAGAGCAAAGGGAATCACAGTGCAAGGAACCCTGAGGAGGAGGAGGAGGCCCCCCCACTCGGGTCTGTTTGTTTGCTGCTGCAGCGCAGTCCAGGCTGGGGGACAACCTTGCTTTCGTGCCACCTCGCTGGCCACCCATGCCTATCTGCGCTGCTTGAAGCCCTGCGAACCATCTGGGCCTAGTGGCTGCCGGATCACATTGCTGGGCTGCCTGGCATCCTCCGGCTGGGAGATCCTCGTAGGCCTGCAGGGCGAGAGCACACCATTACCCATCAGCAACAAATCTGGGATCAGAAGGAAACAAGCCACAGAAACACTCTTTAAGGAGAGCAGTCCTGCTGGATCGCACCAGGGGGCCACCGACTCCAGACCGCTCCCCGCCCCCCGGCAGGCCCACAAGCAGGGCCTAGAGGCCAAGGCCTTCTCCTGGGGCTGCCTCCGGACGCAGAAGTTCACATCAGTCACCCACAGGCAGTAGCCATGAATGGCCCTCTCCTCCAGAAATCTAATTCCCCAGATAAGGACAACATCAATGGAGCTGCTTCCTGCTGAGTCAGACCTCTGATCTCTCCAGATTAGTCCCGGCTACTCAAGCTGGCTGGGGCTCTCCAGGGCCTCCAGTGGAGTTCTTTCACATCACCTGCTACTTGGTCTTTTTTACCTGGAGGTCCTGCATGCCAAGCAGACACCCCATCACTGAGCTATGGACCTCCCCTAGGCACTGGAGGGATCATTAGTTGCCTACCTCGAGGAGGGGCCACCATCCCAAGGCATGAAGGCGCCCATCTCCTCGGAGTGAAAGCTGAATGCCCCTGGCAGCCACTGTAGCCCGTCTCAAGCCCCTGAACGGCCAGTAGAGCGAGGCTGGGTGACAGTGAAGACATCCTCCCTGCCCCACCAGGCAGAACGGGCCATGAAAGCAGATGCCTCGTCCTGGCACCAGCTGCCACTCCCTCGCTTTCCCAGTACTTCCCTCTTCCTTGGGAGCCAGCTGCCCATCTCTGCAGTCCCAGACAAGCAACGAGAAGAGAAGCTTGGGTGGGGGTGGTCACATGATGGCCCTTGGGGCGGCTTGCAGCACACTCAAGCCCAGGGTGACATGGATGAGAGGGGGGTCAGCTGCTGCCCACACCTAAGCACCAGAACCAGCATTATGGGCAGGGCCCCCAGCAGCTGAGAGCACCACGACACTTCTCAGGTTTGGCCCACAGGCCTACAGGAAAGCCCAAGGCACGGCAGCCCCCCAATCCCATGCTCCCCACCTGTCGAGGATGGGCTTGTCTTGCTCCTCTTCGGGACTCGCACTGCCTAGAATTCGCTTCCGGGCTTCTGCGTACTCTGCCTCCCTCTGGGCTAGCGACTTCACTGGGAAAGCCGGCCGGTTGGCCAAGTGAGGACTGCTGAGCACTCCGTTGCTCGTGGGCCGCTTTAAGATCCTAATCTGTGGAGGTGGGCCTGAGGGAAGGCTGTCGTCCTGAATGACAATCGGCACTTTGGGGGGAGATTTGGATTTCACACTGTCAAGAGGATCAGGGAGGGAGAGAGTTTACTGCCAGCAGCACAAAACATTGCAGCTGTTCAGACCAAATACAAAGAAAAGGGCAGTAAGGAACAGACTGCATGCACCAAAAGAGCCCAGCGGGAATGTCTGTGCCTTTAGTCCTCTCTCAGCAACCTCATGCAATCGAAGGGAGAGTCAAGAGAATAAGCCAAGGCTGCCCTCTAGTCCCACATATCCGAACTCAGAGGGAGTATGCGGTGGAGCTGTCAAGTCATAGCCAACTTAATGGCGATCTCCCCCCTCCCACCAAATGTGGTTTTCAAAGCAAGAGCGCAAGACTTGACTCGCTGTGGCCTGCCTCTGCATAGTGACTCTGGTCTTCCTGGGATGTCTCCCATTCCATTACTTTCGAATGCCAACCCTGCTTAGCTTCTGAGAGCTAAACTACAAGAGATGCACACGTGAAGGGAGTCGCAATGTTAACCAGGAAGCTGAGTTTTAAAAGAGATCGGAAGGCTGTCAATTTCCCCTCTCTACAGAACCAGCAAGACTGCTCCTCAGAGGGTTTGCTCATTTCCTCTTTGCTGCCCTAAGCTTCTGTCAGTTTCACCTCCCCTTCTCCAACATGAAGAGGAAATAAACCCTCTGAGGTGCCATCTTTGCTGGCTCTGTAGAGAGGGGAAATTGACAGAGCCTTCCAATCCCTCTTTTAAAACTCGGCTTCCCTGCTAACATTGCGACTCCCCTCAAGGGAGCGTCCTCGTGTAATTCGTCTCTTGTATTTTAGCTCTGAGATCTGACAAGGTCAGGCCTGCCTGGGCTAAGTCAGGCCAGGGCCAGCAGGCGTGAGGGCATGCAATCTCCCTTAGGACAAGAGCTACTCAAGGAGCCACGGGCCAGGCCAACCCCACTCTGTTGCAGCCACACCTTCCGATCACGGCAGTGCTAGCCAGCTTGGAATCCCCTGGAATGTTTCTCAGCTGACAAGATGGAGCAGGTGGCAGGCTGTGCTGGAAGAGAGAACACTGCAACCCAGACCAGACTTGAACCCTGCTCCCTTGCACTGTGTGCTCATTGCAAGCATCCCATTGTCCAAGTGACGCATCTGGCCAAGAGAACTGTGTTTCTCGAAAACTTATGCTACAGTAAAGTGGGTTAGTCTTAAAGGTGCTACTGGACTCTCTTCGATTTTGCTACTACAGACTCACATGGCCGACTCCTCTGGATCTATTGTCCAAAGTGGGAATCTGCTTCTCCCCGCCCTCCTACCTTTTTCAGGTTGTATTTCTACTTGGCTCCAGAAGGCAATGCAAACCCCAGAGCCTTCCTTCAGCTCTGTCATGACAGTACCATCTGAGGACAGACTGCTGTAGCAATCCTTTATCAGCAAACACATTAAGGCCATTAATAGAGATCGGCCCACTCAGAATCAAGCCTCGAACCTGCCAGATCACAGAGCAGCCTCACCTTTCTTTTTGCGTGATTTTCAGTTTCTTTTCCAGCCGCCGGTCTATTTCCTGTAAGGCAAACATGTCAAATACAGATCACATTTAAGAAAACAATGCAAACAGAAAACTCTCTTAAAGCAATCCTGCAGGTATGTGGGTCTGGGGTGATAACCAGCACCTTGAATGTAACCCTGTAACTGACCGGTAACCAATGAAACAACTGCATGGTTTTCCAGTTCTCTAACCCTAGCCTTATGGCAAGCCAGCCAGCTCAAGGCCCCACCAGGCATTTGTGGCATAAGGGAAGGCAAAAGGGCCGCTCTTGTAAGTTTTCTTCCCTGGACACTGGGAGGCCGTTCTTCCTGGAAAAGAGGTGCCTACCTGCTCAGGCCCGCTCCTAAAGGCACAAGGGGCCCATCTAGTCCGGTCTCTTGCCTCACACGCAGGGCCAACGAGCAGGGCTGAGACTCCCGATGCGGCTTCATTGAATGGAGAGGCAGCCATCCATGGGCCTTTCCTCCACAAATCTTACTGCCCACCCCCCATAAGAACATAAATAAATAAATAAATGGAGAGCTCCTTTATTTATTTAACCTAGGAACGGATGGCTAATCAATGGCGTGACTGCAGAATGGGTGGGATAAATACGCTCTGCCTAGCTGCACAATAACAGAGCTGCAGCAAACTGAACAGAGGGCAGCTCCACACAGAGCGCTTTATAATAGTCAAGCCTACCGTGGCATGGATATACGTGGCCACGTGGGCTGGGTCAAGGTAGGAAGCCATCTTCTGGGCAACACAGAGATGGTAGACGGCATGTCCCGCAAGTGAATTCTCTTGCTTCTCCCACAGCAACGCTTGGCCCAGTGTCGCCCTCGGGCCCTTCACAGGGTCAGCAAGTGTCAGCTGCACCCCCACTGAATGCACAGGAAGCGAAAGATCCTTCGGGACTGCCCTCTTCCAACTAGCATCACTGGCTTATCAGGATCCCATTTCACCTTGTGAGCCTTAGGCCAACTAACCAGAGTGGAAACCGGCAACATGCCGAGGGCAACCAGTTCCGTATTTCTATTATCCACATTCCCCAAGGAAGCCCGAAGAGCTCCGGGATTAATGGACAGCGTGACACATCCCTCCAGCGGCACTCAGCCTCCACAGTCCACCAGCCCCAGAAAGAACGGCGGAGCCGGGGCCGGGGGGCACGCCGGGCAGAAAGCCCGGCCGACCGCCGCTCCCGCCGCTTCCCCGGGCGGCCGGGCCAGCAAACGCTCCCGGGCGCCCAGCGCACAGGGCCCCTCCGCGTCCACCAAGGACGACCCGCCGCGCCAACCGGCCCAACGCGGGCTGCCTCGGGCCCGTCTCCCGGGCGGGCAGGGTCCCGGCGCAGGCCCGGCTCCGGCTCGGCGGGGCGCCCTGGCTGCAGGGCCCGGCGGGGGCGGCGCAGGGGTCGGGCCCGGCACGTGTCCCGCGGAAGGGGCGCGGGCCCTTTAAGAGGCCTAGCAGGCGCGCTCCAGCCCGCCGCGCCTCGCCGCCGCCGCCCATGCCCAGGGCGGGCGAGCGGGAGGGAGGCCGGGCGGGCGGGCCGGTCGCGCGCCCCCGCCGCCGCCCGGAGGCGCCCCTTCCCCCGCCGCCGCCCCCGCGGGCCCCGCCGCCGCCTCACCCCGCTGTCGGCCGCCTCCTCCCAACTCTCGGCGACCTCCTCATCGTCCATTGTAATTCCCCTCCGCCGCCAGCCCGCCCAGCGCGCATGCGCGTGCCGCTCCGAGCCGCTGGGGGACCCCCTCTCCTCGGCCGACCGCCGCTTCGACACGCACATGCGCGCAGGCGCCTTCCCGGGCTTCCTCTCGCACATGCGCACCTCTCCGGTTCTTTTACCAGACGCGCCTTCATCCTACGCGCGCGCAGATAGTACGATCTCTCGCCTTGGGGGCTGCGCGCACGTTTCTTTCCTTGACTGACAGCGGGCTTTGCGGGGGGGGGGGGGGTGCCTGTGTTGACCGGTAGTACAAAAGCAAGATCCGGGTCCAGGGGCACCGTAGTGACCAACTAGATTTAGAGGGGGTGAGCCTCCCTCCCTCTGCCGGGACTTTAAAGACTCCTAACCTGTTTGACTCACACCTTGGACACCGAGTTGGTCTGTAAGGCCCTCCTGGACCCGAATCTTACTTCCACGCACGTGCACTTGGTATGAAGATGGCTGTAGCGAATGCATGTTCTCCAAGTAATGCTTTAAGCACTTGGATGGTTTGAGCACATTTTCCACTTAACTGCAGTGGAATGAAAATTCATTATTTTGTATAATCCAATGTTTTTTAACCAATCATCAGGACAGGTTTGCTTGTAAAAAAAAGTCGCTGCATTATTTGAAGTTGCAAAGAACTCTAGTGGGTTGCCAGGCAGCTTAGGGAGAGTAATGAAAACTCATGTCAGCTGCTCACACACCATATAGCTGCTCACCTCTAATAGCAAAGATTCCTAGTAAAACAGCATGATGCAGTGGGGCTGAAATTGTAGAGAAAAAGATACTATCACTAACAGAGGTCACCTTCCAAGCCGACCTGTTACATCACATCTCTACCATACTCTACAAGAATGCCCTCCTGAACAATCCCATTGTGCGGATTTTGTGAAACGATAGCAATGTGGGGACACCAGAATATCCTCAGGCAAACCATTCCATAAGGTGGGAGCAGCCACAGAGAATGCTCAGGCGCAGGCAACTGCCGATTTTACATGTTGGTAGGGTGGCACCTCAGAAGGCATTGCTCTGATAAGCAAAGCTGTCACAGTGAAACATAAGAGAAGCCGTCCTTCAGGTGGGTGGGTGAATGTGATGCCAGCAAGGGCTTTGTAGGAGACAGACAGGAACTGAGCCCAGCGCTTGAACAGTAACCACTGGGACGATGTCAGCAGAGTGAGCGACACGCAGATGCCACTTAGGACCCGATACCAGCGAGTTGCAGCACTCTGTATGAACCAGTTTCCAAGCTGTCTTTAAAGGCAGACCCAGACAGAGTGCACTAAGGCAGTCTTACCTGGAGGTAACCGTAGCATGGATTGACCTAGCCAGGTCAGCCAAGTGAAGGTAGGGGGATGAAGTAGATAGAATTGGTCGCAGGCATATTTTGCAGCCTCTACAGCTGGCTTGGCCTCTCCAGCAATGAAGCTGAATCCGGAATAGCCCCATGGCTCTTAACCAAGTCGGACCCCACCGAAAAGGGATGGGGGGCGGGCGTGTTCTGCAGGGCCTTGGCCTCCCCAAGCAACGTTCCCGCCTTCTGCTCAGGAGTCAGTTTCAACGTGTTACCCGTAGCCATTCAGTCACGGCGGGCGGGCGTTGGTCCAGAGGCCTACAGAATGCCCAGGCGATTCGGATGACGAGGGGTTGGGTTGGGTACCATCAGCCCATTCACGGCGCCCCAAGCCATGAACGATTCCTCCCGAGGGATCCCCACGGAGGCCGAACGGTGGCCAAGCAGAGCCAGAGGCAGCACAGCCGCCCTGGGACGGGCATCGGCCGGCGGCGGCGGCGGCCTTCCCTTCACCCCTGCCTGCCTGCCTGCCTCTGCGGCCGCTGGCTAGGAGCCGAGAGCGGGGCCAGAGGGACCTTCGGCCTGGCCCGGCGAGCCCCCGCGTGCAGCCCAGTGGAGCCTCCAGGCAGAGAAGCATTCAAGCGGGCGGGGGGCAGCTGCCTGCCCGCCTTACACGAGGGGTTTCCAGCGGCCACTGCGGGGGGGGGGGGGCGAGGGACGCCGCTCTCTTCTCCCTCCTCAGCGCTTGCGAGAAGGCGCTCCGGCAAGCCTTTGGACGGGTCAGTGGAACCTCCTCGCGCGCGGCAGTCTACCTCAGGGCAGGAACGGCCCCAGGCCTCCCGCCCTCCGCAAGGGGCCGCTGCAACCGCGCTCCCGTCATGGCCGTTCTACCGCGCCGGCGCGAGACGCGCGCCACGTGACCCTCTCCTGTCCGATCTGACGGGACAATCCTCGCGGCACCGCCTCCTTTCGTCACGTGACGTCCGCCGCGCGCCTGCGCGTTGCCGCTCTTTCCGACCGCCCTGCCCCTCCCTCCTCCGGCCGGGACGGCGGCGGAAGATGGCGGCGGCGACGGCGGCCTGGAGGGCTCAGGCTCCGCGCGAGGGCGGCTCGGGCTTGTCTGGGCGGCCGCCGAGGCCCCGAGGAGGGCTGTGAGGCGGGCGGGGCGAGGTGAGCGGCGGGGCGGAGGCCCCCCCACACGCGCACCCCGAGGGGCCGGGCCGGGCGGGGCTCCCTCTGCCTCTCCCCCGCGGGAGCCCCGGGCAGGCCGGGCGAGCGGAGGGGGCGGGCGAGGGCCGGGGCGCCGCTCCCGCCCCCCGCGCTTCGCAGCCCTGCCCGACGGAGGTGGGAGTCTGGGCGGCCGCGTCGGGGCGCTGTTGTTGGGGAGGGGGCGGCCGGGCGGCCGGCCAGCGCCTCCGGCGGGGGGAGGGCCGCGCGGGCTTCTGCTGGGCCGCGCGGGGGGGGGCTTTTCGGGCTCCTTTCCTGCTGCTGGAGCCGGAGCGGAGGGCGGGGGCCGAGGGGAGAAGGGGCCGTGGACGGGGGGAGGGTCTCTATTCCTGCCGGAAGGGGGAGGGGGTCGGTCCCCCCCCCGGGATTTGGGTCTGATCCGGGCCCCGCCTCTGGAGGACGCCGTTCGGGGCTCCGGGCACCGTCAGCCCCGGACATGTCCCGCGGGGGCCGCAGCCCCTCCCCGCCCGGGCCCTTTAAGGCTTGCGAGGAGCCCGAGCAGCCCCTCCGCGCCGCGCCGGACGTGCCGCAGCCCGGGAGTGCCCGTGGGAGAGGGGTGGGTGGCGGCAGGGCCCCGCTCCCTGGCCCCACTCTCGGACTGGGCCCCTCCCTCGACTCGGGCTAGCCGCAGGGCTGTTTCTTTCTGGCCTCAAGACCTCTTGCCCGGTATCCTCTCAGTCCTTTGAGCTCAGTGCCGGCAAAACCTCCCTGCTGTGCAAGATACTGGCAGCCAGATCTCCAGCCCTGGAGAGGTCCCCGGCGGAGGATGAGTCGGTGACTTTTTAAACGTGCTGTTGTTGAAACTGTGGTGGATTGGTTAAGTGGCGCACTGCTTTTAACGTGGTGCTTTGCTTCTTAAATGCTCTGGGTGGCTTCTTTTAACTTCATATCTTCAGTCTCTCCTCTAATTTAGACCAAAACCATCTAGTCCAACAATGCTGTCCCTCACTGGCAATAGCTGTGCGGGATTTCCGACAAAGAAAGATCTTTCCTAGTGCCTGTTCTTTGAGATGCTAGCGATCTTACCTGAGGCATCCTAGCAAGGGTGCTCTGCGACTGAGCCACAGTCTCTCACCACTGGATACATCCTTATTCTTGATCTGGGGACAGTTTGTTCCAAGTTCCAAATCCTGAAGATGCAAAATAATTTTTAAAAGTATCACTAAATCCCAGGTCCCCAACTATATGCAAATTCTGTGGATGAGAATTTTTGCAGAGCCACTGAAAGTCTTTTGTCCCAATCCCAGATGCATGTGTAGCCATTGTAATCATTTGGATGCGAAGGGAAATGTATTTGCTGCCCACTGAAAGGGTTATGACTTCTCACAGCTTCACATGATAGAGCTCTATTGTGGATGCGTCTGTGAAAGTTGCACATTGATGTTAGCTGAACCTGAGTCTGTGTTCCTACATCTTGGCTAAAAGAGTTTATTAATGCTGTGCATATGTGCACCACACTGTTGGGTGCCTTGCTTTGGCTGGTCTGTATGGCCAAGGGAAGGAAACCTGTTTTTGTTGGCCCTCAAGCATCCCCAAAGAGAGAGCTGAAGGCTTTGGGCAGTGGAAATGCTTACCTTGCATGCCTTTTAAGAATGAGGAAGCTAAAAATGTTGTAGCAAAACAGTGGTGCCTGGGTAGCAGCCCTAACCAGACTTCCTTGAAGCAAGTAACTCTTATTTCCAAGGAGGCGTGGCTATAGTGTGTGTGGGGGGGCTAGTGCTACCCGCAGAGGGGCTGTGCAAGGGCACCCGCCTGGTTAACCTCCACACAGTCATTTCAGTGTGCGGTTTCAGCAGAAGACAGCAGAACTTGGAAGTCAGTAACCAGCTTGGTTGCGTTTCTTGGGGTCTGAACCAACAGTCCTGATGGCTTCTTATTGCCTGCATAAAGGGGAAGACCTTCCACTTAATTGGCTGGTGTTCCCTGGTAGTGCTTGCTCCTCCATCCAGTGCTGCCTTTTGTGATCTGTACTTACTCCGTGTTACTGGGACTTCTCTCAGCTCATACCTTAGTCCTTACAGTTGCAGAGGGAGGTTATTCTAGGCAAGTTGGAGCCCTTTTGTCAATCAGACTAGTTATTTCTTGTCAAGTAGCCAACACGAACAGACTCCTTTGTGGCTCTCTGCTCCAAGTGGGAGAAACGGTTTTCGCTTTTTAAAAAGTTTCTGCTCTTTTTGGCTATCAAGTTAATCCTGTATGTCTACCTGTTTCCAAACTAACGACCTGTTGCCGTGCTCAACCTAATCCCAGGTCCCATATTTGCTTATTGGCAGGAATAAGTTCTAGCTTAGATAAGGAGAGCTCACCAGTTCCGCGTTTCTGTTCAAAGAGTTCCATGGGTGGAACACCGTTTCCTTTCCCCCTTCCTGTAGCAGCCCAAATGTGCAATCCTGCTCCTGGGGTAAAAGAGCAAGCATTTGGGGTGGAGGCATTTTGGACTGCCACAGGAGGAGGTCCTTGTGCTCATGGAAATGCTGTGCTGGATCCAACTCAAAGGAAACAAGGGTGCCTTCAAAAAAATTATTTAGTGAGAAATTTTTATCATATACCAATGTATTAATGACATCAAACATTTGGGGGCAGTAGAGGAGAAATAATTTTCATCCCTTCAAAAGAGAAGGGTGGCTGATGAATATACACCCTTAGTCTACAAAGGTCAAGTGAAGGTTCAGACTTAGGAAAGGGTGACAGATGGGAAACTGGATCACCCTTGAATGTTAGAAAAGAGAGCCCCTCTTGGCTGCTTTGTTTACCAAGAAGAAATGCGTTTGCTTCTCCGGGAACGTCTCTCCTGCTTCACTGCCTGCCTGTCCAGGGTCCCCCCCCCTCCTCCCCAGGTTCCATCAAAAGGCTTCTTCAAATCTGAGGCTAGGAGCAAACTTGAGAAAAGTCTCCTGCCCTCCCTGCCCTCCCTTGTCCTTTGAATCCATCATGGGGTTTATTTTAAGATCTGGAGAAACTGAGCAGATGTGCTTTGTAGGGCCTGGAGATCCACCTTCTCTGTCGGAGATTGTTCTGTTTTCAGAAGAGCACGCAGGGTGCACACAGGATGATTACTATGCTTTGATCAGAAGGGGTGGGCTGCGGGAGGACCTTTTCTCCCATTGATGCCCCCATGGTGAGATTTTGTAGCCAGAAAGATTGTTAATGGCGGCTTGAGCTAACACAGATGATATGACTAGCAGGCAGCTGTGGCAAGCACAAACCACCCCCGGCTGACTGCCTCACAGTCAGACTACCACAAAACTCTGCTGGTTGGTTTCAGGGAGGAAGGGGAGTGGAGGTGAAAGCGCTTCCTCATCTGCAGCATTCGGACACAACAGTGGATCTGACCACTTGCATCCCATTCTACAGCGTGACTCACCAAGGAGCCCTTGCAAGCCTGCCCCAGAATCCCTGCAAGCTGCGGAAGAGTCTTTCACGGGCCCTTGGGGAACAGTTGTGTCGTGCTGGGGGCTAGCAGGCCTGGTCTCTCCCCTGAGGCACCCTTGCCAGCAACTGGGCCCAGTACAGTCAGCATTTCCAGTGTACGGGGTGAGGACTAGCGCTGTGGATGTGTTCAGCATGGTGGCCTAAGTTTATCTAGGGCCGCTGCTGGGCAGGCTCGTGGTTTGCAAATCACTGTATTTGCCAGTTATCAGGGAAAAGTGTATGAAGGCTAAGGGATGACTGAGAAGGCATGGCTGGATGGCATGGCCAGACTAACCCCCAAAGTGAACCAGATTCTCTGCTGCCCATCGTATCCTGCCCCACTCCCGAGAGGGGCTGGTCACTATGCTTTTGGGTGCTGCTCTTGAGGGAGAGAGATCTGTTGGAAGGCTGCCAGGAGAGCAGCCTTGGGCAAAGGGCATCCTCCTCCGGGCAGAATGGGAACTTGCATCTCTGGAGAAATGGAGTCATGCAGCAAGGAGCAGAGTGTTCCAAGCCCCCTTTACAGTGGTGCCCAGTAGTTGTGAGAAATGGATTGCACCTCTTGCTGTCAATTGGTATGTAATATGTGGCTCCCCCCCCCCCCTTAGCTGTGAAGTGGAATGCCATGGCTAACTCCTCCGAGAGCGAAGATGACAGCTTCATGGCCGTGGACCCGGAGGAAGCTGTGGCAAGGGAAGGGAGCATGGAGCAGGAGGAAGAGCAAGAGGAGGGTGTTGGGCGGCACAACAGGTCCATGCTGGAGTTGCCGGAAGAGGTGCTGGAGTATATCTTGTCCTTCCTCTCACCTTACCAGGAACACAAAACTGCTGCCCTTGTCTGCAAACAGTGGTATCGACTTATCAAAGGTACTTGAAGAAATGTTGGTTAACTCTGGGATGTAAAACCTCTTGGAGCAGCCCAAGGAGGCTCTGCAGCTCCTTATCTGACAGGGGAGGGAGGGAGGGGCACCGTGTGTATCCTGCATGTGAGCCTCGAGCTTACCATTGCGGGATTCGCAGTCCAGAGGATCTCGGCTGCCTTTCCAGTCTCTAACCCTTCGGGATGCAGAGACAGACTGGTACTAGCTTCTTCCTGGAGGCGTGGGGCTTGGCCAGGCCCCGGAGCAGGCGCTGTGAGTTTTTCCTGTCCCTTCCCATGCCAGCAGGAGCACAAGGAAGGCCACTGGGTGGGCTACAGGGGTCAAGTTCAGGTCAGCAGAAAGGGAGGCAGGTTGGCTGTTGTTGCTCATTGTTGTTGGTGATAGTTCAACTTACTGGTTGCCTCTCCATATAGAACTGCCTTTAGGGCAACAGAAAGCCCAGAAACTACTAAACCTATGTAATAACTAGCTGGTATTTTGTCTGCTCTGACCCAAAGAATCACACACACACACCCACACACACCGCCTTGGACCAAGCATCCATCTTGGTGATAGATCTTCTCCTTGGCAGGCAGCCCTTGGCAATATCTCTAGTTTAAAAAGGAATCGTGTAGGAGGCAACGTGAAAGACCTCTGCTAGCATACGGGGAGTGGGCCCTGGAGAACCCCTGTCGGTCAGAGGAGATGAGACTGACCCAAGTGGACCCATGGGCTGCCCCAGTCAAAGGTAGCTTCCTGTGGTCAACAGGTAGATCAAGATGGGTAGCCGTGCTTGTCTGTAGCGGTAGAAAAGAGTGAGAGTCCAGTAGCACCTCTAAGACTAACGGAATTTGTGGTAGGGGAGGAGCTCCCATGCGTCACAGCTCACTTAGAATCCTAGGGCTGGAAGGTACCTCCAGGGTCATCTAGTCCAACCCCCTGCACAATGTGAGGAATTCATAACTGCCGCCTCTTTCCCCACATGCACCCCCAGTGTCACCCCTGCTCCATGCCCAGAAGGTGCCCAAACACCGTCAGGATCCCCAGCCGAACTGCCCCGGGGGGAAATTGCTCCCTGACCCCAAAGTGGCAATCGGCCTTACCCTGGGCGTGTAAGGAGGGGCCACGAGAACTAAGCACGGATGCAACCCTTCCTGCCCTCCCTCTCACGATCTGCCCAGGTTCACAGAAAATCATCTTTGCTGTCAGATGGCCACCTAGCCTCTGCTTAAAAACCTCCAAAGGAGGAGAGCCCACCACCTCACGAGGAAGCCTGTTCCACTGAGGGACCGCTCTAACTGTCAGGAAGTTCTTCCAAATGTTTAGTTGAAAACTCTTTTGATTTAATTTCTTCACATACAGTTAAAACTTCTTTAGATACTGCTAGAACGTAAGTCCATCTGTCCTTATATCTTGGAGAGTGGAGTAATGATGGAAGCTGAATGATAGTAGCTGGTGAATGACGACAGCAGCCATGATTGAATAGGGTGGGGTATGCAGAGGGGTAGTGGGTGTGGAGAAATCAGGATTAGTAATGAGACAGGAAGCCTATGTCACAATTCAGTCCAGGTGGATGCATTGCCTTGAACTTCGTTATCAGTTGCAATTCAGCAGTCTCTCTGCATACCACACCCTATTCAATCATGGCTGCTATTGTCATTTACCAGCTATTACCATTCGGCTTCTGTACTCCACTCCACTCTCCAAGATATAAGGGCAGATGGACTCACGTTCTAGCTGTTATCTGAAGAAATGAGCTGTGACTCACAAAAGCTCATACCTTACCAAAAATTTTGTTAGTCTTAGAGGTGCTGCTGGACTCTTGCTTTGTGGTCAACAGAGACAGTGTGTTGTGCTGGGAAGTTAGTTCCCCCTCCGAAGGGCAGTAGCCCTCCTGCTGCTGGGAATTGGCTGCTCCTGTCTGCAACTTTGAAGCCAGCCCCTTCAGTATCCCCAACCTGCTAGCTTGCCACACATTGTGGGTGGCCTCCCAGCTGCCTCTTTCTTACTGTCTTCTCCAGGTGTGGCCCACCAGTGTTACCATGGCTTTATCAAGGCAGTCCAAGAAGGAAATATTCAGTGGGAGAGTCGCACGTATCCTTACCCTGGCACCCCCATCACTCAGCGTTTTTCACACAGTAAGTTACTTGGCGCAGGAAGGGGCTGGGTGGCAACTCACTTGTAAGTTCTGTCCCTTTACGCCGCCTTCATAGCCCAGCACAAGAGCTGCAGCCAGTCTTTGGAGGTCAAGGGTGAGCCGCTTCTTCTCAGAATCAGCAACACCTGCCAGGGCATGGGTCCAGCTCCATTCCCAGGCAGCAGAGGCACTAAGTGGTGGGTTCTAACACACTTTGTAAAGAATAGTTGACTTGCTGGTTGCCCTTGAATACCCTGGTTGCTGTATGGGCCTGGTTTGCTCTTGGGAGGTGGGAGTGGGTCTTCACTGCTTCTGGCAGGGCAGGCAGAAGGTGTTCCACAAGTTGACGGGTCGGCAAAGACAGGGCAGTGTTGAGTGGCCAACATGCAAAGAATCTTGGCTGTATTCAGGGCTGTGAAGATTGCCTTGTGATTCTGCAGGGGCTCTTTATGCACCGCCCAAGCTCAGTAGAGGAGAGGGTTAGGTGTCTTTTTTTCCACAGAGCATGCATCCCCCGCCACAGCCCTCGGAGTGGCTTGCAACACACACGATGACCCAAATAGGCACTGATAACAATAAAACCAGAATTTAAAAGGAGAAAAACAGCACTGTTGTCATATATCAGGACAGCCAAAACATTTTTCCTCCAGCCACCCTGCAGACTCTGGCTTCTTCTTCCTAGATGCCAGCAGCTCACATGGAATGAAACGGTCTCCATCAGCCTTGCCATTTGCCGCCAGCCCAGGGGTTTGCCAGGCTTGGGGGTGGGGGTGATGCATTTCACTTGAGCCAGGTTTTGGCCTGCCTGGAGGCTGTGTGTGTCCTGTGGCCTTTTGCTCCTGATCTGGACCCTTCAGGCGAGGATCTGTGTGCGCTTCTGTGTGCCCCTTCCAGGTGCGTGTTACTACGATGCCAATCAATCCATGTATGTGTTTGGGGGCTGCACACAGAGCAGTTGCAATGCTGCTTTCAACGACCTGTGGAGGCTCGACCTGAACAGCAAAGAGTGGATCCGCCCACTGGCATCAGGTGAGGCGGATGCAGCAACCGTTGTTGGGCGGGGGGGTCAGTTCCTGCCAGACTGGAGTCAGCTCAGCGACGGATGGATGGATCGATTGTGACTGCCGTAGCCCCGGCCTGGCAAATAGGACTGGCCAATGAAATAAGAGCAGAAGTCTGTGTTATTCCCAGTGTGCAGTCAGCCAGTGGGATTGTTCTTCTGTGAAGTGTTTGGAGAAGCTTTTGAATGGGGTGTGGTGTGCTCAGGGAAGCCCAGCAAGGAAGGGCTGCTTCCCTCCCCATATTGGGAACTTTATGGAGTTCGCTGCCTAGAGACGCACTTGTGACCTTGAGCAGAGAGAAGGGGCTGGACATGTCCAAGGACAGAGGAGGGGCTTAGCAGTGGCTGTTGGACGTTTTAGCTAAAAGGGATCGGCCTCCCTGTTCAGCAGCGGCTCCTCCCTTTAATACCAGATACTGAGGGCAAATGGAAGGTGCTGCCTTCCTGCCCTGCTTCTGGGCTTCTTGGGAGCATCTAGCTGGCCACAGCTGGAAGGGGTATAGCTAGACAGACCTTGGAGACACCCTCCCTGCCCCCCTTCCCACCCGTGGCCCCTCCATTCAGAGACGGGACACCCCAGCAGGCCGCCGGCTTCAGGGGAGCAGGCGGGGGTGGGCTGCCCGGCGTCCTCCGGGCGGCTCCCTCCAGGGCCTTCCATTGGGGGCCATCTGCAGAGCCGGGGGGGGGGGGTTGGTGTTGATTGGTTCTGTGGCTGCAGCAGCTTCAGCGAGAGTGAGCATTCTCCCCTGCCCAAACACTCAGGCACTTCGGGTGTTCCTGGTTCAGGCACTGGGTGTAGTGCTGACGGCAACACTGGTCTCCGCTGGCTTCTGTCAGCAGCCAGTGTGGGAAGTGGGAGTGTTCTCAGACCCCTCAACTCCTCCAAGATCAGGTTGAGAAAAGGCCGAGAAGCACAGTACAAAATGAATGGGCTTTTACCATTTTAAAAAAAAAACTGCTGAAGCGGAGGGGATTTTAAGCGTTCTAGGTGGATACTCTGAGCCTGCAGGTGCGTGTCTTCCCTGGACACATTTGGCTCACTGCTGCTGCTGCAAAGCTGTGCCCAGCCAGGCACTTCCTTAAAGACCCCTGGAGACATTTCCTGACCACAGGCCGGCCCTACGTATCCAAGGCAAGGGAAAGGGGAGGTGGGGTGTGCCCCGTGTTGCTCTCTGGCTCCAGGCCGTCAGTACTTGGTACTGTTGAAAACAAGCTACCGCAGAGAGCAGTAGTGTGGGAAGCTGCCACGTTCCAGGCCCAGATGTGGCAGCCTTTCGTAGCTCTGCACTGCAGTGCGTGTTTTGAGTCCAATGGCTGTGCAGCGTGGCTGCCTGTTGCCAGCAGGATCGGGCTGCACTGGGAACTTTCGGCCCCCCCATGTCGCTGCTGCTGCTGCTGCTACAGTACAACCCCTTCACCAGCCTCCTCGGGACAGACAGACTTCCAGCCACAGTGCCAGCAGTTGGCTCTGAGCCCAGTGAATTGAGCAGAACAAAACAAAACAGGTGTTGTGGAGTTTCTTCTCGGCAGATGGGCTTCACCCTGACAGGGAATGGCCTCTGTGTGAGAGGGACTGATGGGGAGGGAGGAAAAGGTTGGCAACTGTTGATACATGACTCGCTGTGGAGCAAAGACAATGACGGTCTTGGGCCAAGCTTTCAAATGATCCAGAATTCTTGTGTAGAGCAGAGGGAAAAGGTGACCCAGGGTGGACGCTGGAAGCAGTCAGCATAGAATCCTCAGCTGGGAGTGGCAAGTGAGGTCACCTCTCCTGTTCTTTGGATGTTTTTTATAAGTTTGTTGGCCCACTTGGCAAACCAGGAGCATCCCATGTGGTAATGCTTTTTTGCAAAAGCCTCCAAAAGTAGGCAGAGAAGGCACTGCTTCCATTTTTGTGGCTGCAGTTATTGGGAGCCAGTCAGCCAAGCAGCTGTCAGGCAGTGGCGAGAAATGAAGGCCCCTACACAGGGTCTCTGAAAGAAGGACTTCTTCAGCTTTGGAAGGCTGCTCTTTTTCCTGTTTCCTCCTGCTCGGAATGTCTTTGGAAGAAGCTGTGCATTTTCCTGCACCTTTGCACATTGGTGTGTGTGCCAAACTGCCTTCCCCATAGGCTCTGTCGCCTCCATCTAGTTCCAGGCAGGCAGAAGCACGTCAGGGCCTTTCCCTCTTCCACCTGTCTAAGATTGGCCTTGGGCCCTTCTGCATGCACTTCGGGCACCCCACTCTATGTGGGTGGTCCCCTTTTCTCCCTCAAACCAGGAAATAGTTTGTGGTATGCTTGGGGTGGTGGTCTTGACCCCTGCCATAGGAGTCTTTGTTCTTCCTCTTGTTTCCAGCACGAAAGGGATAGAGGAGCAGGGAGCTGAGCCGAGGGAAGCCCACCTGTCCTCAGAATGCCTCGGTGTCTTTTCTGGACTCGCTGAGGCTGTGCAGAGGGGCCAGCGTGGCACATAATGGCTGCAGGCCCCTTGCTGGCATGTCTACCTGCCCCTCTCTCTCTTTCTCCGCAGGCTCTTATCCATCACCCAAGGCTGGGGCCACTCTGGTTGTGTACAAGGACTTGCTGGTGCTCTTTGGTGGCTGGACACGGCCCAGCCCCTATCCCCTGCACCAGCCGGAGAGGTTTTTTGACGAAATACACACTTACTCACCCTCCAAAAATTGGTAAGAGCTGCCAAGTGAGCCCTCGAGAGCCACCCGGGGAAGCCCCTGTCTCTCTGCAGGGGAGGGGGTCTCAACTGAGAGACTTCTGTCATCCTTCCCCTCATTTTTACTCAGGTGGAACTGTGTTGTGACAACTCACGGCCCTCCTCCTATGGCTGGTCACTCCTCTTGTGTAATACAGAACAAAATGATCGTGTTTGGGGGTTCCCTTGGGTCTCGGCAAATGTAAGTCTGTCTCTGCTGCCCCTCCTCCCGTACCCCCGCCCCCTCCCTCATGTGGTCTAGGCAGTCCACCTAAAGGCCTTTGAAGCCTAGGCACCTTCTGGCCATGCTCCACACAAGCAACAGCAGCCTTCAGGGCTGCCCGTGACTGCATCGCTCCACTGAAATTAGCAGCACCCATGTCGTGGAGTGTGGGCCCCAGCAGGAAGGGAAAAAACCCTCCGTGTGTTCTGGCCAGCAGAAAAAGACCCGTATTTCCAGCACGCCAGAAGCCAGGTGGGCACGTGGGGGGGAGTGGGGTGCAGGAGAGGAGCAGGCGGGTGGTAGAAGGCAGCCTGTGTGACACGGCTGGGACTGGCTGCACGGTCCTGGGCATGTTCTGTTGCCCGCTGTGTTGGCAGCTGCTCTTTCCTCATAGGAGCAACGATGTCTGGGTGCTGGACCTGGAGCAGTGGGCCTGGTCGAAGCCAAACCTTGCTGGCCCAAGCCCTCACCCCCGCGGAGGCCAATCCCAGGTAATGTCTGCTCCATGGATTCCACCTGCAAGAAGTGGTCTCCTGGGCCGTGTCCCTCGGATGCGTCCAGCAAGCTCTGGTGTTGGTGCCTGGCCACTCCAGGGAATGGGCCGTGACAGCGTGGGGGGGGGGGGCTGGCTCTGAATGAGGCAGCTGTCCCCCCACCCCATCCCCCCACCATGTGGCTTGGCTTTAATCTCCCCCACAGACAGTAGCTAGGCGAAGCCAGAGAAAGGCCTGCTAGCGGGGGTCCACAGCGTGGCCTTGTAGGTGTGGCCCTCTCCCTGCTTCAGTTTGGAAAGAGCCTCTCAGCTCTGCCTCCCAGCCTCCGGATGCCAGAGCGGGGATTCAGTCCCAACAGAGAAGAGGCTTGTCCAGTGGACCTCTTGGGTTCGGGGGTGATGTGCCTGGAGGCCAAGTCAGGCTATGGGTTATCTGCTTCCGTGGGCATGGGCAGCAGGAGCCTTCTCACAGGGGCAGCCTCTCTGGGACCTTCCACATGCTCCACAAGCGCTCTTTCACTGAGCTGCAGCTCTGGCCCTATCCCAGAGGTCCTCCTCACCCCTAACCTGTTAAGATGGGGAGAGGGGAGAGGGAAGCAGAGCGGGGGGGGGGTGTCAAGAGATTCATAACCAGGGGCGGGGCGGGGGGGGGGGAGGCCGCCTTCCTATCAAAACAGAGCATTGTAGCTCCCTCAGCCCCTGCCCCTCTTCTGGCGGGTGCCCCTACTTGAGACGGGCAGGGCTTTGCTGGTTGCAGTTAGCATTGGGAACTGGTCTGGGGCTCCTCTTCCTCCGGCCTCATCCGGGGCTTCTCCCTTTCCTTCAGATTGTCATAGATGATGAAACCATTCTTATCCTTGGGGGCTGCGGTGGTCCCAATGCGGTGAGTAGGTAAATGGGAGCGAGCCTGGCCTTGGCCCTCTGATGTCCCTGACCCAGCCCCATTCTGGAACACAGCACTTCCGTTGGAAGCATCTGTTCCTTGTGCTTGGGGCCTTCTGCCAGGTCCCCCCAGATCTTGGCAGGGCTTTGTAGCCACCCTGTGTCTCCAGTGGCTTCCAAGGCTGTTTTCCCTTGCTTCCTGCTCTTCAGAGGCCAAGAGTGTGTACCTCTGTACCTTCTCTCCGGCACGTCTCTTTGGGAGGGGAGCAGTTGGGATGCCTTTGTAGCAACTCCCTCTCAAACAAGAGATCCCGTGTCACTGAAACGGTTTAATACCTTGTGCCGTTTTTAAGGTGCAGCCAGGAGCTCTTTATTTGCGCCCCACACAGCCCGTTGCTTTCCTCGCCCTGCGCAGATCCCCCTCCCCCACCTCCCAGCTGTGCTTTTTACACTTTTGGAGATCTCGCTCAGCTGCTCCTTCAGGCTTTGCCGACATTCACACCTATATTTTCATGTGGGCTGGAGACTTGTCTTTGTATTTTGTCTTTGTTTTTTTGGTTTTGAATGAAAGCCAGATTGCTGGCTAATTAATGCTGCTCCCAGTACTGTTTAGCAGTTTTTGTGGTGCTTTTGAGGGCTTGTGAAATACAGTGGCACGTGATTGTGTGTACCCAAGACAGATTTCATGTCTAAAAACATGGTATGTTTTAAATTCCATGGGGCCAGGCCCGTCTGCTTTGTTTAAGAAACTAAAGCGCCCTGCCCATTGGTGCCACTGAGGAAATCACCACCACCACCACGGAGGGGGCAGGGGAGTGAGACCTTAGGGCAAGACACCCCTCCCATCTTATATACAAGTACACATGACAAACATGCAGCTCCCTTTCAAAGAACACTCTGGCCCCGTTTCTCTGCACTGATCTCTGCTTCTGACACAATATACTTCTGCAGCTGTTCAAAGATGCCTGGTTGCTGCACATGAATTCTGAGCCCTGGACTTGGCAGCCGCTGAAGGTGGAGAATGAAGACCAAGGAGCCCCTGAGCTCTGGTGCCACCCCGCCTGCAGGGTAAGAGGAGAGAGGAATGGCTGATGTACAGAACCAGTTCTCTCAGTATTCTCCTGCAGTCTTCCAGCAGGAAAGCTGCTCGCTCTTCACCAAAGCCTCTCCTTTTAAGACAGAGAAGCTTGAGGGCAATATCCTCATGGCCCAGTGTGGATCTGAACTTGTGCCCCCCAATGCAGAGTCAGTGGCAGGCTGCCTTGTGATTATCTGTGACATGGAACCACTCTGGTTGGTTCCAAGGACAGTTCGAGGGAGTGTCTTTTGGTCGGCGTCTCCAAAGCTGTAGGATGGCACTAAACTGGACCACCCCTGAAGTGGCCTAGTCACGTTTCACCAGCTCAGAAGGTACCGAGTCCAAGGAGGGCTGTTCTTTCTCTTTTGCAGCTAAGTCATAATTCCGTGTTGGTCTGTTCCCTTCCAGGTGGGCCAGTGTGTGGTAGTCTTCAGCCAGGCACCCAGCGGGAGAGCTCCCCTGAGCCCCAGCTTGAACTCTCGCCCCTCTCCCATCAGTGCCACACCACCAGCCCTGGCTCCCGAGACACGGGAATACCGTTCCCAGTCTCCAGTGCAGACCACAGAGGAGGCACCCTGTGTGAACGGCCGCTGGGGAACCTTGAGACCGCGGCTGCATCGGCAGACGCCTTCGGCTTCCCGGGAAGGGAGCCTCTCACCTGCTCGAGAAGATAGTTCACCTGTGCTGAACGGCATTGAGGGCTTATCACCTGGAGCCACTTTGGATAGTCCAGTCCAAGCGTCATCTCCCAGCACACCTGCCGCTACTGCTGGTACCGAAGGATATGATCTCAAGATTGGTATTTCCCCGGCACCAAGGCGGGGCTCCCTCCCTGATCAGAAAGATCTGAGATTGGCATCTACAGACTTGAACTGGGAAGCCAAAGCACCTTCCCTTATATCTCAGCTGGATGGCACAGAGAGCAGGACGGTTGGCAGCAGTGTCAAGAACCCTCCGGAACAAACTAATGGTGTCCACACCCCGCCTCACGTTGCCAGCTCCTTGCCAGGGGCAGTCTCTCCAGGTGCACTGCGGCGAAGCTTGGAGGCAGTCAAAGCCCTTTCTTCCAAAGCCCCACCTGCTTTGGCAGTGCGGAGCCCCCCCTTGGTGGCCTCGCCAGGGTCGCCTGGCAGCCAGAGCGCTGGTGTTGTGGAGGCAGCAGCGCCAACCCCTCGCCCCAGCTCTGCTCAAGGGGACGGGCACTCCTTGCCCCCAATTGCTCGCCGCCTGGGCCACCACCCGCCTCAGTCTCTGAATGTCGGTAAGCCCTTGTATCAGAGCCTGAACTGCAAGCCCATGCAGATGTACGTGCTAGATGTCAAGGACACCCAGGAGAAGGGGCGGGTCCAGTGGAAAGTGTTCCACGGCAGCTCTGTGGTTGGGCCCCCCGAGACCAGCTTGCACACTGTGGTGCAAGGCCGTGGTGAGCTGATCATTTTCGGTGGCCTCATGGACAAGAAGCAGAACGTCAAGTACTACCCCAAAACTAACGCCTTGTACTTTGTGAGAGCCAAGAGATGATTTGGCCAGGGCGACACTGCTCCCGCCGGTCCCCCTCCCTGCTTCTGCTGACGCAGTGAACCCCTAAGCGCTCTGTCAGGCGGGCTGTGAATTTGGGGCTCCTCCCATCAATAAAAGAATCTAAGCAAATGGCACTGGGTGTTCCATCCTCCTTCCAGCCCCAGCAAGCCTCCCCCTGAGCTACTGTTGGCGATCTCAGTGGCTGAGGGTCGCATGTTAGGAGGCAGCTGTGCTGGCAGCGCAGCACCAGCCAGGCTGGAGGCACTTGCCTGAGGCAGGGCTTTCCAGGCTGGGGGCTCATCCTGTCAGGCTCCAGCCACAGCCACAGCCAGTGTGGGGGGGGGGGAGTCCCTGCCCTGTGCCTGGGCGGATGGGGGGGTGCTGAGCCATAGGAGGTACTGGGCGCTTTGGTGGGGGAGAGCTGCCGTTTTAAAAAAAAAAAACCCGGCGGTGGCTTCCAGGGAGGAGAGGCCTGCGCTGCCTCTGCCGGGGGGGGGGGTTTGCCTGCTGTACCCTTGCTGCTTTGCTTACAACCGCAGAGAAGCGTCTTCTGGTTCTTGTCGCATCTGTTCAAGTTGTGGCTCCTCAGTCGGGAAGGGAACGTTTAAAAACAATGCCCGAGGGTGGGGGGCAAACGCCTGCCGGGGGGGGAGGGGGGCTGCACAGCCCTGCGCCTTTAAACGGGCCTGGGGCGCGCCATGCAGTTCGCCGCCGCCTCGGAAGCGGGGGGGGGGCGGGCGCGGCATCTGCCCGGCCCGGGACACGCAGCGGCTGCCGGGCCCGGTGGCTCTCGCGCTGCCGCTGAGCTGCAGCGGGGGGGGGGGGGGTCCGGTTCCCGCTCGGCTGCGGCCGCCTCCGGCGGGGCTTGCCCGGAGCCTGCTGGCTGCCCTCGGCCGACCCCTCCTCCGCCCCGCTGAGAAAACCGGGCGCGGGGGAAGCGCCGCGGCCTCCCCGCCCGGCTTCCAGGGCGCGACGGGGGCTTCGGGCCGCCGCCGCCTCCGAGCGCGGGGCGGGCAGCGAAGGCCGTCGTGGCGGCCCGAGGGCGTTTGAGCGGCCTAGCCGCGCAGGCGCGTGGCTGCCTCGGACTCCGGCCCGCTCGGGGCTCTGCGCATGCTCAGGGGCGACAAGCCCTCCCCGCGGGCCGGGCGCTCGCCCCGCCTCTCACGCATGCGCCGCGGGAGGCGCGACGATGCCAGGCGGGGCGGAAGTACCCGGTGAGGGGCGGAGCCTGCGGGCGCGACCGAATTCGGGCGTCGGAATGCCCTGACACGTGAGCCGCTTACGGGGCGGAAGGCGAGGCCCCGGAGGCCGGGCGGCAGCGGAAGCAAGAGAAGGCCGGCCGGCGCCTGACCCGGCGGAGGAAAGACAGGGCGGGAGCCCCAACCGGGCGGCTTGGGCGTGTCCCTCGCGCCTTCCCCAGCGGGGCCCCTCCCGTGAATGCTCACAACGACCCCGCGAGGTAGGCCGGGAAGGGCCGGGGGCTGGCCCGCCCCCCCCCGCCCCCAGTGCGCGGGATTCGGGCCTGGGCCGGCCGGACCCGAGTTCAGCCGTCGCCCCGGTGCCAAGGCGGCTCTCCCGTCGAAGCTGGGCGGTGCGGCGGGTGCGTAAGACCCGCGGGTTGGTTTGACGTGGGAAAGGGCTGTGTGGCCTGGCCGGGGGGCGGGGGGCGACCCTCAGCGGAGCTTCCGGCCGAGCGCGAAAGGCCCCGCCTTCCTTTGCACCCCGGCCAGGCCCCGCAGGCATGCTCGTACCCGCCGGATCGGTGGTGGTCCCGGACTGGCACAAGACCCAAGAGGCCCAGCGGTACTTTGGCGCCGTCCTGCAGCGGAAGAAGCGCAAATCCTTTGGTGAGAGGCGAGGGGCCCGGCGTGGGCAGGGGGGTCTCGGGTGCCCCTCACCCCACCCCACCCCACCCGGGGCTCTTCTCCTGCTTGGAATGCAGAGCAGGTGCCCGTGCCTGGTGTGGGTCTCTCTCGGCTGCCATCGTGTTGGGCTGGGCGGAAGGCGACTCACCCTGGGCACACCCGGAGGCCTTTTTGTCAGGGCTGTTGTGTGTCCCGTGTCTGAAGCCAAGCGCTGGCTCTGCAGGAAGATGCCTCGCCCAGGCCCGAGGAGGTGACCTGACTCCCTGTCACTTCTCAGGGTTGATTGAAAGGCCGGTCCTCCCGCCACTTGCACAGGCAGACATGGCCAGCTACAAGGTCTTCGTGTCGGGGAGGAGTGGCGTGGGCAAAACTGCTCTGGTGGCCAGTCTGGGGGGTCTCCAGGTGCCCTCGGCGCACCATGAAACAACAGGTGAGGGCTACCGGTGAGGGGGACCTCAGTTTTCCCGTCTGTCAGGTGGAAGGAACACTTGTAGGAGAAGCACGCCAAAACTTAGGAAGCGCTGCTGAAGGGTCAGGAATTGAAGGGCTGGGGCGGGGTGGGTGGGATATGGGGCAGCACAGAAACAGCAGCTGGAGATCAGACCAACCAAAGAGATTCTTTTCCTGAATTCTAAATTATTATGCTAGGTTTTCATATTCTAGGTTATAATTCTAGGTTTTCCCCTCTTCATGTATCATAGTTGAATTCTGTATTTAATAGGGCTGGATTGCTCAGACCACTGGATTCACAGAATTCTTCCCTAGGCGCTTCTGCCTGATCAGGCGTTCTGTGAAATTAAGATACTAACATCCACAAGCACCTGCCTAAATCGTTCCAAAGCGGTGCCGTGTCATTGTATTGTCATTTCTCATGTCGTTTGGAGCCAGTGGACCAACTGCTGCTTATTGACTTACGCCCTGTTTTCAAGCACGGATCTGAAACTCCAGGGTCATGAAGCTTGCCTTTTTAATCACAATTTGACTCTAATGCCCCCATGCGTCCAGTCCCTGTGAAGTGGTTATGTTGCAGGGATCCAGACGACAACTGTGTATTGGCCTGCAAAGCTGTGTCAGAGTGGCCGGGCTCTTTTCTTCAAGTTCAGCTTCTGGGACTGTGGGGAGTCCATGCTGAAGAAGTTTGATCATCTCCTGCCAGTGAGTAAGGGCTCGGTGGGCCTGCTGAGGCTGCTCAGAGCTGCACTGCTCCTCTGAGGACAGGCGGCTGTTCTGAAGCTGCACTGCTCCTCTGAGGACAGGCGGCTGTTCTGAAGCTCCAGACCACAGCCTGAGCCTCGGCTCCCAAGCCACACTGCTTTTCTAAAAGAGACTTTCTTTGCCCTTCAACTCACAGGCTTGCACTGAAAAAGTGGATGGCTTTCTCCTCTTGTTCTCCTTCACGGACCGTGCCTCTTTTGACGACTTGCCAAACCAGATCTCTCGCATGAGAGAGAGAGCCAAGAATGCCATCAGAATAGTAATTGGCACCAAATATCCTTTAATACTTCAGGAGGGGGGCATTCTACCCACGCTCACAGCCACTCTGTTCTTACACATTTTTTTAAAAAAAATCCTTTCATCAGAAGGGGAAAGTGTTTTTGACATGCTCGGAGACACTTTGCCATGATGCGCCAAGACTATTGTAGAGGTTTGCCCTCTGAGACGCACACATCTGCCTGCAGGCGTACATCTGGAAAGGTGGGGCTGCTGCTTGGCCTTCGTCCGAGATCTGGGGGACAGACATTTGATGGACTGGCCCTTGCTGCTAGAGCCTTCCCTGGCTGGGGTGGCGTGGTTTATATGGAGAAGCGATGGGCCCTGTGGCGGAGCATCTCCTTGTCTGGCGGAGGGTCTGAGGGTTGCTCCCAGGTAGCAGCTCCAGTTAAAGGGATCAGGTCATGCATGATGAGAGGGACCCCCCCCCCCTCTGCCCTGGAGAGCTGCTGCCCGTCAGAGGAGACCGTGAAGGACCAAGGGGAGTCCGGCTCAGCAGAAGGCAGCTTCGCACGCTCGTGTGGCTGGGCATCGTCTTCCTTAACACTCTTCTCCAGGTTTGACCAATTTGCACACACTGACGTCACAGAGCGTGACATAGCTGCATTCCGCCATGCCTGGGGCCTGCCAGTGTTGCGGGCAAAGAGCCTCAGTGCCCCACCCCTGGCCGACAGATGTTCCCAGGGCAGCCATACTGGACTGTCCAATGTTGCTCACATCCTCAATGGCCTGGCCGAGCACCTCTGGAGGCAGGACCAGTGGGCAGCAGGCCTCTCCCTCCCACTTCCTGGCCCCAAAGAGCCCATCTCTGCTCCCCTAACAGGCGGGTCAGCAAGCGGTTCCTAGAATAGCTATCGGATTGGACTGACGGGTTTTACTGAAGAGGGGAAGGCTGCCGTGGGGACCTTGACTGAGAGAGTTCATCTGATACCGGACCGGAAAGAGAATTGGGGGAGGGCCGGTAGGGACATTGCCAGAAAAGAACATCCAGCCCTCGTGTTCCCTGTGGTGGTGGTGGTGGCATGGGTGTGGAAGCTCCACCTCCTTGCTTGTCCTCAGCTGCAGAGCAAAGGTGTGCCAGGTAGATGTCAACTTATTGCTGTGAAGTTTGTGCAAGAGAGGTGGGCTTGTACACGCAAGCGGGCGCGTGCACACACACACAGGTCTCTCTCTCGGTTCTTTCTATGACCTTCAATACAAGCCGTGTTTTGAGAAGTTCACATGCTGAGTTTTTCTTTGTAAGTCTCCATTGGGAGTGCCAGGCGGCTGCAAAAAGCAGATTCACCCTGCCGAAGGAGAAAGGAGGAGTCCCATTAAAGCTCCGCCTTTCTGCGTCTGACCTGACCCCTCGCCGCGGCACAGCCAGACCTGAGCATTATCCGGAGGCAGGGGTGGGGGTGCAGCTCCAGTGTGCCAGATCCAGTGTGCTGGCTCCAGCTCAGAGAGAGAGAGAGCCCCTGACAAGGGAGCACCCCTCCTGACATCACAACCCTCTGGGCTGGGGACGGCTTTTCATTATTTTGTTGAAACGGAAGAGCCAGTTGTTAGGAGTGGCTGCCCGCCCCCCCCCCCTTGTGCAGAGAGCCAGGATCTCCCCTGCAGAACTTTCCATGAAAGGGGGGAGGGGAAATGATTGACCGTGCCGGTAAATTCTGTGCTGCTCTTCTAATAGAATACATTTTAGAAAGCAATGTTTCTTTGAACACAACAAGAGAAGCCCCTTGCAACTGGACCGGCCCAGTGAAACTGACAGAGCCTTCAGGGAGGCAAAGAGGAAATGAACCCCCTGAGGAGAGCCAGTTTAGTGTAGTGGTTAAGAGCACGGGACTCTAAGCTGGGGAACTGGGTTTGATTCCTCCTCCGCTTGAATCCAGCTGGGTGACCTTGACCCAGCTGGGAGCGCTCTCGGCTCCACCCGCTTCACAGGGTGATTGTTGTGGGGATAATAATAACACACTTTATAAACCATTCTGAGTGTTAAGTTGTCGTGAAGGGCAATATAAATCTATTATCATCATCATCATCATAATCTCTGCTGGCTGTGTAGAGAGGAGAGGTTGACCGAGCCCTCCGATCTGTCTTTTAAAACTCGGCTTCCCGGCTAACGTTGCGTCTCCCTGCACTTGAGCGTCCTCAGGTGGAGAGCCTACGTAGTGTGTTGAGTTCCCCAGGCCTCCTTTGCTGCAGAACCTACTCTGGACTGCTGCACCCCTACAGGGGGCCAGAAGGCCCCCAGAGAGTACCTGCTGAGTGCAGCCCAGAAATTGGGGGGGCGTCCTGGGAAGGGGGGGTTTCCCCAACCCGCCCTGCAGGCCACATCTTTTTTCTCCACTGAGCACACTGTGGGAGGCACACTTGGTGGGCTGCAACTTCTGCAGACCCAGTTCTTGCCCTTCCTGGACCATTGCCCAAGAGAGGCAGGCGATGGCATCGCGCCCTCCAAACCATCTTGCGCATTTATGTTATTCACATTCTTTATAGTCCTATTTTTCTCACTGGAACTCAACAGCATAGAATATCCAGTAACAGTAAGTAATGCAATAGGATTAGGGTTGGAGAAATCTGAAACAAAGCATAAGTATTGTGACATGTTAAACACTGCTGAAATTACATTGTAGGGCAATGCATATATACAGATAGTAGGTATTATACACTATAGTAGAGTCTACAGCAGTGATGGCAAATCTATGGGACACGTGCCACAGTTGGCCCGCAGAGCCCTCTCTGTGGGCACACGAGCCAAGTCGCCGATCGCTAGGTCCAGGGCTCATTTGGAGGGGGAACGCCTGGAACGGCGTTCCAGTAGCTCTGAGCAGAGACCACATGGATTTTGGCCCTGCCCACGTGATTTCCTCAAGGCTGCCTCCCTGCTGCCCTTCTCTTTAGCAGCAGGAAGTGGAGGCAGCAGCTGGGCTGCTGGGGCTGGCTTTCTAAAGAAGAGTAAGCTGCTTTGATTTAATTTGCATTACTTTCAGTCGTGGCTCTAGAGTGAGAGAGAGTGTTTGCAAACCGGGCTACTGGTGTAAAGGGCAAACTGCTTTGATTTAACTTGCTTTGCTTTCAGTCGTGGCTTGTGAGTGAGAGAGAGAGAGAAAGAGAGTGCTTGCAAGCCGGGCTGCTGGTGTAAAGAAGGGCAAACTGATTTAACTTGCTTTACTTTCATTCATGGCTCCTGAGTGAGAGAGAGAGATGTTAATTAATTCGGACAACTGTATGAGTTGTTTTTTCTTAACTAAAACCTCAGTATTCAGGTTTAATTGCAGTGTTGGCACTTTGAAATAAAAAGTTGGTTTTGTGTTGCAGTTTGGGCACTCGGGGTCCAAAAGGTTCACCATCACTGGTCTACAGTCTCTATGCCTTTATTAAAGCATCTTCCTGAACCGTTCCACTGTAATAAAGACCTATTGTCTTTGTAAAAATGCCCTTCAAAAAGAGCAAGAGTCCAGTAGCACCTATGAGACTAACAAAATTTGTGGTAGTGTATGAGCTTTTGAGAGAGAAGGCTCACTCCTTAGATACAGCTAGAATGTGAGTCCATGTGTTCTTATCTCTTGGAGAGAGAGAGTTCAATTGCTCAATGACAATAGCAGGTAAATGACAAAAGCAGGCATGATTGAATAGGGTGGGGTATGCAGAGGGCTAGTAGGTGTGGAGAAATCAGCATTGGTAATGAGACAGGAAGCCTGGGTCTGGATTCAGTCCTGGCGGGTGCATGTCTCCTGCTTCCTTACTGCAACTCGGCAATCTCGCTTTCTTTGAAATTCCCTTTGAAATTCCTGTGCAGGATAACTGTTACTTTGAGATCAGCAACTGAATAGCCTGGAAGGTTACAATGTTCCCCTACCGGTTTTTTTTTTTTTTGAATGTTTTGGTTTCTGATGTCAGACTTCTGTCCATTAATTCTTTGTGGAAGGGACTGAGCAGATAGATAGTCCAACGTAGAGGATGGAAGGGCATTGCTGACACGTGATGGCGTAAATCACATTACAGGAGGAACAGGAGTACCAGCCGAGATGGTATGGCTGATGTTGTTGGGTCCGCTGATGCTGCAGCTAGGATCTATATGAGAGCAAAGCTGACATCTTTTGCAGTCTGCAGAGTGCCAGGAAAGTGGGACCCTTCCGACCTCAGGCAGGGGGGCTGCAAGGAGAACGCAGGAGTACGGACCAGTGTCGCTTTTGCCCATTCGCAGGGCGGCACCCACAGAAAGCCCTGCTCGGGAGAGCAAAGCTGTCCCAGCAGCGGGGGGGGGGGGGCGGGGGCAGGTGGTGCTGCGGCTGTGGAGGTCCAAGGCCCGGAAGGGCTGTGGAGGCGCTGGCCGCTCCCTTGCACTGAGCCCCGGAACTGGTACGCAGGGCAGCGCGCGCAGTGCTAGGCACGCCACCGAGTTCCTGGTAATAACAAGGGGGGCGTCTTGCACCAACCTGTCTCCAAGTTGACATTGAGGGGAACCGTCTAGTCTCGATGCTACTGCGGCCAGATCAGCCGTTTCAAGGGCGGGGGGGGCATCTTCCAAGCGAAACCGAGTGGGAAGAAAACGCTTTCTGTAGCTGCCTTAAGTTGCTTCTCCGGCAGTACTGTTGGATACACTTTGGCTCTTCACTGGGCCAGCTGATCCCCATCCGGGGGGGGGGGCGCACAATGGCATTTAAGACCTCCGGTTCTGAATCCCGCGTGCCCGCCGTCCAGCCAGGAGTCGGGTTCGCTTGTCCGCTCAGTCGGGCAGCGCTCAAGCCCGCGCCCAGCTCCCCGGGAGGCACGGCGCGTACCGAGGGCGCCCCGTCCCAAAGACGGGCTGGGCTGGGCGGGGGGTGTGGGGGCCGGGGCCGCGGTGGCGCCGACGACGGGCGCCTGGGCACCCTCGGCCGCGCCACGCTGGGCAAGGGAGGGCCGGAGGGCCCAGGCGGCGGCGGCGGCGCGGCAGGCGAGCCCTGCGGGAAGGGGCCCGGCTGCCGGCCTCAGCCTCGCTGCTGCGCCTCTCCGGCCGGGCCAGCCCGCAGCCCGCAGCCCGCTCCCCCTCCCGCGGGCAGCCTTCCTTCGCCGGCAGCCCCGCTCGGCGGCCAGCTGCGCAGGCGGCTCCGGGAGCTTCGCCGTAGCCACGCAGCGGAGGGAGGGGCGCACGCAGCGGCGCGGCGCGGCGCGGCGGCCGAGTCTGCAGCGGGGAAGCCGGCGCCGCTGCCCAGGCTGCGCGCGGCCCTCCGGGCGGGCCGGGGTCGGAGTCCCTGCCGCCGCCGCCCCGAGCGCCATGAGCCGCCAGAAGGGCTCGCCGCGGGACCCCCGCGGGCCCGGCGCCCTGCCCAACGGCGCTCCCGGCAGCAGCTTCGTAAGTGCGGCGGGCCTCCCTTCCCCGGGCCGAGGCGCGGGCGGGCGGCAGGGCCTCCCCAGAGGCGGCCCCCCGCCCGAGCCCGAGCGCGGCACTCGGCGCCCCCCGCCCCGCCCCGCCCCGCCCCGCCCCGGCCTCGCTTGTCGCCGCCAGGAGGAAGACGACGAGCCCCTCTTCGTGCCCGGCCGCGAAGGCTCCAGCGCCGGCGGCGCCAACCTCTTCCGAGACGGGCGGACCAAGATCGGTGAGTGTGGCCGCCGGCAGAGAGCCCCCGCCGGCCCCGGCCCTCCGCCGGCTCTGACGCGGCCGGCCGGCCCTCTCTCCCCTTCCTGCCGCTCGCAGACTTCGTGCTGGTCTGGGAGGAGAAGGCGCGTCCCGCCGCCAAGCGGAGCCGCAGGAGGAGCCGCGCCCGGCCGGAGGAGCGGGAAGCGGCGTCGGCGGCTGCCCCGGCCGCGCGCCCCGAGCGCTGGCGGAGGAAGTTCGTGCACAACCTGCGCGCCGCCGGCCTCCTCCTGGAGCAGGTGAGCGCGGGCGCGGGAGCGGGGGGGGGCGCGGGCGGGGGGCGAGCCTGGTCCCCGGGGGCCTCGCCTCTCCTCGCCGCCCGGCTTCAGCCCCGGCCCGTTGCTTGCCAGGAGGAGACGCTGAGCGAGTGCCGGAGCATCCAGTACCTGAAGCTGAGCGCCCCCTGGCCGCTGCTGGTCTACTACGCCGAGGAGCTGAGCCTGCGGGCGCCGCTGCAGGTGAGGCGGGCAGGTGAGGCGGGCGGGCGGGCAGGGGGCGGCGGCCGAGAACCAGCTCGCATCCCCTCCTTTGCCCCGACCCTGCAGGCCCACCCCAACCCGGACAGCAACGGCTCCGACCTCCTGCTCCGCAGGCTGCGCCTGCCCAACCCCATGGCCCAGGCGGTCCCCAGCAAGCCCCCGGACTTCTACACCTGCGCCTTCCGCAAGTCCAAGCTGGACAGGTGAGGGGGCTCCTTGCAGGGCATCCTCCTGCGGCCTGGCAGAGGGGGCGGCAGCAGAGAGCCCCAGAGCCTTCGCAGCCCTGGGGGTCCCCGAGTTGGGTCTGCCTTGGCCCTGTGGTTCTTCCCTGTAGCCCAGCCCTGCCAGGCGGCTCAGTTTCTCCTCTTCGGGGGGGGGGGCGGGGAGCCCAGCAATTCCTCTTGGGGAGGTCTTGGCTTCAGTGGGGGGCTGCTTGGGTGTGGGGGGCTGCCCTGTTGTTTCGGCCCCTTTGGCCAGAGGGTGCGGTGGGAGTGCGCACTGCCTGTGGGAAACGAAGCCGCTCTCCAGCCTTCGCCCTGCCTTGCCGGTTGCAACTCAGACGCTTCGGGCTCTTTCAGGTTTCTGGGCAGCGACTGCCACGATTCGTACTTCACCAACACGCAAAGGCATCGCATTGTGAGTTGTATATTGAAGGCCTTGCTGGCAGGTAGAAAAATTAACAGAGGGCAGGTCTCTAGACAGTCGTTGGCTGTGATGGACAGAGCCTCTGGGTTCAGATGGAGCATTGTTTGTAATGGGGTGGGGGTGGGGGGGAGGCGGCGGCGGCGGCAGCAGCAAGGAGAGATTTGAGGCTTCCGGCGGATGTGGCCCTGCGTGCAGGGCAGGATGCAGTGGGTGCCGCTTGTGTTCCGGGCCAAGGCACCTGGTTGGCCTGCATCCTCCACACATGTGCCTGCCCAGCCTGTGGCTTGCTCTCTCCTTTCCTCCCTGTGAGCCACCACGGTGGTTATCTCTTGCTTTCCTGTTGGCAGGTGTACGAGATCTTGGCCCGGACAGTCTATGGGAAGAGAAAACATGCCGAAGTTGGTATTGACCGGCTCCTGAACGAAGGGGTGTATTCTGCAGCCTTCCCACTGCATGAGGTCAGGAGGGGGGTGCCCCATTGAGACTTGAGGTGTAGAAGGGCAGTGCTTGAGAGAGGGGCCGGAGGGCCGCTCTGCCAAGAGGCTTTGTTCCACAGGTCCTGGGAACTCAGGGGCCGGGTGCTCCACTTACACTCAGATGAAGTCTTTCTTTCTCCCGTTACTAATTTCCTCCCACCCGTTCCCGTTCAGGGGCGGAGACCCTGACGCAGCCTGGTTGCTGCAAGCAACGGCAAATGACAAGGCAGTGGGTCGCCTGGTGTGGCCTGGCAGGAGACGGCCTGGTTCGCCCTGCCGTGCTCTGCTGTGGCTTCCTGGCACGCAGCTCTTGCCTCAGGCTCTCTTTCCCTCCTCGCTTGTGCAGGGCCCGTTTGAGCTGCCTGAGTATGAGGTGCCAGGAGAAGAGCTGAACCCGCGGCAAATCCTGTACCGCTTCTGGGCACAGTGGCGCTGCTGGCACAAGTACCAGCCCTTAGACCACATCCGCGAGTATTTTGGAGAGAAGGTGGCCATCTATTTTGCCTGGCTAGGTGAGGAGCCTCTTTCTTCTCCCCATCTGCCCGCCCACTCCTCCCACTGAGCAGCCTTCCGGACGGGGCCTGGCAGTCACTCCCCGAGCAGCCCCCCCCCCCCGTCCAGCTTTCCCTTCACCCTTGGGGCTGCGCTGGCAGGCTGCGGCCAGAGGCTTCTGTGTTTCTGTCTGTCTTTGCGTGGAAGGAAGCGGTGAAGATGGAGTCCCAGGAAGGTTCAGAGAGAATAGTTTCTTCAGGCCCCTGAAGGTACTTAGTTGCTCGCCGCTAAAGAGGCTCCAGGGCTCAGTCCCTGCTCCGCATCCGAAGGGTTAGAGCAGGCCAAAGGAGAAGGGTGGATCCAGGATGGGTTGCCAGGGGGGGGAGGGAGGGGGCCGCCTTGCGCTGCCCTCCTGGGCCCCCCTGCCGTGAGCTTTCTCTTGCAGGCTTCTACACTGCATGGCTCCTCCCGGCTGCGGCTGTGGGCACCTTCGTCTTCCTGGCGGGCTTCTTTGCCATGGGAACAAACACGCCAGCGTGAGTGTGGTAGGGACTGAGAGCCGGGGGTGAGGGGCAGCCAGTCCACAGTGACACGGCTTTCCGCTGGGGGGCACGAAGCAGGGGAAATGGCTGTCTCCCTTGTGCTAGGCTCTGCAGCCCATTTGGTATTTGTGGGTAGCTCTACTAGCAACTGTCAGTCCTGATAGCTTAATGGAACCTCCAGGTTCAGAGGCAATCTACCTCTGAACACAAGTTGCTGGGGGAAGAGCCAAGGAGACGCGTTGCTTCTGGGCTTTCCTGGCTGGCCAGCATTGCAGAATCAGCGGGTGGTTCTGGTGCGCCTGCCACTCCCTGCTCTGCTCTTTGACGCGGGCATTCTGCTGCTGCTGGCCAGATGTGGGTGCTCGGAGGCCTGCTGCAATGGCTCTTGAGTCAGACTGTGTTTGGACGCTTAGAGGCTCCGGCTTCCCTCCCCTGCTTCGCTTCCCCTGAGCTCCTGCTTCCCAAAGCCCTGGGAAGAGGCAGAGAAAGCCGGGTCGATGGTGGGGGACATGCCCCCCACTCTGGAAGTGACTGCCTCCTCCTCCCCTCCTCCCAGGCAAGAGATCTGTAACAGCAGGGGTCAGTTCCTCATGTGCCCCCTGTGCGACACCTGCGGTAACTGGAACATCTCTGAGATATGCTCCATGGCAAAGGTGCGCTTGCCACACAGCCTCATGCTGGAGACGGGGCGGGGGAAGCAGAAGAGAATTCTCATTATCAGCTTGCAACAGATGCAGCTTTGGGGTGGGGGTGGGGGTAGGGGTGCTGGGCTGGATGGCTTTGGAGAGGAGAGCGGGTCTGTCCAGGGCCACCAGCCACCAGCAGCACCCCCAATACCACCGGCAGCCTCTCCTTGGCCCCGGGGGTGGGGGTGGGGGCTCTGGGCTTGAGAAAGCCTGCAGGGCTGGTCAGGGGCTCTTCTTCCTGTCCTCTGGCCTCCAGATCGGCTACCTCTTTGACCACCCAGGGACAGTTTTCTTCAGCATCTTCATGTCTTTCTGGGCCGTGACCTTCCTGGAGTACTGGAAGCGGAAGAACGCCACCCTGGCTCACCACTGGGACTGCATGGACTTCCAAGAGGAGGAGGCAGGAAATGCTAAGGGGGGGGGGGGGTTTTGAACCAACTGTTCCTGCTGGAGCAAGCTCGGGGTGGGGGTGGGGGTGGGGGTGGAGGAATGCTCTTGTTTAGGCAGGCATCAGCAAGCAGCCCGGCAGCGCTCTGAAGGCAGCACTGGGGAGGGGGTATGCCTCACAGTTTCTCTCCAACCTGGGTAAGGCTGTCTTGGCAGTGGCAAGCCCATGGAGCAAAGCAGGTACATCGGGTGGATCCAGGCTGGGTCCTGCATGGGGGAGCTTGCTGGCTTTGCCTGCAACCATTCTGAGACTGAAGCCAAGGATGCTGCTAGAGGGCGGAGCTGGGAACATGGGCCAAGGTAAAAACTGGGGTGGGGCGGGGCGGAGGCACCGCAGAAGGGGGAAGGCCTTGGGTGGATGCAAACAGCACGTCAGCCCACCCATCCCCAACATTTCCCCACAAAAGTAGTCCATTAGGCAGAAGAAGAAAGCAAAGAGGAGAAAAACCTAAGTGCTCACTCTGGGCCTCATCTAAATGCACACGGAACAGAGTTTTTAAAGAATAAACGAACAAAGAAGAAAAGGGATGGGCGGCTCCTTGCTCCCTGAATCCCAGAGATTGCCTCCAGCGTATTAATTGGAGCTGCTTGAGTTGCATCCTGCCTTTCTCCCATTTGACAGGAGATGGGTGGCCCAGCCCTAAGGAGTGGGGCGGAGGTCCCCTACGCCCGTGCGTTCCGCACCCCAGAGCAGAGTCTCTCTCCTGCCTCCGGATTCCATGGGACTCGCTCTCTTTTGTCGGTTCTCAGGAACGGCCCCGGCCAGAGTTTGCAGCCACGGCACCTTGCATGGAGCAGAACCCCGTCACGGGGGTCAAGGAGCCCTACTTCCCAGCGCGGGACCGCCTGTCACGAATCCTCACGGGGTCCATGGCCATCATCCTCATGGTACGCTCATCTCCTGCTTGACCCAAGGGAAGCCCGGGGCCGCAGCTGCCCCGGTCTCTTGCCTGGATCCGGCTGGACAGAAAGCCGCTTCCTGGGCCCAGGAGTCTTTCTGCTCCCCCCATCCCAGCTCTGCGTGGTGATGATTTTCCTGGTGTCGGTGATCATGTACCGGGGGATTGTCAGCGCAGTGATGTACCACACTGGAAACAGCCTCTTGGTGAGCCAGGTAAGAGGGGCTGGGTGGGAGGGGAAAGGCGCGAGGGCAGCGGCTCCCCCTGGCAGCTGGCTGGGGCCACGGCTTCTGCTCCAGCCTCTGTGGTCGGCAGTTCAGCGGGGGGGGGGCCGGGGGCCGGCCCCCCCCCGGGGAGAATGGTCCTCTGCAGGGATAGGCCAGGCTCTTCTCCTGAACGTCCAGCCTCCTTCACATAACAAAGAAGTCCTTCACCCAGAGCAGGAGCCATAAAGGAGAGTGGGCAGACAGAACCCTGCCCCCCCCACCCCCGTTGCCCACTCAGAAAGAAGCCTGTTCCCGTCTTCCAGCATCAAGGCCAGGGAGGGCGCACAAAGGCACTACTGGGCTGGTTAACAAGAATCTGGCCCCTGCTGTTCATTTGTTTTGTTGCCATTTAAGAAATTGTTCTGCAGCCTACCAAGGTTGTAAAGTCTAGATGTGTTGTTCTGATGTGCAGGGCTCCCTCAGCCCATCCTTCATTGCTGGGGGAAATTAGGCCCCCTTTGAAATCAAATAGGTCTTTCCTCGAAGACGTTTTCCTGCTGCCAGTGAAGGGAGCCCTTCTCTCGCCTGGATTGGGAAAACCCTCCCTGCAGGGATGAGCCTGCAAGTAATGGGCCTGCTGCGGATTTGCTTGTTCTCAGCAAAGTGGGGCAGAGCAACTTGAGCTGCTCCTGGGGGACTGACCCCTCTGCCCTTGGCCCCTTTCCGCCTTGCTTCCTGCCGGGATGGCCTGTTTGCTCCAGGCAGGAAATGTCCCTCTTGAGGCCGCGGCATATTAATTGCTAAGGGACCGAGCCTGTGTGCTGGTTTTGATAGTGCGTGAGTGAGACAGCCTTGTGTCCTCCTCGGACGGGGCCGATCTGGTCATATCGATCACCCGGAAATTAGATTATTTTAACACGCTTGATACTGGGCTGCCCTTGAAGACAACACGGGGGAGCTGCAGTTGGCGCTGGATCCTCGTTCCTGAGCAGCAGCGGCAGCAGCGGCAGCGGCGGCGGGGGGACTCCCACTTTCTCTCTCGGTTCAGTTTAAGGGGCTGGTTCTGATCCTTTGCAGCCATTTCTTGCTGGGGCCCCCCCCGTGTACTTCGGGGACCTCTGGGTGGGACCTGTGAGCCTCCCGTTGCGGTCTGCTTGCCTGCACAGGACAGTTGCTGCCCAGGTGTTGGTGGGGAGATGGAGGTCCTGCACCTGGGCCGTGGGCTGTTAGGGTCGGAAATTTGGCGCCTGGCCCTCAGTGGGGCACTCCTAACACCTGTGCAGATGGCAAGGAATCTGGGTGTGGTCTTGGATGCCTCCATACCAACGGAGGACCAGTCACAGCAGTTGCTAGGTCCGCTTTCTACTATCTTTATCAGATCAGGCAACGTCCCCTGACTGCGGTGATCCAAGCAATGGTCCCCTCCAGATTGGGCTACTGCAACTCGCTCTGTACAGGGCTACCCTTGGGACTGGTTCTCACAGGAATCCCGTTTAGGTCGCATAGAACACCTGTTTCGCACCAGCTGCACTGGCTCCCAGTGGAATTCTGGATCGAGCTCAAGGTTTTGGTTTTAACCTTTAAAGCCCTCAGCGGACTGAGACCAGCAGCCCTGTGGGACCACCTCTCCCTGCCCCCCGTACGTTCTGCTGAGAAACATCTCTGGTGATCCCTGGCCCCAAGCAGGTTCGCCTGGCCTTTTCGGCCCTGGCACCCATCGGGTGGGACTCTCTTTCTGTGGAGACCAGGGCGCAGCTGGACTGGCGCTTGTTCCGCCAGGCCTATAGTGGTGGTCGAGGCGTGGGTGAACTATCCGGCCGGCCTCTTGTTGGGAGGCAGTGGGCCCCCCCCCCTTGCTGGTTCGTTCTAAACGCCTCTAAACAGCTCACCGCCCTCGTATCACGCGAGTGAGGAGAGTATGAGCGTGTGGGCTGGGCAGTATTGTGCCCCACGTCTAGAAGTGCTTTTATATTTATAGTATTTTCTGTGTTTTAGTCTGTTTTGCAGGCTGTTTTCTCTTCTTTTGTATATGGAGTCCTGTTATTTTCCACTCTGAGCCCGCTTGTGAAGAGGGCAGGCTAGAAATTTAATAAAATGAAATCGAAATCAAAGAGCTTGGGAGACTCTGGGGGGCTTTTGAGGGGTCCCCTTAATGGCTAGACAAACGAGGACAGCTGAAGAGGGAGGCCAGCAGGCAGCCCCACGGCAGCAGATCCCCCCCCCCCGCCCATCCCCACTGGCTGGACTGGAGATCCCTGGCTGCCCGTTTCCCACACCAAAGGCACGCATCCTGCAAGGCACAGCTCTCTCCCTTGCGCGCCAAGGGGATGTTTGTGGCTATTGGAAGAGCATGACCAGGTCTTTCCAGTCGCAGGCCCCGGCGGTAGTGATGGGCCTGGGCAGGCTCCTGGGTGAGAGTTTGAGGAGGGTCCCCCTTGCAAGCAGAAGGTTCCTTGTCCCCCCCGCCCCTCATCTCCAGGAAATGGAACGTGGCAGGGCGGGGGGGGGGGTCTCTCTGCCCTGAGACCCACTGCAGGCAGGTGAGTTGCAGGAGGCTGTTTCAGCTGCGGCGGCAGCGGCTTTGGGGGGGGGGGTGTTTCCAGGGCAGAGCAGCTGGAGGAGAGATGAGGGTGGATCTCTGTTTGAGTCCAAAAGGGAGAGACGGAGCGGCTGCCTGGCTGGCTTGCGAGGGTCACGGGCACTCTCTGCTGCCTTCTTGCAGGCAGGGAACATCGCCAACCTCAGCAGCTGCATGGTGAACCTGGTGCTCATCCTGCTCCTAAGCCAGGTGTACACCTCTCTGGCGGAGAAGCTGACCCGATGGGGTGAGTAAGAGGAGTTCTTCTGCAGGTTCGGGATGCCCCCCCCAGGGCACCCCCACCCTCCCCAACATGTGCCCAGGCGGAGCCCCAGCTGGCAGGGGTGTCCTTTCAAGCAGCTGTGACAGCTGTGGTCCCTGGCCTGGCACCTGCCAGCTTGTTTCCTGGGGCCAGCTTACTGCTTCTGTTTGGATCTGGACTGGGACAGGAAGGAAAAGCCCCCTGGAGAGTGGAGTCCCTGCCTAACTGAGGCAGGTGGGGTGCAACCTTGTGCCCTTCCGCTTGGCTCCAGTCAGGCTTCCTCCAGCTCTGGGCTTGGCAGCTTCTCCAAGCGGGTGCTCAGGGGCCAAGGCTTCCTCTGGTTTGGAAATGGGAGCCAAACCGGATCTTTCCCCCTAAGCCAAGGGCTGATATTGGCTGTCTGCCACCTCCTGGGTGTAGGGGGCATGGCCTTTGCATTTGCAGAGAGGCGGCCAACCCTCTGCGAAGAAGCTGCCCACCTGCCTGCCGTGTGTGTGTGCTTGGTGGGGACCCGCCCAGCACTCCCAGTCGCCCCTTTTGTGGGCATGTCCATAGTGCTCTCGAAATCCCAGAACTGCCCACAGGCTCAACAAGGTTGGGCGTCCCTGCGGCAAAGTGTGCGCCCCCCAGCTGTCCTCTCCCCTGCCCATTTCCTTGCCTTCCATTCCCCCTCCCCATGTCACCTCTGCAGAAATGCACCGGACACAGACGGAACACGAGGATGCCTTCACCTTCAAAGTGTTCATTTTCCAGTTTGTGAATTTCTACTCATCTCCCTTCTATGTGGCCTTCTTCAAAGGCAGGTGCGGGAAACACACGCACACACTTATTTATTTATTTATTTATTTTCGATTTATATTCCACCCTCCCCATATTTCCAGCAGGCTCAGGGCGGATCACAGATACATAGAGGTTAAAATATATAAAACAATTATTGTAAATTAGCAACCTAAAAACATCCAGGTTTACACAATTTAAAATACATATAAACATCATCATAGCAGCACAAAGTCCAACTGTCCAAACTCCAGAGCATCTTCACAGTAAAAAGATTTTTAAGTGGGGGTACTGGTGGTGCGGAGGGCCTAATCCACCATCAACTGGCCAGGGGGCCTGCACCTAGCACCGCCCACATGCCTGGCGGGACAGCTCCATCTTGCAGGCCCGGCAAAAAGAGAACGAGTCTTGCCGGGCCTTGGTCTCAGACAGAGCGTTCCACCAGGCTGGGGCCAGGACCGAGAAGGCCCTGGCCCTGGTCGATGCCAGGCCGGCCTCCCTGGGGCCAGGGACCTTTAGCAGATTTTTCTCACTGGAGTGGAGAGTCCTCTGGGGTTCGTATGGGGACCAACATACCAAGGTGACAGCCACTCTGGAGGGAAAGAGGTGCACAGCCTGGCCCTTGGCTAACTGTATGGGAGAGCTGCACCTGCTAAAAGAAAAGGAGTGGAAGGCTTGTTGTACACGGGCATGGCCGGGGCATTTCAGCCCCTCCCCCAGAAATGCCCCCCCATGGAAACCAATGTCCTTACGAGTGAAGCTGCAAGCTAGGTTCTCTGTCCCCCTTGATGAAAATGCTGTGGAGGTATCCAGTTCCACCAGAGATGCCTTCTCAAGTTGCAGTCCAGCTTGCAGGCTGCTCCTGCTGGGGGTGGGGGACACGCTTGCCCCCAGCTCCTCCTACCCAGTATCTTCAGGTTATGCTCTTAAGATCGTCGGCATCCTCAACAGCACCCTTTAATGCCCTTTTCCAAACATGTCATCTTCTCTTTGGGCCTGTGGGTGATCTAAGCGGGGCACGAGACCCCCAAGTACACAGTGGGTTCTCTAGACGGAGGGAAGGAGGCTCGCTTTGGGGGCTGCCCACTGGTGAGGGCTGCCTTTTTCCCAGCAGGTTTGTGCGGTATCCAGGTCAATATGGCAAACTCCTGGGCATGCGGAACGAAGATGTAAGTGAGGGGGGCCACCCAGGTGTGCCCTGGCAACTTTGCTTGCCTTCTCTTGTCACTACCAGTCTGTTTGGGGGCTCCTGGAGTGAGGGGGGGCAGAATCGAAAGCAAACAGCCCAAAGGTGGGGTGGAAACTGCACTAAACCCGCCTAACCTTTCTGTGCAGAAGCAAAAGTGATGTGAATGGATCCACTATTGTCAGGGACCCCGGGGTCTGTTCCCAGCTTGGGGCTGGGGCTGCCCCCAACTTTTGACTGCTGGTGGGCTGATTTCTGGAAGCCCTTTCCTTTGTGCTGGCATCAGCCTGGCTTGAAAGACCTCCCCCACCCCTGCCCTTGTCCCATAGTGTGGTCCTGGCGGATGCCTGATCGAACTGGCCCAGCAACTGTTTGTCATCATGGTGGGGAAACAGATCATCAGCAACGTCCAGGAGTTCCTGATTCCGTGAGTTGCCCTGGGCAGGTGGGCAGCAGGTGTGCCTCCCTGTCGCTGCTGGCAGGGGTCTCTGCGACTGGGTGGCAGCTTGGGGAACAAGGCACAGGTGCTGGGACAGCTTTGCCCTTCTCTGCAGCAAGCTGAAAGCCTGGCGCCAGAAGCGGAGGCTGGCTCGGGTGCGGGGGGGCCAGATCTGCCAAGAGCCGAAGCGCTGGGAGGAGGACTTTGAGCTCATCGAATGCGAAGGCCTCTTTGAGGAGTACCTTGAGATGGGTAAGGGGCAGGGAGGGGGCCACCTGCCTAGCATAGAGCCTCAGTCCTGCTTGCCCCATGTGGTCTGTCCTGACTGGCAGCCACTCTCCACTGGCACGTCCTAGAGGCAGCGGGGTGCAGGAGTTGGAGCGCTGGGCTGGGCTGGGCTGGGCTGGGCTGGGCAGGAGGCTCTTTGCTCTCTGGAGTCCCCCACACAGGCACAGAGAGAACCCCTTGCCTCCAGTTTCTACGTGGGGGATAGGAAGATGGGCCTAATACGCAAGGATGTCGTGAGGCTGACAGCTCACAACGTTGTCATTGTTACTTAGTGCTGCAGTTTGGCTTCATCACCATCTTTGTGGCTGCCTTCCCGCTGGCTCCGCTCTTTGCGCTGCTCAACAACTGGGTGGAGGTCCGGCTGGATGCCCAGAAATTTGTGTGTGAATACCGGCGCCCAGTGGCCGAGCGTGCCCAGGGCATCAGCGTCTGGTTCTTCCTCCTGGACGTCTTGGCACAGATCTCAGTCGTTGTCAATGTGAGTAAGGAGAGCGGGCCAGCCAGGATGCTTCTCCTAAGCAGTCAGTCCCGAAACTGCTCCCTTCCTGCTCCCCACACGAGTAGGATTGCCGCTTTTTCATGGGAGGGGGCTCCTATGCCTTTAATAACTGCACTACAAGCAGTGAAGCTTTTTTCTGGCATGCAGATACAGTGATGGTGAAAGCTGCACCTGTTGAATGTCTGCATCTCATGTTGCTATTAGAAGCACAAGCACTCTGCCTGGGAACGAGAACCGCCTTCCTCCCCACCACCCACCCAGTAGGAAAGCTGATCTTACCGGTGGCCCAAGGCAACCTGGGAGTGGTGTTCTGGGAGGCAGCAATGCCCCGAGCTTGGGAAATGGCGGGGGACCAGGCGAGCTCCGCTGTTTGGCCGGCTGTCACCTAGTTGTGCGGAGGAGCCCAGCAGTTCACGTGATGTGTGTGTGTGGGGGGGTGCGGGCTCTGACTGCATTTGTCTCTCTTCCTGGGGCCAACAGGCCTTCCTCATTGCATTCACCTCGGATTTTCTACCGCGCCTCCTGTACCAGCATGAGTATGACAGCCACCTCCATGGTTACGTCAACTTCACCCTTGCTTACTCGCCTCCTGATTATGTGGACAGCAACCACACCATGTGCAGGTGTGCAGGGCAGAGGACCCCCCCCCCCGTCCCAAACCCCTCACCCCAGGCGGCGGCTCCTTGCTAAAGCCTGCTCACCTGCCCTCCGGGGCTTCTGCCTTGTAGGTACAAGGCCTTCCGGGACGCCAGTGGCAGCTACACCCTCTTTTACTGGAAACTCCTGGCCATTCGCCTGGGATTCATCATCGCCTTTGAGGTGAGAGCCACGACTCATTGGATCAGGTCTGGAGATACATCCAGGCCTCCCCTGTAGAGCAGATGTGGGGGGGGGGTCAGCATGGGCACTTCGCATCCAGCCCTGTTCCCTCCTCACTAGGCGGCTTTAGAGGAAGGCTGCCTGTAACCCTTGCAACCCCCCCTCTTCCTAATTCAGGTTCCGCTTGAGAGGGGGAGCGTGCCTTGGGACCATCGCAAGTGGCCATGTTGGCTGCCTCTGCCACTCTCCTCCCATTGGGAGAGGGAAGGCCTCGTGCCCCGCTGGCTGCCCCTGCTTCTTCCATGCCTGAGGGGCTGGAATTCCCCAGATGCTGAGCCCCCTCGCTGGTGATCAGGGTGCAGGGGGGGGCTGGCAGCTGCCCACAAGATGCCTCTCTGCTTTTGGCATGGCTGTTGCTGCTCCAGGCTAGACCAGGTGCTGGGGCAGGCCCTATGGGGAAGAACTCACGGTATCCCCAGCCTGGGTCTCGGACGTGTGTTGCAGCTTCATACTGGGAATTTCCTTCTCAGGCTCATGGGGGCTCCATTTGGACTGGGACCATGGGGCTTCTTCTCCCCCCTCCCCTTTTCCGGACCAGAAGTGGCACAAAGGGGCACTTCTCGTCTCCTGGGGGCTCCATGTGTACTGAAGCCTGCCTGAAGGGATACAGAAGTGTTGACAATGAGTCTTTGGTAGTGTTGGCTCCCAGGGTGTGAAGCATCTGACGAAGAGAGCTGTGGCTCTTGAAAGCTTATGCTACAATAAAGGTGGTTAGTCTTAAAGGTGCTAATGGGCTCTTTACTATTTTGCTACTACTGACTAACACTGCTAACTCTTCCACATCTCTGAATCCAGAGAGCAACTCTCAGTGAATCCCGTGCCCTGGTTTATCTGAAGGAGTGTCTGTCCCCATACATGCTCAGCCCCCCCCCCCCAGCTCCTTCCTCTGTGTGGCCCATGCAGCCACTGCCTGTTGCTGGACTTCCAGCTTCCCGGAGGCACTGGTGCTCCCAGCCTCTCCCAGGCGTGCTAGTGTGGTGCCTTCTGTGGGCTTCTCCTTGATGATCCAGTCTTGGTCGATGGCTGAGCTTGGCCAAGACAGGTGCGCAGTTATCTTGCCTCACATGGTGGTTGGTGGATGTTTGTACCCATTGGGGGACTGGGGGGGGGGCGCGGAGAAAGCTGGTCTCAGGTTAACTGGAACAAGCAGGAAAGAAGCATGTTCAGCAAGGAAGACGACTGCTACTTGCATGGCGCCAGGCAGGACTGGGCCAGTCCTGCGAGCAGCGCCAGCCACAGTCCATTTTTCTACAGTCCTCAAGGGGAAACCCATGCTGTCGGTAGGGGCTGGTAGCCTAGACAGAGGCCAGGAAGGCCATTGGTCTTCCCGGCCTCTGTCTAGGCTATTTTCTTAGAGTAGCATTTGTGTTCTCCAATCCTGTGTGAAAAGCCACATGCAAATTGTATCAGTATATTGGGCTCCTCTTGGAAATCATATCTGTCAATGATTTGAGTTACCTTCTTTAATTGAGCTTAGCTGGCGTGTCTAGCTGGATTTAATGGAATTTAATTCCTGTTTAGATAGTATTCCAGCTTTAGTTGACTCCTCTTCAGATGGGCGGGATGCAGCATTTCATTTTAATATAAAACATAGTTATTCCGTTTGCTTGATTTTGGCCTGTCTTTACAGAGTTCTCTCAATGGAAGCTTCCACATGGGGACAGACAGGCTTTGTAGTTTTCCTGTTGTTGATGCCGCTGCTGATACAACATGGCAGCAAGGGGGTTTCCCCATGGCAGGTTGTTCCCCACCTCCCATTTTCCTGCTCTAATCCCCTGGAAGTGATCACCTCTCCCCCCCCCCCCCGCCCGCCCCACAGGCCATCGGGGCTTTCCCAGTATTTGTTTCAAATTGGCAATTGAATATTGTTATATTAATGTAATGTGAAAACACTGGGTGTATCGGGATCCCTGGATTACCAGCTCTCGTTTTAAAAGAAGAGCAAGTCTCTGGCCTCTTCTTCTAGCTCCACAACAGAAGGAGACTGAAACTTTTCTTCAAAGCAGAGCTGGGGATTCAGAGATGTTGGTACACAGATCATTATAACATTGTATCAATATAATGAAACTAAATTGCAGACTTGAAAAAGCACCCCCCCCCCGCAGTGGTGAGGGGAGTAGAGGGCCGTCGTGAGGACAGGATCCAGGAAAACTGCTGCCGTGCGGGCCAGAAAATCTGACTTTCCTATGGGCAAGGCAGCCATCCCAGCTTTGCTGCAGTCTGTCCCAAAGCTTTGCCCCAGAGCTGGTTTGACAAAGACTGGAGAATAGCTGAAAACCTTGGGAGGCGCGGGAATGCACCCCGATTCTGTGGGAAAGCAGGTGGGGTGGGGAGACCCTTCCCAACAGCATTGAACCCAGGGCAGAGGAGCTGTGTGGAAATTGCCGATGTTAAATGGCCAGAGTTTGGAGAATAAATTTCACCTATGCAGACCTCCGTTGCCTGCAGCTATGGATGTGGCAATACTGTCCTATCTGACAGGCTGCTGTAAGGCTTCCTGGGAGGAATGTATGGCAAGTACTTTGAACATGCTTTTGAGCCAAGAGGAAAAGCGGGGCAGGAATACTTAAGTAACTGAATCAAACTTGTGCGCTGAGCCGTATCTCCCTCCCCCCACCCTCACTGCCCTGCAGCACGTGGTCTTTTTCTGCTTGCGCCTGATCGACTGGCTGGTTCCTGACGTCCCGGAGTCTCTGGAGGTGAAGATCAAGCGCGAGAGATATTTAGCCAAGCAGGCCCTGGCCGACAACCAGGCCATGTTGCTGACGGTGAGTCCGGACTCCTCGGACTCCCCAGGTCAGTCCGTGTGTGGGCGTGCCCCTGCCTGTGTGTCGATGTTGCACCAAACACGTGGCAGTGAGGGAGGAGAGCTCACCAGATCGCAGTTGTCCCAACGGGACCAGACCTGTCCCCTCCGCAAGTGGATGCCTTACCCCTGGACTAATTTCTGGGGCGTGCAGAGATGAGCTGCGGAGTTTCTGGCCCCATAGATTTATCCGTGACTATTGTCTCCACCCCAAACCACTTTTTGTAGAAACTGAAGCTGTGGAGGCTTAAACCTGTTGGGTTTGAAGCTCTTTAGATCTCTGAAATGAATGAGAAGCCAACCCCTGCCCCCTCCCACCTGCAGCAAGCAAGAAGCCCAGACCGGGGGGGTGGTGGGGGGTGATCAGACCTGGGGATGCTTCTGTCTGCCTTCACCAAAGCTAAGCAACCATGCCTTTGGACGTCTATGGCAGCCCCAGGACCTTTGTCAACTCCCCCCCCCCAAATTTAAGCCCTGGATTTTTGGGACCCCTGGAGGCTATTGTGTTTGGTGTGTTCCTGGTATAGTGTTGTGATGCTGTGGGTGTAGTGTTGTGTTGCACATGCTCCCTTCCTTGAATGGCAGCATGAACCAGGAGGGGGCCATGTTGTGAATCCTGCTCTTCACAGCTGCGAAGGCAAACGGCACCCTCGTTCTGGGAGGGGTTGGGGTGTGTGGCGGAACGGGCGCTGGCTCTCAGTCCGGGCAACTGAGCCACCGTCAATGGCCTGCTAGCCCCGCTATCCGCCTCCCACTGTCCCTGGTGAGCGTGGCTCACCCTCTTTGTCGCTGCCACCACTCACTGAATTGTACACCGCCTGACTGAGGGGCAGTGAGACCCCTCTGGCTGAGGTTCCTTACTGGGAAGTGAATTCCCCAATCTTTGGGTGGGCCCTGGAGAACTGGCAACCCACCAAGGTCTGGCCTGATCAGGTTCTCCTGGGCTCCCTCCCTTCCCGTAGCATGCCAAGTGGGGGAGCTTACGTAGTCAGAGCACCACAAGGTCCTTTATATTCCAAAAAAGGATAATTTAATAACTATATACAGAGCACTGTATACAAAGCAGGTAAAGGCACAACACATAGGGGGAGACCCCCCCTGTTCAGGACTCAAGGCAGAAAATCAAACTAAAGAGAACCACTGTCTGCTTTCCCTTCCACACTGTTCCCTACTCTGCCTTAAGGGGCTGGTGGTCTGAGGGAAGGTTCGCCTTTTATTCCCTTTCTGCTGCCTCCTCGGCCCTCCACATTTAGGGCCTAGGCACCCGGGTCTCACCCAGCAGCGGGAGCCTCTCCCTCTTCAACCAAGAAGGGGCCTAACTTTTTATTTCCCTTCTGCTGCCTCCCAGGCCCTCCACATTTAGGGCCCAGGCACCCGGGTCTCACCCAGCAGCGGGAGCCTCTCCCTCTTCAACCAAGAAGGGGCCTAACTTTTTATTTCCCTTCTGCTGCCTCCCAGGCCCTCCACATTTAGGGCCCAGGCACCCAGGTCTCACCCAGCAGCGGGAGCCTCTCCCTCTTCAACCAAGAAGGGGCCTAACTTTTTATTTCCCTTCTGCTGCCTCCCAGGCCCTCCACATTTAGGGCCCAGGCACCCGGGTCTCAACCAGCAGCAGGAGCCTCTCCCTCTTCAACCAAGAAGGGGCCTAACTTTATATTTCCCTTCTGCTGCCTCCCAGGCCCTCCACATTTAGGGCCCAGGCACCCGGGTCTCACCCAGCAGCGGGAGCCTCTCCCTCTTCAACCAAGAAGGGGCCTAACTTTTTATTTCCCTTCTGCTGCCTCCCCGGCCCTCCACATTTAGGGCCCAGGCACCCGGGTCTCACCCAGCAGCGGGAGCCTCTCCTCCTTCAACCAAGAAGGAGCCTAACTTTTTATTTCCCTTCTGCTGCCTCCCAGGCCCTCCACATTTAGGGCCCAGGCACCCGGGTCTCACCCAGCAGCGGGAGCCTCTCCCATTTCAACCAAGAAGGGGCCTAACTTTTTATTTCCCTTCTGCTGCCTCCCAGGCCCTCCACATTTAGGGCCCAGGCACCCGGGTCTCACCCAGCAGCGGGAGCCTCTCCCTCTTCAACCAAGAAGGGGCCTAACTTTTTATTTCCCTTCTGCTGCCTCCCCGGCCCTCCACATTTAGGGCCCAGGCACCCGGGTCTCACCCAGCAGCAGGAGCCTCTCCTCCTTCAACCAAGAAGGAGCCTAACTTTTTATTTCCTTTCTGCTGCCTCCCAGGCCCTCCACATTTAGGGCACAGGCACCCGGGTCTCACCCAGCAGCGGGAGCCTCTCCCTCTTCAACCAAGAAGGGGCCTAACTTTTTATTTCCCTTCTGCTGCCTCCCCGGCCCTCCACATTTAGGGCCCAGGCACCCGGGTCTCACCCAGCAGCGGGAGCCTCTCCTCCTTCAACCAAGAAGGGGCCTAACTTTTTATTTCCCTTCTGCTGCCTCCCAGGCCCTCCACATTTAGGGCCCAGGCACCCGGGTCTCACCCAGCAGCGGGAGCCTCTCCTCCTTCAAGCAAGAAGGGGCCTAACTTTTTATTTCCCTTCTGCTGCCTCCCAGGCCCTCCACATTTAGGGCCCAGGCACCCGGGTCTCAACCAGCAGCAGGAGCCTCTCCCTCTTCAACCAAGAAGGGGCCTAACTTTTTATTTCCCTTCTCCTGCCTCCCAGGCCCTCCACATTTACGGCCCAGGCACCCGGGTCTCACCCAGCAGCGGGAGCCTCTCCCTCTTCAACCAAGAAGGGGCCTAACTTTTTATTTCCCTTCTGCTGCCTCCCCGGCCCTCCACATTTAGGGCCCAGGCACCCGGGTCTCACCCAGCAGCAGGAGCCTCTCCTCCTTCAACCAAGAAGGAGCCTAACTTTTTATTTCCTTTCTGCTGCCTCCCACGCCCTCCACATTTAGGGCCCAGGCACCCGGGTCTCACCCAGCAGCGGGAGCCTCTCCCTCTTCAACCAAGAAGGGGCCTAACTTTTTATTTCCCTTCTGCTGCCTCCCCGGCCCTCCACATTTAGGGCCCAGGCACCCGGGTCTCACCCAGCAGCAGGAGCCTCTCCTCCTTCAACCAAGAAGGAGCCTAACTTTTTATTTCCTTTCTGCTGCCTCCCAGGCCCTCCACATTTAGGGCCCAGGCACCCGGGTCTCACCCAGCAGCGGGAGCCTCTCCCTCTTCAACCAAGAAGGAGCCTAACTTTTTATTTCCCTTCTGCTGCCTCCCAGGCCCTCCACATTTAGGGCCCAGGCACCCGGGTCTCACCCAGCAGCGGGAGCCTCTCCCTCTTCAACCAAGAAGGGGCCTAACTTTTTATTTCCTTTCTGCTGCCTCCCAGGCCCTCCACATTTAGGGCCCAGGCACCCGGGTCTCCCCCAGCAGCAGGAGCCTCTCCCTCTTCAACCAAGAAGGGGCCTAACTCTTTATTTCCTTTCTGCTGCCTCCCCGGCCCTCCACATTTAGGTCCCAGGCACCCGGGTCTCACCCAGCAGCAGGAGCCTCTCCTCCTTCAACCAAGAAGAAGCCTAACTTTTTATTTCCTTTCTGCTGCCTCCCAGGCCCTCCACATTTAAGGCCCAGGCACCCGGGTGTCACCCAGCAGCAGGAGCCTCTCCTCCTTCAACCAAGGAGCCTAACTTTTTATTTCCCTTCTGCTGCCTCCCAGGCCCTCCACATTTAGGGCCTAGGCACCCGGGTCTCACCCAGCAGCGGGAGCCTCTCCCTCTTCAACCAAGAAGGGGCCTAACTTTTTATTTCCCTTCTGCTGCCTCCCAGGCCCTCCACATTTAGGGCCCAGGCACCCGGGTCTCACCCCGCAGCGGGAGCCTCTCCCTCTTCAACCAAGAAGGGGCCTAACTTTTTATTTCCCTTCTGCTGTCTCCCAGGCCCTCCACATTTAGGGCCCAGGCACCCGGGTCTCACCCAGCAGCGGGAGCCTCTCCCTCTTCAACCAAGAAGGAGCCTAACTTTTTATTTCCCTTCTGCTGCCTCCCAGGCCCTCCACATTTAGGGCCCAGGCACCCGGGTCTCACCCAGCAGCGGGAGCCTCTCCCTCTTCAACCAAGAAGGGGCCTAACTTTTTATTTCCTTTCTGCTGCCTCCCAGGCCCTCCACATTTAGGGCCCAGGCACCCGGGTCTCCCCCAGCAGCGGGAGCCTCTCCCTCTTCAACCAAGAAGGGGCCTAACTTTTTATTTCCCTTCTGCTGCCTCCCAGGCCCTCCACATTTAGGGCCCAGGCACCCGGGTCTCCCCCAGCAGCGGGAGCCTCTCCCTCTTCAACCAAGAAGGGGCCTAACTCTTTATTTCCTTTCTGCTGCCTCCCCGGCCCTCCACATTTAGGGCCCAGGCACCCGGGTCTCACCCAGCAGCGGGAGCCTCTCCCTCTTCAACCAAGAAGGGGCCTAACTTTTTATTTCCCTTCTGCTGCCTCCCCGGCCATCCACATTTAGGGCCCAGGCACCCGGGTCTCACCCAGCAGCGGGAGCCTCTCCCTCTTCAACCAAGAAGGGGCCTAACTTTTTATTTCCCTTCTGCTGCCTCCCCGGCCCTCCACATTTAGGGCCCAGGCACCCAGGTCTCACCCAGCAGCAGGAGCCTCTCCCTCTTCAACCAAGAAGGGGCCTAACTTTTTATTTCCCTTCTGCTGCCTCCCCGGCCCTCCACATTTAGGGCCCAGGCACCCGGGTCTCACCCAGCAGCGGGAGCCTCTCCCTCTTCAACCAAGAAGGGGCCTAACTCTTTTTTTCCTTTCTGCTGCCTCCCCGGCCCTCCACATTTAGGGCCCAGGCACCCGGGTCTCACCCAGCAGCAGGAGCCTCTCCTCCTTCAACCAAGAAGGAGCCTAACTTTTTATTTCCTTTCTGCTGCCTCCCAGGCCCTCCACATTTAAGGCCCAGGCACCCGGGTGTCACCCAGCAGCAGGAGCCTCTCCTCCTTCAACCAAGAAGGAGCCTAACTTTTTATTTCCCTTCTGCTGCCTCCCAGGCCCTCCACATTTAGGGCATAGGCACCCGGGTCTCACCCAGCAGCGGGAGCCTCTCCCTCTTCAACCAATAAGGGGCCTAACTTTTTATTTCCCTTCTGCTGCCTCCCAGGCCCTCCACATTTAGGGCCCAGGCACCCGGGTCTCACCCCGCAGCGGGAGCCTCTCCCTCTTCAACCAAGAAGGGGCCTAACTTTTTATTTCCCTTCTGCTGCCTCCCCGGCCCTCCACATTTAGGGCCCAGGCACCCGGGTCTCACCCAGCAGCGGGAGCCTCTCCCTCTTCAACCAAGAAGGGGCCTAACTCTTTTTTTCCTTTCTGCTGCCTCCCCGGCCCTCCACATTTAGGGCCCAGGCACCCGGGTCTCACCCAGCAGCAGGAGCCTCTCCTCCTTCAACCAAGAAGGAGCCTAACTTTTTATTTCCTTTCTGCTGCCTCCCAGGCCCTCCACATTTAAGGCCCAGGCACCCGGGTGTCACCCAGCAGCAGGAGCCTCTCCTCCTTCAACCAAGAAGGAGCCTAACTTTTTATTTCCCTTCTGCTGCCTCCCAGGCCCTCCACATTTAGGGCCTAGGCACCCGGGTCTCACCCAGCAGCGGGAGCCTCTCCCTCTTCAACCAAGAAGGGGCCTAACTTTTTATTTCCCTTCTGCTGCCTCCCAGGCCCTCCACATTTAGGGCCCAGGCACCCGGGTCTCACCCCGCAGCGGGAGCCTCTCCCTCTTCAACCAAGAAGGGGCCTAACTTTTTATTTCCCTTCTGCTGCCTCCCAGGCCCTCCACATTTAGGGTCCAGGCACCCGGGTCTCCCCCAGCAGCGGGAGCCTCTCCCTCTTCAACCAAGAAGGAGCCTAACTTTTTATTTCCCTTCTGCTGCCTCCCAGGCCCTCCACATTTAGGGCCCAGGCACCCGGGTCTCACCCAGCAGCGGGAGCCTCTCCCTCTTCAACCAAGAAGGGGCCTAACTTTTTATTTCCCTTCTGCTGCCTCCCAGGCCCTCCACATTTAGGGCCCAGGCACCCGGGTCTCCCCCAGCAGCGGGAGCCTCTCCCTCTTCAACCAAGAAGGGGCCTAACTCTTTATTTCCTTTCTGCTGCCTCCCCGGCCCTCCACATTTAGGGCCCAGGCACCCGGGTCTCACCCAGCAGCGGCAGCCTCTCCCTCTTCCACCAAGAAGGGGCCTAACTTTTTATTTCCCTTCTGCTGCCTCCCCGGCCATCCACATTTAGGGCCCAGGCACCCGGGTCTCACCCAGCAGCGGGAGCCTCTCCCTCTTCAACCAAGAAGGGGCCTAACTTTTTATTTCCCTTCTGCTGCCTCCCCGGCCCTCCACATTTAGGGCCCAGGCACCCGGGTCTCACCCAGCAGCAGGAGCCTCTCCCTCTTCAACCAAGAAGGGGCCTAACTTTTTATTTCCCTTCTGCTGCCTCCCCGGCCCTCCACATTTAGGGCCCAGGCACCCGGGTCTCACCCAGCAGCGGGAGCCTCTCCCTCTTCAACCAAGAAGGAGCCTAACTCTTTATTTCCTTTCTGCTGCCTCCCAGGCCCTCCACATTTAGGGCCCAGGCACCCGGGTCTCACCCAGCAGCAGGAGCCTCTCCTCCTTCAACCAAGAAGGAGCCTAACTTTTTATTTCCTTTCTGCTGCCTCCCAGGCCCTCCACATTTAGGGCCCAGGCACCCGGGTCTCACCCAGCAGCAGGAGCCTCTCCTCCTTCAACCAAGAAGGAGCCTAACTGACCTTTTCCCCCTCAGGATCGGCTCTCAATTCCGGCTCCACCCCTTATTTTTCCCGCCCTTTCTTGGCCCGGGGCAGCTGGGAGTTGTAGTCCAGGAAGAAGGGCATCCCACACCAAGACTCCTGCAGGCCCCTCCCTGGCCCCACAGCCCATCAGACCTCATGGGGAACATTTCCTCCCCTTTCTTTAAAGACAAATTAACAGCAACTGGCACTCATCTCACCCTTGGTAACCATTTCGTTACAGGGGGCATGAATGCGGATGGCTTCTTCTAAGCAAAGTTCCTCTTCCCCTAGCAGGCTGAGGTCCACAAGAGCCAAACCGTGGCACCTGTTCTGCACACACACACCCCGCCGTGCAAGCGGCAGCCTTTAAAATACTGAAAGAGGGCCATCATGTCTCCTCCACCTCCTCTTCTCCAAACTGAGGGACCTGGGAAAGTACAGTTAGGAGAAGAGGGGGTTGAGGGGAGACATGATGGCTCTCTTGAATTATTTAAAGGGCTGTCACTTAGAGGAGGGAAGGGAGCTGTTCCTCTTGGCAGCCGAGGAGAGGACTTGAAACAAGGGCTTTAAACTACAGGAAGGAAGGTGCCAGCTGGGCATTAGGGAAAACTTCTTCTCGTTAAAGAGTCGTTCAGCAGTAGAATTATGACTGCCTGGGGATGTGGTGGGCTCCCCCTCCTCGGCTGCCTTCAAGGAGCAGTTGGGCCCATACTTATGCTTCAGGGTGTTTCTGCATTGTGGACTAGCTGGTCTGTAAGGACCCTTCCAACTCTACGATTCTATCTGATTGTATGCATTCAGACAAAACTTCAGATGAAAAGGGGGCCTATGAAATGCCTCCAGAAAGACCACGGGCAAGGCATAAAGACTGATGGGACATTTATTTTAGAGTGCTCTGTGTGCCAGTTCAGCCTGGCAAAGAATTAAGACACCAAACGGTGATCTACAAAGAAAAATTAGTTTTACTGTTTAAAGCCCAGGCACATATTACCTCTTCCAGGCTCATATGTTTAAAGAACCAACGGGACTAATTGTTTGCAGAATAGAAGAGCCAAAAAGGTTAATACCTGATGTGTTTCCCAGAATGCACGGCACCTGACAAGCTTGAGTGACAGGTGAATCATACAAACATTGCAAAAGCCAAGGCCGTATTTCTGTTATACTTCTGGGAAGAAGCTCATCCGAGGGTAAATCTTAATCATCATAACCAAAACGAGAGGATGTTTTCACTTTGCTCCAAGGCCTTCCTCCCCTGCCCTGAGACCTGCAGTTCTAATCTCAGCAGGAAGATTTTGACAGGAGAGCAAGGTTACCTTACTTGACTGTGTGCTTTCAGCTTGGGTGTACGCTCATAATGGGATTTTTGAAAAGCGGTCTAAAAACTCCTTTAACAAAGGACCTGGCATTAGTCTGATGCTGCGGTTTGCCTGTGGCACTTGCCAGGTGCAGGTAGCCTTTTGTTCTGAGGAGGAAGCGTGGGCCGCACCTGGCTCATAACCACTAGCTGTCCTGTCTTATTTTTCTTAAAGCTGCTTGTGAGAGTGGCCACACCACGGTGGCGCTGAGTTCCATAGACCAGTTGCTCAGTTTGCCAGGAAGGGGTTGCCTTTATTTTGCTGCAGCAGCGTTTCCCTCTCCTGGTGATGCTTTCGGTGTTCTGAATCCGCTTAATGCCGTCTGTTGGACTGGGGGGGGGGGGGCTCTGAGTCCGGGCACCCACTTCTCCATCCAGAGTCCCCCTGGCTTCGTAGTCGTGTTGGCCTCTCGATGATCCAGGCTCTGCTATCTCAGCGGTGTGTTTTGTTTTTGTTTCTCCCCCGCCCACAGCAAGCAGCCTTCTACCCAGCAGCCTGACCTAGCAATGCTGGAGTGGGCTGGTGCAGAGGGGCCGAAGGAAGGATCCCTGGGAAGATGGAGCCATGGAGAAACTTCCGCCCTGGGCCAGCCCTCCAGGGCACAGGCTGCAGATGGAGCTGGTGCCCGCAGGTCCTGCCTGGCTCCCCACCACCCCCTACCCTGGCGGCTCTTCTCACCTGCCGTGGAAAAGAGAAACTGCTTCCTTGCTGACTGCGACTCTGGCTCAGGCCACCTCCAGCTCCTTTGGGCTCTTGCACTTGGGGAGGTCAGCAACAGCCCCCAAGGATTCTTCCAGCAGAGAACTGAGCCCTCCTGGGGCCTGGGGTCACTTGCACACACCCCACACCCCTCTGGTCCTGTGTTGCTTGGAGACTGTGCCTCTGATGTGTTCAGCCAAGCATCTTGCTGCAACAATGGCAGGAGTGACTGTGGGGGCAGCAACAGCCCCCCTCCACTTACTTGGCTCTGACCACTTTCTCCCCTTAGACCCCCCCTTTCACTTTTGCATGAAGGCGCAGCTTCTCTCCCCCCCCCCCCCCCCGCTTTTCTGGTTCCTGAGGCAGACTTGCAACCAGAGGCCTGCCTTCCCGGTGCTACAGGCACCCTCGGCTGATGCCCGTGTCCTCAGCAGGTGATCTCCTAGGGAAGGTCTTCGTGCAGTGGCACCTGGGAGCCCCTCAGCAGTCGGTGTGGCTCCATCCAGTGTTCTCCCAGGGAGCCCATTTGGGGCCGGGATCTCCTGCTGTGCTTCCTCCCAGTGACCCTGGCACTGCCCCTGCAAGCCCCCCTCATGCTCCTGGATCTCCCAGGAGTGTGCCTGCAGCGGGGGGCCAGGGCCTCCTTTCCCCTGCCCAGTCAACACAGGGGCGGTTGAATGCCCCTGACTCAGAGAAGCCTCTCCCAGGTGGGGCCACACTGCAAGGGGGAGGACACTGCTTGAGGTGGAAGGAGGCACAAGACCCCCCCCCCCCCACACACACACCCCGCACGGGCTTGAGGCTCAGCTTTTGGGTGAAGCTGGCCCTTTAATCCTGACATTGAGCTTTGCTGGATTTCCTCCCTCGCCACTGGAAGCTGGGTGGGGGTGGGGGGCTGGATTCCTGCATGTCCCATTTCCCCGCTCAGAGCGCCCCAGGCTCTCCCCTCGTGGGGGCTGCTTTCTGCTGCAAAAACAAATCCTCCCCCACCCCACTGTACATAGCAGGGGACCGAATAAAACGTGGAATGCGCGCCTGGTGTGTTGCTGCTGCGCCATGCCGACTTTCCGCCCAGGGCAGCGACATCAAGACATTGAAAACGCTGAAGCCGCATTACCGGGCCGGGGGGGGGGGGGGGTATTCAAACAGTTCAATCAACCAGACAGGCGCACGGAAAACCCGACACGACCGGGAAGGGGGCGACGCGGACTCGGAGAAGGGATGCAAACCCCCGGCCTCCCTTCCAAAGCCGGCGGCCTCGGCTTCACGGGACAGGCGTTCTGGACGTGCGCAGAGGCGCCTCCGCTTTCCTGGCAGTCCACGGCGGGGTTCCGCTTCGGGGGCTGGTTCGGAGCCCCTTTAAGTGGAGCAGGGGTCGGCAGCGCCCGGCGGGGGAAAGGCGAGGCGCGTTTCCTTTGGCCGCCTTTTTAGGCGCCGGGGTAACTCCCCGGGAAAGGGAATTGCCGGCCTGGCTTAGCGGGCCTCACCGCTGAGTGCGCGCTCCCCTTCCAAGCCTGCTTCCTAAGCCCCGCACCCTCCGCCTTGGGGACCAGGCGCTTGTTCTTCCTTTGCCAGGTGAGCGCCTTTCTCAGGGGCGGGCGAGAAGCCCCCACCACCCCTTTGGGCTTGTATCTGAAAGGACAAGCTGCGCCCTGCCTGGACCGCCAGGTTTCCGGGGGGGTGGGTGGGGGGGTCGGCCAGGCCGCTTTGCTCTGCAGGCAGCAGTGGGACCAGGGGGACCCGCAAGGCGGGCGGGCTGGGCGCCCGGGAGGGGCATCTGCCAGGAGGCGAGCGGGCCCGGCCGGCTTTCCTATGCCGCCAGCCTCGGTGACCCTGGAAGCGCGCAGGCTCCGCCCGGGCCGGACCGGGCATGGGGGGGCGCCTCCCCCGCCCGCCCTCGCCCTCTTCCCCTTCGCAGAACCCGGCCTGCCCAGCGCCCATGGCGCTTCTCCGCCGAAAGCGCGCCCGCTCCAGGTCCCCGCCCCGAGCGGAGGCGCGCGTCCTGCCCGCCAGCCCCGCCATACAAGCAGCCGGCAAGAGAAGCTGCGCGAGAGGCGCGTCCCGCCCCCCCCCCGCGGCGGATTCCGCGGGAGGTGCGCAGGGCGGAGCTGGCTGCAGGGCCCGGCGACGGTCCTCGTGCCCGAGCCGCTGCCTCCGCCGGGGGCTTCCCTCCCGAGCCCGGCCGAGGTCCAGGCCCAGGCCCGGCGGCCGCCGCTCCCGGAGCTCAGGTGGAGCGGGCGGGCGATGTTCTTGGCTGAGCAGGGCCGCGGGAAGGGCCGGAGCCGCCGGTTGCGGGGCTCTCGGTCCCGGGCAGGGGCCCGAGGCTCTGCTGGTCCTGCAGCCCCCCTTGCCCTTGCCCTGCTTGGGGGGGGGCGGCGGTTGCTGCTTCTCCCCAGAGCTGAAAGGAACCCCCGCCCAGCACTTGGGGCAGCCCCAGATTGGCCTTGGAAATGCGTGTGGGGACATTTTTCTCAGCCCCTTCTGTGTTCTTCCGAGAACTGCCTTCCAGTTCCTCGATGCTGCTGGCTTTTCTGAGCAGAGACCTCTTTTGTCCTTAATCCTCCTATTACGGAAGGACATTTTTGGGAAGGCTTTACAAAGCCAGGGAAGTCAAGCACTTCCGAACCTGTCTTAAAAGCAGTTCTGAAAGGAGCTGTGGGGGCTCCCTGGACTCCCAGCAAATTCTGCTGTTTCCAGTGGGGGGCACAGCTGGGCATCACTTGTCCAGCATGGCACAGATGGGGGCACGGAGTGCTCTCCTGGGCCCTCTCTGGCGGCCCACCTTCTGCAGTGGCCCCTGTTAGGCTTCCACTAAGCCTGCCTAAAGGCTACTGGCACAATGGAGGCAGGTTGCGTGTCATTTGGCTACCGTCGGGAGCCCCCACAGTAGGACGCCCACATCTCCTTGTCTCTAGAACGCTGCAAACTGCTTTGGGGAAAGGGCCGGAGGGGGCAAGCAGGTCGAAGAGAGAGTCAACGTACGTCCAGACCCGTGAGTGTGGGGAAACAGGCTTCACTCCAGTGCTGCCTGCCTCTCTTCTGCTCTTGTTCCGTAAGTGGTAGAGGGACTACACTTACAATAATAATAATAATAATAAATAATAATATTGTCTTCTCTGGGCACTCCCGCCTTCTGCAGTGAGGCGGACACAGACGGCAGCACGCTTGGTCTGTGGCATTCTGTTTGTGGGACTCTCGCCGTCTCGATGCCTGCCTGGCGGCCGCGTGAGCACTTCTGGGTTTGAGCCAGCTGTGCTTTTTCTTGTGGGGTGTTTGGAGGACTTGTGTGGTTCTAAATAGACGCATCCATATTTGATGTGACGCCCCTCCCAAAGCAGGCGAGTGGCTTTGAGTGTTTCTGCCGGGGGGGGCTCTTCCTCTCTCTGCCCTCCTCCCACAGAGCCCCTCTTCCCGGACTACTGGGTGAAGCAAGTGGCTGAACATAAGGCCTTCAGGCTGAACGCCAGCCTGCCCATTGCTGGGCTCTTCCCCTCCTCTCTGCTGAGCAGGGCTTCGCAGGCTTCTCAGCGGGACTACAGCTGTGGCAGGAGCTCCCTGAAGTGAAGAGCCGAGGTCTGCTGGACAGGAGCGCGCCAGAGCCGCACCCCCGCTTGCAGGAGGTACCTGCCCGTGAGGGCCTGGGCACGGCAGCAGCCGCTATGCCTCTGCCAGGGTGGGGTCTGGCAGAGACCTGGATTCCCTACTTGGCCTGAACGTCACTGGGTGGCTTTAGGCCAGCCGTGTGATCTCAACCCAATCTACCTGCCGGGGGTGTGGGGAAGGTAAGGCAAAGGGGTAAAGAGCTATGGATGCTGTCCTGGGCACATGCCAGGAAGATAGGGACGGAAACATGGAGCAGGGGAATGGAAACTGGCTGAGTGGTATGCAGAAGAGCGGCGCTCCATCCTCGGCCCAGTCTTGCCTCTGCTGTACACTCACGGGGAGGGGGTTGGCAGCCCCCACACCCGCATCGGTCTTCACTGTGGATACAATAATACTGGTTTACCCTAAAAAGTTCTTGTAAAGTTTATAAGGCAAGACAATACACTGAAGAGCATGAGATAAACACTAAGGTGGTACCTAACTTAGTTGACCCCACAGACACTTCTAGGACTTTAAGAACAGGGAGTGGGCATTACCACACCTGGCTGCCCGAGGGGCTGTTTCCAGTCACAAATGACTGGGAGTTTCACAGACTGTGCAGAGGCTCCAAGCCAAGCAATTCCCTAGGCTGAGGCCGTTGGCTTTGAATGTTCCTTGCCAATGCAAGGGTGTTGCTTCCGGGGCTCCAGCTTCCCGCTCCAGTGAAGTGGAAGAAAGGGGGGGCTGGCTCTGTGCTTGGGGGTGGGTGGGGTGGGGCGGGGTCAAGCACAAGGGGATTGGGAACAGACGGGAGGGCATATCTGTGCGGGCATCTCCAGCCCCCGGGGGTTCTTGTCCCATGGCTGTGCGTGGAACTCTGGGCTCACCACAAGAGAGGAGGAAGCGGAAGGCCCCTGGAGCAGGTGGTTTCAGGCGGGCAGCAACCTCACTCCCTAGGCGGAGAATAACATTTAAGCCCAGTATCCAACAGAAGAGCGACAAAGAATTCCAAGGGGTAAGTTTTCCAGCATGGGGGCTCATTTTGATCTTTAAGGTGCTGCTGGACTTGGATCTTGTTCTGCTGGTGCCAATGAAAGGATCATTCTGTGCCAGAGAGCTTCTTCTCCAAAGCAAATTTTATTTTATTTATTTATGTCATCCCGCCTTTCTCACTGAGACTCAAGGTGGATTACATAGTGTGAGGTTAGTACAATCAGCAGCAAAGAGCCAAAACTGAGTATTTTGGGTCCCCCTGGAGAGCCTGGGTGAGGCCCTGGATCCCAGCAGCCAGGCTCCGTGCCGTTACTGGTGCCCATTTTTAGGGGGACGAATCCTCTTCTAAGGCTAAGCAGCACGCAGCCCGATGGCAGGTCTTGGCTAGCTAGCAAAGGAGCTAACGGGGCCCTTGTCAGGAAGGAAGCCTGACTCAGCTGGAGCCACTTGGTGTCGCGATCAGGCTGCGCATGATCCCGAAGAGAAGCGTGTGACATGCAGCTGTGCTCTGTTTTTGAGGCCCAGGCTGGGCTCCAGGGCTGCTGGCCTCTTGGCTGCTTGGGCTGGCTTCAGTGGGTGTGCATGGCAGGTGGCCGATCTAGGCCGGCCTTGCGGAGAGGCAGTTGGGCGCTGGGTCTGACATCTGCTGTGCCTTTGCCTCTGTGGCAGGCCATGTTTGAGGCCATCACTTCGGAGGCAGGAAGGGGCCTGGCCGAGCCTGACCGGGCCAAGGGCGGGGGATCGGGCCCCTCGGCATGCACGGGTCGGTGGTGGCACATCCTCTGTTCCCATTGGTGGAGTGGGAGGCTCCGGCTCCGTATCTGCCACCTGCCACCACCGTTCCCAGGTCGTGTGTGAATGCAACACAAACGGGGGGCGCGTGAGGCAGGGGGAGGAGCTGGCGATGCTGGAGAAGCCGCTGGACTTCACCAGAGGGTGCACGTGAGTCTGGGGCCGGGGCGTGGGGCTGCCCTTGGTAGCAGGGGTCGTCTCGTGCAGCCCTTCCAGCCCCCTGGGGCACAGCTGTGAGGGGCCCCTGCTTCCTGAGGAGTGATGTGACTGGGGGAGGGTCCTTCGGATTTAGAAACGGCGGGTGCTGTTGAGGGCCCCCTTTTCTTCAAGGCCCAAGCAGATGCCTGAGAGTGGGCAGCTGGAGACTTCACCCTGCCTCCGGGCTGGGCTGGGCACCCCCAACCAGCTTTGCTCTTGGCGGAGGCTCAGTGCAAACTGCCCCCCCCCCACATTTCTGTGTGATGTTGTGCCTGGGGGAGGGGAGGCGCCTGGGGGCCAGGGCCTCTGGAGCTCTTGGTCACTTGTGGGCAAAGTTGCATCAGCAGAGGGAGCCCCGCTTACGGAGGAGTGGCTTGCCGGAATATTTCCCCTCTTTCATTGAAACTGAGGAAGCGGCCAGCAAGACAGTGTGTGGAAGGTCTATGGTCGGACGATCGCCAGGAAAGCTAAAGAGAGCCTCCATGTATAGATATACAGTGTATCTCAAGAGGCCAGAAGCTGCGGGACAAACTGGAGGGGCACAGGCACCTTCCTGCCTCCGCAAAGCCTGCAAGCAGAGCGTTGGGCTGTCCTTCGTTGGAAACAAGAGGTTGGGCTCAGTGGCCCCTTGGTCTGATCCAGGAGGGCCCCTCTGGTCTGCTGGAGCCTCCCCCATAGACAGGAGGGACTTGGGGCTGCCCCCCTCTGAGGGGAAGGATTGGCATGGGCTATTCATCCGGGCAACCCACCCGCCCACTGCAAAAAGACAGCCCCCCTTCTAGGCCTGCCTGAGCAGATCGGAGAGAACTGGTGCGTTTAAAGGAGGGGGTGAAGTGGGGTGGGGTGGGATGGAAGGTGTAACGAAATGGGTTCTCCAGGGGTGAAATGAGAGCCAGTCGCTGTTAATCTGTCTTTGAAGAAGGGGAGGAAATGTTTCCCCTGAGGCTTGATGGGCTGTGGGGCCAGGGAGGGGCCTGCAGGAGTCTTGGTGTGGGACGCCCTTCTTCCTGGACTACAACTCCCAGCTGCCCCTGGCCAAGAAAGGGCGGGGAAAAATAAGGGGTGGGGCCTGAATGGAGGGACTCAGCCGATCCAGAGGGGGAAAAGGTCAGTTAGGCTCCTACTTGGTTGAGGAAGGAGAGGCTCCCGCTGCTGGGGGAGACCCGGGTGCCTGGGCCCTAAATGTGGAGGGCCTGGGAGGCAGCAGAAAGGAAATAAAAAGTTAGGCTCCTCCTTGGTTGAAGAGGGAGAGGCTCCTGCTGCTGGTTGAGACCCGGGTGCCTGGGCCCTAAGTGTGGAGGGCCTGGGAGGCAGCAGAAAGGAAATAAAAAGTTAGGCTCCTTCTTGGTTGAAGAGGGAGAGGCTCCTGCTGCTGGGTGAGACCCGGGTGCCTGGGCCCTAAGTGTGGAGGGCCTGGGAGGCAGCAGGAAGGGAATAAAGAGTTAGGGTCCTTCTTGGTTGAAGAGGGAGAGGCTCCTGCTGCCGGGTGAGACCCGGGTGCCTGGGCCCTAAATGTGGAGGGCCGGGGAGGCAGCAGAAAGGAAATAAAGAGTTAGGCTCCTTCTTGGTTGAAGGAGGAGAGGCTCCTGCTGCTGGGTGAGACCCGGGTGCCTGGGCCCTAAGTGTGGAGGGCCTGGGAGGCAGCAGAGAGGGAATAAAGAGTTAGGCTCCTTCTTGGTTGAAGGAGGAGAGGCTCCCGCTGCTGGGTGAGACCCGGGTGCCTGGGCCCTAAGTGTGGAGGGCCTGGGAGGCAGCAGGAAGGGAATAAAGAGAGTCACCCTTCTTGGTTGAAGAGGGAGAGGCTCCTGCTGCTGGGTGAGACCCGGGTGCCTGGGCCCTAAATGTGGAGGGCCGCGGAGGCAGCAGAACGGAAATAAAAGGGAGTCACCTTCTTCCCTGAGACCCCCACCAGCCCCTAAAGGCAGAGCAGGGAACAGTGTGGTAGGGAAAGCAGACAGCAGGTTCTCCTCAGTTTGATTTTCTGCCCTGTGAGCATTGAACAGGGCGGGGGGGGGTCTACCCCTATGTGTGGTGCCTTTACCTGCTTTGTATACAGTGCTCTGTATGTAGTTATTAAATTATACTTTTTTGGAATATAAAGGACCTTGTGGTGTTCTGAGTACGTAAGCTCCCCCACTTGGCACACTACAGGAAGGGAGGGAGCCCAGGAGAACCTGATCAGGCCAGACCTTGGTGGGTTGCCAATTCTCCAGGGCCCACCCAAAGATTGGGGAATTCACTTCCCAGTAGGGAAATTCAGCCAGAGGGGTCTCACTGCCCCTCAGTCAGGCGGTGTACAATTCAGTGAGTGGTGGCAGCGACGAAGAGTGTGAGCCACGCCCACCAGGGACAGTGGGAGGCGGATAGCGGGGCTAGCAGGCCACTGACGGCTCAGTTGCCTGGACTGAGAGCCAGCGCCCGTTCTGCCTCAGAAGGGCTCTGGTTTTCCAGGGCCCTCTTCCTTCAGCAGCCCTGGCGGTGGCAGGCCAAAAACCGGACATGCCCAAAAGCCCAGTGGAAAGTGCCCACCGGATCGGTCCTGGACAGGCGTCTGCCAGGGTGTGGGCCAGCTGGGAGCTGCTCCTTGGTCTGCCTGGCATGGAGGGCACTGAGTGCAGCTGGCTGCTGCTGCCAGGCCCTCCCGCTGATCCGCTGGGGACGCTGGCTCTCCACCAGGGAGCCCTCTGGCAAGGGCTGCTCCCCGCAGGGGCCGTGAGCGACCGGACTTCTCGTGTGACTCTGAAGGCTGTCCACCTGTATCTCTTCAGTGACTTGCTGCCGGTCTCGCACCACAAGGAGCAGGTGCCTCTCCATGAAAGGAGGGAGGGCGGCAACACAGTGCTTGCCCCATTGCTGAGCTGCTCTTGGCTCAGTCTGAAGAGGAAAGTTTCTGGGCATTGCCGAGGAAAAGATGCCCATTGAAGTTGGCATTGGTAGCTCAGAAGGTCTCGGAGCAGCTGCCTTTATCCCGTTCCAGCTGGCTAGCAGGAGGGAGGCCTCGGGCAGAGGCTTTGTTTCGGGATCAGGAACAATGATGCTGCCTCCTCCATTCCTCTGCAGGGACTATGCTTTTCTGTGAAGGACTATGCTTGGACCTGCCACGTCAAGGCTGAGCTCCTCCAAGGCAAGCCACGGGGCCTCCCCGACTCGACCTTCTGCCTCTCCATCTCCCAGAACCATGTGGGGGGCAGCACCCTGCTTCTCCTCAAGGCAGCCAGCGAGTGTTGCCAGCTCAGCCCTTGCAAGGCGGGGCCCAGTGAGTTCCCTGCTGCAGCCACTGCCCTCCAGAAGTCTGGCTGTTTCTGGCTGCTGTCCACTCAAGAGGAGTAGCCAAGTGGGCTGGTGAACAGGGGCACAGCATGCCTCATCATTTCCTAGGCCTGGGGCACCTTCTGACACTTTGAAGAACCAGGAGCCAGAGGGCTGCCCTTCCCCCTGTAGTTTGCCTGGAAGGTCCAGCCCTAGTGGGAAATGTTGAGCCAAGGCAGCCTGGCTGATTTGGAAGGAGGGGTTGAAATGCTTTGGCCCTGCCCAGAACAGTTACCTCCGGAGAAGCTGTTGCCCTCTTCTCCCACAGGCAAAAGTACAGACAAAACCAGGGCTGCGAAGTGAAAACTCAATGAATACACATTAAGAACACTCAAATTATCAAAAATATAGTTATAATGTGTATATACAAAATAATCCAAGTGCTAAAGTAATCAAGATGTGAGTATTACAACAACCATCCCAGTAAATACATCACAAAAGTGCTCACTGGCACAAAACACTAAAGCGGGGTGGGGGGAGGGGTGTGCACGCAGGCACCTCCTAAGAATTATACAACCTAAAGGCAGCAATACTCAATTACAACAATACAAGGGTGCACACTGGCACTTCCATTCAATTGGGCAGCCATGAAACGGTTTACAAGGAATACCGTCCACAGCAAAAACATTTAAAGGGCGAAAATGTCCAATAACATCAAGCTGCAGTTGAAGAAAAGAGGCTGTGAAGAGCTGAAGGGGTCCAACGCCAAGTCAGCAAATTCAGCCACCTCATCAGCCACAGGACGGGATTTGCCAGCACACGTAGTATTAGCCCGTTTCGTGAATGGATCACTTCTTCAGCAGGCACATGTAGTTAGATCCCTGTGGAACAGTTTCGCATACTCTCTTAGTGACGCCGTCAATTAGTCACAGACGCTGTCACTTCAGCTCTTGTATAATTGTATAATTCTTAGGAGGTGCCTGCGTGCACCCCTTCTTTACTGTTTTGTGCCAGTGAGCACTTTTGTGATGTATTTACTGGGACGGTTGTTGTAATACTCACATCTTGATCACTTTAGCACTTGGATTATTTTGTATATACACATAACTATATTTTTGATAATTTGAGTGTTCTTAATGTGTATTCATTTGAGTTTTCACTTCACAGCCCTGGTTTTGTCTGTAATTTTGCTTGTGCTTGCACTGGGGTGGTCCCTATTTTTGCTTTCTCTTCTCCCACAGGGCAAAAGAATTGCCTTCCTTCTGGCTCTCCAAATGGGTGCCAAGCCAGCAGGAGCAGGCAGACCTTTGTGCCACACTGCATGTGCCACATAAGACTGCATTGTAGCGGTGGTAGGTGGTTCAGCGGCTGCTTTGGAGACGGTCTTGTCCAAATGCCTGACTCCATTCGCCCCTCTCTCTCCTTTGCCAGGGGCCAACGACAGGAGTGGATTTCTCAGCTGGCCAAGCAACATCCCAGGACTCCTGAGGGGGAGAGCCCAAGAAACGGGGGGACGGGGATTGCCTTGGGTGCGCCTGAGCCCTAGGCATGCCTGCTTTGGAGCCTCCTGCCTCCCCTGGCTGGCAACAGGGCTGCCTACCTCCAACTCCAGGGAAGGGAGGCAGCCTGAAGTGTCCAGGGCTGCTGGGGCCATCTGCACAGTGGAGTCTGGAGGCTCAGCTTGTGGGCCCCAGCCCAGCCCTGCCCTGCCCGCCGCTGGCTCCTTGGTTTCCTTTTCCGGGCAAGCCCTGCTCTGTCTCCACCTGTTGCAACTGCAGTGCCCCAGTTGGCAGCAAGGGCAATTTCTGCTTCTCTTCTGATTGGCACTTTGCCTGTGGGATGGTGAAAGAGCCCTCGAGCAGTGGCCGGCGGTGGTCTCATGGAAGCCATTCATTCAGCTTTCTCGGTAGGGCTGGTGGTGTGTGCACAGATGCCGGTTCCAAACAGTCCCTTGCATAGGGAGGCTCCTGGGTGCCCCTTAAGGGCGGACTGGGCCCCACTTCCCTCGAGGGGGCTGTGACAGCTCCCATTTCCCTCAGCCTGCTCTGTCCCCTGCAGGTGGAAGGTCCTGTCCAAACAGGTGCCCCAGAAATCCTCGGAGCGGAAGGCCTGGTCTTCTGGCAGCCTTTCCGGTCTTGCTTTGCACAACTCTGCCAGGCTCCTGGAGGGTGTGGTCTCGGCACAGCTGACAGTCGCTTGGCAAAGGCTCAGGGTTTTCCTCAGCAGGACTAGAGCCTTGCGGTTTCTCATCCTCTGCCCAAGAAAATGACAGTTCACAGGTTTCCATGTTTGGGAGTTGGGATGGACAAAAAGGATTGAAACTGGTTTTAAAGTTGCACCATCAGCATGCTTCAGAAGGTACTGGAAATCCCGACCCAGGTGTGTGTGTGGCTTTTTTGCAAGCAGCCACTGGGCGTGGGATGTGCCTAGAAGTTCTCAGAACTGGTTTTGAGTCACAGACGGCGTGTGTTGCAGCCTGCCTTGGACCTCTGTACTGTGAATGGTGATGGTTTTGTGTTTGCCTTTCAGAATAAAATATCCTGATTTGAAGAAATGGGTCGGAGGCCAAGAAGGTGAAGGCAAGGAGTAAAATGGACCAGGAGCTGGAAGTGTGTGTGTTTTAATACAAGTACACTTTCCAGCTCTGTTGCCTTCCAGGGGCATATTCAGTTCAAGCAATATCTCCCCCTATGTTTTCAAAATTACACACCAGGTTCTTGGCACTTGACAAGGGTTATTCCTAAAGGGACAACCTGTTGCATGGCCCTGTTTCTGCAGGGCACAATGGAGCAGTGCAGTGTGTGCCAGTTTTTGGATTTCACAGGACCTTTCATCTTGCACAATGAAACGTGACAAGTTTTCAGAATTCCTCACTCTGTGTAGTACCAGTAAGTCAACAAAATTTAAAATAAAAAGTGTACAAGGCGTTCCTCATCCTTCCTTAAATATAAAAGATAAAATACAATTTCTAAGATTCTTACAAACCATTTTCACTGTACCCAGTCTGAGAGACTCAGGATTATGGCCACTTTTATATGGACCCAATTATGCGAGCCTCAGGGGACTTCATTAAGCCATCTAATTTGTCTTGTCTGGAGGTGTGATGCACCTCTGAGCACAGAATGACAGTTTGCCAGCGAATGCTAATTTCACTCTGTGTTCTGCTTGTACTAAAATTTACTGTGAGCATGAAACTATTCATCCATAAACTAGGTTGGGACAATGAGTACAATGCTGAAACAGTCAGGTGCAGATTTGAAAAGTCGAAAGCAAATTCTCAAGCCTACTTTGTTCAGTATTCACTAAAAGTTTGTGACAGCTGTGAATCCCATCCTAAAACAATGTAATTAGTAGTTACACATAATGGAAGATGAAAGAGTTCAGATGTCACTACATATAAGCAAAGTGATGAAGTAGGATAAATATGGTAAAAACGAACTCGGTGAGTAATAGTCTCAGGTTAAAATGTAATGGGTTTGTGTGTCTTCCCATATGAAGAATTCCCAGTATGATCTCCACATATATGAAGAAGCAAGCTCTAATTCACAAAAGCTTGTATTGAAATAAATGCTGTTAGTCTTCGGGGTGGCTAAATTTTGTGCGATGGTGATCAAATTACGCAACAGACACCAACTAGGCGTATCTGGGCTTTAATTCAGACCACTTTAGGAGGTTACCATATAGTGGCTGTTTAAGATCTCTGCTTTCTAATTTTTAAGTGTTTATGCAGGGCTATATTTGTATTTATGATAATTGTTGTAAGATATGTGATATATGCTAATTAGATTTTTTAATATTTATATTTGTACTATTTTAACTGAAGTTTTAACTTGTATAATGCTTAACGAATAAGGGAACGTCTCATTTTAATAGTTTAAAGCAGGTGCTGAACCGAAATAAATACATACATACATACAGTCTTCGGGGTGCCACTAGACTTTGTTTCATTTTGCCGTCAAAGACGAATGCCGCCACTCCTTGGCTAGCACCATCAGGCGGCTCTCCCCTTCCTGAACACCAGGGGGCAGTGGAGCCCTGCTTCTGGCCTGGGGCAGGAAGGGGCCGCTGACTCGGCCGCGCTCATGCCCTGGAAATCTGATTGGTCTTTAAGGTGCTGCTGGGCCCAAATCTTACCTAGGAAAATAGCAAGTAATCTCTCTGCCGCTGAGCCCAACAAGACTGCAGGGTTCTCGGAGAGTTGAGCATCTGCTGAGAGGAGGAACAGGCTGCCTCTCCGGGGACTGGCTGGCGAAGCAGGAATCGGTGCCTGTAGAAGGAAGGTCGTAGGTGCAGAGGAGTCGGCCGTGTGAGTCTGTGGTAGCAAAATCAAAAAGAGTCCAGTAGCACCTTTAAGACTAACCAATTTTATTGTAGCATAAGCTTTCGAGAATCACACTTCTCTTCGTCAGATGCATGGTACAGAGACTGACGAAGAGAACTTGATTCTCGAAAGCTTATGCTACAATAAAATTGGTTAGTCTTAAAGGTGCTACTGGACTCTTTTTGTAGAAGGAAGAGAGCTGTGGTCCTCGAAAGCTTATGCTACAGTAAAGTTGATTAGTCTTAAAGGTGCTACTGGATTCTTTTTGATTTTGCTACTACAGACTAACACGGCTAACTCCTCTGCAAGTAGAAGGGGCCGGCCGGTGTCCTGGCCGGCCCTTTGGAGCTGGCTGTAGAATCGCTGTCCCCTCCCCTGCTCTGGCCCATTTGGCAAGATGCTAAGGCTCGCCGGTTGTGTGCTGCAGTCTTCACCTGCCTTTACCTCATGCCCAGCCAGTGAGGGACTTCGGAGAATTAATTACCCTTCCCTCCCCGGAGGATTCGGGAGGGTGAGCATCCTGGGCACAGCTAGGCCAGCGGACAGGCTCTCTGCCTGCCTGCTCTGAGATGCCCAGAGGGACGGCCAAAGCTTTTTTCTCATTGGACCCCCCCCCCCCGCTCGGCCCCATCCAGCAAGGCTGTGTCCAGCATGCTCTGCGAGACTGCAGGGAGCCCCGAGTTCCACGCTGCTCCCACGCACCACCTCTAGGGACTACTTGGATGGCTGGGCTGGCTGGATCAGTGCATGCGCCACATTTGCACCCGAGTGTCCTGCAAGCTCAGCTGCCAGCAGGTTGCAAGGTCTTTCCCTCCTTCCAGGACTTAGAATAAATGTGAGTCCCCCCCGCCCGCCCGCGCGCCCCCACGCGTCATCTCCTGCTGCTCCCACGTGGAGGCGCTCCCTGTCTTCTGCGCCTGGAGCGGCTCTCCCGCACCCCCATATCCTCCCCTTCCATCTCCGCTGCTTGAGACAGCACGGACCGGCACCAGGGCCAGGGGGGCACTAGGCCCTGTACATCTCCCAGGCCCTGAGGCCCCCAGGCAATTGCATCGGAATGGCCACGTACGTTTTCTCTTGTGGCGGCCGACGGGAAGCAGGCCGCTCGCCTCTCTCGGCGTCTTTGAGTATTCCACCATTTGCAGCCCCCCACCCCCACCCCTTCTTTGCCTTCCTTTCCGGAGCCGGCTGTGCCATTCCTCAACACCACCCACTCGCTGGCCATGCCCTGTGTGGCTGCTGAAGGCAAAGAGGAGCCAGCCCCCTTGGCTCGCCCCTGCCCATGGTTGTTCCTCGGCGGGTGAAGGCGAGGCAGGCAAAGGGAGAGAGGTGGGTGCCAGTCGCTCCTTGCAAGACCCCACAAGCGCCTGGCCTCTGAGCTGGCCCTGGGCGGGGCATTTGGCCCAGACGCCTGCCCTGATGGGGCCACATCTGGGGTGCTGCTGGCCATCTTGTTCAGCCCAGCAAGCTGCCTTGGAGGTTGCTGCCTCTGCACAGGTGACGCCTCTTCCCTGCCCTAGACGGGTCTCCCTTCTGAAGCCCTCCAAGCCAGGGGGCTCTGCTGCCCCCCACCGCGTCCCTGGGGAAGAGGAGGCCCCCACGGCCGCCTCTCCCGCCTCCACTGCTCCGGCGCTCCAGAAGCTGCCCTTCGGGGCCGTGACCTCGGGAGGGTTTTGCTCACTCCCTTCGGCACCGTTTCCAGCTCGACGGTGTCTGGCCTGAGACGGGGCCCGGGGCTGCTGGTGAAGCGGGCTGGCAGGGAGCCGAGGCGGAAGCCCTCCTGCCCTTCGGCTGCTTGCAAGAGGGGAGAGGGGGGCGCGCGCCTGCCGGCTCGGCCGGGCACGCAACCCCTCCCCTCCCCTCCCCTCCCGCGGCACCGGTGGGTGGAGCCAGGAGGGGGCGGGGGCGGGGCAGCTGCGCGCCCGACGGGGCCGTCCCGTCGTGGGACCTCCTCCGTGCGGTTCCCGCGAGTGGCCGGCCGGGGGCGCCCGTGGCTGGTGGCCGGCCGGGCGCGGAGGTCTCGCCGAGCTCAGCACGCCCCGGCCGGAGAACGCGCCGACCTCGGCTCCGGCTGCCCGTTCAGGCCCGAAAGCCCCGGGCTTTGGGCCTTTGTCTGCCCAGGCGAGCGGGTGAGCAATGCCTTCCGGCGGCGGCGGCGGCGACGGCGGCAGCGGGTCAGCCCGTCGCTCCCTTCGCAGCCTCCCCGGCGGGGCCGTCCCCGCAGAGCTGCCCGCGGGCCCCTGAGCTGCCGCCGCTGCCCGAGCCCGAGCCCTGCTGCGGCCTGCCAAGGCCGTCTTTGGGCCGGCGGGCCTCCCGCTCCAGGCGGAGAGCCGGCGAGCAGCTCCGGGACGCCCGCGCCGTCCAGCAGCGCCGCCACCGGCGGAGGGGAGGCGGCGGCGGCAGCGGCGGGCCCACGCACAGAGAGGCCGGGGCTTCTCCTAGCAACCCCTCGCAAACAGGCCGCCGGAAGAGGCGGAGGCCCCACGCCCCGCCGAGGAATGCGGCTGCATTCTTTCGGGGCCTGCGGCTGCCGGGCGCGGAGCGAGGGGTGGCCCGCCGCGGCCCTCGCAGCCTCGCTGGGCCGCCTCGAAGGTGCGGGCGGCGCATTCCTCGCCCGGGGCCGACCCGCGTCTTTGCCCGCGAGCAAAAGGGAGGCTTTGCAGAGGAGGCGCGAAGGCCAAACTCGGGCAACACTCGCAAGGAGCGGCCTGGGCGCTTTGTCGGAGGCCCCGCGGCGCCCCCCCCCCCCGCGCATTCCGCGGCCCGGCTCGGCCCGCCTCAGGAATCCGGCCTTTGGTTGGCCGCGGTGGCGCAATCCGGAAGCTTCCCTTTGTTTGCCCGCGCTCCCCGCCCCCCTTGCATACTTTTCCGATGAGACACTTCGGGGCGAGCTGTGCAGAGCGCGCAATAGGGGTGTTGAGTCGAGCTGACATGGATTTGGGGAGGGAAAACAGCCCGTCCCGGTTCCGTGTGACTCGGAAGGAACCCTGGTTATATTTTTCTGATAGAACGTTTCCCCCTCCCCCCGCCCAGCTAAGATTTAAGGCTGCTGTGTTTTTATTTCTGAGCATCTGTTGAACTCGCCCCATTGTTCCAGCTGCCAAGGCAAACCAGGCCTGCGACTGGCAGCTCTTTGAGCGCTTGGCTGCCCGGTTGCAAACTTGGAAAGAGGCAGGTCACTGCCAGCAGGGCTGCCCCTTTGGTCTGCAGGCGCCAGGCCTGTGCCAAGCGGGCTTCTCAAGGATGCGCCCAGAGGGGCTGTAGAGTAGCTGCTACCCCCAGGCTCAGCCCCAACACCTGTTTGGAGCCAGTACAGAATGTGCCCTGTCTCTCACTCAGGCATGTTTTTCTTTCCAACAAGCTGCCTAGGGCAGTGTACGTGGATCTCCCTTCACTATTTTATCTTTACAACAACCCTGTGAGGTAGACTAGATAACAAGAGAGAGAGCTCAAAGTCACCCCATGGGATTTCTGGGACTTGAAAATAGCCCTCCCAGCTCAGAATCTGAGCTCAGTAGGGAGGTACTGAAGTAGCAAAAGAGCTTCCAGGCCCGGGGAGGGGGGCGGGGCATTGTCAGAGGGCCCAGCTCTGTGCTGGCTGCCTTGAAGCTCTAGCCAGGACTGAAGCCCAGCTTGCCGTCAGGATCCATTGGAGGTGAAGCTGACACCAGACTGTTGAGGGGAGAGAGGTTTGTGCCTGGCTTTGGGAGCGCTTGCCCATTGCCTTTCCACTGCCTCTCCATCGAATGCGAATAGCTTCTCCCAGCAGAGATTCCCTGCCTGGCCTGAGCATGCTGAAGCCTCACCCCGAGGGGTTCCATCCAGGCAGGCCTTAAGGGCGCTGGGCATCCAGCAGACTGGCTACAGGTGCCTGCTGGGCATTTATGCTCCTGGCTACAGGAGGGAAGCGCAGAGTTGCACCGCTGTTAGAGCAGGTGCTGTGGCTGGTGGAGATGTGTCCCTTCCTGCAGATGCTACTGCCTGGGCACGAGGCAGGCACCAGCCTCTCCCAAGGTAGGCACAAACATCCGGAGCAGCGGACAGGACAGTCTTTGACAGGGGCCAATTGCCAACAGCATGGTTCATGTGCGGGGGGGGGGACGACACTTGGGTGGATTGGGACCTCCCATGTTTGTCATGCAAGTGCAGAGCCAACAATGTGGAGTCCCGGCTTTCTCCTGGCCTGCCATGGTGACCAGGAGCTTGTCTTGGCTCATGTCCACTTGTGGGTTTTGTTGCCTGGCTCTCACTCCAGGAATATGAAAATATAAGTGGCGAGCGCTTGTGAGCACCTGCTGAGCGCCTTTTTGGTCCATCCAGTCCTGGCCTGTATATCTGCTGCATGAACCTCACATTCTCAAAAACGGAGCTAGAATGTCTGCGAAGGCAAAGGAGACTCAGGACCTGCCTTGGCACCCCTGGTGTGCAAACGCCAGCTGCGTGGAGAAGGCCCTGGGAGGGGAGCTGAACATTTTGACTAGAGTTTAGCTAGGACCCCCGTCCCCCGCCCCCAGTTCCACACAAGGAACCATCACTACAAAGACCTGGAAATAACCCTTCACGTTTCACCCCCTCCCCTCCAATTTATCACCGAGGGGGAAATTGCACGGTGGCCTTGCCCAGGAGATGAAACGCCGCCTCCTGCAGAGCTGAGGTGCTGTGGCCAGTCTGGAGAAGGAGGGGCATCTTTCTGCATGTGAAAGGGCAGGAGGGGCAGCCGCTCCCCCCCCCCTCCATTCCTTGAAACCTTTTGGCCTCCAGCAGAGCTGCCCCTTCCGGAATGCCTCCCCAGCAAGGAAAGGCCCCTCCCTAATTAGGCCTCTGGATTCCCCCCCCCCAAACCCTTCTGAAGGGCACTTGATGGTTTTACAAGGGGATTGGTGGAGGGGGCCTTTTGAAGGCAGCCAAGCTGGCCAGATGCTGCACTCCTCCCAGCCCTTAGATGTCAAAGGGGTTTTGTCATGACCCGGGTCAATATCTGGACCCCAGATCTGACAGTCTGCACAGAAGGAGGCCAACTCTAAGGCCTGTGGGGTTCATTCGGGGCGCTTCCACGCAGGCTGGAAACCTGCAAGGTGGCAACGGGCCTGGGGCAGCAGGAGCCGCGCGCCGGATCCTTGTCTCGGGGAGAAAGCCAGCTCAGGACCGAGTCTGTCTGCTGGGTGCCTCTGCATGATGACACAAGGAATGTGGCCTTTGCAGCCTTGGGGGGTGGAGGGGGCAACCTGTACATTGCCCACTGCTCCTCCGGTGCCCCAGCTCTGTGGCTTCCCTGAGCAATCGCTGGGGGGGGAGGGGGGACCCTGGAACTAGCTTTACCGCAACTGGGGCCATCCGCTTCCTCACGGCCTGCTCAAAGGCTCCACTCGGCAGGAGACCTGGCCGCTCTCAGCAGGAGTTGCTTCTCTTTGCGTGTTGTCCCCCCCCCGCCCCCACAGCTCCCTGTGGAAAGAAATCCACACCTCTTGGTGATCCTCAGCGGATGCTTCTTTTAAGGTGCGCTTTTTCACACCCTAAGTGCAAAGAATTAGCCAGAGAGCAAAAATGTGCCAAGGGGGTGGGGCGTGATGGACAGTGCCAGGGGGTGGGGCCAAGGGGGACAAGTTCCCAGCATCCTGTCGAAGCCACTGAGCCCTCTGCCGTGGGTGTCAGTGCGTGGGAGGGGGCGGTCTGCATCTTCTCTGCAAAGAGGGTGGCCAACTTTTAAGCCAGTCTCTGCAGCTTTCTCCTTCGCGGCCATTTGATCCACAGCAACAGCCAGGCAATGCCATTGGCTTCCATGCCAGGAAGAGCCCCAACTGCCCGTTTCCATGGTTTCCAACTGCAAACATCTACTTTTCCCTCCCCTCCCCTCCTCTATATCTGATCAGTTTCTTCTTGCCCTCCATGCATCTGATGAAGAGAACTGTGATTCTCGAAAGCTTATGCTACAATAAAGTTGGTTAGTCTTAAAGGTGCTACTGGACTCTTTTTGATTTTGCTACTACAGACTAACACGGCTAACTCCTCTGCACCCACTCTGACTTCAGAGTCCTGCCTCCTGTTCCTAAGAGGAGCCCTGCCGGAGCAGCGCAGTGGCCCATCTTAGTCCCAGCACTCATCATGGCCAACCAGCCCCCCACCCCCCAGTAAGCAGGGTGTGGCAGCCAAGACCACTTCCCAATGTCACTTCCTGTTCACTGTGGCTAGCAGGCATGGAGGGAGTTCTCCTCCTGTCTAACTCTGCCCCCCCCCCCCGCCCCCTGAAAGCCATCCCAGATCCAGTCCTGGGCTATGTTCACTGGCGATCAATCCCTCCCGTTAATGCCTTGTTGCACAAAGGAGCGCCTCCGTTGCCCGCCTCGAATCAAATGCCCAGCCGTGTCCCCAAGTTCTCGCTTTGAGGGAGGGGGCAGAATACTTTGCTAGCCACTTTCTCCCCTTGCCCACAAGGTTTCGAGCCTCAATCATGCCCCTTGAGGGGTGGTACCCTGCTTGGAGGTGAACCTTGAACCCCTTTTCATGTTCCAGCCCGAAGGTCCAGCAGGAAAAGGAGGCTTAGGGCAATGGTAGGCTTGACCCAAGGGAGCTCTACACAGTGTGGAAGGAAATGCCTCTTTATGGAATAAGCATATCTTCTGCCTTTTTGCACATGAATATCCTCCAAAGAGAAGTTTTTAGAAACTAAAGTAGAATAAAGAAATTGACAATGGAAATAATTTCACAACCGAAGATGCTGTGGCATCCATAGACATTCAAGGGTTATTTCTTCAAAAGTCCCACGGGGGTAAAGTCAGCCCTGCTCTTTTCAAATAGTTTGGGGGGGGCAGGTTTCTCATAAGTGGGGGAGACCTTGTGAGTCAGGAAGCAGACTCCAAGCGAGGAACTCTTTCTGCCTAGCAGAAGTGCTTCGGTAACACAAAGGCACCCTCTGGCCAGCCTGCTGCCAGCCTCGCCAAAGCTCTTCAAGCCGTGCCTTCCTCCCCGCAAAGCACAGTTAATATGAATGGAAACCCCCCCCCCCAATATTCTCCCTAGTCCTGCCCACCCACCCCCGCCTGGCTGCCTCGCCTTTCTTGTCGCAGCACAAACCGTCTCCCTTGGCCCTTCTCCAGGGGGAATGAAAAGCAGGCAGAAGAAGATTAAAGATGAAGGGCTGAGGCAGGTGGTGGAGGGGGGGGCTTCCTGACAAGGCCAGGTGTGGGAAGAAAGTGGGCTGGGACAAGAGATGTCTCCTCAAAGAAGGTGGGAGAGGCAGGTTGCTGCAGCCATCCTCTACAACTGCAAGGCTCCCTGATGGGCTGAGACCCCCAGCCCAGCCCAGCCCAAGGGCAGCTCAAGTGCCTTCAGCTGGTCTTTGCAAGGGGCATGCCTGCTCTTGGCTTGACTAGCACCCGATGTGGGAGCCTTCTAGTCAGAAGCAGCCCCCCTTGGGCAAGGCCTGCAGCCCTGCACCCCTTGGCCGCCTCCACGCACACATTTCCACCCCGTAGACTTTTCTTTCTTGCTAGTCCTCCCCACTCCCACGTGGGCAGGGCGCCCCGCTGGACAGAAGCCCCTTTCACGTTTGCCATGGGTGTGTGTGTGCGTGTGGCAGTGTCCTTTATGAGGATCTATGACGCTACGCCTTCAGATTGCTTGAGACCTCGTTCTGAACTGTTACGGCTTCCCTCAAAGAATCCCGGGGGGCCGTAGTTTTATGGGGGTCCTGCCGATGTTTTCTCTGCAAGAGAAAGGTGGGCTGGGAGGGACCTCTGCATTGGGAGGGCGATATGGGGGGCAGGGGGCATCCTTTCAGCCAGAGATGCTGCTGAGGATTGAAACGGAGACCGGGTCCCATTTCTTTGCCTCCTGGCTCAGTTTCCTGAGCTGAGACTCAGCACTAAGATCCCCCGGCCTGCTTTTGCTACCTTCTCCTCCAGCAACTGGCAGAAGAGACGCCCTTCTGTGGACACGCAAGGGACCCTGGGACGAGATTTTGGAATTAGCACACGTGTGTGTGCGTGCGTGTGTGTGTGCAAACATCTGCCTGCATATGCCCCCTTCAAGGCAATGACCCCTCCCCATTAAAAAGCCCAGCCAATTCCAAGGGAACCAGTTCTCTGACCCAGCCTAATTCAAAGGGCTTCTGAGCACAAGCAGGCCCTGTGCTGGTCTGTCTGGCGGCACGCTCGTGGCAAGCTCGGCATGCAGAAGGTCCCGGGTCCGATCCGCCAGCAGCATCCCCAGTTGAAAGGATGCAAGAGTCGGCGATGGGAGAGCCGCTTCGGCCCTCCTGAGAGCCAGGAGAGCGGCTGCCGGTCTGAGTAGGCAAGGCTGCCCTGGATGGACCCCCGGGGGGCCCCAGGCAGTAGCGGGCAGCTTCCTGGGTGTTCGTGTGCTCAAGGTATGCTGGATTGATTGAGGGGTGAGAGGAGCACTTTGCCTGCCCTCAGAGGCACCCGCGTTGGGAGCTTTGCAGAGCTGAGCCAAAAGAAGTCCTCAGGCTGCGTCTGGGCTTCCTCTGGGCTTCAAGGAGCAGGCTGAACTCATGCGTGTGCCCGTGCCCTGATGCAAATGCCAGGGAGAATGTATGGCCCGAAGGAAGAGCTGCTGAGAGGGTAGTCTTGTGTGGTGGAGGTGGCCTGTGAGGTGTGCGCACGGCTGGCTTGCCATGTAGCAAGCGTCAGAAACCCTCGAGGCAGGCACTGGCTCCTTCTGGGCTCGTGTGACCTTCACAAAGTGCCGATATTCTGTGTGCAAGGCAACACTATTTGCCAGAACACTTGGGGCTGAGGCAAGGGCCTCCCAGCCCCACGACAATCCTGCAGAGCAGAGCAAGTTGGCTCCCTGCTTCTCAGCAGGAGGGCAGAGGCTGTCGGCATGGAGCTGCTGAGTGCAAAGGGCCCTTCCGAGGCAAGTCACCTTGGCCCGATTCTGCACACTGCAGAGGCATGCCAGCAGCAAGCAGAGACTCGCCCTGGTTCCTTCCACGGCAGAGGAGTTGCTTAACTCTTCTGATGAAGCGTGGGTGAAGAATGCACCTGGGCTTGACCCCTCCGGGAAGGTCTCCTGAAGGAGAGACAGGTGGTCTCTCTGCGAGCCTTCCATGCGCAGAACTCCCCAGCTGACTCTGGCCCATGTCCCGTGGCATGGGGGGGGGAGTGTCAGTTGCCTTCGGGATGTTCTGCCCCAAGCACCAAAATGTCTAGAGCCAGCCCTGCTTGCTGATCACCCCATGATAGCCAAAATGGACCAGACCCTCATTTGGTTCAAGCCTTGCGATGCCCACAGCCCTTGCAGCCCAGCCAGCAGGCTTGGTCATTCCAGAGGCTGGAAAGCAGGCAGTACCAGGTGATTCGACATCCACACCTTGCACCTGGGCTCCCCTTACTGCTGATAGCAAGCTGATGGGCTATTGGCCAGACTTCGTGTGGGTGTACAGGGCCCCTCCCAGGCCTTTATGGCCTGGCTTCTGCTTTTAGTGGTGGAATAAATTTCTTGCAAAAGGTGCCAGAGAAAGCAGACCAAGTGGTATTTCTGTGACTTCCTCGGGTCTAGATTGCAATGGCTACCTGGCCTGGGGATTCTGGCCCGGAAGGATGCAGGCAGAATGAACCAATGGGAATCCAGGCCAGAAGGAACCAGGTGGAGCAAAAAAAGGACTGGTCAGTTTTAAGGAGGAACTCAGGAGAGATTGTTGTCAGCCGAGAAAGCTGAGAGAGAATCACTGGACTCACCTTGGCTATTACAATAAACAGGCTGACCAAGGCATTGAGGCCTCTCAGTGCTCAAAATATGGTTTTGCCGTAATCCTGTTAGGTCAGAGGGTGCCCCTGGCCCCATATTGCAGGAGGAGCACAGGGCTGAGGTGGCAGAGGCTGGCCAAAGGCCACTTGGTGGATTCCGTACTTTTGGCACCAAGATGTGCTTCGTTTCCTGGGTCTGCGCTGAGTTCACAGCCAGAGGCCAGTTTGGACCAAGACCTCCCCAGATCAGGGCCCGTCCTCTTCGCCAATGTGCCAAGCGCTGGAGCCTTGCGGGGCACATGCAGAGCCCAGTTCATGAGAGCCGGTGTGGTGTGCAGAGGCCCCAGGTTTCTTGACCTGCTGCAAACTGAAATCAGCTCCTCCCTTAGCCCTTTCCCAGTCATGCAGGAAATAAGCCCAGCCCACCTTACAGAGCAGTTGTGAGGATTAATAAGTGGGTGTGTGACCAGATCTTTGAACCAGGGACCAGGCTGGGTTAGATTCAAGCCCTCTCTGGGTGCCTTCCAACCCTGTGATCATGCAAAAATGAATTTTGTTAAAACAAAAAATAGAACCCCACCCCCACCCACCTGCCTTCTCCTCTGTCGGGGAAGAAATTTCCTTTTGCTAAATTTGTAGGCAAGAACTTTCTGCATGAGGGTCATCGCTGAGTAAGTAGAAAGAAAGGAGCCCCCCCCCTCTCTCTCTCTCTGATTAATAGGATACCTCTGACGTCATCCTCTGTGTATGTGGGAAGGTGTCCATGCCTGGAGGAGCTGCAGAGGGGGATTCCTGTGTGGAATGAGAGAGATTTCTCAGAAGGGGCCTATTGGATCACCCTCTCCTTGCACCAAGTTGAGCGAGGGGAAGCCTCTTGAGTGGCTGACCCAAAGGCCAAAGCCCCAGAGACTCCCTGGAGTCCTTCCAGCCAAACAGACACTGGCGAAAATGACCTCTGCATGGAACTGCGTCCAGGTAGAGCACCTTGAAGGGTTAAAACTGGCTCTTCCAGCCTGCATCTGGCTCTCCAGTCTTCCCCTTGCCATGGGCTGAACTGCTCAGATGTCACAGAACGTCCATAAATATTCTAGCTGTTCAGGCTGAAGACGTCAGCAAAGCAACGATGACTTTTATGTGAAAACTGACCCATCACTAGGGATGGGGCAAGACCTAGTCCGGGGCAAGGGGGCCCCTGCGCCCGTGGCTGGGAGTTGCCTGGTAAAGAGCAGTGCTGAATGAGACAGGCGCAGCCGCAGTTTGGGGTTTCTGGGAAATGAATGAGGTGTAATGACGACGCTCAGCATTGATTCAGCAGAGTTGGGGTTTTTCACATACATAATCGCGGGGATTAGGGTGTTTCATGAGGCCGCAGTGCAACTGGAATCTTTCGCCCTTTTCGAAAAGCACCGCGGCCGTGGAGGTGAATGGGCCGGGAAGAGCGCGGCTCTTTCGAGGGGCGCGGGAGTCCCGGGAGAACGAAGGACGAGTCTCGCGGCGCCCGCCCCGTCTGTCCCTTCTCTCGCCCTCTCCTCCCGCCCGCAGCTGAGCATCCCTGGCGCGGAGCAGGGCCGGCTCGACGCCCCCCGCCCTTCTGCTTGTTCGCAGGGGCTACCGGGGGGGGGGGTGGCGCTGTCCGCGGCTCCCTCTTTTCAGACGGCGGCGGGGGGGGCAAGCGCGGGGACAGCGGGCGGGTCCGGCCGGCCGCGGCTCCTGCGCCTCTCGGGACCGAGGGCAGCCCCGCCGCGCCTCGCCTCCGTCCCCGAAGAGCCGCTGGTCGCCGGCAGGCCCTCCGGAGGCCCCGCCCCGCTTGCCCGCCCGCCCGCCTGCGAGGGGGCGGGGCCGCGTGACGTCAGGCCGGGCATGAATGAAGCGGGCCCGAAGTTTCCCACCCGCTCCCATTGAGGAGTCCGCCTCTCGCCGCGCCAGCCAGCCGGGCCATGCGCAGCGCCAGGGGGCCCGCGGCGGCGCCCCTCGCCCTCCTCCTCGTCGTCCTCCTCGCGCGCCTGAGCGGCGGCCGGACCCGAGAAGGTGAGCGGCGCTCGGACGGGCCGGGCCGGGCCGGGCCGGGAGGACGGGAGCGCCCCCTCCCGTCCCGTCCCGTCCCGCCGCCAAAGTTTCCGCGGGCCGGGCCGGGCTGCTGGCGTGCTCTTTTCCGGGGCTGGCTGGCCGGCCGGCCGGCCGGCCGGCTCTGCGCCTTCAGTCCCCGGCACGAAGAAGAGCTGGGGGGCTCCCGGCGCCTTGCCCCGCCGGCGACCGCCAGGCCCGGAAGCGGGACAGGCGGGCGCTGAAGCAGGCGGTGATTCAGCCGCGGGAGGGACGGGGCGAGGGCGTGCCCTGCGCCGACTCAGCCCGCTTGGGCAACCGGAGGCCCGGAGGGAGCGGCGCCGGCTCAGCGGGCCCTCCCGGGGTTGGCGGCGCGTCAGCGGCCGGGTCCTGGGCCGGCCCGAGCGGGGCTCGGAGAAGCCTTCGAGGCTAAGGCGGGCCCGGAGGGAGCCTGGCCCGGATCCCCCAGCCCGCTGCAGCCTGCAGGGCTAGGGCTGTCCCGTCCCTCGGGGCGACGGCGGAGCCCTCTCCCCGGCGCCTCGAAGCTCGGGTCTCCCCTGGGGTCGCTCCCGCCGCCTCCCCTGGCCGCCCTGCCTGCGGGCTCTGGGCTGCGGGGCTCCCTTTCCTCCGGTGGGCGGGCGCCGGCCGTGCCGGTCTGGGGCGCGCTCCGGGGACGCCCAGAGGCAGCCTCCTTGGTGCTCTGCCCCGAGGTCTGCGGAGCATTCTGGGCGCCGCGCTTGCGGGGAAGGGGCGAGGGGCGGGCCTGGGGCGCGGCGGGGGCCTCGTAGTGCCGAGAGCCGCCCTTACATCGGAGCCGGGGCGGGGTGGGGTGCCAAGCCACGCCACGCCACGCCACTGCTGGAAGGGGAGCCGGGGAAGGTGGGAGCCCCCCCCTCCCCCCGCACTTTCTTCTCGCTCGGCGGCAGCGCAGCCCGATACTCCGAGGCCGCGCTGGTGCCATCGAACCCGCCTGCCCCGCTCCGCCGGTCCGGTTGGTCCGTGTCCGCGGACGGCCCGGTGAACTCCTGGGCGGGCTGTGGAGCTCTCGGAACTGGGGCTGCGAAACTGCCCTGGACGTGAGGGGAGCCGGCGGGCGGCTCTCCCGCTCCTTCTAGCGGAAAGACAGCTGCCCTGGCCGGCTCCGGAGGCCCCGCCGCGGCGAGCAGAGCCGGGGTGCCACGGTGTGGGGGGCGCGGCTGGGCGAGCAAGCGGGCTCCGAGGGCTGAGGAGCACCAACAGAGCGCCCGGCGGAGCGGCGGCGGGAGCCAGGCCAGATGCAACCCCGGCGAAGCCCCGCGGAGGGCGGACGGGAGCGCCGGGCCGAGAGTTAAACTCGCTTCGCGCGCGGCCGGAGGCGCCGGCGCCTGGTGCAGACCAGACGGGGCGTTCCTGGGAGCCCCTGCCCTGCAGCTGGCCTGTCCCGAAGCAACGCTGCCGCTCGCTGTCCCCCCACAGAGTTCCTCGCCAAGCGCTGAAAGGCGAGTCCGGAACTCTCCTGCCCGAAGGCGCCGAGCCCTGGGAGAAGACTTTGCCCTCGCTTAAGGGTTGGGAGGCGGCTGCAGGCCCCGCCCGGCCCCCTTCCGCCTTCGGCCTCTCGGCTGTTGTCCTGTCAAGGGGGAGCCCCTGAGCCCCCACGGGGAGGGATGCTAGGAGCCCCCAAGCCCGTCCAGACCCCCCTCCCCCGCTAGGTGGTGCCCCCAGAAAAGAGGGGCAGCTTGTGGGTCAGGTGCAGGGGGGGTGCGGAAGGCTTGTATGGGGGCAGCACTGGGGAAGAGGCCATAGAAGCCCGCCTGGCACACCGTCTCCCTTCAGAGCCGGGTGCCGGAGGGTTCCTGGCATCTCACGGGCCGGGTGAGAGTCACGTCTCCACCTCTCCCCCTCCCTGGAACAGGTTGCAACAGTCCAAAAGGGAGACGCACCCAGCGCCAAGGGAGGCAGGCCTCAGCGCGTGCCCTCTCCGTCTTTGGGGCGGTTCCGCAACACTCCCCGAAGTGCCTGGCTTGGACTGTAGCGAGAGCTCAGGGGGCTGGGGAGACAGAGAGCCCCCTCCGTCAAAGCCTTTTGATGTTCTGGCTGTCTGGGCTGGGCTGTGAAGGAAATAATCCAGAGGGTTTTCCGGCCGAATCCTGGGGCTTAGTTCCCATCCCAGAGCCCATCTGAATGACGCGGCTCAGTGCCGGCATATGACAACAACAACAATTAATAATAGCAACAACATTCGATTTATATACCGTCCTTCAGGACAATGCCCACTCAGAGCGGTTTACAAAGTATGTTATCATCCCCACAACAAAACACCCTGTGAGGTGGGTGGGGCTGAGGGAGTTCCAGAGAGCCGCGACTAGCCCAAGGTCACCCAGCTGGCTTCAAGTGGAGGAGGAGTGGAGAATCAAACCCGGCTCTTAACCACTACAGCAAACTGGCTCTCTGAGCCTCTGTGCATATGCAGAGTTCTAAGGGGTGGTTCTTCTAGACAGCTGCCATTCTGAAGGCTGCCAAATGGAGTCTGCTGCCTGTAGAGCTAGTCTTGCTGGTAGAAGTGGCAAGACTCGAGGGGAGCCCCTCCCTGAAAGGGCCGGGTCTGTGGCTGAAACGGGCAAGCAGCCCCCCCCACGCATCCTCTCTCTGATGAGAGGGTTGGAGCTCTCCACACAGTCACCTAGCCTTCATCCGAAGACTTTTGCATCTGGAAGACATTTGCAAGGAGGGGGGATGGAAATCTCTGGACAGCAGCAGCGGGAAGTGAGATTCTCCCCCCCCCCACACACACACACACTGACAGAGAAGCCGTCTGGGGCAGAGCAGGGGGGGGGGGCTGAACAGAAGGGCCTGACAACGTAGAGCGTTTCCCAGTCCCACCTCCAGCTACTTCCATGGAAAAGCCTTTCTTGAGGTTACAGCTCCTCATTCCTCAGCCCCCAGCCCCCCCCCCAGCACTGGCGCTCTGCGTGTCCTAGACCCTCTCCCATCTCTTCAGATGCCAGGGCAAGGGGCTGCATGAGGGGGCTAGGGCTGCTGGTGGACCTGGGCTAGGCAGGCTGTCCTCTCCTTGGGCTGTGGGCCCACCCCTCTCTCTCTAGCCCTGAGCCCTTTGCCCCCTGGGCCCCCGCCCTGTTCCCAAATAAACCACCTCTGATTCACAGGCTCAGCGGCTTGGCCATCTCCTTGGATACCAGCAGATTATCATAAACCAGAGGGTGACTTTGGCTGTGTGATAAGCATGAGATCACAGAACTTCCGATGTGGTGTGCATGACAGTGTGTGTGGTTTCAGGCAGCCCAGTCTGTGGCAGCAGCTCCCAAATGTCTACCGGCAGAGGCACACTTCCTGCGGTGTCCCAGTCGGAGGCCCTCTCGGTCTGGGATGCCCCCCCCACCCAGAGGAGGCCAGCTTTTGCAGTTCTGCACGAGTTCTTGTCCTGGGCAGATCTCTTGTTAGGAAGGCGGCCATCCACACCAGCGAGTGGTGCAGAGGGGCAGCAGGCAGCGTCTTCTGGTGGTGCTTTGGGCTACCAGCAAGCAGCCTTGAGTTCCTCAGGGAGTTTTCTTTCTTGCGGCAGATGATTCTGCTTGCGAAGGAAGCCGAAGGGGGCTGCTGCTGCTGCTGCTGCGGGTAAGGGGTGAGGGGCAGGTGTGGTAGGGGAGTCCTCCGCTGTTCTTCTCTGCCTTTCTGGTGGCAGCCATTTCGGGTTCTTGCGAAATACTTTATACCCCTGAATGACCATTAAAACTACTGAGAGAGGCTGTTATTCAGACCCCCCCCCCAAGAGGGCGAGCAGAAGGGCGGTGTTGGCTTGAAGCAGCTGGTGTGTGTCTTTTTGCAAGAGTGTGATGTGGCTGTCATCCCTGTGTGTGCAAAGCCCAGCCAGCCCAGCCCCTGACATCCTGTGCAAGCAGCCGGAGTTACCCACTAGCCCAGGGGCTGCGTGGGCATCCCTTTCTTACCCAGAAGATAAAGGGCACATCATCCTTGTACCTAGAGGTGGAGGGCCAGGCAGGCGGGTTCCCTCCCTGGCTGGGCATCCTGCAGGGGGCTCCCCATGCGAGGGGCGGCAAGCGCTTCTAGCAGGCAGGCCTGATTGGTCAGGGGACCTTCAGCCGGCCTTGTGGCACAGGCTGGGGCCAAAGCTGCTCTAGCCACTGTGCTGCCCTGCCCACCAGCTTGGACAGAAACTCCCTTTCCTTGCTTGTGCGGCTGCTTAAGTCCGGGCCAGCAGGCAGAGACCCCTCCCCCCTTCTCCCCTCCGTGTTCCTCTGCTTGACTTGGGCTCTTCAAGCTGCCCTTAGGTGACCTAGCAGCCAGCCAGGCACAGCCGGGATCCCATCCAGACAAGCAAGGCAGTGCTGGCTGTTCCTGCCTGCTGCAGCCCTCAGCACCCGCTTTGTGTGGGTGGGAACACCAGCCTCCACCCGAGGCGCGCAGCCAGGCAGGCCAAGGAGCCTTGCTGGGGGGAAGAGTGCCCTGTGCTTCTGGGGCCAACAAACCCACAGGCCCCACCCTCTGTCTCCCGAGCAAGCCGGTGGCCGGGGCTTCCTGGCCTTGGGGCAGAGAAGAGGTGTGGGTGAGCGGAAACCCAGGAGAGCAAGGTGCTTCTGAGCATGTGCAGAGCGGCTGCCCCTCCCCTTGGAGCCATTGCATATGGCGTGTGAAGGCAAGCCTTCCAAGTATGTTCCCTCCCTACAGCAGCTGCCTCTTGGAGGGGTACCTGGTTTCTTCCCCTCCAGCCATGCCTCTTGTTTGGCTTCCATGTAGTGTGAGGGGAACATTTCCTGGTGGCTTGGAATTCAAGGAAGCAGTTGGTAGTCCCTCGCCCCCAATCCCCTCGTTCCATGCCCAATTTCCTTCTTGGCTATGCTGGTACGTTGCATAGGTGTATGTGAAAAATCAATCTGCCTTATGGGCATTGCAAAGCACCGGCTGCCCCGGGAGGCCGGATCAGAGCTCTGTTCTCAGGGATGCCTCCTCCTCGCCCCATCCCCAAAAGTCTGTGCTGTGTGGGCGTACTGACCGGCTGTGCTTTGCCTTTTCAGTTGTCTTCCTGGACTTTGCTGGGGCTCAGGGGGACCTGGGCTGGCTCAACCATCCCTACGGCAAAGGGGTAAGTCCGAGGCAGGAGTGGCGAGGAGGCCAACAGCTGATGCTCGGCTTGTTTCCCCCAGTAAAGCTGTGCAATAACAAGGATGGGGGGAGCAATGGGAATCCCTCCCTCCCTCTTCGGGGCTTTTTTGCTTGACCAACTCTCTGCTGCTCCCAACTTCCTTCCCTTCTCAAGCCTGCTCAGTCCCCCCGCCCCGCCCCCCCCACGCCTCCGCCGTTTTCCAGGCATGTTGCTTCCTTTTCTTTTGGTTAATTAACAGCCTTCTTTTTCTGTATACCTGGGGAGTCCCTGACTATGCCGAGCCCCCAGCCTGGTCTTTGGTTTTCTTGGCTTGACCACCCATGCAGGGCGCTTGGGTTCCTGTGGGGCGGTGAGGCCCTGTGGTGAGCTGAAGTTCACTTGGTGGCTGCGTTAGAAAAGGGGCGATGAAGGGGGTGGGTGGGTGGGAAGCCCAGGTGGCGTCCTCGTGGCCAGGGCAGGTATCTCACTCAGAAAAGAGAAGATGTGAGCGTTGGGAGGTGGGGAGGGGGAATATGCTCTGGCCAGCTTGGTGGAGTGGCTAGAGGGCCAGCCGAGGCTCTGGGGACCCAGGCTCCAGCCTGCACTTTGCCCTGGAAGGTGCGTGGGTGACCTGGGGCCGATTGCACTATCGCAGTTTGGCCTACCCCACAGGGTTGTTTTGAGGGTAAAATGGACAAGAGGGGGGGACATTGTAAGCCACTTTGGGTCCCACCCTTGTTAGAAAGAAAGGCAGGATATAAATGAAGCAAATAAATAAAAATTATTTTAAAACTGGTCCTTAGCTCTGGAATTGGTAGTTATGTAGCTGCTTAAACGGCTCAGACCAGGGGTGGGTAATTTGCGGCCCGCGGGCCCCATGCAGCCCGCTACAGAGTTTTTTGTGGCCCGCCAAGAGAGTCAGAAAAATCCGCCTTGAACCGAGATTTCCTTCCTGTGCGCGACCGAAGATTCGTCTCGTATTTTCCACTAGGACGGCTACGTCAATACGCAATAAATAAATTGAATGAAACTACCACCATTTTATTTAATTTATATTTATTGATTTTTATGATACAATTTATACCTTTTCTGAAATGCAAAGTTAACTAATGAATGCAATCATTTTAAAAGGTGCGGCCCTCCGCTAACCTCCGCTCCCACAAAGTGGCCCCCGAGCCAAAACAATTGCCCACCCCTGGCTTAGACCAATTGAGGGAAGACGGATCTGTCCTTGACTGTGATCTCTGTGGGCAAAACCTCCACAGGCAAGCAGAGTCCAGCTAACGCCCGATGCTGCTGGGCACAAGAAAGGAGTGCCCTCCTCCATCCGGCCCCATTTTGGATTTATTTCCTTTGTTTATACTTTGCCTTTCTTCCCAACGGGGACCCAAAGTGGCTTAAGTAGCGTACACACTTCTCCCCGTATCCATTTTGGAAAAGGTTCAGGTGGAGATGACGAGAGACCCTGGAGAACACCTGCCGGTCTGAGCAGACAGTGCAAAGCTTGAGAGATGGGGGCGGGCCGGGGGCCGACTCCGTAGAGGGCCGCTTCAGCCGCCCTCCACCCGTCGTGGCTAGGGGGGCTAGTTGGGCAAGTGTCCGCCTGGGTCCTGCAGGTTCCTCCCTGAACGGCAACGTCTCTCTCCTCTTTCTGCCAGTGGGACCTTCTCCAGAATGTGATGAACGATACGCTCATCTACATCTATTCAGTCTGCAACGTGATGGAGGGGGACCAGGACAACTGGCTGCGGACCAACTGGATAGTCCGCAGCGAGGCAGAGCGCATCTTCATCGAGCTCCGCTTCACCGTCCGGGATTGTAACAGCTTCCCCAGTGGAATGGGCACCTGCAAGGAGACTTTCAACCTCTACTATGCTGAGTCGGACGTGGACCACGGCACCAACTTCCAGAAGCGGCTCTTCCGCAAGATTGACACCATTGCCCCTGATGAGATCACCGTGCGCGAGGACTTTACCTCTCGCAACGTCAAGATCAACACGGAGGTGCGCTCAGTAGGGCCCCTCACGCGCAAGGGCTTCTACGTGGCCTTCCAGGACATTGGCGCTTGTGTGGCCCTCCTCTCTGTGCGGATCTATTACAAGAAGTGCCCCAGTGTCCTCCGCAACATGGCGAGCTTCCCTGAGACCACTGCCGGTGCCGACTCGCAGGGGTTGGCCAAGGTGTGGGGCACATGCGTGCGGGACGCTGTGGCTGACGAGAACCCTGCCATGCACTGCAATTCAGACGGGGAGTGGCTGGTGCCCATTGGGGCATGCCTTTGTCGCAAGGGCCACGAGAAGGATGGAGACAGCTGCAGAGGTAACCGTGGCTGGGTTTTCTTTTATTTCCATGGCTAGATTGTAGCCTGCCCTAGCCAAGGCCTTGGAGCAATAGGACAAGGACGTGGTGTTCGTTCTCCCCTGCCCTGCCTCATTCCAGCCATTCCAAACCATTCCGAGTGAGATCCTGTCGTGGTTCTGGAAAACGTTCTGAGGTTTGTGCGGGTGACGCAATGGCACATCAGCCTCTTTCGGTGCACTTGGGTTGGTGTAGCCCCGAGAGCTGGGTCAGACCGGTAGCGGAGGGGATCACTCGAGGGCCTTGGGCCAATTTTTCTCTCTCTGCCTCAGCACAGTCTACCTCAGGGTTGTTGTGAGGATAAAATGGGGAAGGGAGAACCGTCTCATTGCTGGGGCTGGGGTGCGTCTGGGAAACCTTCAGGATGGGGGAAGGGCAGGAGGTCCCCTGCAAGTGGCCTGAGGAGACAAGGCCGGGCACAGCGCTGGCAGGAAGCCGGGCCGGGAACTATTTTGTGCCTCGTTCTGTGGACTTCTAAGCTTTCCTGCAGCCCTGAATGTCTCTTGGTCCCTTTACCCTGCCAAGGCCTGTATCCAGAGGCAAGTTATCTCCCCAGGGCCCACTTAGCCAGGTTGCCCTCAGACTTCCACGCCCGCCCAGGCTGTTTGTGGCACCACGAGAGGAGCAGGGAGGGTTAGGGCCACTTGTCCTGCATCGCCCAGTTTTGCCTAGTCTTGCTGTCACGGCCCAAAAATGCCCTCCTGCCGCAAGGTGCGCAATCAGCATTGGATAATGGTGAGTTGGGCGCTTGAACCAGGGGGTAAATGGCTCCTTAAGAGGGGGCACCAAGTGCCAGGCGGGCCCAGACCAAAGTCCAGCTTTCGTGAGGCAGCACTGTGCCCAGAGAGCAGGTTTAATACGGAACGGAAGGTCAGCTGGCCGGAACAAAGGACAGGAGAGGGGTGGGAGCAGGCTGCAGTGGGGCTTGGCCTCCAGATCGCATCCTGCTCCCTCCCGCTTGGGATAGCAGTCCTTCTCCTTGCCTGTGAAGATCAGGGCAACGTCCATGCAGGACAGGACAGGACAGGGGAGGGAGGGAGGTGTTGCCCCTACGTGGCAGGCCTACGCCCTGCTCCAGAGCTGCTTCCACTGCGTTTTCTGACGTCCTGCCTGCATCTGAGAGACTGTAGGATAAATCCTGGGTTCTTGGGGCGGGGGATCGAGGCCCAGTGGCAGCCCAGCTTGGATCGGCTGGTTTGGTCCCTTCTTTTGGGAGGTTTGGTGCTGACTGAGCCAGTGTGCCTGGACTCTCCCTGTGGGAGGCTCTCCCAGACCCGCTGCCTTCCAACCCAGTTCCCTCCCTGTCAGGCACAGTGCAGGGAGCAGGGGGAGGGAGGCTTTGGGCACTGGTGCAGGCGCCTGGAAGAGCCCTGCCTCGGGTCCCCTTGCTGCATGGAAGTGATGTTGGGGCTGGCTCCCCTGGGCAGGCTGGGGAGAGCCCTTGGATGGAGAGGCAGTGAGGCTGGGCATTGTAGGCGAGGGCTGGGTGACATGGAGAAGCTTCCGGGGGCAGTCTCCACTGGAGATGTGTTAGTCGAGTTCCTCCACCCACCCACCCACCCACCCACCTCCTGCTGCCCCTTCACCTGCATCCTGGGGAGGGGGGGTTGAGGTGGAAGGTTCTCCCTGCTTTAGGAATGTGCCTGGATTTTGCAAAGCCAGATAAGCGGCTTTCAAGGTTATGAAGCCCTCCCGGCTCTTGAGCAAGCAAGGCTCATCTGATGGGGAGGCCCTCAGCGCTCCCACCTCCCTCTCTTGTCCTGCTGGCAGTGCTGTGGGGGGAGGATCACCAGGCGCTTGCTGAGGGGCTGCCGGGGAAGGCCACCACCATTGCCATGCCGGTATGAGCCTTGTGCCCTTGCCAGAGAAGGAGGCAGGGCTGAGCACCCACCCAGCCTGCCTCCACCCAGGGACAAGCCTGCCCTGAAAGGCGGGGGGCGGAGGGGGCCAGTGAGCAGCTGAGGGGACACCCTTGGGCATCCTGGTCTGCCCCATAAACAGCTGATCCCTGAGCAGACCATGCCCGTTTTTGCTGAGCAAATGGAACTGACGGTGCCTGGGGGGGGGGGCTGTTTCTTTTGTTCCCCTTCACTAAAGCGTGAACCAGGGGCATTCTGAAGGTATAGCCAATTGGGGATACTGTCCCAGGGCCCCTGTTTTGGGGAGCCCCACACTTTCCCGGAGAAGCGACTGCTTTGTAGGGCCTGCTGGCTAAGTGATTGCTGTGGGGCTGGGCTGGGAGCGGAGAGCATCTGGCACTGCTCAGGTTTGGCCCTGCACCTGGAAAGGGGGCCCGTGTGGGCCCAGGAGACTTGCAAGGCTGACGGAAGGCACTTGTCCCTAGACCTGTGCCCCGTGAGGGCGGTCCTGCGCGCCCAGTGTGTGCTGAGCATGTGTGGCCCCCCACCACTGAGGCTGGGAAGCCCCCCCCCCCCAATTTGGCCTCTAGACAAGGCTGGGTCCCAATCTGCCTCTCCTTTCTGAGAAATATTTGCTGCTTTCTCTTCTGGTAGGGCACGGGCCTTGGGTGGGATGTGGTTTTCGTTCTTTCTCTGCTCCTCCAACCTGCAGCAGCTGGTGACAGCGCTGGCCAGGTCTGGTGCTCAGGGCTGAAAATAGCCATTGTTACCTAGTGGTTAGAGATTCAAATGGGAGAGCCGGATTCAAATCACTGCTCTGCTGTGGAAGCCTCCTGGCTGACCCTGAGCCCATCACAAGCTCTTGGTCTGTCCTGCCTCTCAGGGTTGTTTTTCTAGTGATCAAATGGGGGAGGAAATAAAATGCAGTGGAGTGCTTTAGGCCCTAGTTAGGGAGGAGAGTGGATTGGCTCAGCCTGTGATGAGAGCCAGCGCTGTGTCCCCCTTGGGCTGCAGGCCTTTGGGGAGGGGCAAATGTCCCTGGGAATCAAGGAAGGGCGACTTACTGGGCTCCTATAGGGAGGTTTGGGGGGGGGGCTGGATTGTAGTGTGGTGGGGGAAGAAAAATAGATGAAGCTCCCTTTTGCCAAGTCAGTCCCCCCCCCCCAGCCCCACGTCAGTCTCGGCTCCTCTGAGTGGCAGCGTCTCTGGGGGCTTGGGGGGAGGGGCCTTTCTCCTCACTTCCTACCTGGTCATTTTAATGGGAGATGCAGCCAGGGTGTGTGTGTGGGGGGGGGGGTAACCTGAGAGGTGCCACTCAGCCAGGGGCCCCTCCCCTGAAGACACAGGCCTCCTTTGCCACCCTTCCCACTTTGACCACCCTGACACATTCCTCCCCCATGCCCCCCCAAGCAGCTCAAGGTGGCACTGGGTGGTTGTGGGGAGGTCTTCTCTTCCCTGCCAGGTTTCCTCCTCTTCTGTTGCGCTGTGCCAAGGACTGGCTGCGTATTTTCCGCTGGGGTGAGTGGGGCTGTGTGGCACCCATTTTTCCAGAGTGAGACCTCCCCACCCCCGCCCCAGCCAAACTCCACCACTCGTCACCCATCCATTTTCCTTCCTATTGCTTTCTGTTGATTAGTCTAGAAGTGGGCAAGAATTGTTCTGGGAGGCAGCAATTGGCACGGGGTTGCCAGAAGGTGGCGTGCAGGCAGGCCCCTTGGCAACAGCGGAGGCCTTATGCTCACCCGTGTGAGCGAGGCTTTGAGAAGGGACCCCTCTGCCCCTTGCAGCAGGTGCCCTGGCCTGCTTGTTCTTTCCCCTTGAGCAGCCACCTCTGACCCCATCTCAGCCTCAGGCTCCTGGACAGGCAAAGCAGGATCAGAAGAAATGCACCCCAGCTGCTGCTGGTGCTGGCAGGAGCGAGGGTTGGGACTGTCAGACTTCCTGGGTAACTTGGCGAGGTTGGACCTCTCCCACCATCTCTTAAATTCGACAAGCGGTCCGTCATGCCAGGCTGCATCTAGATGGCCTCAGGACACTGTTGCCTGAGGCTGCCTGAGGCTTGCTGGTGTCAAAAGACAAGTGGAGGTAGGGTGTGTGTGTGTGGGTGGGGGGGAGCCTGGGCCTTGGGGGGCTGGCTGTGCTCAGCAAGAGAGGGCAGAGAAGAGGCGGGGCTTTCACTGCCCAGGCTGCCCCACCTGCACCCTGCCACGTGCCGTGGGGCTGTGACTCTCCTCCTTTCCCGGCCAGCGGCGCTTCCTCTAGCGGAAGGGGGAGTGGAGAAAAGAATTTGCCCTTTTGTATACGATTCTCTGACCTCCCCTCCCTCAGCCTTCTGGCCTCTGCAAGATGGGAGGCCCATGCCAGGAAACAAAGGAGGTTTATCTTCAGGAATAAACACTGAGATTCTTGGCTTCCTGTGTGTGCACAACCTCTCCCCTCCTCAGGTTCTCTGCTGCCACCAGCCACCCCTCCCTTTTCTTTCCCGCTTGGCTTTCCCCCCTGTGAGCTTCCACCAGGGAGCTGGCAAGGAGATTCTGTTCCCCTGGCAATGTGGACGGTGGCTGTGCCCACGTTCCGCGGGCAGATGGATTTTTTCACGAGGTGGTGCGGGCTTTTTCCTCAGCCCCGCCCCCCACCCTTCAATCACACTGTCTAAAGCTTGAGGCCAGTGAAGGGCGGCCATGGATTGGTAGCCCAGGACTGGAAGGTGCCTGGGGCAGAATCCAGCCCCAGAGGAACACTCCTGGGGAGGGGGCCATGGAGGGCAGAGGCTCCCGCAAGCAATCAGCTTGTGTGGGAACGGTTGTATCTCTTCCTCATGTTCTAATTACTGGGACATTGATACTTGCAGTCACATTCTTACCCAAGCAGCTTAATGGAAATAGGTAGTAAAAGGGCTGTCTTGCCAGCCCTGTTAGTAAGGAAGAGGGGATTGCAGCCCACAGCCTCCCCCCCCCACCCCCGGTGAAGCTGCCAGGCTGAACCAGTGTTGCCGCTGGTGGCGTCTACATGTCCCAGCATGCGGTGCTGCAAACTGACCAAGGGAGGGGAGATGAGACTCCACCCCGTCGGCAGAACTCTGGCTCTTGTGGGCTGAATGGGGAGTGCCTGCAGACACCGGTTCGCTGCAGGCTCTCTCGCCACGTGAATGGGAATTGCGCACCTCGACAGCATCCTGGTCTTTCCCACCATGAATACCTGGGATACAGCTGCCAGCACACCTGCCTGCGGAAGCACCCGGGACGGTCTAAACATGCCTGCTAATTGTGCCCAGAGGCAAGGGAGGAAGGGGAGAAGCCGTGGCCAGGGAGGCAGCCGTTCTTTTTAAAAACAGCGCTAAAAGGGGGGGTTGCATTTTAAAGACTCACCCCACGGATGCTTTTTTCAGGGGCCAGGAGACCAGATCCTCTCTCCCCCCCCCCCGCCCCTGGAGTGCTTTGTTGGGGGCGGAGAGCTCCTCCTCCGCCCAGAACTGTGCGGCGGCTGCTGCGTGGCCCCTGTGGCCGGATTAGTTTTCATTCCATGCATTCTTCTTTGCAGGGACGGCTGACAACTGACGGCTCTGCCTTGCCGTGTTCAGTGTGGACGGGAGGAGGGCCCCCCCTTTTCCTTGGGTGCTCCTGGCTGTGTGTCATGGGGAGGGGGGCTGCCAGGGCCCCCACTCTGTGGGCTGCCCCCTTGGATCCTGACCCCGGAGGCTTCTCTTCCCTCGTGCTTCCTAATTCCCTGGTCGGTTGTGCAGCCCCCTTTGGGGGGGGGACTGGACGGAACAGGAAGATCTCCTTTGGAAAACTTGTCTCGGTTTCTACGCAAGAGGTCTCCCCCCAAGGCCCCCGCTACCAAGAAGCCTTTTACCTTACTCCCAGTCTTGCGTTTGTGAGGTGCACATGAGGAAAGAAAGGAAATGCACCCTGCATGTGCACAGAGTGTGTGTGTGCGTGCGTGCACTCTCAGACATATACACTATTGTTGCTAGATGGTTATTAATCTATTAAGTTTTTAGTTCCATCTTTAAAAATGTGTATTAAATCTATAGGACCATTAAGGCAGCTTACTTGGAGGGGGTGGGGGCAGGAAAGCACAAAGTGTCCGCTTTAGCAGAACTTTTCTAGGGCTGGACACAAATGTACAAAGGGTTCATGGTCCTGATGCTCCTGGGTTCCCCCGCCCTCCCGAGCCCCTTGTATTCTGCATGCTAAGCCCCCCCCCGTGCCCTCTTTTTTGTTTGGGGGCGGGCTTGTGAGCTTTCCTGCCCCATGGTTGCCCTTTGGACACCAGCCCCTGCCTAGAGCCCTACAGCAATTTGCCTGCTCCTCAATTTCTAAGCAAGCAGAAGGAATGCAGCCCCCCACTCCTGCCAAGATCTTGAAGGCTCGCGGGGGGGGGGGGTGATGCTAAAGCTGCCGGGTCCCAGAAGGACCAAACAACTTGGTGGAAAAGCCACACTGGAGGAGGGTCAAAAAGTACAAATTGTGCTGCGTTCCAGAAGGAGCCTTGCTGCTTGTTGCTTTTTTAGGGGTTTTTCTTTGGGGGAAGAGAGGAAAAGCAGCAGAGGGTGGCTGGGACAAAAGTCGAGAGTCAGAGAAGGATTTTGGCTCTGGGGCTGCTGCAGCTGAATCTGCCTTCTGCCCGGGCACTGACCCCTCTCTCTAGCTCGGGTTCTCCCGAGGATGGCCTTTCCCAGTTGCTGGGGGGGGGGGGCTTTCACTGGGGAGGGAATCGGAGGCCGCCCCCAGGCAGCGCGCAGCTCCACTGCAGAGCCTGGCCCCTTCCGCCCGTGGCTGCTGGGGATCCCTCTTGGCATTCTCCCCCTTAGGCCTGCTTCTTCCCCAAACCTGCCTGGGGACTGCTGCTGCTCCAAGAGGCAGCAGGCACAGAGCTCCTGCTCCGCACGAGCTTCGTCTGAGAGGCCTGGGGGCTCCTCCCCTTGGGGGCTAGTGCTGGTGGGCAGGGGGAAGGCGTGGTCCCCGCTGGGCAGACCGGCTGACACCCCTACAGCTGGCCCTGGCCCTGAGCAAGACATCCTTCCGGGCTTATGGCGAAGGCATGGCTGGGCCGGGATCTCGGAGCTGCTGCCTTTTAGGCAGGAAGGTTTGACTGGCTGGCCGCTGTGGCTGCTCCGCATCCCACTGGGGCTTCTCTCGAAGCCGCCTGCCCTTGGGCTGCCTTTGGCAGGGGCAGAAGAAGAGCACTGTTGTTGCCTCTGGGCAAGAGCAAAAGAATCAGTCCGGCTGTGGGAACCCAACGGATGCCAGGAGTTCACATCCCGCGTCAGAAAGTGCTTCCTGTCCTCGAGGAAGTGATGGAATTCCAGGGGGACTTTAGGGAACAAACTTGCTTCCCAAGGAAGCCTGGCTGCCGGAAATGAGCAGGACTGTCCCTCGTGCCTGCGCCACTGGGTTGGCCTTTTCCTCTGCACAGCCCCCTGCCCCACAACACAAACACAGGCCTGCCTGCCTGCCTCTGGCGCACAAGTGCGCCTTTCTGTGTTTAGCCCTGGTTTGCTGAACGGCAGAGACCAGAGCGCCTCTGAGCATGTACCAGCCTCCCACCAGTTCTAATTTGGGAATGCACATTTGCTTCACTCTTACTCCCATTTTACAGACAGAACCCTGAGGCCAAGAGAAGGCCGTGCCGTAGTTTGACTTGAATCCGGATCTTCCGGACTGAGGCCATGTCTCTGTCCACACTGTTTGACGGTTTCTGGCTAACCCCCCCTCCCCTCATCTCCCTTCTCTGCAGCCTGCCCCCCTGGGTTCTTCAAACCAGACGTCTCCAACAGCGCCTGCTCCAAGTGCCCCCAGCACACACGGCCGTCTTCTGCTGGCTCCACCTCATGCCCCTGTCAGGAGGGCTATTTCCGGGCTGTGGGCGACCCAGTCTCTTTGCCGTGCACACGTAAGTGAGGGAGTGAGGATGAGCACCCTTGCCTGAGGCCCAGAGAAGGGCAAAAACTCGCGTAAAGCAAGAGTTCTCTCCTGCCCGCGCCTAGTGCTCGTCTTTCTGAGCTGGAGGTGATTAGTCTGTTGGGCCCCTTCCCCTTCCTGGGGGACCGAGTATGAGACCATATCACAGCTGGGTAAACAAAGGGGAGACAGATCTGTGAACGGCTGTTCACTGAGATGAAGTGGAATGGAGCTTCCAAGTCCAGAGGCAGTTTGCAGGCGTTTGCAAAGCAGCGCTATGGAAAAGAATGGGGGGCTGGGGCGAGGGTGACCTTGCTCAGCCCGTGAGTGTTAGCCTTGGGAGGGAAGCAGTCATGGCAGTAGCGGGGTTCAGTTCAGGTGAGCAGCCGAAGAGAGGGCAGAGTGAAGCAGCGGGAGGGGCTGGCAGAGGGCTCCAGTCTGGCTGGGAACCTGGTGGCCCATTCAGCCCTTAGCTTTGGCAGGAGCCCTTGCCCTGTGGAGGGGTTGCCTTGCTGCATTACGGAGGGCTTGCTTTTTGTCACCCTTTGTCTCTGCAGGGCCCCCTTCAGCTCCCCAAGGTGCCACAGCAATCGGTTTGGGCGCCAAGGTGCAGCTGCTTTGGTCCCCACCGCAGGACACTGGAGGCCGCGAGGACATCACATACAGCGTGACGTGCGCACAATGCTGGCCAGAATCGGGGGAATGCCAGCCCTGCGATGCCTCGGTCCGGTATTCGGAGCCAGTCCATGCCATGACAGGCACCTCTCTCACCATCAGTGACCTGGAGCCACATGTGAACTACTCCTTCACAGTGGAGGCCAGGAATGGCGTGTCATCGTTCAGCACGCAGCGAAGTTTTGTGGTCACCAGCATCAGCATCAACCAGACGGGTAAGGATATCCACCCTCCTGATAGGAGGACGTGCCCTGTGTTTGCACTGTGTAGACAGGCAGGCACAACTGGTATCCTGCCAGGTGGCCTTACGGCCCAGGGGCCTCCTCGTGGCCCTAGAGCATAAGGGGAGAGGCCCATCTGGCCCAGCCTCTCCTTTCGTGCAGCTGCCCAAGAGGGCCAAGGAGCAGGGCAGAGGGGCAGAGGCCTCCCCGGTGCTGCTGCCTTCTAGCCCTGGGGTCCAGAAGTTGCTGCTGCAGATATAGAGATCCCCCTTTAGTCGCCGTGGCTGGTAACCATCGACAGGCCTCTCCAGGAATCTGTCTGGTTAGAAAGCCAGCTATGCTCGCGGCTGTCACTACCTCCACTGGCGGTGGATTCTACAGTTTAACTACTCCTTGAGTAAAGGAGGACTTCCTTTTGTCTGCACTGTACTCCATACATAACTCCATAAACCTCTGTCATCTACCCCCGCCTCCCAGCTGTCTTTTCCAGACTGAAAAGTCCTGGGCTATCTGGCCTTTCCTCCTGGGAAAGAGGCTCCCTCCCCTCGGCCACCTGGGTTCCCCTGTTCCACATTCTTTCTAGCTCTGCAGTCTCTCTCTTGCGATGCAGCAGCCAGAAATGTGGCAGTCGCTTGGATCCCCCTTGGCGGGGGGTCATTACTTGAAAGAGCCACGTGGAGATTAATTCTCTCTTTGAGTGAATTAAAGCAGCAATTTTACCACTCAGTCCCAGGAATGCCTGGTGATTGAAGGCTCCCCTAAAAGCACCAGTCTTTGCTGGGCACGTTCTCTACCCGAGAGGTTGAGGTTTGTTGGTTGGTTTGTTCCAGGTTCAAAGTGAAACCTTGTCTTTCCCAGGCAGTAAATAAATAATGTATCAATGAAAACTTTAAAATAGTCTAACTCTAGGTCTGATGAAACAGTACATTATTGAGTAAATACACAGACATACCACATAGAAATCAGTCCATTTAACATACATGCCATTCCTATTCTACCTAAGTTCACTTAAAAAAATTAGGTTAAATGTCAAGGCTTTCAAACCCAGAGTTTTGCCCCTGCAAAAGGGAAAGCAGGTTTCACCGAATTCCAAATCTGAGAGATTGAGAGGTTTAGGGTGTGGCCAGTGTATACAGAATAATAATAGAGGCAATCAGCACTCCCCTGGTTTGAATCCCACTCCTGCCCTGAGCTCAGCAGGGCGCCATGTGGGAACGGCTCCTCTCGGCTCGGCTCCCTAGCTGTGTAGTGGGCATAATAGCAACACTGACTTGGTCCACTGCTCTGAGTGGGGCTACACTGATCTGTGTAGTCAGAAGAGCGGAATATAAGCACAGGTACTATGTTACTGTGAAACCTTCTGATTCCTGCCCTCTAAAGGGTTGATGCAAAACACCTCTGAGCATCCCCCAGAGTGGTTGTTGCAAACTCTGTTCCTATTATTCCGGAATTTAGTTGTAAGTTATCCTTCAAGGCAGAAAACTGTAAGTTAATTAGAACAGTGGAAAAACTGCATGGTTGCAGATTCACACAGCCTAAATGCAAACTCTCTGGCCTCCTGGGTCAAAAACCCTAAACAGCAACTGAAAGGGCATGCAGGGTTCCAAACGAGGCGCCCCTATGCAAGAGTGTCGCGATGTGGGCTGTTTTACTGTCAGCCCCTTTCCTGATAACCTCCAGGGTGGGGGGACTCCCTCTTTCACCACTGCTGCCCTTGGAGCACGTCTTTGCATGGTCTTTTCCACTGCAGCCCCAAGCTCTCGTTCCACCTTGGTCTCAGCCCGTTCAAAACCTGTCCCAAATCCACCAGCGTATATTTAAAGTTAGGATCACCGTACGCCTGCACTTCCCAGAGTGTCTGACTGGCCACTGGTAGAAGCTGGGGCCTGGCAGGCCAGGCCCTTGCAAAGGTCTTGGGGCAAACACCAGCGGTGGCCCAGTGCCATCACGTGCCTCTGTTTGCCAGCACATCAGGAGCTGCTGCCGCTTGGATTGCAAAGGACCCTGCAAAACTGAACAGTGGGGCCGGGTTGGGCATTGAGCCGACCCGTCCTGATATGGCGGATCTCTGGCCAAAGCAAAGCAGATGAACTGTGGCAGGCAAGGGGGCAGGGAAAGGGGGCAGCATCCAGGGTCCGGGGCACTTGCTCAGCATCCTTCTGCTTCCCCGTTGTCCAGAACCTCCCCGCGTGACCTCTGTGACCATGGATAGCCGCACGGCCACCAGCCTGACCCTTTCCTGGACTGTTCCTCCCCGGCAGCAGAGCCACGTCTGGAAGTACGAGGTCACTTACAGTAAGAAGGTAGCTTTCCTTCCGGCCCTCCTTGCCAAGCACTTCCCTTCTGAGCACCCCTTTGCTCCCTCCGCCCTGCCTGGCTCTTACACGCTGGGAGGGGGGGCCCCTCTTACCCCCCCCTTCCAAAGTTAGCAGTTCCCAGAAGGGTTTTGTTTGTCTTGCAGAAGGACGAAAACAGCTATTCAGTCGTGCGCTGTGAAGACAACTCGGTGACCCTGATGAAGCTCATCCCCAACACCAAGTACCTGGTGCGGGTTCAGGCTCTGACGCGGGAGGGCCATGGGGCCTACAGCACGGAGCATGAGTTCGAGACCCTTGCAGAGCGTGAGTCCCGGGGAGGGGAAATCCTCCCATTGACTGGGGGGGAGGGGCTGGCAGAGACACACACACACCCCGCCCGGGCCAGCTTTCTCCCTGTTTCTGGCAAATGACATTTCCTGACCCCTCCCCTTCTCCTCTCCTCTCTCTGCAGGCTCTGAGGGTGCAAATACGGCCGCGGTTCTCGGGGGCTCCATCACTGGCATTGCCCTCATGGTCTTTGTGGTGCTGGCCGTTGTCCTATTAATTCGCCGGAGGTATGTATGTTAAGACGTCTCTGTCCGAGGCTGAATGGGCTTTTAGCGATTCGTGCGGCCTGGCTTCCCCAGGGGCCATCTGTTGCATTCTTCCGGCACTCCTGGGCAGCCAAGCTCCGGCAAGGGCTCACGGTGAGACCTTAGCCTGGTTCTCAGAGGTGGCCATAGGGCCCTTCAGCTGCCAGTGTGCCTGCCCTCGCTTAGTTTGGCATTTCTCAGGTGGCTGTCCCCACCCTTGGGAGCAACGGGGCGTGGCGTGTGTCAGGCCGGGGATGATTTCCCTGCTGGGTGAGCCTCCTCCTCTACTCACAGAGGCTGCTGCCTCTCAGAGGCCCCTGCCCAGGCAGGCTTCACTTGCTGGGCTCTGGGAGCTTGGTTTAATTCGGTTGGCCTTAAAATTCATGAAACTCCCAGCCAAAAGTTGAAGGGGAAAGGGGCGGCTCTGGTGCGTGACATTTCCCTTGTGCTGGACGTCTCCTTGTTCAAGTTTTTATATTTTCAAAAAATATATATTATTTTATATATATATATATATTCTAGCTTGGGCTAGAACTTGGGAGGGCTGGCTCTTAGGAGTTAGGGAGGGGGTAGCGCTGCGCCCCTCTTTCAGAGGTCTGATTCCAGCCTCTTGCTGCTGGGGACCCTTTCAGGAAAAAGAACTCGCGGGCGCGACAGACATCGGGGGACGTTTACTTCTCCAGGTCTGGTGAGTGGTGTCTGGGCAGAGCTGCTCGAGGTTGCCAACTGAGGGGCATTCCAGCCGGAGTGGGGGTCCCTTTCAGACCTGGAAGGTGGACAAAATCCATTCACGAAGTCTCCTTGCACCCATCCCTCATGCCAAGCAGGAGTTGTTAAACTGGCGGGGAGGGGGTGGGGGAGGGAGCGTCCCTCTTGGCCAGGACCCAGGGGGAGGGGGCATTCCCTTCACTGTGTCCCTTTTCTCACCCTTGCACCGCTCAGACCAGCTGAAGCCACTGAAGACATACGTGGACCCCCACACCTATGAAGACCCCAACCAGGCCGTACTGAAGTTCACCACTGAGATTCCTTCCTCATGCATCTCCCGGCAGAAAGTCATCGGGGCAGGTAGGGGGCAGCACAGCAGTCGCGCTGGCAGAGAGGGAGGACAGAGGGTAGCCCCTTCTCTTGTGCCAAGGGCGCCCCCTCCACTTGGGGTCTGCATCACTGTCCCTCTTCTCTTGCTAGGTGAATTTGGGGAAGTCTACAAGGGGATGCTGAAACATGGCAAGAAGGACCTCCCAGTGGCCATCAAGACCCTGAAATCGGGCTACACGGAGAAGCAGCGCATTGACTTCCTGAGCGAAGCGAGCATCATGGGGCAGTTCAGCCACCACAACATCATCCGCTTGGAGGGCGTGGTCTCCAAATGTGAGCTCCCCTTGACGGGGTGGGGGTGGGGGCTTGTGCTGGGCTCCCACACTGACCCGCCTCTGCTTTCCACCTGGAGGCCACAGTGGATGATGGCTGGATTCCACCAGGCGCGTCTCATTCGTTCTCTCTTTTTCCAGCCAAGCCTTTCATGATCGTCACGGAATACATGGAGAATGGCGCCCTGGATAAATTCCTGCGGGTAAGCGTGTGCCCCCTTGTCCTGGAAGCGATGGGCGGGGAGGGGTGGGGTCTGTGCTGGCATTGCCTGGTCCAGGTTGACCCTGAAACTCCTTTGGCAAATGCTGGCCACTGTTGACCCTGAAGCTCACTCAGGGAGGCCCCTCGGAAGTCCGCCTGTCTGCATCAAGCCCTGCGTCTTGGCCTTGCCTCCGCAGGAGAAAGATGGCGAGTTCTGCGTCATGCAGCTGGTGGGCATGTTGCGTGGCATTGCCTCTGGCATGAAGTACTTGGCCAGCATGAACTATGTCCACCGGGACTTGGCTGCTCGCAACATCCTTGTCAACAGCCAGCTCGTCTGCAAGGTTTCTGACTTCGGTCTCTCCCGGGTCCTGGAAGACGATGCCGATGCCACCTACACCACCAGTGTGAGTAGCGCCCTGCCGTCCCTTGACTCTGAGCTCCCCAGGGAGGGGTGCCAGGAACTGCACAGGGTGGGGCAGGAGAAGGAGGGGGAGAAGCTGAGAATAAAAGGAGCCGCTGTCCCAAACCTGCTGGGTCAGGGCTGTGATTTTCTGCCCTCTCTGGGGTCAAATGGATGCAGCAACTGTGGCCGAAAGAAAGAGAAACTCCGATTCCACAACCCCGCTTATTGCTTAGCCTGATTAGCTGTGGTTTCTGGGACTCAAGAAGAAGAGCAAAGGCCACTCTTGAAAATTCAGCTCTGAGCAGATGTCTGCTGTGTTCAGCTGAAACCCCCCCCCTCCCCAAGCTTCTGAGGTTTCAACATAAATTCAGCCACAGGGGCTAGAAACCTATTTTTAACGTTTTAAGTGGGTAGCCATGTTGTTCTGCAGTAGAACAGTGGGATCTGAGTGCGACGGCATCTTAGAGGCCCAGCAGTTTTTCAGGGCGGAAGCTTTTGAGATGCCTTCTTAAGAAGGGAGCTCTCAGGAAGCTGCGCCTTGACAATCCCGTGGGTCTCTACGATGCCACGGCACTCAGATCTTGTTATTTTTAACGAAAGCTGAGGTTCCTGGGAGGAACACCAGTGTTACGTTTTACGCGTTTGTGGTGCGCTCCTCACCATGTGCAGAACAAATATTCCGCCTTCAACACCTTGCCTGGGTCAGCCAGAATTATGATGAAAGATGGATCCAAATTCTTTCCCAGGTGGGCTGGTTGCTCAGGCCATCTCGGTTAGCTTTGAGCTTGGCATTAGGAAGAGCAGTCTGTGGCAGAAGAGTCAGGAAAGGCAAACTAAAGGAAAGGAAAACTGGGATCGAGTGGTCAAGACAGGGAAGATGTCTTGCTGAGAGTGGGCAATCGAGGCGTGGTTTGTGCAGCGCGGGTCATCCTCCAGGGTGAGCCCAGAGAACCTCAGGGGCCCAACGGGCAGTGGGCGTTCTTGTGTGGATGCCGTTCCAGTGCCAGGCTTTGCATGGGAAAGGCACATGGGGGGGGGGTGCAGCGGCTCTGAAGCAGTGCTGAGGAGCCTTTGGGGTTTTCTGCATTGGCCCCGCAGGGTGGGAAAATCCCAATCCGCTGGACAGCTCCCGAGGCCATCTCGCACCGCAAGTTCACCTCTGCTAGCGACGTCTGGAGTTACGGCATCGTGATGTGGGAGGTGATGTCCTACGGGGAACGGCCATACTGGGAACTCTCCAATCACGAGGTGAGGGTCTCTTCTAGGGCAGGGGCTGGTTTTATTCCCACCATTTTACATTCCACTGCTAGCTTACATCCACAGACCAAAAATGCACCCCTGGGGGATGGAGGCCTTTCTGGGTTCCCTCCATTTTATCCTCTGGTATACAGAAGGGGAGGAGAACCGTGGCGCTCCAGTCCAACGACCTCAACTGAGATCTCTGCCCATCTTGCCCCTCTGCAGCTTTGAGGCTATGACCAGTGCAGTGCGGCCTGGCTTCGTGACATGGGGTTGTTGGGCCAAACGGTCCTACTTGGGTGCGAGAGAGCAAGAGGTTTCCTAGACCGCCAATTTAAGCGTCCCTCCACACACTTCCCAGCTGAAGTTTATATGCCAGGCTAAGATGGGGCTCAAACTTTGGGCACTGATTGCCTGCCTGGCTTCTTGGGGTGGTTGTGGGTCCATCGCAATGCTTCCTGGCTGCTTTCAGGGCTGGGGGGGGGGGTGCTGGACACAAAAAGGGTTCTTTCCACTTTGCTTAACCCCCCCCCCCCACCATCTTCCTGGGCAGGTCATGAAGGCCATCAATGAAGGCTTCCGGCTTCCAGCACCCATGGATTGCCCATCCGCCATCTACCAGCTGATGATGCAATGTTGGCAACAGGAGCGGAGCCGCCGGCCCAAGTTCAGTGACATTGTCAGCCTCCTAGACAAACTTCTCCACTCCCCCGAATCACTGAAGACCGTGGCAGACTTTGACCCTCGGTAGGTGCCCCCTCGGGGCCTGGGCTGAGACTCGGAACCGCACCCAGTGGCTGCTTCAGGGGCGTGGCTCCCACCCGCCCCATCTCTCAAAACGGAGTTGGGGGACGCTCTTCCCTGTAGAGTTCGCTGAACCCAGGAGTCCCCTTTTTGTCTTTGAAGGGTCTCCATTCGCCTGCCCAGCACCAGTGGCTCGGAGGGGATCCCTTTCCGAACGGTGCCCGAGTGGCTGGAATCCATCAAAATGCACCAGTACACAGAGCACTTTGTGGCTGCTGGCTACAACACCGTGGAGAAGGTGGTCCAGATGAGCAACGAGTGAGTGAGGCGCAGCAGTGGCATGTGCCAAGCTGGCTTCCCCCTCCACTCGCTCCCGCAGGTGTCTCTCTCTCCTCCGAGCGAGGCCAGGCATAGTCTCTGCTCCCAGTGCAAAGTCCCTCTCTTTCCCAAAGGACATGCAGCCCTTCGTCCTGAGCTGGTGGTCCGTGTGACCGCAAGGCGCAGCTCCCTTGCCCTGGGTGTGCAAGGAGCAGAACTCGGGGCTCTCCTTGCCTGCCTGCGCTGCACAGCCCCTTCGCTGGCTTGCCCTGTGCAAGAAAACCGCAGCAGGAGTGGTGCCGCTTGTTCATTGAAATTCAGCTGAGACCACCACCGCTTGGCCCACACTGCCTCAGTTTCCCCATGGCAAGAAAATGTTCCCACACACCCTCCCTGCTGAGGCTGAGGGGCTGGAGGGTGTGGCCGAAGCCGGCTCCCTGCAGGAAACCCTGTGGCTTGTTGAACGCGACGGTGGAGCCCCGCCGGGGAGACGGGCTGTCCCTGCACAGGGCCTGCTTGCTGAAAATCGTCCTGTGGCTCTGCTAGGCTGTCGGTGGGCTGTTGGACTGGATGGGCCACTGGCCTGATCCAACATGGCTTTGCTTATGTTCTTATGTTCTTATGCTTCCCCCCAAATATTCCCCCCAAGAATGAGAGAACTTCTAACACTCTTGAACCGCCAGTGTTGGGGGAGGGTTGAGAAATGCATCCTGCCGATTGTCAAGATGGCACGACTTCCCACTTTACCAGGCTTTCTCTCCATTCCCAGGGACATCAAGAGAATCGGGGTGCGTCTCCCGGGGCACCAGAAGCGCATTGCCTACAGCCTCCTCGGCCTGAAGGAGCAGGTCAGCACCGTTGGCATTCCAATCTGAGGCGGCAGCCCAGGGGGGCCTCCTGCCTGCTCCTGTCGGTGGCTGTGTCTCCTGAGCGATGGTCCGCCTGCCACCACGTGTTTCCTGGGACATACTTGAAGTGGAGAGACCCCGCGTGCCTTCTCACCCGTGATGCTGCCTGCTTGGTGCCAAAGGGGGTCGAGCGAACACCTCTCTCCCCGCCTCTCCTCTTCCTCAGCAAAGTTTCGTATTTATTGTCCTTCCAAGTGCCCCGGACATTGTGGAATGAGGAGGTGCTGGGCCAGGGGGCAGGCGGGGGCTGGTGCTGCGCTCCCCGGCTATGTGTTGCTGTGCAGAGCTGGCCAAAGCTGCCACTTCTCCCTCTTCCTGCCTGTGGCAGATTCTCCATTGCTGCCTGCTCCTGGTTACCCAAAGTGGCGCACAGCTGCTGACTCATCAACCAGGTCCCCCCAATCAAGCCGTACTCTGGGAACATTTGGAAGCTCCAAACCAGCCCATGATGCAGCTCTTGTAGACCGGCTCTGGCCTCCTGCCACAGAAGGAAGAAAGGGGGGCTCCTAAATGGGGTGGGGTCTGATGGCTGAACCTGAAGCAGTCTGGTCCTTGCACTTAACCGGAGCCCTGGTTCCCAGAGGGCTGCTGGCAGCCTCAAGCCACAGGGCCACGGCAGCCTCCGCTGTGGCACCCCACTTGCCGCCTCCTCGGCTCACACCTGACTGCCAGGGAGGAAGCCACAGGGAAGTCTCCATGGGGGGCATTGCTGTGCCAAGCAGCCCTGTCACCCCTGCCACTCTGAAGGGCTTTTTGCCAAGGACGGCTGGGCAGGGGGCCCCTTCCGAGTCCTGCCTCCTGTTCTCCTGTTTATTCCTTGCTTCCAGACGCTGCCTCTCTTCCCACCCCAACCCTTCAATGCACTCTTGTTCACTTGACAGTTGTTCTTCATTCATTCTTTTTTTTAAAAAAATGTAATTTATTTTTTTATATTTATTGATGTAAGGAAGCAGATACCATCATCTTACTGTTAATGGTAACTCATGCACAGTTCTCAACAAACCACGCAGGGAAGTTTTCTTCTGGTGTGTCTGAGTACTGTTCTCTGGCTTTAATACAGGTTTTTTATTCTTTAAAATGCGGCCTTTGTCTTCTGCGGCGATGTCCAAAGCATGGATGACCTTCTTTTTCTGCATCTTGGCAAGTTTCTGGGATGCTCGAGGGTTCCCCTCCTGGACGGGAATTCTTTCTCCGGTCCTGCGCGGGGCCTTCTGCGTTGTGTTGAAGATGGGCACCCTGGCTTGGCTGCAGCAGAGAAGAGCAGCACAGACTGGCGGCCTTTTCAGTCCAATTTAGTGAGGCCAGCCCTATGGCCCCCTGTGCCATGTGCCATGTGCCACAGAAGGAGAGAGGCCTGAGGCCTCAGAGCCCATGTGGCCTGCCTGGGAGTGTGGGGCAGCCCTGGCCTTTAACCGCCCTCCCCGCCAGTGCTCCCCCCCCCACCCTGCAATGGCTCCCTCTGGCACAGTCTCTGCCACAAGCCCTCCCCCACCTCTCTCAGAGGCTCCCTGGCGCTGCCCTCTTGGCTGGGGCTGGGCCTCTACGAACCAGCAGCTGGAGGCAGGAGGGCCTCAGAGTGGTACAGCCATGTGGTACAGCCTCCCCCAGGTCTGCAACAGTTCAGTGTTGGGGGGGGGAGGAGGTTAACCAGCGTAAGGGCAGTCTCCGTTCGGGGTGGGGGCTAGAACCCCACCCGACTGGCTCCGCTCCCACAGACGGGGCTGCTGTTGGGGTCGGGGTGGGCCTCAAACGTGCTCCCCTCCACCGGTTCTGCTTGCTGGAACGGCGCTACTCCTCAAGGACTCGGCCGCCATCTCACGGCCGGCCGTTCTTCTGGAGCCTTCCGAGTGCCAAGTCTCCCCTGATGGAGAGGGGCAAAAAGATTTTGGTTCGAATCCCCACCCCCCACCCCGATCTCCAGTGAAAAAGGGTTTGCTTGTTTTCTGTCCTGCTTCTCTCCCTGATGGGGGCTTGCAGAATCACTGCGCCCCCCCCCCCCGCCACTTTGTCCTAACAATGCCACCGTAAGGTAGGCTAGGCCGAGCGCCCACTCCACAAGCTTCCCTGGCAGAGGGGGATGCAAACCAGTTCTACTGGTTTTCTAAGCTTAGCACCCAAGCCCTACCTCACGCTGGCCACAGTTGGCCTCCCCCGGTGTCTGGTTGCCCATCCGAGGAGGCACAGTCTGCCCCAAGGGACATCAGAGCAGCCAGGCTGCTCCCACCCATGGAGACGCTCCCGCACCCACTTTGCCCCCCAGCAACTGGGATTTAGAGCAGTACTAATCTGAACATGCAGGCTCCACGGAGTCATTGTGCCAAACGGGCACTGATGGGCCTCTTCACTGTTAATTCGCCTGATCCCCTTTTAAAGCCATCTCAGCTAGCAGTCATTACAGCACCCTGTGGCAGGGAGTTCCGCAAGTTAATGATACTACTAGTTGAAAAAAGCGTCATGTGTTTCCTTATGGATAGTAACAGCAGGAGAGCCATTTTTCCCATGGCATTGCCTGTTAGAGAAGGAGACTACCTCCAAGGCCCTATAGGGACACTAACAAGGGCTGGATGGAGGGGGGCCAGTTAGTTGCCCAGTCTCTCTGCAGAGGAGCACAACAGCCCGAGTAGCTCTGGCAGGAGTCCTCTGCGGGTGGTGCCAAGCAGGAGCAGCCTTGGCTCAGGTGCTCAGGCCACCCTCTGCTGCCAAGCTGGTTCTCAGCCTGTTGAACAGGATTGCACGGGGATCGGTGGCTTGGGGGGGGTTGCAAAATCCAAGCGGCTGGCTTGCAGGCGCTGCTTGCTCAGTGGGCCCCTTATGAAAGCAGGAGGCTGAGCTGTGTTGGGCCAAGGCAGGCTGCCTCAGCAACAGTCATACCCTCCCAGAGGAAAAGGGGGCTCCTGGGGCAGTGCAGAGGACCTGGGCTACCCCCAGACGGGGTGCAGAAGCCCTCTCAGCTTGGTCTCTGGGGCAAGTGCCCGGGGCACAGACTCTCCCGCAGCTTCCAGGCTCCAGGCCCCCAGAAAGCGCCACCTGGGCTGCTGACGGTCTGATGGAGAGCCTCCGTGGCTTCCTCGCGGCTTCTCTCCCGCCCCCACAGGTCTGCACCCTCAGCCCTCGCCCCCCCCCCCCGTCCACAAGGCCCCTGTTCCCTGGGAACCCAGCGGGAGGCTGGCCCAGGGCCTGTTCTCACCCCTCCCCCACCCTGCCGTCTTCTCCCGAATGCCCTCTGCCGAGACGCGGCATATGCCAGCAGCAATTACGGGTCCTGAAAAGAAGAGGCGGAAGAGTGGCGGTTTGGGCCCCAGCAGCCCAGGGCTGAAAAGGCAGGACATGGGGTCCGCGGCATCGGGGCTGACAGGTTAAGTGTGCAGAAGACATCCCAGCTGCTGAGGAGGGGGTCCGATTGACAATGTTGGGGAGGCAAGAAGAGGCAGAGACCCCTCCTTCCAGCCCACTCGATTGAAGAGGCGATCCAGGCAGTGGTCTGGCTGTAAGAAGCGCTGGACTAACCGTGGAGTGCTGGACACAGTTGGTGGGTCCCACTACGCAACTGCGGGGAAGGCCCTCTGGGCAGACTTGGGATCAGGCTTAGGGTCCTGGCACCCCACCCCCCAGGCTGTTGAGAGCAAAACAAGCAAGCAGTGCATGAATTTGTCTCTCAATAGATTTGCTTTGTAATGCTTCAGTGGAGCCCTGGGCTCTGAATGCCATCTGCCAGGCAGCCAGAGCAGGCAGTTGGAGAAGCTTCCCTGCCTCGTCTCTGCCTGGCCCTGGGGATACAGGGGGCTGCCCTGGGGGGATTCCTGGCCTACCTTGCTGCTTTTCAGTCCATCTCTGGGTACAAACCCATTGCGGGGGCAGAGAGAGCAGTGGGGGCTGAAGCAGAGGCAGGCTTGTTCTCGAATTCCAGCTCTAGTGCTGTTGATAGTGGAACTTGCTTTCTTAGGGCACAACAGACTTGCACCCATCTGACTGGAATACCACTCTGGGCACAGCCTGAAATGCTGGCACTGTTGCCAAGAAAGAGGGACCCCCCCAACTGAATTTGCAGGTGAGCTCCATGAAGCAGCATGGCTAATGGTACGTTGAAATATTTCCATCCCGATTTAAGGTCCCGAGTTTGTGAACAACTCAAGCACACTAAGTCATCGAAAGCAAAAAATAAAAAGCCACCAGTGCCAACAATCCCCAAAGCCTGGCAGAATTAGGATGACACCCCAGTCGCTAAATGAATGCTAAATGAAAGCTGGCATAATAAAACAGGGGTTCTTTCCCCAAACATTTGTGGGGCAGGCGCTGGGCGGGGGGCGGGGCTGAACAAAGGCTTCGCTTCAGTCAGCTTGCCTCCCGGAGGGCTGGCAACTCCCCACAGAGCACCACGGAGGAGCCCTGGCAGGTGGGGTGGGGGTGCCCTGACAGGCCCTGAGCCCCTTCCTCTGTGCCCTTTGCTACGTCCTTCCATGGCCAGAGAAATCTCCATGGAGCCCGTTGGCCAGAGTTGCCTGTGGCCTGGTCTGCCTGGCTGCTGGTTGGGCAAAGAGTGGGTCGGTCCACAGGACCCAGTAGCCAGTGGCTACCACAAGCCTGTCCTTGGCAAAGCTTGCCAGAACTGCCTCTGCTTCACAGGCTGCCTCTGGGCCAGAACAAAACAGGAGAGACCCTGCTCAAGTAGGAGAGGCTGAGAATGTGGGGCTGGCTCCAGGTCATCCCGTGAGGTTCTGTGGCAGAACTTGGGTCTCCCAGATCCCAGTACCACACTCTAGCCACTACACCACACATTGACTCTCCAAAGCAACAAATCCAGTGGGGAGAATGGCACATGGGGCATCGAAGCTTCAACCACCCCTGTAGCCGTCGCCAGCACCTCTGAGCCTGACCCCTCTTGGCAGTGCTGAGTCACCCGCCATGAGAAACACTGCAGGGAGGGCTTCTCAGTTTTGAGGACAAGGAGTTACCAGCCCTCCAGGCCTTTCTGGCTGCATTCCTCCTCAAGTGGGGCAGGCAGGCAGGCAGGCAACGGTCTTCCTTTGCGCCTTGCCTCCAAACATGTTTTTCCAAGGTAGACTGCCTCTGAACACAGAAGCTCCTGGTAGCCATCCAAACTAATAGCCATTAATCTAGCCCAACCGTAATCCTGGGCCCTCCAACCACGCCTCTGGGAAGAGCCAGGAGGAGCACAATGCCTGCCAGGAATTACTCCAGAGCAGCTGCCATCATTCTCCTTGCCTGCATTTTATCCTTATAACAACCCTGCGAGGGAGGTTGGATTAGAGAACTGCATCTGTTGCCTGTGGCTGAAACAGTAACAACAACGCACCTTTGAATGTTTTGTCTTTTTAGAAAATAAAGCATTGTTTCCTGCCCGTTTCTTTTTGAAAACTGAGCATGTGGCTGCGGGGCTCATCAGTAACATGTATTTGTTTCTGTTTTTAACTTTTCCTTTTTTTCTGTTGGAGCAAATGGCAAAAGAAAGCTCTTGGTAGGAGAGGGGGGTGAAACATACAAAAACAAGACAAGATGTGATTTTCCCCCATCCACTTTTCCCCATCGAGCAGAGATGCAGAATTGCTTCTGTCCCTCAAAAGAGGAAATCAAAATGAAAACGGGTCAGGGGAGCTTGTATATAAGGCATCGGACCATGTAAAGATCTCGAAACCTGTGAGTGGGTGGAAACTGTGTCCAGGGAGGGGGACAGGAGGGGCCTTCTTTGGAGCAGCCAGAGGGGGCACTTGGCACTCTGGTGAGGCGGTGGACATTTTGGGTGCCACCAATGATGCTGAGAACCCTTTGGAAGAGTCCTTAACATTGTTCCTTTCCCAAGCCGTGGCCTTTGCTCTCTGGCTTCCCATCCCTTGCTCTCCCAAAAGGAAGAAAAGTGCTGCCCCCTCAGCTTGGGGAGCAGTGACCCTTCCAAACTGCAGCTTCACGAAAAGGAGTTGTGAGCATGAGCGCAGCTCCTGCTTGGAGGCTGAGCAGCCCAGCCTGGACGTGGCGCTGAACCACTGGGCTTCTGGCTGCCTTGGGTAAACAGCAGCCTTCGCAGCATCAGAGGGTGGATGTTGTGTCTGTTGGCAATTGTTGCCTGCTGCGTTTGTTGGTTAGACCAGCAACTTCACACACAAGCCAATACTCCAAAGGCCTGAAGCAGGACGGGAGAGGGCTGGTGCCCCGTTCACTGCCTACCGGTGGCCCTCACGGGTTCTGCAGGTACCGCTTTCAGGCGGGCAGGCTCCACTCCCCGCTCACAGCGTTGGCACTGCCACCATCTTGCTGCTGCTTTTCACACTGAGACCCTCCTAACCCCTCCCTTGAGTCTTAACATCCCTCTCACCCCTTTAAAGGGCCACCCCACAGGGAACAGCCCCCCCCTCCCCAAGGGAGCTGCTTTCCAGAGTAGGAGGCAGGGGGCCCCTCCCAGGCAGGCCCCCCCTTCTCCCTCTCCCTCCAGAGTGTGGACTTTTGTCCACAGATCAGTCCGGCAGGAGGCTGGACTGGCGTTCAGCAGGGAGGGGTCCTCTCCTGCCCTGGCATGGGCTCTGGGAGGGAGGTCTGTTCCAGATGGGCTGCCACGTGCTTGACGAATGGGTGGATTGGAGATATTTTTATGAAGCCTCTTCAGAGTCCTGGTTGCGGTGGCTTACGATCAGGGCTTTTTTCAGCTGGAACGTGGTGGAATGGAGTTCCGGAACTCCTTGAAAATGGTCACATGGCTGGTCACATGCATGGAGGGCAATCTAAACTCCCCTCTGTCTGAAGATCAGGGGGCGGGGCCACCAGCCATGTGACCATTTTAGCTGAGGGCGATTTAAAAACTCCCCCTTGTTCCAGCTGACCCAAAATGACATCATTGGTCCAGGGAGCATGCGCACACTTTGCATGTGCACATGTGGTACCAGGGGCACCACTTCCCGCCAAGAGTTGCCCCCTGTACTGGCAACCCACTGGGTTCCACCACCTCTTTTCCCAGAAAAAAAGCCCTGCTTACAATTAAAACAAGCCACTAGACATATAAACATCAAAAACTATCCGTAAAACAGATGTTTTTAAAGCATTTAAAGAGCTGATAAGATAAGCCCCTAATTAAAAGCCTGAGTCAAAAGATGTGCTTTGGCCTGTGCCTAAAAACAGTAGAGTAGGAGAGTCTCAAGGGGAGGGCGTTGCAGAGGGTAGGGGCCACCACAGAAAAGGCCCTGCCTCTGGTCGCCACACAAGATCCCTCTGAAGGCGGGGCTTGTGAGGACGGTCTGATTGGGCAGGCTGGGGTGGATGGGCGGGCCTTACAGGTAAGAACCAGCACTTTGAATTGTCCCTGGAAGCAGAGGGGAGGCCACTGTCGATCGTTCAGCACAGAGGTAAGACGATCCCTGCAACGGACACCCGGCAGTAGGCTGGCTGCTGCATTTTGGACCAAATGTTCTGAAGGTTGCCCCACGCAGAGCGCATTGCAGTAGTCTAACCTGGATGTGATCAGGGCAGGCAGCACTGTGGCTGGATCCTGCTTTTTGAGGAACAGACATAGCTGGCGAATCAGCCGGAGCTGATCAAAGGCACCACGGGCAACGGAGGAGCCCTGAGCCTCCAGCACAGGCCAGGATCTTGCACCCCTCCTCCTCACAAGGAGCTGTTTCTCCAGGGGGAGCACCGCCCCCTCCAGAACAGGCAAGCTCCGCAAGCCCCAGGCAGCTTCTCCATTGACCAGCAGCGGCGCCATTTGGTCTGCACTGAGTTCCCACTTACTGGCCCTCATCCACCCCATGTTTGTAGAAGCAGAAGGGAACAGGAGTGGCGGCGCTTGAGAGACCAACAAAATTCACACGGGTAGGAGATGCCGGGTGGAAGCAGCTGAATGGGGGCGGCCTCTTGACGTAGTACACAAGTCAGGCCCAGGGTCCTCCTCATGCTGCACCCCGTGCAACAGCAAGGCATGAGTGGCACGTGGAGAGCTGTGCCATCTTCCCAGGGGCAGAGAGGCTGGGCGGGCTCTCCACACAGGCAGCCACTTTGCCACGCAGAATAGTGGAACCCCCCTCATAGTTTGGCAGCTGGATGGCGTCCAAGAGTGGAAGGGCCATTGGGGGGGCACATGACCCCCAAGCGCCAAGCCCTGCCATCCCTCAAAGGTTTATGGCTGGCTGTGAGGCCTTATGGCCGAAGGGTAGCAACAGCAGGTTCCGCCCCCCCCCCGCCAGGGGTGGTCTGTGGCAAGGAGCCTCTTGGAGGGCCCAAAGGGCCTGCCAGTCTGCGATGGTAGGGGGACTCCAGGCAAACGGGCGGGCCCTCTTCAGTCAAGGCAGGGCCACAGCAGGCACGGTAGCTTGTGTCTGTGAATCAGGTCCCTGAATTGACTGATGGCCGGGAAGGAAGGCTGGCTGCCAATAGCCACCCTGCCTCCTTCCTGTGCATTACAATCCATGGCGGGCGAGGGGTGTGTGCTTTGGAGCACTGGATGCTCAGCACTGCGCAGTGCCAAACCCCCGCCCCGCCCCCACTGTAATGCCACCCCCCAGCTTCCCAGGATCCAAAGGACCTGCCTCCTGGCCCATCCCTCCTGCTGCCTTTACCGCTCCCTGGAGGCTCCACAGAGGCCTCACGGCTCCCAGGTGACGTTGCCAGCAGCAGATGTGGCGGCCGGACCGACCAGCTGTGGATCCTCTTTCCTGCGGTCTGCAGAGGACACTCCGGGAGCAGCAAGCGTCACGCATCGCCTCGGGGCCCAGGAGACCTTCCCAGATTCCATTTGCTTTTTCCCAGGCATGCTTCTGCCCTCCTTTGAGTCTCCTGCCCCCCTCCTTTTTGGCTGAGTCACGTTTGCTCACAAGGAAATTGGGTCTCATCCAGCTGCTTTTTTTTAACGTGGAAGTGCTGGTGAATGTTTGGCGCAAATGGGACTAAAGGTTCTCCACCAGAATGCCTCTTGCCGTTGTTCCTAAGGACTTGCTCGGTGAGGGCACGGCGGCTGGGAAGACTGCACCCTGCTTTCCTAGAGACCAGAAATACCCTAGTTTGAAACTCAGCTGGTGTTGAGTCTTGGATGTAGGCCTGGGGCAGAGAGTCAGAGCCAAACAAGAGAGGCCAGGAGATCTATGAGCTAGGGCTGCAGACCTCCCGGGGCAGGGGGGGGGGCTGGAATGACAGCTGATCTCCAGACCACAAAGATGAGTTCCCCTGGAGAAAAGGGCACCTCCCAGAAGATGAACTCTATGGCATTATGCCCTGCTGAGCCCCCTCCCCTCCTGTAACTCTGTCCCCCGCCCCCCGTCTCCAGGAATTTCCCAAGGCGGACTTGGCAGCCCCACTTTGAACCGCTTCAGGATCTTTAAAGGCCCCCCCCCTTCACGCAGTTTGGTGGTGGGACAAAAAGCTCCCCCCTCCCACCAAGGAGTTGCTGGTGGAAACTAACCCTTTGCCTGCTGTTGTTAGCAAGCCCATCTCACCCCCTTCTGGGGCACAATCTGCACTCATCATGCGCAAAAGGTGACCACACTGGGATGCAGCGTGCAACAGCACACAGCAGGCTGCTTCTCCCAGGCCCCCGTTTCCTTCCCAAAACTGTACAGTGAAAGCACATGCCAGCCTCTTCCTGGGCATGGATCAGCTCCCCCCCCCCACTGGCCAGGTGGAGGAGATCCTTGACCCAGTTAACCTCTTGTGATGGCTCTGGTGAACTTGGTTTGGATCCGCCTGGCCATGGCAGATGCCCTGGAGAGGACTCTGGTCTCCTCTTTGATGGCTGGGACAACCTGAACCTCTCCATGGGCTCAGAAGTGGTCCCGTGGCTCGGGCTTCCTGGAGCCAGCGCAGCTTCTCCCCCTTCTCTGACTGGCAGTTCATTCTTCTGGGGCGTGTCTGGAGGGAGCCCAGGGCGTGGAAGCACCTTGCTCCCCAAACGGGGGGGGGCACACTGCAGGGGGAGGCAGGGCACATCCCTCAAGCCCGGCCTCCACGCAACACAGCCCCAGATCTTAACCGGGGGTGGGAGGCGGGAATATGAGCTCTGCATCTTTAAGTAGCTTTCCCACAGCAGCCAGTGAGCCTAACTGGACACTCGGCATCTTCAGGCTCATAGCAAAATGGCCCTCCATATCACAAGCCACCTTAATATGCAGCCACGCTCAAGAGTGGCTACTCGCCTTTGGGAAGAAAGAAGGCAGTGAATGGCTCCATCCGTTCCCAGTTCAGCAACGAATAACTTGCAAACTGCTGGGAAGCCCGGAGTGCGTGCCAGTGGGCTGGGGGCTGTTGCCTCTGGGGTACAGGAAAGACCAGTGGTTCTAGAGGGGCCCGATATGAGAGGTGGTTCTGAGTGCAGGCTGCCTGGCGAGGGAAAGGACACAGGGCTCCAGCTCCCCTCTTTCCATCCTCTGAGGCCTGAGCTTTGCCCCAGGGCTCCAGGACAAAGGGCCAGACTTTACTCTGCACTGGCTCTCCGGCTGTCCCCTTGACCTTTGCCTGGCCCTCAGGAATGTGCAGCCCTCCTCCTTCCATTTGCAGGGGAGATTTATAAGGGGCCCTCTTCCTGCCGGGGCTTCAGGGAGCGAGTTGGTCTTTAGGGAAATGGAGACACAGAGGAGGGAGGAGGGGACCGTCTTTCTGCCTGACAACGGGACCCCTGACGCTGAGGCCCGGCTCGGCTCGGCCTCTGTTCCCGCTGTGCTGTGCTTCGTCCTAGCACAGGGCACCCTGGGCTTCAGGCTGTCCTCGGGAGGTGCCCAGGGCAACACTTTCAGGCAAGGAAAACCCATCCCACACTCTCCATGGCTGAATGCTCCTCTTGACGGTTAGGCGGTCTCCAAACGTTTGCCTGAAACGGACTTGCTTGTTACAGTTGCCCAACTCCAGGTTGAGCCGGGGGGGGGTTCTCCTGGAATTACAGTTGATCTCCAGACTACAGAGGCCAGTTCCCCCGCAGGCAACGTCAGCTTTGGAGGGCGGGGGCTGTACGGCATCGCATCTCTACTGAGCTCCCTCCCTCCCCAAACTCTGCCCCTCGGGGGCTCCACTCCCCCAGTCTCCAGGAATTTCCCAGTCCAGAACTGGGAACCCTATTTCTTTTCCTTCCAAACGGCTGAAGATGCGGTCTCACAGCACCCTACTTCGCCCCTTGTCTTTTGGAAAGTGTTAATGTCCAGCAGAGGTCAGTAACTGGGTTTTCTGCCAAATCTGGTCCCTTGTGAGCCCCCTCCCCACCAGTTGGAGAAACAGCATCAGCTGTGGTTATGAGACCTGCTCCCTCCACACTTCTGCAGAACTGCTGGCCCCCCCAGCACCCCTGCGTTGATGGCTGGCTCTGTAGCCTGGCTACAGGATAAACGGAAGCTTCTTGGCCAGCAGCCTGATGCGGCTCTTCCTGGAAAGTGGAAGTGGTTGGGGGGGGGCGGATATCCGAGGCCTCTGGACAGGGGAGGGATTTGAGAGGGGGCGGCCTGGCCAGAGCTGCTTCCCAGTTTGCCTCCTTCACGGCTATCACGAGTTTCCTTTTGCTGAACTAGGCCGTGGGCAATGAGCCAGTCCCGGCCTGCATGGCTGGCTTGGCTTTAGCTTCTCCACCCCTCCAAACTCACCACACTGCTGGGATGTGTCTTCCAGACCCCTCATTTTCCAGGCTGGATTGCAGGGCTGCAGACGCCAGCAGCCTGGCGCGCCTTGCAAGAGGGCCCGTTGTGCCAAAGGGGGCCTCGGAGAGTAGGCAAGATGGGCTTGGAGAACGCCGCCTCGGCAGCTACACGGCTAGAGATGTGAGGGAGAGCGCCCAGCCCACAGCCCTCCCCAGGGCATCGGATGCGCTCTGCGAGGCAGAAGGCAGCTCAGTCTCGCTGGTCGAGGCGATTCCTCAGAGGCGGGAAAGAAGAGAGGGGAGGAGGGCTGGAAGCTAGCTGGCTCCAAGCAACGGAGCCCCCTTCCCCCATTGGCTGAGAGCGTGGCACTTCTTCCTGCCTTATTTCATATGCAAATTTGACTCTGTCAAGCTGGGACTGAATAGGGACCATGAATGGTTATCACATTATCACAGGTAACAGATTTCCTTTACAGAGGCGGGGTCTGGGGGAGCCCAGTGGCACCTGGCATGGGCTTTCGGGGACCACAGTTCTCTTTGTCAGATGCATCTGACGGGGAGAGCTGTGGTTATCGAAGGCTTATACTACATAGGAATTGGATGGTCTAGCTGTTTTACTGCTGCAAACTAACAGGGCAAACTCCCTTGAAGCCTCACCCAAGCCAACTGACCCCAAAAGGACACCAAAAGGAGATGTTCACATTTACTAGCAAAGGAATGTTTTGATTGCACCCTCCCTCTCCCCCCCCTAACTGCATCTTCTCTCTCCTCCCCTCTTCTTCTATATTTGACCAGTTTCTGTACTATGCATCTGACGAAGAGAACTTGATTCTCGAAAGCTTATGCTACAATAAAATTGGTTAGTCTTAAAGGTGCTACTGGACTCTTTTTGATCTTCCTGCCTTAGACTCCCCACGCATTGCATTCCGCAGTGTCTCTGAAGCCTGGGCGCAGAAGTCACCGTGGGATCTCATGCACTGAATCAGGGCAGGGTTGGGAGCATCCTGCGCTCCTGGGGGGGGGGCGTGCCAGATAGTTGAGAGAGAGAGGGGGGAGTGCTTCATTTTTCACTGAGCTGCCTCCTGAAGGCCTGCCCTCTAAACTCCCAGGTGTTTGCCTCTGTGCCATGGCAATGCACTCTGCACATGCTCGTGGGCACTCTGCTATAGCCTTGAAAACAGCTTAACCAATCCCACAAAAAACGACTCTCTCAGAAGCTGTGCCGGTTGTCCGCATCAGTTCACTAGCAGGACATGAACAAAGTCACTCCCCTCCCCCACCAAGGTTTCCCCGCATGGTCCCTGGAGGTGGTATTGCCTGCTGGAGGGGCACCCAAGCGTGCTTCGCCGCCCCTCCTTGTTCCCTGCAAGCTGAGCCGTGGAACTGGAGGCCTCCACAGTCCTGGCTGGAGAGGCCCTGCCCCAGCTGCCTTGACAAACAGTTTGGGCCAGTGTGGCAGGAGAGCGGTAACCACAGAGCAGGGCCTTTGGGCCAGCCGGATGCGGCTTCCTGAGAGTCTTGGGACGGGTGAGTCATTTTGGCACTCCACGTGCTCTGCCTGGGCTGGCCTCCTTTCTTGCTGTTTTCCTTCTCTGCCTCACCACCAGCCATGCCCTCGGCTCCCGGCTCCCCACCCACCCCAGTTCCTAACTCTCAGCCAGGCACGCTGGAGCTTGCACCTGGGAAGGTCGCAGCCAGGCAAGAAGCTGAAGTTGGTTCCCAGTTCCCAGTTCCTCATTCGCAGTTCCCAGTTCCTCATTCGCAGACCAGTTCCCAGTTCCTCATTCGCAGTTCCCAGTTCCTCATTCGCAGTTCCCAGTTCCGCATTCGCAGTTCCTAGAGCCTTATTCGCAGACAAAGCCCAGTTACGTTATAGAAAGGTGTCAGGGGCTGTAAACTTGGACCAAATGGTGCAGAACCCCTCATCTGAACCTGCTTTGATCCAGAGTCCAGAAATTCACATGTCAGTGGGAAAATGGTTAATTGCCAGTCCAGCACTATTAACATCTAGAGGAATGAAACATCTCAGCGGAATTAAAAAACAGGATTTTTCTTACATGTACAGTTGCCTATTATTTATTTTTATTACACCCCGCCTTTCTCAATAATGGTGACCCAAAGCACCACACATCATTCTCCTCCCCTCCATTTTGCTTTCACAACAACCCTGCGAGGCAAGATACTCTGAAAGTGTATGGTTGCCAACTCTGGGTTAGGGAATTCCCGGAGAATTGGGGGTGGAGCCTGGTGAAGCCTGGTTTTGGGGGAGAGGAGGGAAATCAGTAAGATACAATGAATGCCATAGACTCCACCCTCCAAAGCAGCCATTTGTTCCAGGGGGGACGACCTCTGTTGTGTGGAGATCAGTGGTGCTTGTGGGAGGCCTGCAGCCCCTCTCTGAAGACTGGAAAGTCACCCAAAGTCTCCGGCCCAAAGTCACCCGACAAGCTTCCATGGCTCAGAGAGGATTTGCACCTGCATGTCCCAGATCCCACAACAAGACACACAGACTGGAAGCGATTGAAAGACCGGCTCTGGAGCGAGGAGCTCTTATTGGACAGTCTCACACAAGCCTGTTTTGGGAAGAGATGTGTAACCAGAGTTACCTCTGGCAAGTCACACACTCTCGGCCTAACCTACTTCACAGGGTTGATGGGAGATTCTTTGGCGCATCTGCTCCAAAGTGGGCTTCCCCCAGGAGAAATGCACAGGTAGGAAGAGAGAAGATTGCACCCCCAAACCATCTTTGGATCTCCCTGCCTCACTCAGCCCTACAGAGACTGTCCCCTACAAGGAGGAGTGTGCTGGGCCCCAACACAAACACTGCTTTCCCAACACTGGCTTCTGGGGGGCAGCCCAAACAGGAACCCAGCTCCGGAACCAGGGTTTGGATGGGCACCAGCACCTGTCTGGTTGTGGGGGACAGTCTAGTGATCGCAGGGCTGTGTGACGTGGGGCCATGCAAGATTTTGTGGGGTGCAGAAGGCTTGTATCTTTTATCCTACTTTGAAGTTGTTAACTCAAGAACTGGGCTTTGTAGGAGGACCCAGTATATGGGTCCCCTCCTTAGAGGGGAGAGTCCGCTGAATACGGAGGTGTGTGATGTGTGCTCCTGCAGTCTTTGTTTTGGGCTAATAAAGAAGTGAATAAGGATCTAGGAACTGCGAATGCGGAACAGGGAACTGGTCTGCGAATGAGGAACTGGGAACTGCGAATGAGGAACTGGGAACTGCGAATGAGGAACTGGGAACTGGGAACCAACTTCAGCTTTGTCCGCCAGGTGCCTGCCTTGGCAAGGGGAGGCACGTGAGCTGCCGGTGTCATTGGAGAGTGCTACTGGGGGGGTTGGTTACACCTTCCAACTGCTGCCAACTGCTGAAAGCCTAGAAGAAGGAAATTTAACTCCCCCCCACTTTCTTTGCCTACGGATAAATTAAAGATGAGAAAATGAGCAGTATGTTTAAAAATGAGCAGTATGTTTAAATTCCTTCGTTCAAACTTTTCTCTTTTCTTGCTGTAAATTCTTAGCTTGCTGGAAAACAAATAATAAGACAGAGACCAGGTGGCTCAGAGTCCAGCCCCTTGGCAAAGCGTCCTGAATTCCCGCCTCACAGGTGAGCTGAGATGTGCTTCTTAGGTGTTTCCCTGTGACTGGGAGCACAAGGAGAAGGCAGGGGAGGTAGCCAAGCCCTGAGTTCCGTGCAGCACGGTGGGACCAGGACCCCCGCCTGGCCCGGCCCTCTGTTCTGCCCAGCCCATGAAGCGCCCTTCGCTAGTCTCCTCCTTGACTGTTCTCGCCAGTGCTTGGCAGGATCAGCACAGGATCTCTTTTCACTTGCCCTGAGCCCCTGGGGATAGGGCAGGGAAGGAACCTGTCCGGCCTCTTTGGAATGTGCCTGCCCAGCAAAATGAAAGCGGAAGGTGGCACCGTGCCATGTCTGCCCAGTAGAGCTACCCAAGGTCAGGCGAGATTGCAGCTCTAGTTGAGTCAGTCTCCCGGCCTTATCTGATATTTGCACTGGGTGGGGTGGGGTGTGCTTTTGACTACATTCTTGGGACCTCCCCCCCCCCACCAATGCCAAACAGTTATTTGAAAAGGTCAAAAAGAGGAAGGAAGGGGGTTAGGGTTTGCAGGAGCAGTCTGGAGTCCTCCAAGGCCTCAGGTGAGGGATGCCTCCTCTGGCTCTGGGGCAGCCATTCATTCAGCCAGCAGGGAATCCGGTTCAGATAAGAGGACGAATGGGGGGGGGGATGGCCCTGGGGGGGGGCTCTTCAGTGGCTGCAAATGCCCAGCCGTGTCCCACAGCATGTTTGAGGCCAGTGCAAGCAGCATCCCTCCCCTCCCTCAATTGCCACACAGCTTGCGGGGTGTGGGGGGCATGGCAACCTTTGTACATATTAATCAGACTCGATATACACAGTACCTTTTTGTTTTCTAGGGTTTTTTTTCTTTAAAGGCTTTGAATCGGAATGAAATCAACACAAAAAAGATTTTTATTTTATTTTATTTTGTTTACTTCATTTGTAGATTGCCTTTATCACTGAGACTCAAGGTGGATTACAGAATATAGAAAACAGTTCAGTCGGGCAACATGAAATATCCAGTCAATAATGCTATAGGAATGAGGAACGATGCAATGATGCAAACAGACGCAACGACCTAAGGCACAACACCCCATAATGCAGGAAGTAGAAGAGAATGCAGTGTAAGCTGGGGGATCCATACAACAGCACCGCAGTGGGCTACAAGCCTGTTTCTTTAGCAACTCAGTCCATGGACTACCCTTGTGAACATGACAGAAGTGTGGGGGCCTCCCTAACTGCCTCAGGCCGCTCCATGAAATGGGAGCCGCCACTGAGAATGCATAAGAAGAGGCAGTTGCCTTACCCCCTGGCAGGGGGGCAGCACCCTCAGAAGCCTTTGCTCCTGGTGGCGCGCACCAGGAGAGGCAGCCCCACAAGTAGAGAGGCCCAAGGCCACAAAGGGCTCCTTTCCCTGGGCCAAAAATCAATAATCTCACAGGACATACTTAAGAGACGTAGGAAGGAGCCCCAATCCTGGTAAGAAAGGAGAGGTTCGCTTGAGCGCCCAAGCCCACGTCTGCGTGGAAAGCAAGTCCAGGCAGGGATTCTGGAAGCGCCCACCCAGCCCAGAGAAGTCAGCATTTGGGTGAGGCTGAGGGCGAGCGTCCCGCAGCAGGCAGGCACCTTTTCATATCTGTAGACAAAGGTCTGTTTTGGTACATTTCCAGTGTTGCCTCCTCCTTTAAAAAGGGAGGGGGTTCCATCTTGAGTGTGTGGGAGGCATATTTACATAGGTGAGAACGCAAAATAACCCAAAGGAGGTGGAGCGAAGCCACCCCAAAGATGCAGCCAATGCCTCTGGGCAACTGATTGGGGCGCGTCTGGGTCTACCGCAACCTGCCAGAACAGCTCCGAAAGGGCCTCCAGAGCAAGGCCTGCACAACACACAGGACTTGGATCTCACACTCTCAGTCAAGCTGCATGTGGGGGGGGGGGCACCGTGGCTATCCTGCATGGGGGGCTCATGTGCACGAGTGAGCCAGCCTGCAGCGGCTTGAGGAAGAATTAGACAGTTGCCTTCCTCTCCGGCACGGAATACGTTCCCGGGGCATTGGGACGGGGCAGGCAGGGGAGGCGCGGTCTCCTAGGCAACTGCCTGATCTGCCGAAGAGGAAAGGACTCTCTCTCAGCCACGCAGATGTCCTTGGAGAGAGAAGGGCTGTAAGCAAGCTGGATCAATCCATTTTTTCAGCAAGGGGCCTTTTGCTTGGAATGGGATTCTAGCCGTTGGCAGAGGGATGGGTGCTGAGCACTGATATTTCGCGTTTTCTGCGCAACGACGCGCGACGACGCGCGACGTTTCGCGAGGCGGGGGGCCGTCTGGAAACGGCCCAGGTTAACAGGAGCAAAAATAGGCAAGCTATTGGCATGTGACCAGTCAACAAGAAGGTGGTATCTTGACCAGCTCTTGATCACTTCATGTTTCTCAAGATGCTTCCTGGTATACAGCAGGGAGAGGGAGGGGCAACCTGGGACCTCGGGGCTGGCTGCTCTGCACTTAGCCTGGCATATGAGCTGGCAGAAGCTGAGGAGGGCATGGCGCGGGCCCAGGGCCGAGAGCGAGGGTGGATTCCATAGTAAGGCATGAGACCAGATCCTTCGCACGCAGCCGTGCCAGCGCCAGCGCCTGGATCTTTGCTCCTCCAGCGGTGCTTCAAGGTGTGCAGCATTGCCAGTCCCCACCATGTTAGTCACCTCTTTGATGGCGTATCCTCGAAACACCCGTCCCAAGCAAACAGACAGCTTTAATCCCCATTGGGAGTCTGTGGTCAGCAGCAATAAAACTTGGGGCTGTAAACCTGTTGCAATCGGAGGGAGCAATCGCTGAGGTTTGTTCAGGCGCTTAACAAACAATCCCTCAGTGAGACGTCAGGTTCCTGGGGGTGATAACAGTGGCTGTACCGGGCAGGGCTGCTCGCCCCGCTTTTCCTCCGCCCTGGGCAGGTTCCTTCTGTTCATGCCCCAGCCATCCTTCCTGCTGGATGCCCCTACCTCTTCCGTGCTCGGTCTTTCCCCGTTCCATTCCTTTTCCTTTGGGGCAAAGGGAGACCCTTCCCTTTAACTTACCCGGAAAGTTCTCAAAGGGTCACTCCACTGACTGGTTTCCCTCTCCATTCCGCTGCAGGGGCTGTTTGGCTTGGAGCTGGCCGGTGACATGTCCTCCCCTGCTGCTGCCCGCCGGCACGCTCCAAGTCACTCTCTTGTTGCCACACTCCTGTGAGTGCACTCCTGTCGCCACAGCCTGTGCCCAAGTCATCCAGCCCCCGCAGCAGCAGGGCTGGGGCCTCTTGCCTTTCTCTGTGGCCATTTTAATGCCCCAGTCTCCCCCTGCTTTAGTTTTGAATGAGAAATGCAAACTGCTCAGTCACTCCATTGGCTACCTATCAGTTACCGTGCTCAGTTCAAGGTATTGGTTATTACATGCAAAGCTCTTCATGGCCTTGGTCCAGCATACTTGCGGGACGGCCTCCCTCCCTATGTTCCTCTACGGCAGCTTTGCTCATCTAAACAGGGTCTCTTGCAGGCTGCACATGGCTGCGCATGGGCGAAATCAACAGCAGCCCATACACGGATGTTCTCTGTGGTGGCCCCTACCCTGTGTAATGCCCTACCTGAGGAGGTCAGCCCCCCCTCTCCTGGCTTTCCACAAGCGATACAAAACTGAATTATTCAAAAAGGCTTTTTACTCCAATGGGAGGGCTGTATTGTAGGGAGGGGGTCTCAGATGCTTCACTAATGAGTTACGGACCATAGACTTCACCTTTCTGTTGCCTTACATATTATCTGTTGCTTTAAATATGTACTCCTATGTACTACCTGTGCTTTATGTTGTCTAATGTCAATCCTAGAAGTGATTATGTTCTGTTTCAGTATTTTCTTCTACTTCTTTACTGGATTCTTGCTAACGCTATGTCTTTTAAAACTTGTATCTATTTGCCCTATGGCATTGTTTATGGAAATGTCCTTGACACTGTATGGAAATGTCCTTGAGACGGATTGTACTAATCTCATACTGTGTAATCCGCCTGGAGTCTCAGTGAGAAAGGCGGACTAGAAATGACACAAACAAACAAACAAACAGCCGACTGGACTCTTTGCCGCGAGTATCTTTCATTTCAGGACCTGAGAGGCTTAGGTTAACATTCAGGGACTAACACTTTTTATTGATTTTGTTTTTTGTTTCTTTTTCTTTTTTTGCTTTACACAATAAATAAAAACTTTAAAATTAAAAGAAAAATTAGGAGCGGCCCCTTTCCAGACTCTCTTTCACAGAAGATGTTTCTTGCCCCCTCATGCCGGGTTGTCATCTTCGGGACCACATGGCAGAAAAGGCTCCCGGAGTCAGCTCCTGTGAGGCAGAGACCACTGCCAGCTGAAGCAGAGGCTCCTGAGCGCCTGCGAAGTCTTCCTCCTAATTCTGTCCAAAAGGGAAGGCAGGAGGGATGTGCCGCCTCATGCTGTCCCGCAGCAGGCGGTGCAACTGCATGTTGTCAAGCATGCCATGAAGTGTTGAGTCGCCATTTGTCTTGTCCAACTTCTGGGTGTTCCAGAAGTTTTAGCAAGTGTTGACCATGACGCTGGTGCCGATGGAGGTTCAGACTTAGTTCTGGCGACGGAGGTCTCCAGGCTCTCTGCAGGGTCTCCCATTCAAAACACACGGAATACATGGGGCATTTTGGGTGGCTGGGCTGGCTGGCAGAAGCCTTCCTTTGCCGGCGTCGTCCTCTCAATTTTCCTGTTGGTTTCAATTGGATTTGCAGGTCCCACAGTGCACAACTCCCGGCACAATGTTGCCCTCCTGGGATAAATCCAGAGATGTTTCCATCAGAAGTTTGCTGGAAGCACTTTACTCACGTGTCAAACACCTGGGCCTTCACGTTGAGTGCAGAATAGAGATGTTGATGTACACCACTGGGGTGAGGGTTGTGTATCAATTTTCAGGGAACGAAGTGGTGTGGCGTGATGTGCCTCATTCATGCAGGGCCAGATTATTGATGCCGTTACGGCACTCGCCAACCATGTTCTGCTATTGCAGGGTTCACAGTTCCTGTTTTGCAAAGGACACAGAAGCAAGATGCTTGCCTTCCTTAAGTAGCATCTCTGGAGGTGACAAAATGCTGCTGCCCCTGCCCTTTCATTTGCAGCGCCTCCCTGGCTCATGCCCCATTCCTTTTGCAAATGGGACCCAGCTTCGAGGTATTTCAGGAGCAGCCCTCTGGAGCGGCACCAAGGGGGAGACGGCACCATGCTGGGTAGACCTGCCAGTCTTGGTGGGTCGTATCTTCTGCATTACTGAAAGTTCCCGATACTCCCTCCTCCTTGCAGAGAGAACTGGTCTTCCTAGGATTTCTCCCCTTCTGCGTAATCATGACCTGCTTTGAACTTACTTGGCCAGGGAAGAAATCCATGCCATGCAAAAGGTGTTGGCATGCACGTCTGCTCAGCGAGCCTGGCCCAGCACAGAGAGACGCTGGTGTTGTGATAAGGATATGAGGTTTGTCTAACTGCACAGCTGCTTCCATGTCGTCGCCCCTCCAGCTATCAGGTGGTGCTCTTGTTGCTTAGCTGCAAATAACAGAGTTGTAGATAGTGACACAGTTAAGGTTTAAGACCAACTCAAACAAAGGGAAGATTGTGGGGAACAGCAGAATTCCCCCAAGGCAATAATTGGGTTTTCCAAGATGCCACACCTCTCATTTCTGTCTCCAAAGTCTAGTGATTCCTTCCTTGCCAGCAAGAGGGGTCATAGAGTGCCCCAGATGAAACAGCCACCATGTAAGTGCATAACTCCTGCTGCCACATTTTTGCTTGTGGTGATGGTGGAAAGTGCCTTCAAGTCACAATTGACTTCTGATGACCCCTGGTGGGGTTTTCGAAGCGAGAGACTAACAGAGGTGGTTTGCCATCGCCTGCCTCTGCAACCCGGGTCTTCTTTAGAGATCCCCCATCCAATTCCTAGCCAAGGCTGACCCTGCTTGGCTTCTGAGCTCTGATGACTTCAGGCTTGCCTGAGGTCCAATAATGTTCTCACCAGAAGCTATTCCATTTGTAAAATCATCAGCCGGGGCGGAAGTGCAGCCCATGACCTTCCCGTTCCCAGGCCAGGAGGCGAAGCTGCCAGAGGTGCTGGAGGGAGTGTCTCTGCTTCCCAGGCCGTGGCATCTGGCATGACATTTAGAAGCCCCAGCAGGACACAGTCCCACAGACGGGCAATTCAGCTGGGTGTGGGGTGGACTGGGGGAGAGTCAGGAACAAATTCGGGTCAGGGCACAAAGTTCAAGGGGTGGGCGAGGGCCATTCACACCCAGAAAAACAGGGGTACCCTCATCCATGTCTGCTCCTTGAAGGAAAATGGCATTAGAAATGTGAGGAATGAAGAAACCCGGAGCTGAGCTAGCTGTCTTGTCCCTCTGACCGGGTCCCTTGGGTGTTTGGTACAAGCCTATGCTACATCGCAGTGTGACTGTGAAGGAGAGGAAGTCATACCATCTCCCCTCCCTCTCTCCCTCCTTCTCTCTCTCTGCAAAACATAGAAATGGTGAAAAGCCAGCCAGATGTTCTCTTAACTTGGCTTGCCAAATACCCCTGGTGCTTCATCGCCGTGGTTTCTGATGGGAGTGGTGCTGCCCAAGTGTCTGTGTTTGTGAGGCAGGTGGCAGACCTTGAGGCTGCCCTCCGGCTTGTGAAAGGGGAATATGCCACCTCCACTCCCCTGGTCCAAACTGCCAGTTTCCAGCACCTCAGTAGCCCACCATAGAACCGGAGCCGCTGCCAAGCTGTTTTGGAAGCAGCAATTGGAGAACTCTTTGCAGGAATCCCAGGCTGGCTGAGAGGAGAGCTTCTCGCTGAAGATCTCAGCGGCCTGATCCCCTAACCCACGGGCATGCGGCATTGCGAGGAATCAGAGCCATGTCCACACAGCAGTGCCCTCAGGGCTTAGCCGGAGGCTGCTTACTCTCTCACCCCGGCTGCTCTAAGCATTGAAATGCTTCTGTGCTGCTTATTCCCCAGAGGCAGTTGCATTTCTTTGGAAAGAAGGGGGAGACCAGCAATTGCCCTGATAGTCCAAATAAAAGGCTTTCTGGTCCCCAGACTGCCTTTTTGTGCAAGGAGACGTCTGCAGGGAAGCCACTGGAACCAAATGAGTACAACGTGGGTGGAGTGTGGGGAAATGGGCCCAGGATAATTTTCATGCTGGTGGTGTGTTACAAAACATTTTATAGGCTTAATAAGGATAATTATCAGAGAACTGAATGATGATGACAGAAATAAATGTGCTTGCATTCACACACGAAATGGCAGCTGGGAGGCAGTTAGGGGACGTACCTGAGACCAATTACTGTAAATTCAGCTCTGCTCTGGTGTCCATATCTCATAAAGGACAACGCAGAGCTATGGGGCAGCCAGGATGATCCGGGGTTGGAGCACCTCTCTTATGAGGAACTGCTGCAAAGACTGGGACTTAGAGCAAAGACGGCTAAAGGGAAAGGAGGCAGGATTATAAAATGACGCAATCGGCAAAGAGAGTGGACAGAGGGAGCTTTTTCTCCCTAGGATTTTTGAACTCAGAGGCACCCAATGAAGTTGATGGGCAATAAATACAGGGCAGACAAAAGGAAATATTTCTTTCCTCAACAACTAATTAAACTCTGGAACTCTCTGCCACTGTAGGTAGTGCTGGCCACAAGCATAGATTTGATAGGTTCATGGAGGAGCAGGGGGCCCAGTCTAGCGGCAGTTACCCAGGGACCTTCCTCCTTTCCCTCTGGTGCTTCAAAGGCACAGCAGCACTTCCAGCACAAACCAGAACTGAGCACATGAAATAGGGGCAATGCCCTCGGATCTGCCCTAAATGCGGTTTGCCTCTGGTGTCATGAAAGCACTTCCCGTTTGCTCTGGAAGTGACATTGCACAATGCTGCCTCTTCCCACCCCCCAAACCCTCCCGGCAGGTTTCCAACGGTGGCTAGCAGCCCTGTGGAGACGTCCATCAATAGCCACTAGCCATTGTGAGTAAAGGGAACCTCCGTATTCACGGGCAGTCTACCTCTGAATCCCAATGCTAGGAGGCACCATCCAGGAAGGGCCTTGGCCTCTGTTTGTTGGCCCAGTGGCCCGACTGGGACTGCAGCACTTGGATACAGTAGGCAGGCTTAAGCCTCCCCTCAGCTGTCCTTTTTCCTAATCTGATATGCCTTGGGGCCACTCTTGGCCACTGGAGAAACTTACATGCAACCGGTTAGTTTGTGTGGCTTCCCCATGCAGCAAATAGGACTGCAAAACGGTACAGGGAGGCTTAAGCTGTAGTCTCTGCAGTCATGATCCAAATCTGTCTCCCTGCACCTGGGAACAGAATTCCAAGCACGTAATTTGTAGCGCAAGCCTGATCTCCAGCATATGGGGAAGGTGGAAGAGAAAGTATTGTGTCACTTGGCCCTTCACGAGAAGAGAAGAGAAGAGAAGAGAAGAGAAGAGAAGAGAAGAGAAGAGAAGAGAAGAGAAGAGAAGAGAAGAGAAGAGAAGAGAAGAGAAGAGAAGAGAAGAGAAGAGAAGAGAAGAGAAGAGAAGAGAAGAGAAGAGAGGGTTTTTTTCAAAAGTGAAGGAACTTTGTAAAGACCAATAAGGACTTCCCTTGCCCAGACAGCTGTATAGTGGCTGCAAAATGAATTCCGAATTAATACTGTTGGAAGTTTTCATGCAGAATAATCTAAGACCCCTGAACACGTTTCTCACTTCCTTCTCCCTGACACACATGCAGGACAAAACTCCAGACGCTCCTTGAAGAGGGGGATTTCCCGTTTTAAACCATGTAAAACTTGTTCTAATGACCTTAATAGGAGCCTGGAGAGAACACTTTCTAAATAAGAGAAAATGTGTGTATTTGGGGTGCAGGTGGGGGGCAGTTAGATGGAGAACACTTGCAAATGCCAATTAGGAAAAGGGTAAATGTACATATGTGTGTGCTGTCAAATCACAGCTGACAAATCCCATTGCCTCCCTCTGCAGGGTCTTCCTTGCTGGGGCTCCATGCGAGTGCCAGCCCTGCTTAGCTTCTGCGATCTGACGATACCATTCCGCCTTCCCTCCTGGAGGGGAAGAGGGAAGAATCGTGCAGGAAAAGCCAGTCCAGCCTGGCCGGACTCCCGAGGCCACTGCTGCTCCTTTCCCGAGTCCACACAGCGGCTCTGAAATGTATTTTGAGTTTCTAGCCACAGCGCAGAGCCCTTCCTTTCTCTTGCATACACACCCAGACCCCTCAGTCATGCCCACCCGAGGCTGGCAGCAGCTGCCAGGCAGGTGAGCAGTCGCTGACCTGTGCTCAGGCTTGGCTGGTCATTGTCCCAATGCATCAAATACGTCTTGATGGCTTCAGCAAAAAGAAATGGGGGGGGGGGGAAGGCTAAGAGGCCTTCTGTTTCCATGTTGCTGCCGAAGCTTAGAGCAGGCAAGACCCGCCCCCAGCAAGCCTCGGCCTTCTCCAGCTTTGCCCGCGGGGGGGCTCAGCGTCCTCCAGTCCCTGGCCTCTGCATTTAAAAGGATCTCGGGGCAGGTTGGCGTTGGGGAAGGGCAGGGCCCTGGAAGGCCATTGCCATATGCAGAGTAGACGATACTGAGCTTTATGTTCTTAAGGATTTATGTTCAGGAAAATATAAGAGCATATACCCATTTAGTGAGAGACAGGCAGTGCTGGACTCCCCTGGACCGCCTCTCCCCGCCCCAGGGCCACATGATCAGAGGGCTTCCCCAGTGGTGAGAGAGGAAGTGCCGATGGTCGCGGCAAAGGGCCGGCAGCGGGACCCTGGCCCACATCCCCACCTCCTCCTCAGAGCGGCCTCCCTGTAAAACTAATTGCGGGTGCAAGTTGCACCTGTTCCCACAGTAGTCAGTGGAAATGATGCATGTCTTCTTGGAAGTATAAAAAGAAAGCGGAAAGATGCCTGTAACCTGAGCGATACGATTTGCCCCTTGGCAAAGAGAGTGGTTAAGCTCAGCAGCTCACCAGGGGCTCTGAGGATCCATGGGGGGGGGGGGGCGGCATCTGGCAGGCCAGCTCTCAGCTCAGCGTCTGCTGCTACGTCCCATAAAGGCCCCTCCTGGGCGTAGGGGCCCACATTCTCCATGGGCTGGGGCAAGGGGATGAACACATGACAAAGTCTTTGTGGCAGCTGACAAACAGCATGAGGACTTTGCATCAGAAGTGCAATGGGAGCGCTCTCTCTCTCTCTCACTCACTCACTCACACACACACACACACAGGCTCTTTTTTGCTTGCAACCAAAGCAGGCAGGGAGAATCAGTTTTATCCTCTCCCCAAGCAGAAAAGACCTGGGTCTGGGTGTGTGTGTGTGTGTGTGCGCGCGCGCGCGCGCGCGCGCGAACCCTAATCACACATCCGATGCAAAGCCCTCCACAGCAAACACAGAAAGGACTTGGTCACGTGTAGATGAGCCCTCATGGTGGGCGGTAGGCTGCCTGGATATCCAGAAGGGTTCTGTGGCTGCCAGGAAGGACACGGTGTTTGCAAGCAGGGTCAGGGGGAGAGGCAAGCTGAAGGCACCCAGGGCGGCACCAGGAATGGGGAAACAGAAGGGTGAAAGGAGCCCTGCAGCAGACACCCCCGGGGCTACCAAGAAGCAGTGCGCAGCGTGTGCGGCATGTGCTTCCAGGCATCTCTCTGCCCCACGGTGTAGAGGCGTGCAAGGTCCACATGTTGTCCTTGAATCTCTGGACTTGCTCTGCATGCAGTGGCCCCATCCAAGGGCCAGGCACGTGGTGCATTCCTTTCTTTCGAGCAAGTGCCTCCATTTCCTTTCTGTAAACCAGCTGGGCTGATGCCTCTGGTTTCGGTAAGCAACGGCGGCATTTTCAGATTCACTCTGGAGGATCCCCCATACAGGCTCACAGTTCCAGCACTTCTAGGGCTGCCAACCTCCAGCTGGGGCCTAGATTTCCAACAACAGAGACCGGTTCCCCTGTAGGAAATGACAGCTTTGTACGGCAGAGTCTATGGCATTACATCCTTCCTGAGCTCCTTTCCTTCCCCATATCCCACCCTCCTCAGGCATTGCTCCCAAATCTCCAGGAATTTCCCAAGCCAGAGTTGGCAACCCTAAGCACTTCCCATGCATGCCTAGAAATCACGGCGAGGTTGCTCTTTACAAGCCCCAACAGTGGGGAAGAAACCCAGAGGTCATATTTCATTCCTCCCCTGCACCATCTGTGTTATAGGCCTTGTAAAATAAGTAGCCTGTTGAGTTTGATATATATTGGATAATAAATAAAACCTATTCAGGATTTTATGATGCTTGCTGGATTTTATTATGATCCTTCTGATGTGTGATGCAATCCCGCCTCAGACATGGATACTCCGCCAGCTGCACTCTAATGCCACAGCAAGGCTGGAGGCTTTCAAGGGCGGGGGGGCGGCGGCAGCGGGGGTGGGGGAGGCTAGCAGGAAAGGGTTTTTTCTGCACCAGGAGCCATGCATAAAAAGCAGATTCCGTCTAACACGACTCTCCGGTTCAAATGTCAGCTTTGTGACTCATCGAAAGCATGCAGACAATGCACAAAATATGAGGTTTGAATGGAATGCACCAGCGGTGCTTGAGATCCTTTTGCATGGTTCAGCTACACCAACCTCTGTTCAGTTTCCCTGCTTTATTCTCTGTGCCTGTTTGTGCTCATAGGTTCAGCACATCTGGATCTGTCACTGTGTGAAGCGGACAAGTAAAACGACCGCAAGTGGTGTGAAGGCTTTTCTCTATCAGACCCACTTGGCAAGCAGAAAACTAGCCGCATGGAGAATATATTGCGCTGGAACTTTCGTCAGGCTGTGCTAGATTTCTAGTTTCTCGGAGCAGATTTCTTCCAATTGGGTAACATTAAAAATGTGATTCCCACCCCCCACCCCAAGCCTGATGAGGTTCAATTCTTGCTAACATCTTGGGATTCCATCAACTCATTCTGGTGCGCACGTACACCCAGCCTGAACATGGAATCTGGAGCTGCCCTTACTCTGGATTAACGGACAGACAGCAGTCAGGGATGGCCCACCTTCCTTCCTTCCAGAGAAAAACTTCCCACTTAAAAGTCACACAGGCTCAGCAAATTGTAGGGAACTCTTAATGAACGGAGGCTGACTCCTGTCCCCCTCCCATTAGCCTTCTCAGTCCAGTGGCTATGGGGCCTCTGGCTGACCACTGGTTTGGGAAGGGGACGCTGTGCTGAATGGCCCCCCTTGCTTTGACCTGCCTCGCCTTGAGCCATTTGCTCTGCCATGGAGTCCTTGCAGCCTCTTCTCTCTGCTTGCAGGATGTGGTGGGCTGATCGGGGATGAATGGGTCCTCGGTCGGGTGAGCTGCCCTTTGGTCCCTTCTTGCTTCCTGACGTTCTAGTTTCAAGTGCGGTGGGTTGGGGGGAAGTGTTTCCAGAAAGGCTAGCTGCCTAATCTGTACCTTCGTGGCCGGCATCTTCAGCAGCGTGCCATGGAAGAAGCCCAGTGGATGCCCAGCGCAGAGCCTCTCCTGGCATCTCAAGGCTGACGGGCCTAAGAGGGTCTGCGGCAGGATGCTGCCCTTCACCCGGAGGCCAGGCGTCAGGACTAGCGCAGGAGAGCAGCAACCAAGAGGGAGCATTGCCTTTCTTTCGCTGCACACTGCTGCAGCGTTGGGCCCTCTCTTAAAGGCACAAGGGATGCCGAATGATCCCAAGACGTCTTTGCTATGTTTCTCTCGACAGCTTGGGGTAGGGACCCCAGGTCCCTCAGTGGGGGCAAGGGATCCCCATCTCCCACCCTCCACCCCCCCCCACTCACCTGGCCGGCGGTGGGGGGGGGAGGTGGGGGAACAGACCTGCTGGGCACACTCCCATGGCACGCTATGACATCACTTCTGGGAGTGACATCATCGTGCCCCCCCCTGAGAGCACCCCCGTGCTTCACAGTGAGCTCTCAGGCTTGCGCAATGACATCACTTCCCGGAAGCAATGACAAGTACAGAGGAGTCAAGTAATGGGGGACCCGGCGACCCTAGCTTGGGGTCACCCCAGAACCCATTTTCAATGCCTGAAAGTGGTGATTATCCAGAAGAGAATGCCCCTAAGCGTGGGCAGTGTGCCCCTTCCTCACTGCTGAACGTTGAGAACTGGATCACACATGTTCAGGACCAAGCAAAAGGACGTCTGTGTCAGCAGCTGAGGCAGAAGCAGCCAGCTCCCTGTTTCTCAAGACATGTAGTGCAGCGCACACATCTGTGGACAGGCACCGAGCACGCTGCTTTCTCCCCCAGCCCCAGCACAGGGGGACAGGAGGAGGCATTGAAGGACAGAGGGGGAGCACCCAGGAGGGAAGAGTACCCCAGAGGCATCCCCCCCCTCCCTCCCTCCGGCTTACAATGTCCAGAAACAGCCACACCAAAAACCTTCTTTGCGCACCACTCCCAAGGGCAGCGTTCAGGCCTTTTTGATGTCGCAATGAAAACCTGGTTAATTGCAATCTGCTTTGCATCTGGATGGGTACAGACAGGTGTCCTTATCCGGCCTGCAGCCTCTCCCTCCCGCACAAAGGACACACGATCAGCCCTTCTGCCTGATTGAGAGGAACGCCTGGGACAGTTCCTCTGGAGACAAAATGGGCTAGGCAGCCTCACCGCTGATCCCAGCAACTCCAGCATGGGCTCCCTGAACACTGAGAACAGATGACTGTGTTGGGCCAGGCGACATGGCCCTTGGCCCTTACAGGGCCTCAGGGAGAGGGCGGCTGGAACTGACATTCCTCTTCCTGATGCATCTTTATTTGTGACAGAAGTCGGCACCAAAGGCCAATCTGGTAAGAAACCAACGTTGGACGGAAGGAACCGGGCTTCTGCCACGCCCACCCCATCTCGCCCCCTGAACCTGCTGCTAACCAGCTGCTGCTTGTTGCTCTTTAGGCCTTTGCAGTCGGAAAACGAGGGAAGTGGTCGACCCGGTGGCTTTCTGCATCTGCACGGTGCAGACCTGCAGCGCTGTTCTGGGTGGTCAGGGACCTCTTGGGATCTGTCCTGCAGCGAGGAGGAGACGGCGACCAGTTGGGTGGCCTCTGAGAACAAAACCTCTGGCACGTGTGCCGATTTGGACTCTACATTAGCAGTGCTAGGATCCGATGGTGCCAGCAGGCTGGCTTGTCACATTGTGCAAGATTTTTTTTAGCTTGTTGAGTTCATGGATGTGGACAAGATTCTTGAAAGTCTGAGACCAACCACCTGTTTGTATTACCTTTGCCCCTCCTGGCTGCTCCAATCTGCTGAGGTGCCTCCTGTGTTGGTTATGGTGGCACTGTTGCCTAAAGGAGCAGGTCCATAACTCGGGGGTGCTGTTGGATCTGGGGCGCCTGCGGCTGAGCAGGTGGTGCTAGTGGTCAGGACTGCCTTTCACCAGCTTGGTCTGGTTCATCCCCTGTGGCCTTTCCCGGACAAAAAAGATCATGCCGCTGTGGTGCGTGCACACATTGCAATGTGTTCTACATGGGGCTGCCCTTGAAGATGGTCAGTTCAGAATACTGCAGCCAGAGTGCTGACTGGAGCGGGCTGAGGGACCATATCACTCCATTCTCGTTCCCATTTTCTTCCAGGCCCAGGCTGTAGAATTGTAGAATTGAGAGCTGCTGTAGCACAGTGGTTAAGTGGTTCAGCGGCAAGTCCGCACTCTACTTGTTTGAACCCCACAACTGCCCTGAGCTCAGCAGGGGGCAGCCTTGGGGCAGCCTCTCCTCTCAGCCCCAGCTCCCCAGCTGAATTGTGGGGATAATAATAACGCTAACTTGTTCACTGCTCTGGGTGAGGCACTAATCTGTCTAGAAGAGCACAGTTATTATTATTATTTATTATTGAAGCCCTTTTCAGCTTGGGGCCAGCATATTTTAAAGGGTTGTCAAGTCCCTCGAGTCCCCTGCTGGCACTCACCCTCTGCAGTATTCGTGGCGTCTTCTCGCGCTCCCGGAGTCACTTCTGTGGGTCAAAGGGTGGCCTGGCGTGTGCTCCCACACTTACCAAAGGGCTGAATTGCCCCCGCAGGCCTGATTCAGCCCAAAACGGGCCCGTTGCGGGGTGCAGGGGAGCGCCACAGTGGGATGTGGGGGGGGGGGCACTGCGCCACCGCCTCCCCCCTGCTGGCCAGGTAAGTGGGGTCTGGGGGGAGGAGGAGGTGGGAGCAGGGGAGCCCCCGCCCCAGGCAGGCAAATGGCAGCCCTAAACCTACCCGACTACTATAGACATTGTCAGAAGCCCTGGCTGGGGTACCCCCACCATCTGAAGATTAGACGGGTGGCAACCTGGTAACCGGTCTTCTGAGTTGTGGCTCTGAAAATATGGAATTCTTTCCCCAAGAAGCTTTCTTCCTCCTCATTTGCAAGCCATTTGCAAAAGCAAAAACAGTGTGTGGGGGAAGGGAGAGTTGTTCAACAGTTTATCTTGCCATGGACATCTCTGGCCCTTGTACACTGGCTTGTTAACAGTCAATTCTGTTTTTTCTCCAGAGCTTGACCTTTGCCTTCTCTGGAGAGACAAGGAAGCAGCTGAGAAATTGGGGTGTGAGGCTCAGCAATCCTGCAAGGATAAAACTTTGCTAGTACCAGAGCCCCCCCTGCAGGAAACACAACACAGTTGTGCAGTAGAGGAAACTGGACAGGGCCAGGCTGACCCTGGGGCCCCTCTGCCTGAGGGGAGGGGAGGCCCTGTCACCTCAGGTTAGCTGTGAGCAGAGTATGAGAGAGGCCCCCCCCCCGGGGCAACGACTGAGAAGGGGACCAGGACCCACCTTTCCTATTATTCCTATCTTCGATTTCTCTCATTTCCCTTCAGCCCATTTCTGATCTCCGACCTCAGCACTGCAAGCTCCGTATTTCCCCCGCCTTCCCTTCACGGCCCCTCAGTCTTGTTTCTTCAGCAGTCATGCGATTTTATTTCCCCCTTCAGTCTCTGTATTCCTTCTAATTTTTCCTTCAATCTATGTCTAAGTTTTTGTCCTCTGCTGGATGCATAGTGGGTCTCTAGCAAGGCGGAGGGCAGGCTCCATGGACCGCGCTCAGCAAAAGCAGCCCTAGAAACCAACCCGCAGGAGCAGTCCGCTCTCAGCCGCCGCCGGGCCTGAAACTCAGCGGTGCCTGCTCCTGAGGAGTTATGGGACTAGACCTGTGCAAGGGTTGGATCGGGGGGCTTCAGGGACGTGCTGTTCCGCAGCAGTCTGCCTTTCTGGCCATAGTCTGAGTAGAAATCACTGACCGTAGAGGGACCAACGGGACCATTCAGTACAAGGCAGCTTCAGGGATCCCCTTGTGTTCAAGCAGGGAGTAGAAATAAATGGAGGGCTTTTGCAAGGGATGGAAGAAAGAGGGTTAGGGTCCCTCAAGGACTGTCACGGAGACTGTCGATATGAAACGGGGGGGGGGGCGAGCCTTGTAGTGGCAAAGATTGGGGATGTTGACAAACAGAGCAGATGGTGAAGAGCTCCGAAAGAATACCTCCCAGCAGAGTGGTTGCCAACACAGCGAGTGATGTTTAATGGCCGTGTGAAGTAGAGAACACCTGGGTCCAAAAATCCTCCAAGGTGGCCTGTCGGCCCCACTCCCTACGCAGCATTCACAGCTGTCGATAAAAACACACACAACAAACACATTTATTGTAGTGCTTTGGGGTGAAAACTATTGTTAGTAGCTCCAACAATGTAGGTCCTGTCCTGCGAATCTTACCATTGAAAATGTGCTATGGTGGGGTGGGAGACTAGAGAAGGGGGTGGGGTTAGGAAACCAGGCCTGGTTGCAGCAGGGGGGAGAGGCAGGTTGTGCCAAAGGTGGGGGGGGTTGGGGACCCTTAAATCAGTAATCCAAATTGTAATCTAAATGTTCAGAAACTGATTTAATCCAGCACATACTAGGACTCCCTGCTCTCAGGGGAGAAGGGAGAGGTTTGGAAACAGAGCTGGACAGCTTCTTATCGTCGCGCACATCATCCGCTTCCTGCATTCATCGCTTGGGATGTTGCTGCCCTGTCTGCTGTTTGCTGGCCTCTTGCTGGCAGCTGGGAAGGCAGCCCTCCGTCTTACTTTGCCACTTTGGGATTTGCCAGGTCTTCGATGGCTTTTCTTATCTGAAGAGAAAGAGGCCCAGGGAGACGGTGGCAGCAAGGGGCAAGGCTTGGGAGAGGTTGGGGTGGAGCTTCCCTTAGGTAAGCCAGGGTCAGGCCATTGAGGGCTCCCAAGGTAAACAAGCATCAGTATGTCGGAGTGGGCTCAGACACACAGTCGTGCTACTTATGCAGGGCCTGGAAAGGGCCTGCAGCCAGCACCCGATTCTTCGGAGCAAGAATGTCAGCTGTCTTCTCCCTGGGAGAGTCCCAGACCAGGTCGGAACAGGCCTGTGAAGCTTGGCCCTATGGTGCCTCAAGGCGAAAACTGGATTGCGACCCCCATCCCTCCCTGCTCCCCCCAGCTCCACAAGCTGGCCTGTTACCTCGTTCCTGGAGACAGCCCCCACTATCTTTCCTAGTTGGGTGACGAATGCCCTCTGCAAATTCAGCAACTCAAAAAGGTTGTGTGCCTGTTAGAAAGAGAAATTGGGACAGAAGGGAGAACTAGTGAGGACCTGACATGTTCTGAAGTCCCAGGGCTGGACCTGCCGGCTTCTATGCTTGGGGGTGGGTGGGTTGGTGTAGTGCTGCAGCCTGGGGGGAAATGCCCACCTGCTCTCGCTTCTCCCTACGCTCACACTGAGAGGTGTGCTGAATGTACCTGCGGGCAGCTGTCTGGGGATCTGTGGGATCCTCCTCCCTGTGGCTCTTTAAAAAAGCGAAATGAGGACTCCCAAGATGGGGATCCCTCGTGTAGTCATTTGTGAGCTGGGACTTGCTGTGGAGCATGGGCCTGTGTTTCCTCGCGAGACCCACGGGCCACTGGAGAAGGGGCATGCAGCAGTTCTCTTTTTTCACCCTCTTTTCTGGCCAGTTGCACCCAAGCCCGACCCCACCCAGGAGGCTCTTGGTCTTGGGTCGGCTTCCTCAGTGGGAGAGGCTCCTGCAGACGTCGCGTGGGTCACAGGAGGAGGGGTGGAGGAGGACAGAAGGGAGTGAGCAATGCTTCACTTCACCTGGTGCAGGGACGTCCACGGGGACAACTGCAGAGTGACTGGGTCGATGGTGCAACTGTCTCCCAAAGACTGCTTGGGCCAAGTCTGTGCAAAAGAACGTTTTGTGAAGTAGGGGTGACGGCAACGGCAAAGGCCTGGAGGCAGGTCCGTTTTCCTGGGAAGATTGTGGCTCAAGACCTTTGGATGAGCGCAGCAAAGGCCAAGAGCCTTTCCAGCCTCCCCCTGAGTGGCGGGGAACAGAGAGTGTGCTTGACCCACCTCCTCCCCATGCTCCTTGTGGGGGGTGCTGCCGTTGTCCTCCTTGGTCTGGAGAAACTTGATCACCTCCGATCTCTGCACCATTCCCACCAGCATCCGAGATTCTGCAGGAGAAGAGGGGGGGGGGGAGAGCCTGCTTCGATGGGGCTGAAAACCTTGTGCAGCAAATGCTGCTCACAGACCCCCATGCCCGGTGTGGTCCTGGCTTCTGGAAAGTGGGTGGGCAGCAGGAGCTCAGGGGAGGGTTCCCAGAGTTCCCACGTGTCTCTGCAATGCCGCACAAATCCCTCAGAAGCAGAACTGGCTCTCGTGGCAGCAGAAATTCTTGCGTTAATTCGACATGGAAGGATATTCCAAGGTCCAGCTGCCTCAAGCAGTGCAGGATAGATAGCAAGAGTGAGAGCCAGCTGCGCAGGCCTGGCTAGGGTTAGGGTTCCTGGTTCTCCTCTTGCTAACCTTATTGCATTGCTAACTCTGCTAAACTACCAGGGCGAGGATAATGAGTGGAGGGGTCAGACTGCCTCCATAACGCTATAGTACCCGTGCTGTCAACAACTGGATACTCCAGGTCATCTGTAGAGGTGGCTATTCGGAGGGTCTCCTGGAAAGAGGCGTCCTTAGGCAGGGCAATGAATTCAGTGTTCATGAACTCTTGTGTGGTGACCTTGTAGGAGCTGGGGGAGAGAGCGGACTTAGCTGCTGCTCCAGGAAAAAGAGCAGCTCCTTCCCCTGGACAGAAGAAACGGATCCCAGCCAAAAAGAGGGGAGCAAACTCTGACGTGGGAACTTTGACCCTCTACTTTCCAGCATCCCCTTGGAGCCACGGCAACATCACCGTTTTCTGCGAGGCAGAACTGCCGCTCAGGCTCCCGTGGGCTCAACCTCTGCCCCATGACTACGAGAGGAGGCCTGCGCTGCACTGCACTAATGCCGTGGTTAATGACCTGCATCACGGAAGCTGCGCAAAGCAAAAAGGTGGCTTTTAAAAAGAGGGAAGCCCGCCCTGGCAAAGTCAATGGAAGGGAGCCCAGGGTCGGCAAAGAAGTAACAATTAGGCATTATATTAGCTGATTTGTTTTCAATTCCCTTCCTAATAATCCCTAGCATTTTTATTGCCGTTGCACACTATATCGACTGATAGTGTGCGACTGTAACTGATAGCAGATGAGTTTGTGAAGAAAGCAAGAAGTGTGATTAAAGGAGAATGGAAGAAGGGGGTAGCCCCTGTGGAGAGGCTGAATGAAAGTCTAAAACTTCGAACTTGGAAAGTTTGGGGGAATGTATGCAGGTGGACAAGTGGCTGTTGTGCTGGTTGTGTGTTCTCCTGGGAGCTGATCTTCATCAAGTTCCTTCTGTCTTCCTGCAGCTCCCAGCTGTGGCAGAGTTCTCCACTACGAGACTACGAGGAGGGGACTGCTAAAAGACCGTAAGTATTTAATATATCAGAAGCAGGAAACTGGCCCGGGAGGCAGCTGGGCCGTTGGATGACAAGTTAATAAAAGAACTGGTAAAGGACGATGGAGATATGGGCTAAATACATTCTTTACATCTGTGTTCCCTGTGGAGAGTGCAGGCTACGTACCCAGGTCCCAATAACTATTCCCGGAAAGGGAGTCGGAAGAACTGAGTCAATGTGAGGTAATGAAGTTCTGGGCATCCTGGGGAAACGAGAAACCGATACCTATCCGGCTCCTGACGGCGCACACCCAAGAGTTCTTAAGAAACTCAGGTGTGAAGTGTGGATTTACCAACCAGGATGTGCAACTGGTCGCTAAAATCCGCCACTGTACCAGAGAGCTGGAGAGTAGCAAACATTACACCAATTTTTACAAAAGGGTTCAGAGGGGAACTTGGAAAATTACAGGCTAGCTAGCTGAATGTCTGTCCCAGGTAAATTAGTAGAAACTTATTAAGGACAGACTTATTAAGCACATAGAAGAACAAAGCCTGTGGTGTGAAAACCGGTATTGGCTTCTGCCAAAGGAAGTTCTGCCTCAACAGCCTTTTGGAGTTCTTTGAAAAAGTGAACAGGCACATGGGTGATGGAGATCCCAAAGACATCATGCACGGGACGTCTAAAAGGCTTTTAATGTGTTTCCTCCTGAGTAAACTTAATAGTCAGGGATAAGAGGACAGGTCCTCTTACAGAGTATATATTTGTTAAACAACAGCAAGCAGAGGGTAGGAAGAAATGAGCAGCTCTTGCAATGGGGTCCACGAAGATCGGTATTAGGGCTGGTACTATTTAATGTTCATAAATGAGCGGGAACTGGGGGTAAGCAACATAGTGGCCGAGTGTGCGAGTGTCACAAAATTGTTCAGGCTGGTGAAAACCAAGACCGTTTCCACACAGCTTACCTTGTTCCGGAAAACAGCGAAATCTCACGTGAAATTGCGTGAGAAGATGCTGTTATTGTGGGAATTTAGCAAGTGTTTTCATTTCAGTCATGAAAGAGTTAAACTGTTTGTGTTACCTACTTAATTAGTAAACATACTTTGAATGTAACCATTAGAGCTTCGAATAAGATTCCCGCCATAGAAAGGGGAGTCACTAAGCATAATGAAGTAAGACTAGGATTTTCTATTGGGCAGTTTGTTTATTGTGGGCAATTAATTGGTGCTATGCTCTGAAGTTTTATTGCTCTTTGTCCACTTACTTACTTACTCTCTTCTTCTACTTCACTTCTTCTTGTCTCTTCTCTAAGTCACTTATCTAGCAAGATGTAGTCAGCTTAGCAATTTATTATTTTCTCCAAATGTAACCCTAATTTTTTTATCCTTTAGTAAAAGTATTCTTACAGAGCTACACTGGAGCGTGTGTTTGTGAATCTATTCTCATTACTTCCAATGCGCAATCTTTGCACAATCTCTGCTATAGTTTCCTACAGTTATTGCGTCTTCTCGCGTGATTTCACGCGATAACAGCGTCTTCTTGAGCAATTTCGTGTGAGATTTCGCTGTTTTCCAGAACAAGGTAAGCCGTGTGGAAGTGGCCCAAGCTGGATTTCTGGAGGATCTCTCTAAATTGGGTGAGTGGGCAACAATGTGGCAAGTGAAGTTTAATGTAGGTTAAGCTAAGGTGATGCAAACTGGAACAAAAATCTCAACTCTAGTATATGCTGACTGGGTGTGAAATGGCTGGGTTTGTAGTGGATAGATCAATGCAGATGGGAACCCAATACGTGGCCGTGGTGGAGAAAGCAAACTGTGCTGGGGGTTAGTAGGAAAGGGGATGAAAATAAGACAGCCAATGTAATATTGCCCCATTTAGGTCTATGGAGTGGCTTCCTATGGAACAGTGTGCCGTTTTCATCCCTGTATCACAAAAAGGACATTGCAGAGCTGGGAAAGTACAAAAGAGGCAACCAAGGGGTTCGAGCATCTTTCCTCCAAGGAGAGTCTGAAGAGTCTGGGACCTTTCAGTTTAGAAAAAAGGGGGACTGAGGAGGGACGTGCAGTAGTCGCGTAAGTGGCTGGTCTCCCTCTGAACATAGGCAATGGCCAGGCCTCCTTATGGCTCCTCCTGGATCTGTCTGCAGCCTTTGACACAGTAGCCCATGCCAGCCTGTTGGGGCACTTAGAAGTGGGCATCAAAGGATGTGCCCCGGACTGGTTTAAATCGTTTCTCTTGGAGTGGACTCAAAGGGCCGCCATCAGAGATCAGCTGTCTCCAGAATGGGAGCTATTTTGCGGGGTTCCTCAGGGCGCAATCTTATCTCCCATGTTATTCACTCTCTACATAAAGCCTCCAGGAAAACTCACTTGCAGCCACAGAGTTGGATGTCACCAATATGCAGATGACGCCCAACTCTCTGTCTCGCTATCCAAGTCCCCACAGGAGGCAGCAGCAATCTTGGATCGCTGCCTGACAGCTGTGGTGAAACGGCTGAAAACAAACAAATTGGAATTGAACCCAGACAAGACCGAAGTGATGCTTGTTGGTAAGGCAGAGATCTTGAAGGACGTTGTACTCCCCACTTTTGATGGAGTTCATTTGACAGTTGCAAACTCAGTTAAGAGCCATGGGGTTATATTTATTTATTTAATTTATTTATTAACTTATTTATTTATTATACTGGATCCAATGCTACCACTAAAAAAACAAGTTAAGGCAGTCACCAAAAAAAGCTTTCTACAGCCTCACTCTAGCCTGGAAGAAGGCTTCTTACCCCGATGGGGCTGACCTCGCCACCTGGATCTGCGCTATGGTAACATCAAGACTTCTGCAGTGCACCCTACATTGGCCTCCTATCCAAGTCAACTAGGAGGCTCCAGTTGGTGCAAAACGCTATGGCCCAACTGTGAGCAGGAGTGAGCAGGAGCACGAACATCGCCCCCATTCTGCAGTCACTCCACTGGCTACCGATCAGCTCCCGTGCTCAGTTCAAGGTATCGGTAGTCACATTCAAAGCTCTTCACGGCCCTGGCCCAGCATACCTACGTGACTCCCTCCCTCCCTATGTTCCTCCACCGCATCTTTGCAGGGTCTCCTGCAGGTGCCACCCTGCACACGGGCAAAATCAACACCAACTTGTACACGGGCTTTCTCTGTGGTGGCCCCTACTTTGTGGAACAGCCTGCCTGATGTCAGGAGAGCCCCCCCCCCCTCTGAGTTTTCCACAAACAACATAAAACCAAATTATTCAAAAAGGCTTTTTGTATTGTAGGGAGGGGCTCTCAGATGCTCCGCTAATGAGTTAGGGACCATCGACTTCCCCCATAGATTTCACCACCATGTTGCCTTGCGTACTATCTGTTGCTTTAAAGATGTGCTCCTATGTCAGCCCTAGAATCGCTTATGTTCTGTTTCAGCATTTCTTCAACTCTGTACTGGATCCTTGCTAATGCTGTGTCTTCGTAAACTTGTGTTTATTTTCCCTATGGCACTGTTTATGGAATTGTCCTTGATACTGACTGTACTACTCTCACACCGTGAAATCTGCCTGGAGTCTCAGCGGGAAAGGCGGACTCAGAGCCAAGCTACAAGTGAGGAATTACACTTGCCTGGCAAGTGAACAGACTCACGTGTATTCCTGCCTGTTCACTTGCCATTCACTTGCTCTCCACTTGATCAAGTGTAATTCATCTCTTGTAGCTTGGCTGTATAAATGACATTTTAAAAAAGAAATTTATTATTTTATTTATAACCCGCCTTCTCTCCCCAACGGGGACCCAAAGCAACTTACATCATTCTCCTCACTTCCATTTTGTCCCTGCAACGATAGAGGTTTATAAAATTCTGCATGGGACAGAGAGTGGACAGAGCCTTTTTCTCCCTCTCCCGTAATACTAGAACTCGGGGGGGGGGGGGAGGGCACACAATGACATCAATGGCCATAGGTTCAGGCCAGACAAGAGGAAGCTCTTCTTTGCTCCACAAGACATTAAAAAGTGACATTCCCTGCCAAGGGACGCCGTGATGGCTGGAAGCACAGGTGGCTTTCAAAGGGGGTTGGGCAGATTCCTGGAGGAGAGGCCCGTCAGTGGCTGCTAGCCATGGTGACTAAAGGGGGCCTCCATGTCTAGAAGCAGTTAACCTCTGGATACCAGAACTAGGAGGCAACGTGGGGCTGGACCATGGAGGGCCCATCTAGACCAGTCTCCTGTCTCACGCAGCAGCCAACCTGTTGCCCTGGAAGGCACCGCAATAACAACAAGAATGGTGCTGAGCACGTGCAGGCTGCCCCGTCCTTCACCACTGAGAAATTATAACCGGAAATCCTAACACCACACACACACACACACACACACACACACAGACACACACACACACACACACACACACACACAGACACACACACAGACACTCGTGGTCACGGCACGCGGCTCACCCAATGTGTCTGCTCCGGATACGGGGTAGGTAGGGCAACTTCTTGACGATGATGGTGCCGTCATAGAAGGAGGGCTGGGACTTCTGTGCGATGGCATTCGCAATGAGGACTGCCAGGGTGACGGGCAAGATGTGGGCAATCTGCCCCGTCATTTCAAAGACCAGCAAAGCAGTGGAGAGGGTGTGGGTGACTGCTCCGGAGAAAGCGGCTGCCCCTGCAGGAAAGACCGAAGTGGCACCTGCTGGCTGGCTTGAGCCTCAGCGGGGTTGCCCCCCACAAAAAGTCGCAACTGCACATTTCATTCCAGGAAGACTGCCAGAGCCTGTCCCTGGGAGCTGCAGTTTAGCCCGGGTGCTCCAGTTCCCTCATGCTCAGGAAGATGGATAAAATCCTGCCTGTTCTGAAGTGGGTGGGCAGAATCAAAGCACAGAGAAAGGAGAGCAGGAAGCAGCAGTTCTCTGAGCTCCCCCCCCCCCCAGGTCTCTCCAGCTTCTGCAAACCAAGCCGACTCACCTGCCAGCGCGTAGCCTCCAGGATTGATGAAACTAGTGGCTCCCTCCGAAGTTACACCCTTGGGGAAAAGAAAGGCCATGGCCTCTCCCACCAAGCGGCCAAGGGCAGCGCCTGTTTGGAGAAGAAGTCCGTGGCTCTGGGGCATCATGTTTACAAGATACATTTTAAACTGGCTTCAGACTCAGTTAACCATTGCTGCTGCCCATAGACATTTCTCGTGAGCTTTGCTAGCTACATGCAATATAACCAGTCCAATGCTGTGGATATTGGGGGCACCCACCGTAGATGAAGACGGGCATGAAATATCCAGCAGGCATGGGCATGGTGGTAGCCAAGATCAGCATCCAGAACTGTAAGATCAAGTATGACACAGAATTCACACAAACATTCGAATGGCTGAGAGTGAGGAAGGGTCAGGCCCTGAAGGCTGACAATCAGTGCAGCCCCTGCAGGGGAAACAGATAAGGTTTTGCCCTGGGGCAGAAGCCTCCCACAGGGCTCAGGGAGAGAAGCAGAAAGCCAGGGATGCAAAAGGGAGAAAGACCAGGAAGAGAGGAGGCTGGGGGGGGGGGGGCGGCCATGGCCTCAGCAAGGGCCTAGAAAGGAGGAGAGGTGGTGGGATGTTTGGTGAAGGCGTTGAGAAGGAAGGTTTGCATTTCAGGGTTTTGTTCAGAACCACCAGCCAGATCTTTGTTTGCCCCCCCTGACCTCCAGGGGCAGAAACTACATTCAAAACTGCTTTTCACTTTGGAAGCTAAGCAGCTGCTAATGATTTTATTGTTTTTAAGTGCGATATCCTACTGCCACAACAACCATACAAAGTAAAATAATGAGAGGGGTTTTGCCAGCTAAAATCCACCCCTAAAACTAACATTAAGGGGAGAAATCTTGCAGCCAGCCACTGAAAGAACAGGAAATAATCTAGAAGCAAGGGGGAAGGAAGAAAATGTAAAGGGACAATATCCTGAAGGCATCTCAGTAGCTTTCCATATTGAACTGACTGGCGCCACAATTACATTTTATATTTAAATCAGATCTGAAAAAGCGCCCGAGGCCAACAACACACTGGGTTGCCAAAGCACCCGTAGATATTCCAGCCTCCGTGCCGAAGACCAACAGAAGACACCTCCCTGTCAATTGTGTCAAGTACCAGAAAAGAGAACCCCCAGGGTGGAGACCGGGTACCTTCATCACCAGAAAAACCACCAGGCAGCCCAAGACAGTGGCGTGTGGGTTCCACCACTCGAGCCAGAGATCCTGGGGATCGACTTGGAGAGGCCAGTCCAGTGACGCATTCTGGGAAAGGACGCCCCAGGTGCGGTTGTCAAGGAGAGAGGTGAGAAGCTCCTTCATGCTCAGCTGTGGAGAGGGAAGCCAGTCACCTGGAGCCAGAAGGGCTGGGAGAACCAGCCCCCCAAGGAAGGGGGCAGAGACGCCAGCAATCCGGCCTGGATGGAGGGCTCTCTCTCTGACAGGGCCCAAGCCAGGCGCCCTGTGAATGAGGCACCAGGTCCCTTGCGCCCCACAGCTGCTGATCAGGCAAGGAACCGCCATTGGTTCCTGCCGGGACAATTTACCCAGCAGCCCAGCGCCATCTTGGTTCAGGGCGTCGGAGGACACAAGAGGACCAATCCTGTGCCACGTCAGCTTTCAAGTCCCCTGAGCTCCGTCTTGCCAAGTAAACATTGTTTGGCCTGCCCATTGCCCAGGGGCCCAGCAGGAAGGGATGGGCATGCCACCCATGCTTAAGGTTCTGGCTTTTGGTCCAGGTGGCTCCACGTTCTTCCCCTCACCACCTCCCACTCACCCCACCAAAGGCACCAGTCAGGTGTGGGGGGGGGCGGGGGGCTGGCAAACAAGAACGGCTGTTTACCCTGGAAGCCATGAATTGCCCCAAGCTCGGGGGGAAGGTGATGGAGGAGAGCAGGAAGGCAACCAGGGCCGAGTAAAGGGGCTTCCTGGAAAGAGAGAGAGGAGGGACAGTCAGCGTTGATTTCTGGGAGCCCCAAAGGGTGCAGCACTCACTAGCCAACGTTAATTCAGGTGGGGAAATGGCAGGTTGAAGCAAGAGTGCCAGTCGCAAGAGAAGAAAAGCTTCAGCTCTCTCGGACTGCACCAGAAAAAGAATCTGCAAGCTTTTGGAAAGAACAAAGCTCTAATAGCGCTATGAGAAACTGTGTTGCTGGAAAGTTCTATGAGAAACTCTGTGTTGCTTGAAAGCTTGCATACTATTAAGTGCAATGCTGCATGATATTGGGGGGGGGGGGTCTTTTGTGCTGTTATTTAAGAAAGTGCATAGCAAAGCCCAGAATCCTCCTGACTAATCCTGACTGCTGCTCCTAAGCAAAATCCAAAATTGTCAGGTACAAAATGTGGTTTTTGCCACGTTCTACTCAATCCTCTTAACATTTGCACCCTGCCTCTTTGGCCTCACTGGACTCCCAACACAGCCTTTTCTTTATTAGCCAACAGCCACGATGCAGCCAGGTCTTGAAGGCTGCGTGCCACGAATCCAAGGAGGCGGCACACAAGCGCACAGTAACCGGTGGAAAGGGACCCTGGTGCTGCTGCACACGTGCACAGCGCTCTGAAGGGCCTGGCCTTTCTCCCCGAACAGCTGCTCTCTTACTTCCCCGCAACCGGGAGGCTCTTCCGCCCTTTGGGCCACAGCGTGCCACCCCAACAGCCGTGCTTCCTGTGGACAGAGAATGACTTTCTCTCAGATGCCTACTCTGAAGCAAGGAGCTTGGCCGTGAATGAATTCCTTCGGACGTAGCCCAGGAACCAGCGCTGGCAGAAGAGGAAGGCGCAACTGACGCCCCCACAGACTATGCTGCGAAGAAGAGAGAGGGGATTACACACTCTGGGATTGCTGCCCCCACCCACCCATTGCAAAGGGGCACAAGGAGCCTCCCCCCCTCACCCCAAGAACATGAAGAAGAGAGTCTCCTGCAGGCCGAAGGGGAAATCGATCTTGAAGCTGGTCTTGAACAGAGCCATGATGGTTTCTGGGAGGGGAGGAAGCAGGCAAGGGGAAATAAATGTGTGTGTGTGGGGGGGAGGCATAGAGCCAGCACAGGAGCCCACAAGAGCCTCTCTTTCCAGCTCCCTTCCTCCCCCCCCAACCCTTTCCAGTTGTGCAGGACAACGTTGCCTCAATAAAGGAAGGCTTGCCAGCCCTGCTGGGCGCTTGCGTTACCTGCCTTTGGCATTGTGGTACACGGGGGGGGGGGGCGCTTACGTTTGCCCTGCAAACCAGACTGAAGCTAAAGCACGCCCGAGGTCGCCTTGGTCTGGCCCAGTCAGCGTCAGCCTTCGTGCGCCTTCTGAGGCCGCCTGCGGCCAGGCTTGCGCCTCCTACCTTGTTCACTGTTGAAGACGGCGAGGAGGCGGAACAGGAAGGCGCCGCAGGTGGCGGCAAAGCAGCCCCTCCAGTAGTCCCGGACTGCGAAGTGGGATGACACGACCTCCACGCTGAACAGGACCCCTGGTGGGACCGGGCGTGGCATTACGAAAAATGTGGAGATGCCCCCCCCCCGGTGAGACCCTCAGGCCTTCTGGGGAGGTGGGGGCCCAGGGCCCATAGCAGCCTGGCCCCCAACTGAACCTCGCCTCCAACACCCCCCTGCCCCACCGGCAACTAGTTCTTCCTTCCTCTGGCGAATCTTCTTCCAGTGACTTTGAAAAGGGGACTCTTACCAGCTTCTCCTCTGGTTGGACTTCTGGAGGCTCCTGCTTTCCAGCTTTGAAGGATACTCTGTGGAGACTTCACAGTTCATGTGCAAAGTGACTTTTCCAAAGCTGAGCTCGGGCCTAAGGCCTTGCGAGCCCTGGAACGCCTCCTCACCCTGCTATTTGCTCTAGAGAAGTCACTTCTTACAGGGATGGCAAAAGGAGCTCGCCAGCACGCCTGACTCCACGGCCACCGCCCCTTTTCTCTGCCTCCGAGCATGTGCTTCCTGCCCAGGTCCCCACAGCACACGCGCACCCCGGCCAAGCCACACTCACCACTGATGGGTGCCCCAAAGACCGTTGCCACACCAACCGCTGCTCCTGCCACCAGCATCTCGTTCTGTTTGTTTTTATTCTAGGCAGAGGAGAGAAGCTCTGGAGTCCCCATGCGCGCCGGGGGGGGGGGGGGGGGATGCAGCCGGAACGGAGTCCCAGCGCAAAAGCCCCCCAAGCTATTGTCTTCTGAACCCCATGTGCAAAAATCACCTCCTTGTCAAATGGGAAACACTCCCCAGTTCCTCATTTACAGTAGCCAAAGCCCCAAAGGGTCTCTTGGGGGGAGGAGAGAGATCACTCCTTTAAACCCCCCCCCGCCCCCCCAGTGCAGATCCAGGACTGCACACTTGAGAGGCGCGCGCATTCCTCCACTAGCTGGGCCTCACCTCGTACTCCCCAGAGACCGAGGTCCGAATTCTCCCCAGGTAGGCCGCAATCATGCTGGAGAGGTGGACGAAAGGGCCCTGGAAAGAGAAGGGCCCCGGGGGCTTGAGGGGCTTCCTCTGACAGGCCTCAGATCTGGCTGAAAAGCCAGCCCCGAGGCAAGGGGGGGCTCCCGCAAGTGTGGGGCCACAGCTGTGGAAGCAGATTCCCTCTCACAGGGTGTCTTTAGTCGTACAGTTAATTTGGTCTGATTGGGAATATGGTCTGGCTCAGACCTTCATTCTGTTAAAAAGCTGGAAGTGCCGACACAAAAGATGGGCAGGAGAGCTTTGAAGCCCCCCCTGCCGATCCATTTCAGATGGCGCAAGATGTTGCCTAAACCTGCTGAAGGACCCAGTTCTTCCAGTCCAGAGCAAGGGAAGGACAGACCCAAGACTGGCCCGGTGGCTATGGCAGAGGCCAGCTCAGCCTGCGAAGGACCCTTCCAGTAGCCACTGGGGCTGGCCGAGGGGAGGAGCGGAAAGAGCAAGAGCCACTCACCACTTTGCCCAGGAAGATGGTGCTGCCACAGGCCAAGGTGCAGGTCAGCCCCACGACTTTGGCCCCGAAATTCTTTATGGCCAAGTACTCCTCCAGCAGGACCCCTGTCAGGATGGTCTTGAGCTCTGGGATGCCGGAACCTGGGCGAGGCGGACAAAGGCAGCGTGGGCTTGCGACAGGACAGGACCCAGGACACTCTCGGGCGTGGCAAGGCCTTCCCGTGGTCTGCACTGCAGCCCCGCACCCGCTGTGGCCATCCCCTATCATGATGCGGCAGATGTGCAAACATCTGGGTAGCTTGGAAGCAGTGAGCAAGGGGGCCCATGGGGCGTAGCGCTTAGAGTGTCGGATCCGGGTCTGGCAGGCCCAGATTCCAATCCCCGCTCTGCTGCGGAAGCTCTCTGTGGCCTCGAGCCAGTTATGCTCTTTCCACTTAGCCTGCCTCACAGGGTGGTTGTTGTGAGGATAAAGGTAAGGAGAGGTTGGACTCTGCTTTGGGTCCCCATTGCGGAGAAAAGCAGGGGAGAAATACTGAGATAAATAACTTGTCTCTAAGGAAATGGACGGAGCGGGAAAAGAGGTGGGCCAGCGGCTGGTTTCCCCTCTGTGGGCCCCAATCTTTGCTCCGCCCAGACTCACCTCCCGAGTGTGGGGTGATGCTCTGGGCAAAGCCGGTGGAAAAAGCTGACAAGGCAACGGGGTAAATCGTCCAGGCCAGGTACTTCAGCACCGGATAGTCACCGACTTCTTGATAAAGCCATTTGTGAGCTAGGGAAGGGGGAGGATGGGAGGGAAATTCTTCTTGATTCCAAAGTGTCAGCTGGCTGTAGCCCGATCACACACCTTCCCACAGGCTTCGTTAATTATTCCGTTGAAACAGGACTGTTCAAGGGTTTGTGCCTGGCTAATGCTCTTCTTTCTCTTCAGGGCAGCCTCTGGGCTTCCCACCCCGTGAATGTAGAGCCAGAACTGTGTGGGGCACTTTCCAGAAGAGCATTAAGCGAAGAGAGGGGCCCCAGCAGCGGGAGCACCCAAATTCAGGGTGGGGGGTGGACAGCCCTGCCTTTGCTTTGGGGGATGCTTTGTTAGATGGTTGTTGCGGGGAGCTGCAAGGGTGGCCATTCTTTGGAGTTCGACCCCCCTCACATCTGTGAGGAGTGGCGGCAACGGATGCAGGCGTCTCTCTGCACATGTCCATATGAGCACCGGCCTATCATATGGCACCCTGTGCAGCTGCTGAGCTAGCTTTGGAACCGCTGGCAGTGTGGACCAGCGAAAGGACCTTTTGGCATGAAAGAACCGTTGTCCTGAGGCTTCAGTGGCAGACAGGCAGCCTGGAAAAGCCCCAGTTCAGCATGTGTTGGGGAAGGGGCTTCGGCAGTGATCTCTGGCAGGGGGCACAGGGGTGCGGCAAGGGGGTCTGTCTCAGAGATGCTGGATTGTGGCAGCAAGGCCTCATGAAAGAGGGCAGTGGTTTGAAGTGAGGTGGGGAGGAGGGGGCAGCAGCAGGGTGCTGGTCTTCAGAGAGGGGCTCCAGGCACCAGAAGCAGCAAGGTGGAGCCCTCTGAGGGAGCAGCAGAGCTTCAGGCCGTTGTGTGTGTGTGTGTGCCCCTCGAAAGGCGTTTCTGCTTTGGGCAAAATATCTGCCATGATGCACTTGGAAGGCGTGGCACTGTTCGACAGACACAGTTTGCTTTGCCCTGATCCCTCTCCTAGCTTGGCAACAGGCCCTGCAGCCAGGGGGCAGCCTCAGGCACTGGAGCACGCCAGCTCCTCAGACTCTGACCCTCCTGGTGGGAGGGGGAGGGGGAGGGGTCTGCTGGAAAGACTCTTACCGTTTGCCACCCTGGAGACAGTGAAGTCCATGGCAAAGCTGACAAGAGCCATCAGGGCCCCCAGGGCAAAAAGGAAGTACCAGTCGTCCCCCACCCGGAACAGCTGCCGCTTCACCCACTCCAGGCAGCCTGCAAGGGGCAGCAGAGGGCTGGGAATGAGTGGGAAATATTGACCCCCCCCAAGCTGCACCCCCCCCCCCCCCGCCCAAGCAGGCCTTGCTGGGTCCAGCGCTGCAGTGAAGTTCAGCACGACCTGGGAAATTCCCTGAACTGCGGAGCTATTCAGTTGTGACTTTTTAAGAAATCCAAATATTATTGAGAAATGTTAGTGCGAATTAATCGGCTGCTGGAATTAGTTACTGACTGCAGTTAAGTAGTTAACAGGAGGGGGAAGCAGCCCCCCTCTGCAATGAGATTGCTGTCTGTGACTGGAAAACAGAACATTTCTTTTGCACCCACCCCGGGGAGACAGCCAGTGTGCAGTAGCACAGAGGGATTGGAGGGATTGGGCCCCAGAGACGGCTCAGGGCGGCTAACAACATTAAAAAATACATTAAAATCACAAAAACAGAAAAGCAACAATAATTTTTTTAAAATCCTTAAAATAGTCCAGGAGCAGGCTATTTAAATAAATATTGGGAGTCTGTAAACGGGCATAAGCCCCCCTGAGGGTCACCCCGTGGGAATCCAAGGCCCCCTCCCCCCTCCCCCCCGGCTTCTCATCTCCTTCACTCCACCAGGAAGAGGCCACAGCAGAAGGCCCTAGGCCCAGTCCCTCCACATAAAAGGCGGCTGAGGCACCAGGTGGAGAGAAGGGCTTTTCTCTGCCCACGGCCCTGGGAAACCCCTGCCAGCCAGAGGAGGCCAGGCGGGCTGGGCGAGACCAGTGGGCTGGCTCCCTAGAGGGCTCCTTCATGCCCTCTCGGTCCCCCAAATCCCTGAAAACAGCAGTAACCCCCAGTCTACACCGACACAAAGTCCCATCTGGGGTTTCAGCCAAGCTCCACCCATTATTTTTTGTAGAGTGTGGGTTTCTGTCTAGAGAATGCACACAGTTTCCAGCCTGCCTCCAGCCTGCCCACTTAGTAATGCTTTTGAAGTGAGGATCCAACAAGTCCACGCGTAGTATTAGCAGCGGAACTTGTATTAGAACAAGGCCCGCAATCTTGATTCTCAAATGATCTCCCCCCACCGCCCCCGCCCCCGATTTCATTTTAAAATGGTTAGACTGAAGATATTTTTTACTCCTATTTTGAAAGAATTGGCTCTGGATGAAAAAAGTCTGGGCTCATCCACCAGAATCTATGATCCAGCCCCAGAGAGGCAGCAGTGGCCTCTGGCGTGCAGAAACGAGTAGGAGCCTTTGGGGGGCAGATGCCCCACGGAGAGGATGTGGGCTCCGGCCAGGGAAGCGGGGCCCCCCGTTTGCTGTCTGCTAGTGTAACCACCAGAGTGTGGGCTGACCCCAAGGGCCTTTCGTGACAGGATGTGGCCCAAAGGGAGAGGGGCTGGCCCACCCACAGTGTCAGGAGTGTGTGTGTGTGGGGTCACCTGGCTTGCACGGGCCCCAGAGGAGAGGACCTCTGTGGGACCCTCAGGGAGCCTCTGAGGGCCTGGCGAGGTGGGTCGGGGTCACCTTTGCTGTGAAGATTAGCAGAGGCTTCCAGGAAGAGAAAGATTGCCATGGGAGCCGGCATCTCTTATTTATTGGTTAAAATACTTGTCCCCCCCCTCCCTTTCCCTCTCGGTTCAAGGCAGCTTACCTTGAACCCGCCTCCGGGCTTTCGGCCAAGGTCTCCAGTTTTTCTCCAGAACCAGAATTCTGCCCTCCTCCTCGAATCCCCCTTCCCCCTTCCGGGTTTTGGATCCCCCTTCTGTGTCCACCTGCCCCATCAGTCTCTGCAGGGCCCTCGGGATAAAAGAAAAGGGCCGATTCAGCGATGGGGGCGAGCAGGCTGGGTGCTGCAGCCCTCTTGGCCTCTGCGAGGGTTTCTCTCCTGAGGCAAGCAGAAGCCATTTTCATGCAGAGGCTGCACCCCACCGTTCTTCCCCCATAAATCTAGGGCCAAGCAGGGCTGAATGGGGCAGCTGCCGGGGCTGGGGCTTCTGGCGGGACCTGCTGCTGCCGGCCCCCTCCTCACACAGCCCCTCTGATGCCTGCCCTGCTGCCCAGGGCTTTGCCCCCTCTGTTCCCACCTGCATATGCTGCCTAGTGCTGCTGGAGAGGGCATGAGAGCAGGCAAGGGCAGGTGGGAGCGTGTGGAGGGGAGGGCAAGGGGGGCAGCCTGGCAGGGGCGGCCCTCAGCGCTCTCTGCCCAGGGCCCTGAAGCCAAAGCCAACTGGGACTCAGCAACGGAGGCCATTGAAACGTGTACCTCTGGGCATGTTCAGAGTGCTTTCTCTTTCACTGCTGAGCAACTACAGCACCTCACCTGCCAACACCTGTTGTTAGACATCCTCATCTGGTGAGAGTTCCAGGTAAGCACCTCTTATTTTCATTCAAAGGTTATTTATTTAAAATTATGTAAAACGTAACTTTACACCTAAACAAATTCAAGGCAACTTCGGTGGTAAAAGAGATGGAGACGAGATAATAAAAATACAAATGAACAGTAATCTGACACAATAAAACAGAACTGTGCTTGTTTTAAAGAGGATGTGTTGCCCCAGATTAATGTTCAGGCAGAAGCCTGCTCTCAGAGCCTTAAAAAGACATACCTGTCGCTCTCCACAGCCTGTCGTCGTCCTCTGGAGTTTGCCTGGCTTTCTTAGCTCCTGTGCTGCTGACCAGGTAAACGCCCCTGCACCTGTCTCCCTGCCCCTCCTCTTCCACCACGCCCTCCCCGCCTCTGACCTCTAACTGTCCACGGGCCCTGTTGGAAATGCCCTTGTGAGGCAGCCAAAGTGCCACTGGATTAAACTGGCCGAGCAGCCCTTGCGTGAAGCAGACGGAGCCCAGCCAGGGCTGCTCCCTCCCAGGGTGGCTGCTGGGTCCCAACAGCTCTGCTCCAGGAAGCTTGCCTGCTGGCCTCCAGCTTCCAACATCCAGTCCAGGGTGTCCTGCAAAGGGTGCCTGGCAGTGCGCAGGAGCAGCAGCCGGAAGGCGGTTCTCTCTCGGGTGAGCCAGCCTTTCTAGATCAGGGCCAAGATCCTGCGCTCTGCCACCTGGTTAGGGGCAGGGTGTCTTCCACGCAGGATGGGCCGATGCCCCACCAGGTCTTTGGGTGGGTGGGTGGAGCACAAGGCAGGCCCTTCACCCAGCACCTTCTGATGTGAGAGCGGCTGGAGCATGGAGCTCCTCCACCCCGCCCCGGCTTTGGGGCACCTTCTTCAGTGTACAAGTTGACTCCAGATTGGTGGCATATAAATGATTTGGGGTGGGGCCTGGATGAGGGCATGTTTCCAACCTCCCGGGGGGACCTCGAGGCCTCCTGAAATTAGAACCGATCTCCAAACTACAGAGATCAGTTTCAAAGGAGACGATGGACTGCAGGACGTCGTACCCTGCTGCGGTCCCTCCTCAAGCCCCGCTCACCCCTACCCAGTCTCCAGGAATTTCCCAAGCCAGAGACCTGGGCATTTAATTGCCAAACATGGTCAGAGACCCAGTGGGAAGAGCAAAGACGTGTCAAAGCAATCAGATGTTAGAAGTTCAGGGCATCTGTTGGCAAGTCTTGCCTCCTGCTAACAGGGCTGAGGAGCACCCCGGGCAACGGCAGGCCTGGCTCAGAGTAGCCAGGGGCCTGGATCAGCTTCCCCCCCCCCCACCCATGGAGCCCTGCTTGACTGGTTTTCCCGAGGCCGGTGGAGTGGCTCTTCTAGTCTGCAGAGAAAGAAAGGAAGAGGTTTCATTTGGTTCTGTCCATTCTCGTGTTTAAAATTAACAAGTGTTGTGGAGTGGACCCGGAGCAAAAATTATTGGGCAGGACAGGATGCCAAGCCAAGCCCTTCCCTGCGTGTTATGAAGATGTTAGACCTTCCTTCCTGGCTTGCAAGACTTGCAAGATGTTAGACTTTCCTTCCTGGCTTGGAGGTTTAAGAACATCAGATGAGCCCTGCTGGATCAGACTGGTGGTCCATCAAGGCCAGGATCGTGTCTCACCCTCACCAACAATGGGGATACAAGGCCTTCCTCAGATGTTGCTTCCTGGCACTGGTTGACTGCCCCTGCACGTGGAGGTTCCCTTCAGTCACCATGGCTAGTAGCCCCAATGGACTTCTCCTCCACAGATCTATCTAATCCCCTATCTAAATGCGAATTTTGCAATTTAACCATCGATTACGTTGAAAAATACTTTTTTCCATCCCTTATCTACTGCCCTTCAAGTTCATTGGGTACTTCATAGTTCTAGAACTTTGGGAAAGGAAGTAAAATCTCTCTTTCTACTTTCTTCCGCCACCCTGTATAATTTTGTACACCCCTATCCTTCATCTCATTCCTAAACTATAGTCATTCACCTTTTCCCTAATCTATAAGGTCCCGGACTCTCGGGCCTTTCCTCCTGGGGAAGGTGCTGTGTGCCCTTGAGCGGCCTGGTCACCCTTTTCTGCACTTTCCCTAGCTCTGCCATATCCTGGGTGAGATTCAGCAACCAGAGCTGTACAAAGGGTTCCAAATGCCGCTGCACCGTGTCCTTTCACATTGCAGTATTGGCCGTTTTATTCTCAGTCCCCAGCCGAGAGTTTGCCTTTTCCGTTGCTGCTGCACACGGGATCGACATTTTCAAGCTATCCACTCCAACCACAAGTGTTTTTAAAATCTTGGTCTCAGCCACTTCAGACCCCATCAGCAGATGTTTAAAGCTGGGATTTTTTGATCCAGTGTGCACAACCTCACACTTACCAGCACTGGACCTTCACATGCCACACTGTTGCCCACTCACCCAAGTTTTGGAGAGCCTCTTGGAGTTTTTTACAATTTGCCTTGCTTTTCGCCATTATGAGTAGTTTGGAATCATCTGCAAACACGGCTGCTACACAGCTCACACCCAATTCCGTATCATTTATGAACAGATTCAATAAGACTGGCCCCAATGCTGTTCCTTGGAGGGCCCACGGCTCACTTCCATCCATTGCTGGAACTGGCCATTTTGCTTTGAGTATGCGCTTCCATGTGCTATGCGCTTTAAAAAGGGTCCTTCTGGGCAGGGCTTTTTTTCTGGGGAAAGAGGTGGCGGAACTCAGTGGGTTGCCCTCAGAGAAAATGGTCACATGGCTGGTGGCCCCGCCCCCTGATCTCCAGGCAGAGGGGAGTTGAGATGGCCCTCCATGATGAGCGGTGCGGAGGGCAATCTCAACTCCCCTCTGCCTGGAGATCAGGGGGCGGGGCCACCAGCCATGTGACCATTTTCAAGAGGTGCCGGAACTCCGTTCCCCCGCGTTCCCCCTGAAAACAAGCCCCGCTTCTGGGTAGTTCTATGTTGTCTAATGTCAGCCCTAGAATTGCTTATGTTCTGTTTCAGCATTTTTTCAACTCTGTACTGGATCCTTGCTAATGCTGTGTCTTCGTAAACTTGTGTTTATTTTCCCTATGGCATTGTTTATGGAAATGTCCTTGATATTGACTGTACTCATCTCACACTATGTAATCTGCCTTGAGTCTCAGTGAGAAAGGCAGACCATAAATGACACAAACAAACAAACAAGTTGCTTCTTGTTCTCTAACCAATTTTTACTAAATAAGAGGGCCAGTCCCCTTCCCCCCTGACTGCTAAGGTGAGGATCATTCTGTGCTGGGATTTATGTTTGGGGATCCAGCAGCCTGCCCTGGCGGACTGGAGACTCAGCTGTCCTCTGCCCCACCCCAGCCAGGCCAAGCGGTGACTCAGGCCTGGTCTGGGATGACCAAGCAGCTGCCATGAGCTCAGCTGCCCCCCTCAGGAGTCCGGCTGGCTCAGAGGCTGGCTCTGAAATGCCTCTCGGCTTGGCTCATCCCCCCAGAAGGGCGCATCACAATGCCTCTCGGCACGGCACGGACAGTCCCTGCCAGCAGCCAAACGCGTTCCAGACAGGAAGGGGCCTGCTGAGTGGCCCACGGAGCCCTCGGAGGAGCCGGGAGAGCAGACCTTAAATGGGCAAGGGCTTGGGGAGGGGGAGGGTGCGCCTCCGCCAGGGCCTGCTCCCCGTGCTCTTGCCTGGCGGAGCGCCTGCTGGCAGACTTCCCTTTCCCAGGTGGAACTTCAGCAGGTGAGGCTTTCCTCAGCATGGCTGCTGTTGAAGTTAGACTGCTGTGCAGCTGCTCAGGCAGGCGGCCCAGGACAGTGTAGGCCTTCTCGCCTGGCATCCGAGAATGCTTTTCTGTCATCTCCGCAAGGCTGAAATGTTCTGCACTTTGGGCACCTCTCCCTCTCCCTTGCGCGCGCGCGCGCGTGCACCCACACACACACACCACACCACTCCCATCCATGCTGGCTTTCTTTTTTTGGAAACTGGCAGCCAGCAGAGTTGTTATTATCAAGGCCAGCCAGAATGTCAACCCGGAGGCGGCCCACCCCTCCTTGTGTTTGTTTGGAGCATCCACTTCAGGGAAACTTTCCACACAGATCCAAGTGATGCTCAGCACCCTAAATTTAGCCCTGGAACAAGAGCCCTGGAAGGCCCCGTAGAGGCACTCGGGCCTTTATAAGCTCTGCAGCACTGGCACGGCTATGCTGAAGCCGCTTGAGAGTCAAGGGTGCCGGAGGAAGAAGAGCTTGGATCTCCCTCTCACCCTTTGGGGGGACTGTTGGGGCCCCCCGAACACCCATGAGTTTGCAGTAGGCCTCTGTCCATCTCCTCGGCGTCAGCCAAGTCCGAGTCAGCCCATGGAGAAGACGCACGGGATATTTGCGGATGACTTCGGAGGCTTCCTGAGGCCACGCAGCGAGCCCTCGGCTTTCTCAGGCAAGTCAGCCATGGTGGTGGCGGAAATGGGGGAGGCTGGCATGGCAGGGGAGCAGATCCTCCTTGGTGTAACTTGCCCCCGTTCTGCTCTTAGGCACAGGCCCTCTCTGAAGGGACAGAGTCGGCCGCTGGCTCAGCCCTGCCTCTCCAGCACTTTCCCTGCAGCACCTTTAAATGGAGCTGCTGGGGACAACGACATTCAATTTGTATACCGCCCTTCAGGACAACTTAACACCCACTCAGAGCCATTTACAAAGTATGTTGTTATTCTCCCCCCAACAAAATACCCTGTGAGGTGGGTGGGGCTGAGAGAGCTCCTAGAAGCTGTGACTGACCCAAGGTTGCCCAGTTGGCTTCAAGTGGAAGAGTGGGGAATCAAACCGGGCTCTCCAGGTTAGAGTCCCGCGCTCTTAACCACTACACCACACTGGCTGTCGCAGGCCAAGGCCATGCGCTGTCTGGGAACCAATAGGCTTCCCATCTAGGTGTTTGTTTATGCTATTAAAATATTTCTAGCCTACCTTTCCTCTTGGATCAAGGCAGCTTACAGTACAAACATTACAAATTAAAATTGAAATGAAACAACAAAGCCCAATACCTCCCCCCACTCAACGCACCCGTTTGTAGCACATGGCCAGCATTTCCACCATTTCTGGGGATTTCCAAAGTTTGATTTGATGAGAGTAAGTGAGAGTCGTTGCAATTCCAGCCTTGCCCAGGAGGAGGCAGTGCTGCTATATCACTTTCCTAAGTCTCTCCAGCATAGACAGAAGCCCTGTCCTTGCCCCCCAAATCTCCTCTCCCCCAGTCCCAGAGGCCAAGGCACTCTGCACATGCTCTGTTCCAGATGTTTCAAGCCCAAGACTCTGGCATGCCAAATAAGTTCTATGACCATGATCAGGGAAAATGGCACATAAGAAAGCAAGACGAGTGCCAAAGAATTGCTACCAAAAAATCTAGACAGACTCCCTGTGAGTGAGTGGGTGAAGTATGAGCCTGGGCTCAAACCCTGCTCAAGTCTCACATTGCACTGGGTGTGGCCTTGGCCGGAAATGCCGGCTGCTTGAGTGCTCCGCCCTTGCTCAGGAGAAAATTCCTTCTGACTCACCGGCAGGCAGGAAGAGGGCCTGGCTTTTCCTAAGCAGGGCATCGTGGTCAGGGGAAAAGGTCAAACATTAATGTATTGGACTGAATCAAATTAAAGTGATTGTCTTTGTCAGGCAGCTGAAGCATTGTGTGGTTAAGTGGCTGGGCTGTGAATCAGCACTCTGCTGGTTCGACTCCCTCTGCTGCCATGACCTCAATAGGTGACCTTGGGTCAGCCACTCCTCTCAGCCTCTGATATTGTGGGGATGATAATATCACTGATCTTGTTCACCGCTCTGAGTGGGACATTGATCTATCCAGAAGAGTGGTATGTAAGCACAGCTGCTATTATTTCTTACTGATTCTTAGCAAAGCTGAATTACACGCCTGGCTGAAATAATTTGCATTGGTGCTGGTTGGCAAGTAGCATATGGGAGATGACCTTAAGGACCCCAAAGCCTCAAGAGGGGTGCATGTGGGTGGACAGGAGCAGGAGGCAGAGGGCCCAAAGTGGGTGTCTGTTCTCTCTCTCTCTCCCTCTCTCCTTAAGAGCCTTGATCAGCTCTGCTTAGCTACGGAGAGGCAGGGAGCATGCATGCCGGGAGGGGCCGAGTGCAGAGAGAGGCCAGCAGACAGCGGGCCCTGGTCCCTGCAGTCCCTGCGGGCAACCCAGATGAGAGTAAGCCGAGAGTAAGTCGGAAAGGGTGCTGAAACGTAGAACTGTTGGGCTGAGCCAAACAACTGAGCAGCCTCTGGGCAGCAAAGAAGTCCTTGTACAGGGGTCATTTCATAGAAAAAAAGCTGGAGGAACTCATTAGCATAGCTCATTAGCATATGCCACGCCCCTTGCCATCACCGGAAGTGTGTCATTGGTGTAACTTATTTGCCTATGCCACACCCCCTGACATCACCTATCCTGCCTGTTTTGGACCCAATCCTGGCCATTCAGGGCTGAAATTGGGCCCAAAATGGCTGCAAAGGGGCTGAAAATGGCTGCAAAGGGGCTGAAAATGGTCAGGATCGGGCTGCTGCTGAGTGGGAGAGTGATCCACCACCCCGTCAGAAGCCTGATCTGGGCCGTTTCAGCCCCAATCCAGGCCGAAACGGGCCCCAAATGGACGAGAGTCAGGTGGGTGGGGCCACCTGGCATGCGACCTCTTTGGGGAACTGCTGGAACTGCGTTCCTGCGCGTCCCCCCCTTGAAATGAGCCCTGTCCTTGTAGATGGAAAGCGATCCTTTGTTTGTCTGAGCAGGTCGTGCTGGCAACATGGGGAACATTAAGACTCTGGGGGACACTTACCAGTTTGCTGTGGATGTCAGTGACTTCTCTCCGGAAGACATCGTCATCACGACCTCGAAAAACCAGATCGGCGTGCATGCAGAGAAGGTGAGAGGCCGGAGGGGAGCACCTCTCGGGCACAGCCTCCTTCAAGAATTACCTATAAAGCGGGAGGAGTGAGTGCCAAGTGTTCCTTCATACAAAAGAATCAAAGGTGGTTGCCCAGAGGGATGGCTGCTTGTGGCTTGCTTGCTTGTCCAGCTCTCAGGCTGTGGTCAGACAGGGGGTGGCTCCCAGGACCGGCCGTGGCCCTCCCCTAAGGTCACTGCTGAGCACTGCCATGGTGATGGAGGCCGCCTCTCTCTCGCTGATCTCCCTTGAAGACAGATGCACTCTTAGGGCACCTCCTGTGATCTGCGGCCTCAAGGCTGCACCCAGGCTGAAGCGTCACCGTAAGGTCGGAAGGAAGAGAAAGGCATGCCCATTTCACAGACCACGCAGCTGAGGCCCGGAGGGGATGAATCCCAGCAAGGCTCTGCCCCTTCGTGAACCTGCTCCCAGTTCTTCAGCTGCCTTTTCTTTGATTTCATAGGGCAAATGGGGTGTCTCTCTCCCCCCACCCCCATACCAAGCAAGGAGGAGTCAGCCTCTGGTCAAACTGGCATCCCTTTGGCACCTTGCCCTTCCAGTGGGGATATGCCACCACCACCCCTCCCAGGCAAATCCCTTCTTTGAAAGCCCTGGCCTTAGGCCGGGGAAGTGGGGTGCCCAGCCCAGCCCTGACTGACTCCAGCCTCTTCCCTCCCTGCCTGCAGCTGGCTGCTGACGGGACCCTCGTGAACACCTTCACCCACAAGTGCCAGCTGCCAGAAGACGTGGACCCCACTTCGGTCACCTCTGCGCTGGGAGTGGACGGCTCCCTCACCATCAAGGCACGGAGGGGCCTGGCTAAGCAGCCGGACCACGGCCAGCAGCGGACCTTCCGGACTGAAATTAAAATCTGAGTGCCTCAGAGCACCGGGCGGGCGGGGGCGGGCGCACAGGGACTGGTGGGGAGGGGGGTGAAGGGAGAGGGCTGCCCTTGGAGTTCTCTTTGTATATAATAGACTGCACCCAATCTGTATAAATGCTTGGTGGCTCCTGGTCAGCTGCGCCCTTCCTGGGGCTGTGTTAGTTGCCCCTTCCCTCCCCAGAGACCTTGAGGCTAGAGGGGCAGGGTGGCGGGGGGGGGGCATGCGAAGCTTCACCCCACCTGTCCTGAATGTGTGTGAACCTGGTTGACAGTGGCGGGGAGATTCTGAGTGAAGGGAACGAGAGACGTTCATCTCTTCAAGCGGTGGAGGGGGGGGAGGGGGAGGCAAGCCTCTACAGGAGGAAACAGATTTTAGAGCTTGATTTTCGATGCTGGTGGGCTTTGGCTCCCTAGCCCCCACTCCCTCAGGCTGTGTGGTTGGAGAGCCTTTTTGGAGACCCAGAGAGACTGAGCATAAATCAGTAACTACAATAAAATTAATTAACACAGACACTCCCTCCGCACACACCCTTCCCTGCTCTTTGGCCAGCTCCCCCAAAAGCCCTGGCCCCTGGGGCTACAGCAAGGCTCCCTCAGTTCCTGCAGAGGCAGGGGAGGGGCAGACCGGCAGGTCCAGAGCGTGTGGCTCTGGTGAAGAGGGCTTCTTCATCATTCTCCCTGCCCTCTCCTCCTGAACTTTGTGGCCTGATTTTGGGGGGGGGGGGGGACCAAGTAGCCCTTGTCCTTGTAGGGCCTGCCCAGCTGGCAGACGGCCACTGGCAGTGGAGGGAATGAGTCAGCTACCTGGAAATAGACAAGCCTCTCTAAAGCTCTGTGCCAGGGAGGTCACGCGGGCAGTCCTGCTTTTCCCACGGAGGCAAGAGGGGGACACACGTAGGGCACATCCAGTTTGCCCTCTCCAAATCAGGGGAATCTTTCCACTCCCTTAGCAAACCCCCCCCCCCGTGCTTTTGTGTGTGTGACAAGACCACCCACCCGCCACATCTGGGGGCGCAAACAGTCCTGGGAAATCTGGCCCAACTGGCACATCCTTTGAGCCCTAGACTGACTCTCTGCAAGACAGACCAGCGCCTGCATCAGAGGCAGAGGGCGGAGGAACCACGGAGAGGCGCCTGCGGGGAAGACAGTGGCCCAGCCCCTCCACCAAGCAAAATGCTCCAGGGAAAGCTCACCAAACCCCCACGCAGATGGTGTAAGATCACCGGCTCAGCCGAGTGGGGTGGGCCTGAGGATTCCTTCCCCCCAAATGTGTCCATTGCTCAGGACCTCCCCACCTCGATCCCCCATGGCGCTGTGGGACACCCATGGCCACAGAGTGGCTCTGCGCAAGGAGCTTCAGCCTGCCTGGCTGCCTTCCGCTTGCAACAGCAAGAGTGGCTGTCCAGAGAGTGACCAACAGGGGACGGGCGAAAGGGCAGGCGATGCTCTGGGACTCCAGGGCACACGTCAGCCCCTAAATGCTCCAGCTCTGGGTGATATCATGTGCCCAAGGACACGTTCAAATTGAAAACTGTGTCCCTTCTGATAGACAGACGTTTCTTGCCACGAAAATTGGCCTCCATACTGGAGGACTGGAAAACAGCAAATGTTACACCAGTTTTTAAAGGGGGTAACCAGGAAATACAAGTTAGGCAGCCTTACGTATGTCCTATATAAACTAGTAGACACTTTTATTAAAGACAACATTAAGAGGCTGCAATCCTAAGAACATTTCCCTAGGATTAAGCCACACTGACTAAAACGAGACTTACTTCTGAGTAGGACTGCTTAGGATTGCTCCCTTGAGCACATAAAAAACACAGCCTGCTGAGGGCACAGCAGCCTGGCTTCTGCAAAGAGGCGGCTGGCCTTCCCAGCCCTTTGGAGATTTTTGAGCAGATCAGTGGACAAGCGGACAAGGGTGAGCAGGCAGACATTTTATACTTTCGCTTCCAAAATGCTTTTGACAAGGTCTCGCCCGCCCACCCACCCCGGCAAGATGCCAGACTAAGTTCCAAACTGCACATACTACATTTTTGAACTAGTTAGATTCCTATTTCCCCGGACCCAACTTCCTTTCCCCACAAGAGCCCTAGCGAAACCTCCCCAGGGTCTGATTCGGCTTGGAACTGCAGCCCAAGGCAAGGGTGGGTGGGTGTCGCCTTCCCTCCAATGGTTTCATGTGTCGAAACAGCCCTAGGGCACTAATAGCACAGAGGTGTTTTGGCTCCAAGGAGAAGGCGGGAGCTCCTCCCGGCTGCCCCCACACCGTGTGCCTGAGCCGGATTGGGGCCCCAAGGCCATTCCAAAGGAAGCAGAGAGCGGGAATAAATGGACAGTTCTTGCAGTGGAGAAGAGGGAGAAGCACGGGCCCACAAAGATCGGTGTTGGGGCCAAGGTTATTTAAGTTGTTCATAAATGATCTGGAACTGGGGTGAGCAGTATAGTGGCCAAGTTTCAGATTACAAGAAATTCAGGCAGTCTGTGAAGAGATTTAGGAGGACCGTCACAAATTGGGTGAGTGGCAACAACATGCTAAGTGAAGTTCAATGTAGGCAAGTGTAAGATGATACACACTGGAACAAATAATCCCAACGTGATGTGTGTGCTGAGGGGGTTGGAACTTGCAGAGCTGAGATGGAAAGGCCTTGGGCCTGTCAGGGCACAGCTCAATGGAAGTATCTGCCCAGTGTGTCACAGAGTGGCGAAGGTAAAAGAACTTGGTGCTGTTTCTTCCTAGGAAAGGAACTGAAAACATCATAGGGCCTTTATCATTTGGAATAGTGGACAGGGAAGGCCTCTTTCTCCTTCTCCGGGCTGGCAGGGAGGAGAAGGCCATCCTCGCCTACAGCCTGGGTGCAAGAGCGGCATTCGTAAAGAGAAAGGGACTTCAGGCCTTACTGCTATGGACAGTCCGTTTCTTTACGAACGATTCTTCTGGGCAGTTATGCTCTGTTCCAGCATTTCTTCATCTCTGTATTGGATTTCTGTTGGTTTTAAATCTTTGCAAATTTTCATTATGTATCCTGTTACGTTGCTTATTGAACACTGAAATGTCCTTTAAATTGACTCTACTAATTCTCACTGTGTAATTCGCCTTGAGTCTCAGTGAGAAAGGCAGACTGTAAGTAACAAAAACAAATAAACGAGGCCTGCGACTGAATCCCTTCGGGGCAAATTGAGGCACGAAATAACTAGATTCTTTTCCCTGCAGCAGGGCTCAAACGTACAAGTGCGTAATATAGGACACCCCCGCCCCATATCACAGTATTATTCATCATGGAAGAAAGAGGTCTGTTTCTGAAATGACAGAAGTGGACGTGGTAATGGGGTCGACACTAAGAGTGCCCCGTGCCTGCGTCCCTCCAGGAGATAATCCCAGACCATTTCCACCTGCTGGGTGTGTCTGTGCGTGCGCGCACGTGTGCTTGCATAAGCCCATGGCACATCTCCAAGGAGGGGGGTCGAGGTGGGGCCAGACTGCCAAGCAAGCTTGGCCTCACCCTGTGTTTGTCCCGGGGACTGGGCTGTTTATAGTTACCACAAGCGGCCTGGTATGGGCTGTGTTGGGCTGACTCTCAGCTGAGCTCAGAGGTCATTCTGTCCTCTGCACTGTGGGGCGGGTGTGTGTGTGTGTTATGCAGTTGCTGCTGAAGGGTGCAGTAAAAGGAGGGTCCTTGCTCCGTGTCAACAAAGGGACTGAAGTTGTGGCGAGAGGGAACCCAGTCCAGTAGATGTGGCCTCCTCAGTCTGCCCCTCATTGGCAGTGGTGCTGCCCTTGGGAGTGGGCTAAACCTACCACTCCTCTCAGCAGCCAGAGGGTGCGAGGGCCCCAGCTGGAGAAGCAGGAGACTGGCTGAGGAACAGGCGGGCGGGGCTTTCTTGTGCTGCGGTGGGCCATAGGCAAGAGCCCTCCAGCATGCCCTGGCATCACTGTGGCCCTCCAAAAGGAGCTGGCACTGGAAGAAGGGAGGAGCCAGGCCTCTGGCAGCTTCCTTAGAATCATAGGGTTGGAAGGGACATCTAGGGTCATCTAGTCCAACCCCCTGCACAGTGCAGGACATTCACAACTACCTCCCCTCCCCCACATGGACACACCCAGTGACTCTTAGTCCATGCCCAGAAGATGGCAAAACACCGTCAGGATCCCTAGACAAACTGGCCTGGGGGAAATTGCTACCTGACCTCGAGGTAGCGACAGGCTTGTAAGAAGGGGCCACAAGAACTAAGCACTGATGCAACCCTTCCTGCCCTCCCTCTCATGATCTGCCCAGGTTCACAGAATCAGCATTGCTGTCAGATGGCCATCTCCTTATAAACCTTCAAAGAAGGAGAGCCCACCACCTCCTGAGGAAGCCTGTTCCACTGAGGGACCGCTCTGTCAGGAAGTTCTTCCTAATGTTTAGCCGAAAACTTTTAATTTTAACCTGCTGGTTCTGGCCCAACCTTCTGGGGCAACAGAAAACAACTCTGCGCCATCCTCTACGTGACAGCCCTTCAAGCACTTGGAGAGGGCTATCCTATCACCTCTCAGCCGTCTCCTCTCCAGGCTAAACATTCCGAGCTCCTTCAACCTTTCCTCACACGACTCGGTCTCCAGACCCCTCACCATCTTCGTTGCCCTCCAATGGACTCGCTCCAGCTTGTCTATATCCTTCTGTTGTGGTGCCACAACTGTAGTTGTGGTGCCCAAAACTGAACACAATATTCTAGGTGTGAACACAATATTCTATTCTCTAGCCAGAGCAGAGTAGAGCGATACCATAACTTCTCATGAACTGGACACTACGCTTCTGTTGATAGAGCCCAAGATCACATTTGCCTTTTTAGCGACCACATCACACTGTGCACTCATGTTCAGTGTAAGGTCTACTAAGACCCCTAGATCCTTTTTGCATATATTACTGCTAAGACACGCCTCCCTCTTCTGCCTTGCCCACCTTTCTGCCTGCTGCAGTAGGGTTGCCAGTTCTAGGCTGGGAAATTCACACAGGGCGCAGTTTTATCCTCCATGTTGTTCAACCTCTATGTAAAGCCTTTAGAAGAACTCAGTTGTAGATATGGAACTGGATGCCATCCATAAGCAGATGTCAGCGAGCTCTGTATTTCTGTATCCAAATCATCATGGGATGCAGTAGAGATTTTAGATTACTCTTTGACAGCTGTGGTCAAATGGCTGAAAGCAAACAAATTGAAACTGAACCCAGACAAGATGGAAGTGATGCTGGTTGAGAAGGCAGAGCCTCGGGGTTATACTGGACCCAGTGCTACTGCTAGAAAATTAAGGCAGCTGAAAAAAACGCTTTCCACAAACTCAGCCTCATCTGGAACATGGCCCCCTACCTCGATACAGCCGATCCGACCACCTGAAACCCTGCCATGGTAACATCGAGACTTGACTACTGCAATGCATTGTACATTGGTCTGCCCGCTAAGTTAACTCGGATACTACAGTTGGTGCAGAGAGCTGCAGCTTAGCTATTATCGGGAGCTAGGAGAACCATGAATTTCACTCCCATTCTACAGCCACTCCATTGGCTTCCTATCAGTTACCGATCCCATTTCAAAGTATTGGCCATCACCTACAAAGCTCTCCATGGTCATGGTCCATTGTTTCTATGGGACTGCCCCCCCCCCCATTCCAGCACTGCAATTTCGCTCATCTGAACAGGGCTTCTGCAGGTACCACCCTTCACGTGGGCAAAATCAATAGCTGCCTGTACACAGGCATTTTCTGTGGTGGCCCCCACTTTCTGAGATTAGGAAAGCTCCCCCTCTCCTTGCCTTCTGTAAACCATGCAAAACTGAATTGTACAAGAGGGCTCTTTGTTCAGATGGGAGGGCTGGACTGTAAGAAAGTGGCCTCAAGAGAGCCATCAGTAAAGGGATAAGGAGAGACCGTAGACTTCTCTACCATTGGTATAAGTATGATCCTATTGGGTAGTTCCTAAATTGATTAACATATCAGTCATGGAATTTGTCTATGCTCTGTCCCAACACTGTTAAACCTTTAAACCTTTCTTTCTCTTAAAATCTTGCACATTGCATGCATATATCCGTTATATGTCCTGAAATTGATTGTACTGACTCACATCATGCAATCTATCTTGCATCTCAGGGAGAACGAGGTAAATAAAAATAATAATAAAAGAAACTTTCTGGAGATTTGGGGGGTGAAGCCTGGGGAGAGGAGAGGCCTCCGTGGGGCATAATGCCCGGGGACCCACCTCTGAGGCAGGCAGCCGTTTTCTCCATTGATCCCTGTCACTGGGGGATCAGTTGTCACTCCCAGAGATTTCCAGCCATCGCCTGGAGGTTGGCAATCCTGGTTGCCACCTACAGGATGGGAAATGCCTGGAGATTTGGGGGGGGTGGAGCCTGGAGAGGGCGGGGTCTGGGCAAGGGAGGGACCTCAGTGGGGCATAATGCCGTAGAGTCCACCTTCTACAACAGCCACGTTTTCCAGGGGAATTGGTCTGTCTCGTCCGGAAACCAGTTGTGATTCCGGGAGATAACCAGCCGCCACCTGGAGGCTGGCAACCCCACGCAACAGTTGTATTTAACGGAAGGTTGACTTCGAAAGGGGGAGGAGCGTGCATAGGACCGCTTCCGCTCCCTCCCGAGCTGCCCCTGGTGTCATGGCGGCCGACCGGCGCCGTGAGGCGCATGCGTCAAAGAGGCGACACGCGCAGGCGCAAGGCGGAGAGGGCCAAGCAACGGGAAAAGCGAAGCCCCTGGGGCGCATGCACGAGGCTGGCGACGTGCCGTAGGGAAGGGGGCGGGGACTACGGCGCCGCCGCTTCCGCCCGGCTCCAAGATGGCGGCGCCCTTTGTCTGTTCCGTGTCACTCTGAGTGTCGGCGCTGCTCGTCGGGATTATGTGACGCGCGCGGGATGGCAGGTGCAGGAGGCGCTGCGGGAGGCGGGGCGCTGTGGGGCGGGGCCAGGCGGCTTCGGCTTCGGGCCGGTGGGAGGGAGGGATGGGGGCCGGGCGAGGGGCCGGGGCCGCCCGCACGTGAGGGGCTCCCGGGCTGGGGCTGGGCCTGCCGGGCGCCGGGGGTGGGGGCGTATCCCGCGCCGCCTCAGTTGCCCGTCTGTGAAATGGGCCGAAGCGGCGCCGCGCGGCTCCCCCCCCCCCCCGCCCCGGGGCCGAGCTGGTGGGCGGCGGCACTGGCGGGCTCGGTGGGTCCGGGGCGGCCGCGGGCCTGGCTGAGTGCGGCCCCCCCGCCCTGCAACGCCCGCTTCTCTGCCCGCAGCCATGCACTTCCCGCAGCACAGCGCGCGCGTCCTGGAGCAGCTGAACCAGCAGCGGCAGCTGGGCCTGCTCTGCGACTGCACCTTCGTGGTGGACGGCATCGACTTCAAGGCCCACAAGGCGGTGCTGGCGGCCTGCAGCCACTACTTCCGCATGCTCTTCGTGGACCAGAAGGACGTGGTGCACCTGGACATCAGCAACGCGGCAGGTGGGCCGGGGGCGGCGGGGGGCCCGGGGGAGCGGGGCTGTCAGGCGAGGCCAGGCGCGTCTCCTCCCTGTCAGCGCTGCTCCCCGCTCCTACAGTCATCTAGACAGGGTGGGGCGAGGGAGCCTTCCCCAGGCCCAAAGCCAACCATGAGGCCCGTTGTGTGCCAGAGTCACCCCCCGGGGGGAAATGGGCTTCGGCCTGTGGGCTGCCCGCCTCATGCCATGCAGCAAGTCCCCTTTCCCTGGTTGCGGAGGTGGCAGGGGCAGCGAGGCAGAAACTCTCCTTCTCCCCCCTCCCCCCCCCGCCTACCGGCTGCTGTTTCAGCCTCAGAGGAGACTCCCTGGGAGATCTTCACATGGAGGCTGGGCACCCACCCACGGGGAATGCTCTCTCTTGGGGTTGCCCACCCGGGGAGGTGGCGGCTTGGAAGGGCCCTTTCCCCACTAGGTGTCTGTGAACTGGCTGAAAGGCCACCAGCCTGTGGCCGAGGCAGTTGCCAGATCTGGTGGGCAGCCACGTCAGCTGCAGCAAAAGCCCAAAGGCATCTCTTTGTTGAGAAGCAGGCCACGCCAAATGCCGGAAGCAGCCAAGAGCAGAGGGCTGTTGTCTTGGGGCGCCACTTGTGGCCTTCCTGGCTGGGGTGTGTGTGTTTTGAACTCTAACTGTTTCGACCACTGTCGGAAAGGAGAGTGCGGATCCCAGACTCTGGGTCTGGTTTGCTGAGGCTGCCCTCTTGTTGATGCTAAGCAGGCCTCTCAGTGCTAGGATGGGCCAAGGATGGGGATTAGTGCAAGGCGGGAGTTAACATTCCAATGTAAGTGTGGTGTAGTGGAGTGTAATGGGTAGAGTGCCTGACTAGGCTCTGGGTGACCAAGGTTCAAATGCTCGCTCTGCCATGGGAGCTCTGGGCCATCACTCTCTCTCGGTCTAGCCTACCTCACAGGGTTGTTGTTGTGAGGTTACAATTCCTGCAAGCTGCTCCAGGTCCTTGTTATGGAGAAAAGCAGGATGTAAATGAAGTCAATAAAATAGAGCATAACCATTAAGGATGGTCGAGGGGCCCCTTTGGTCTGACCCAGGGAGCTGAGGGCTGTGCTGGCCCCTCCTACCCTAACCCCCTTTGGCCTGCAGGTCTGGAACAGGTCCTCGAGTTCATGTACACAGCCAAGCTGAGCCTGAGCGTGGAAAACGTGGATGACGTCCTGGCGGTTGCGAGTTTCCTCCAGATGCAGGAGATCATCAGCGCTTGCAACACTCTGAGGGCACTTTCGGGTTCAGGGCCAGCAGAAACTGGCCCAAGTCAGGAGGGCCCCTCGGCAGCTGGTACGGTGCTCCCTTACTCCCAGCTTCCTTCCATGGCTTGCCTCCCCAGTGGCAGACAATTTGGTGCTCCTGAGGAAAACTGCAAAGTCTTCTTCTGTTCCTTTGGCTGGAAGGCATCAGCTTGAGAACACTCGAACTGCTCCTGACAGAAATCTCTGGGGCTGGATGGGGTTCCATCCCCAAACTGTTCATGTGCTGTGGGAAATGAAGGATCTCTGTGGGGCTCCACAGAGATCTTTATGGACTGAGCTGTTCTGACCAGCCCCCCTCCCAGTCAGCTCCTGCTTGGGGTGGGTGTTTCTGCTATGCCTCTGCATTGGGTGTGAGGAGGTTAATGACTCACTTCACCTGCAGAGCCGCTGAATTTCGTCAGCCCCAGCCAGGGAGGCTGCCTGTTGTGACACTGCAGGAGTAACTGTCCACTTTGGAAAAACGGGCAGCGATGCCTCATGCAGCGATGCCTCCTTACTGTCCGTCAGCAACACTTACGTAGCTGTAAGAATGAGGCATACCTTCTGTACTGATTCCGAAAGCAGAAGTGTGAGATGCTGGGTGAGGCGAGGCAGGATTGGGGCTTGGATTCTTTTTCTTCAGCAGAGTGCGTCCAAACCCCTGCATATGCTTCATGTTGTGAAGAGGAGAGATCCGGTTTCGGCCACAGACAGGGACTGACTTCCTCCTCCTTGCTGATCTCAAAAGTGCCCCCTCCTCCATCATTTACCAGTTTTTGGAACATTTTAATTTCATGAAGTCCTTGGCAATCATTTGTCGTCCCAGCAGCCCTGCAGGATAGATTTCTGTTAGGCCCCTTTTATATTTGGAGGAGCAGAAAAGACGGAGTGGCAGCTGCCGTGGCTCTTTTCTGTTCTGCCGTCGAGAGGAGCAAGCAAAAGGGCTTGAACAGGTCATATTTAGTTCCTCCCCCTTTTCTTTCCCAGGGCAGGAGAAGATGGCTGGCGAGAATGCAGCTGTGGTGGGCACCCCCAGCGAGGCCAAGGAAACCCTGCAGGCTCTGCCCAGTGGGCTGAGGAAGGACGAGGCCGCGGACCTTGCTGAGGAGATGAAGGAGAGGGTGGTGGCCAAAGCTGGGGAGGGGCTTGGTGAGTACTGGGGGGGCTGAGGAGACCTGAGAGCCCAAAGCCTGTGACCAAAACCCTCCTACAGGTGGAGGCTGGCTGCTTTGCGCGTGCGCCCAAGGCTGGGCCCCGCTCAACAAGTCCTGTTCCGCCGTGAGGTGCATCCCTGCCCTATTCCCTGGGTAACCAGTGCAGTCCTATGGAGAGTTACACCTTTCTAAGTCCATTGAAGTCAGTGGGCTTAGAGGGGTGTTACTGCGCTTACGATCGCACTGCAAATCTCCACTGCAAACTCCTTTGAAGAAGGGGGCGGGGCGGTAAGAACTGCCAGAAGGGAACCTGGGGAGGCAGAGGTGGGCAGTGGCAGAGGCCATTTTGAGAGGCCCTCCCTCTGCTGTAAGACTGGATTCCCTTCTCCCCCCACCCCACCATCCCCATAATAAGGTCAGACCTTCCACCACCCCCAGGCCAGGGTTGTTTAACTTTTTCTCTAGAGGCTTCTGAGGGGAGGAAGTCCCAGTAGCTGCTGCATTTCTCACCTGCTGTGTGGGCCAGAGCCTGGCCTCAGCACTCCGTCCATGGCAAGGCCTTGCCTCTAGCGCCAAAGGCTTTGAGACCCCTCCCCTCTTTCCAGCTGCAGGTGAGCCTGTGGGAGAAGCCGCCTTTGGTCTGCCTGAGAACCCGCAGCTGGATGGTCCCTCCCTTGGAGATAGCGCTGCTTCCAAGGCCCCCTCTTCTGGGGCCACAGAGGCCGGTGAGCACCCATGGGGAGAGACTGAGCCCTGGCCCCATCCTTCCCAGGGCTCTCTGCTCTTGGGAACTGAGGGGCTTCTTCCCTCCGCTGAGTCTCTTTTTGTCCAGCCCTGGGGGGAGGCATGAGGTTGACCCATTTTTGCAAGCAGACTTGGCCCCCAGAGGCCTGTTTCTGGGCTTGGGACACGTGTCAGTTTTTCAGCGCTGGCTGTTGTGGTCTGAGCATCCTCGTATTTCAAGCTTTTCTCCTTAAGAATGAGAGTTTCATGCTCTTTTGTGTCCTCTAGTGCTGGGCTTCTAAGAGCCCCCACACCCCTAGGGTGGCAGCACCAACATCTCTCGAAGATGGCCTGGAGAGCTTGGCGGGGGGGGGGTCCCCCTAGGGTCTCCAGAGGGAAGTGTAAGCCGTGTCTCTTGTGGGTGCTTTCCAGAGTGGGAAATGCTGGGCATTGCAGAGTCCACGAAGGGGAGAAATTGATCAAACTTTCATTCCCCGCCCCCTTCTTTGTGAAGAGCTGTTTAGTTTGGGAAGGAAAAGTGCAGGAGGGAGGGGGAGGGGGGCAGCAATGGAGCAGGCTGCGCTGGCTCCCACAGGGATTGCTGCGCAGAGCTTTGTTTCCTGGGATTTGGCAGCTCTGTGAGCATCGGTTGCTACCCAAGCGAGCCCTTCTCTTGGTTGGGTGATTCCATCCCACCCCCGCTTTGCTTTCAAGACCCCCCAGTGTTGAAACTTCCTGCTGCGATGGAGGTGGCGCTGGAAGAGAGAGAAGGCGAGCCCCTGTTGGAGGCAGAGGCAACCATCCGGTTCCCTGAGCCGAAAGAATCCAGGCTGGCTAATGGCAACGCCCCTGAAGAGAATGACTCCGGGGGCACCGACTCCGGGCAAGAGAACGCAGGTGAAATGAGGCTCTTGCGCTCAGGAACATACAGCGAGCGGACCGAGTCCAAAGCCTATGGGTCAGTCACTCACAAGTGTGAGGTGAGTTGGGGGGGCAGTCCCCACTTCTCCACCGCCAGAAGCCGTCTGCTTCCCCGGCATGTTGGCCGCCTGCCGCTTCTGGCCAGCACCCGCCTCCTCGGGCTGCCTCCTGCCTGCAAGACTCTGTCCTTGGAGCGTGGCAGGAGAGACAGCCCCACCGCTGAGAACCTGGCAGCCTCTCACCCGCTTGATTGGTTTATCTGCTGCCTCTGCAGAGACCAGCTCGAGGTGGCTCACACGTCCAAATAACCCTAGAATCACAAAAAAGCAGCTTCAGTGGCCAATATTAAAGGCGAGCCATAAGAACAGCGTCACTTGAACACTCCGCGGCACAGCAAATGCCCGTGAAGCAGTTACCAGACCATAACACTACTGAAAAAGAGAAACCTTTATGTTAAAATGACATGTTTTGGCTGGGCGCCTAAAGCAGAGTGGACTGGGGTCCAGGTGAGCCTCCGGGGGTGGGGGTGGGGGTGGGCATTCCAAAGACAAGGTGCCACCACTGGAAAAGCCAGATCTCTGCCCCCCCACCCACTTGCCTTAGAAATGGAGGGAAACGTTTCCGTCTGGCAGGCACCTGCTCCTCCCCTGCTCCCGTTTTCTTTTGTGCTCATATCCCTGTCTAGTTCTGTGGTAGGAGGGGAGGGAGGACCTGAAGGGACACATCCTGTTCTGTCGAACAGGCAGGCTTTACTTGGCCAGCTTGAGGCCTAGGAACTTGATGTGTGTGTTGCCAGCTGTGAGGCATACGGCTGCAGCACAATGGCCAGAGAGCTTCCCGAAGCCGTCTCTCATGCCGCCTCTTTCAACAGGACTGCGGGAAGGAGTTCACTCACACGGGCAACTTTAAACGGCATATTCGCATCCACACGGGCGAGAAGCCCTTTTCCTGCCGGGAGTGCAGCAAGGCCTTTTCTGACCCAGCGGCCTGCAAGGCCCATGAAAAGACGCACAGGTATCTTGGGGGGGGGGCACAGCAAGTGGGAGAGGGGATGCGGGGGGGGGGGAGGTCTGAGGAGGCAAGCCTGTCAGGTGAAGCTTACCCAGAGGTTGGTGGAGCTGCATTGCTGAGACGTGATGGGAGAGCTTGAAAGGGAGAAGGCAACTCCCCCCCCCACCCGTGTGCCTTGGGCGGCCCCATTTCAAGTTGGTTCCGTTTCAAGTTGAGCCTAAGAGCTGTCCCCACTGGGGGTGAACCCTAAAGAAGGGGAAGTCCTCTGCCCGAAGAGCCCTGCTTGACAGATTTTGCTTAATCTTTGCGGTGAATCTGCTGCTGCATCCCTTACGTCCCCCACTTTGTGTTGAGCGAGTCCAGCAGCCACGCGGCTGCTCCTGCACAAGGGCTAAGGAAATTGGTGTCCGGTCCTGTGAGCATTTTGGTAGAGCATTTAGATGCTGCCTTTTCAGAGACCTCCTTGAGGTGGCTTACAAAATAAAACAGAATAAAATCATAAAACGTACTATGATAAAAACAGAACAACCCCTTAAAGTTGGAGCAACCGGGCGTCTCACCCAAATTTAGTAAAGAGTGGAAAAAATATAATATAACATGATTATCTGATATTGCCTCAAAAGAAGGGTTACTTGGTAAGTCAGTGTTAGAGCAGAAAATTCATAGTAATATATCGTGGTTCAATTATTTACAATTAAAGAATCTAGCTACTCATATAAATTTAAAGGACATGATGAAAAAACCAAAAACTGAATTTGAACAACTGATAGAAAAGAAAGAAAATTCAAATAAAGGAGTAATTTCCAAAATATATATTTTGCTACAAACTATCAAACCCAAAACTTTATCAACAGAACAATGGGAGATGGTATGGATATCTAAATATTTAAATCACCAACAGTAAATATTAAGTTGCAGTCACATAAGATCTTAACAAGATGGTATCTTACCCCTAGAACATTAGCTTATCATTTATTCCCAAAGCTCACCTTTATGTTGAAAAGGATGTGGTGAACCGGAAACGCGCTCACGCTGCTGGTGGAAATGTCATTATACAGAAGATTTCTGGAAAACAATCTTAAACCAAATATCATTGTTCACTGGTTATAAAATACCATTAAACCCTGAGCTGATATTTCTAGATCAATGGAATAATATGGATATCCCTCAAATCAGACGAGATCTCATTAATATTTTATTAATGGCAGCAAAAAACATAATTGCACAAAGATGGAAAGCACACACTATACCTATAATCACAAGTTGGTACTCAAAAATCTGGGACCACTTTTTATTTGAAAAGATCAATGATGAAAATTTCTCTAAAACCACAAATTTTATGGAAAAATGGTTTCCTTGTTTCGATTACATCAATAATAAGAATATACAACCATTAAATAAAGTTTACCAAACAATTTTAAATATTTAAAACTAGATTATACCAGCTCAGGCAATTTAACTTTCTCCATTTCTCTGTACAATATCATTGTTAGAATCTTTAGAATCCAATAACTTATTCTAACTATCTACGTTAATATTAGTAGTAACCTTGTATTAAGAATGAATATCATATTTATAAAGCACTCTGTAGTTTAATTAATATATAAATAAATATTTGACAAAATAAAAAGTTGGGGCAAAAAGCCTAGGTGATCCTCAGGGCGGGGGTGGGTGGGGTGGGATTCAAAGGCACGGGGCCCCCACCCTGCCGCTTGTTGTCCTCCTCCACTGCAAGGGGAGAACGCAGAGAGCAGAGTTTGCTAGTTGAGTTCCTTCACGTGCCAGGCCCCAGTCCATGGTTGTTTTCAGTTAAAGAACCTGAAACTCGCATCCCACATTTTGCTGCATTCCCCCCCCCCGCCCCGCCCCCCCCATCCTGGTAAGCACCTGGCCCTGCTCATCACCAATTCTGTGGCTTGTTCCTTCACGGGTGAGACTCAGTTATCTTTTACCTTATTTCAGTTACTGGCTGTTACCATATCCTGTGGGGCAGAGTTCCACAGGGTAAAAATGTGGTGGCAGAAGTGCTTTTTGGATGGCCCTTCCTGCTCTGCCGTTCAGCCAGCTGAAACGCAGGAGGAGAGCGGGCCAGCGGTGGCCGCTTTCAGAGCAGTGCCCTCCCTCCTTCCTTCCAGCCCCTTGAAGCCATACAGCTGTGAGGAGTGTGGCAAGAGCTACCGCCTGATCAGCCTCTTGAACTTGCACAAAAAGCGCCACACGGGTGAGGCCAAGTACCGCTGCGAGGACTGCGGCAAGCTCTTCACCACTTCAGGCAACCTCAAGCGCCACCAGTTGGTGCACAGCGGAGAGAAGCCCTACCAGTGCGACTACTGTGGCCGTTCCTTCTCTGACCCCACCTCCAAGATGCGCCACCTGGAGACGCATGACACGGACAAGGAGCACAAATGCCCCCACTGCGAGAAGAAGTTCAACCAGGTGAGGATGCGCCTGGGGGAGGCGGCAGCAGCGCCGGCGGCTCTCACGCTCACGGCAGGTCTCTCACGTCTGCTAGCAGGTGGGGAACCTCAAGGCCCACTTGAAGATCCATATCGCCGATGGGCCGCTGAAATGCCGGGAGTGTGGGAAGCAGTTCACCACCTCAGGTACGGGCAGCCTGGTGAAGAGCCACAGAATCGGCTTGTTGGGAAAGGAAGGCTGACTCCAGGAGCATTTGTGTGTCTGCGCCTGTGTCACAGCACTGTGTCATCTCCCACAGGCAACCTGAAGAGGCATTTGCGCATCCACAGCGGGGAAAAGCCCTACGTCTGTGTGCATTGCCAGCGCCAGTTTGCTGACCCTGGAGCTCTTCAGCGCCACGTCCGCATCCACACTGGTGAGCCACTGTGGAAGTGGGGAGGGGGTTGCCAGGTTTGGGGTCCTCTTGAGGGGTCCCAGTTTGGAAGCGTGGCTGGGTATCATATTCGACAGCCTCGGGAACCCTGCTTCTCATGGCAGAGTGCGATGGTGGTCGTGGGCCCTGGGTGAGACCCAGTCTTTGCTTGCCTGAGGTGATGCGGAGGGAGGTGGGCCCATGGTCTGACTTGAAAGAAGGCACCTGATGCAGAGGGCAAGGACACTGGCTTGAGTCCCGGTGTGCCGAGGGAAAGCTAGGCTGTGTGTGCATCAAGAGCTGCCTTCCGACTCGCAGCCCCGCTCCAGTGAGCCCCTCTGCTCCTCCCATGCTCCAGTCCTCTCTCCTTGCAGGCGAAAAACCTTGCCAGTGTCTGATCTGTGGCAAGGCTTTCACCCAGGCCAGCTCACTTATTGCACATGTGCGCCAGCACACGGGGGAGAAGCCCTACGTCTGCGAACGCTGCGGCAAGAGGTGAGGCCCCTGCTTGCCCCTCCCTGTAACGTCTGGGCCTGCCTATCTGCAGGGATATGGGCAAGGGTCATTGTGGCTTGAGTTGTGCATCGGGAGGGGTGGGGTTTTCCTAGCCAGCCCGTGTGCTGCAGTGGCCCCCAGCTGTCTTCTGGCACCCCACATGCTTTCAGGCAGATCTGTGCAGCGGGCAGAGTGGTCTGCACTTAGTCCTCTGCTCCTCAGTACCAAAGTGCCTGGAGGGCGCAGTGGGGATTGGTTTGGAAAGTGCCTGGAAATGGCAATGGGTTCAACAGGCTATGAGGAGAATTCTAAGAGGACCGCCTGGCAGAGAGGTGGAAGCCGCAGCTGACGTTCCGGGCTGTGGAGGTGTATTCTCTGTTTTCAGATGAGTTTCTGGCTTCAATTCCAAGCGCCAGTGAGAACCTTGAAATTCCTCAAGAGCCTGGGGTGGGGTGGGGGTTGACCCTTAAGGCCCGCTGCCTCCTGTTGAACAGGTTTGTGAGCTGAGCTCTGTTGCGGAGCCCCGGTTGAGAGAGGAGCTTGGCTTCAGCAGCCAAGCAGGTTGTGCTGTGGCCTCAAGCCCTCCTGTTCCTTTTGCTTTTCTTCCAGAGAGCTTCTGGTTTTGATGCTTTTCTTGCCTCAGAGTGTCGTAGCGATTCTGCATCTCAAAACCACCTCTTGTGAGCTGCGTTCTCACAAAACAAAGTGCAGGCTACGTCAGGTTGGATGCTCAGAAATGACGCAGAAGGCAGGAGAGGAGAGCTGTTTCTTGGCTCTTCGATCAGACCCCGAATGGCAAAGTTTGCCGACTGCTTTGTACCAATTAGGAGAGGGGAGTGTGTCTTCAGGTGGAGCAAATATGGCAACTCTCAGTCTTAGCTGTCTGATGTTCTTGAGTAAAATAATAATAATAACAAAGTTAAGGTCGTCCCCTGTGCCAGCACCGAGTCATTACTGACCCATGGGGGGGGGGGACGTCGCATCATGACTTTTTTTGGCAGACGTTACAGGGTGGCTTGCCGTTGCCTTCCCCAGTCATCTACACTTTTACCCCCAGGAAACTGGGTACTCATTTTACCAACCTCGGAAGGATGGAAGGCTGAGTCAACCTGGAGCCGGCTATTTGAACCCGGCTTCCGCCGGGATGGAACTCAGGTCGTGAGCAGAGCTTGGGCTGCAGTACTGCCGCTTACCCCTCTGCGCCACGGGGCTCTTAATAATAATAACATTCAATTTATATACCACCCTTCAGGGCAACTTAATGCCCACTCAAAGCAGTTTATAAAGTATATTTTTATTATCCCCACAACTATCACCCTGTGAGGTGGGTGAGGCTGAGAGAGCTGACCCAAGGTCACCCAGCTGGCTTCAAGTGGAAGAGTGAGGAATCAAACCGAGTTCTCCGGATTAGAGTCCCAGTGCTCTTAACCGCTACACCAATCTGAGGGATAAAAATATTCCAAATAATGGGTGGCTCAGGCCTTGCTGCTCTTTGTTTTAAATCGGGAACCCAAAGTGCTTTGCTCTTTTGCCCTCGGGTGGCCCTGTGCTCCCCTTTGGAGCTGCTTCCAAGTCAGGTTTTCTGCAGGGGAGAGCTGAGCTAGCCCCTTGCTGCATGTGACCCCCCCTTCTCTTTTCCCTTCTCCCTAGGTTCGTCCAGTCGAGCCAGCTAGCCAACCACATTCGGCACCATGACAACATCCGGCCCCATAAGTGCAGCGTCTGCAACAAGGCCTTTGTCAATGTCGGAGACCTTTCCAAACACATCATCATCCACACAGGTGAGGAGGCCGTGTGTGTGGGGGGGGGGAGGGGGGAGTTTGCAGGCCTTGGACCGACTGGGAAAGTGGTAGGTGTGCGGGGGGTGGGGGGGTGGGAAACGGGACCCTTTGAGCTGCCGCCACCAGGGGAGAGAGAGACAGCCAGACCTGAAAGTGGGAGTTAATGCCTGACTCCAGCCCCCCCTCCCCCCCGGGTATTGTTGGTTTGGTTATTTGTTGGTTCTGCACAGGTGAAAAGCCGTTCCTCTGTGACAAGTGCGGCCGTGGGTTCAACCGTGTGGACAACCTTCGCTCCCATGTGAAAACAGTCCACCAGGGCAAAGCCGGGATGAAGCTACTGGAAGGTGGAGAAGGTGATGAACTCAACATTGTGACTGTGGCTTCAGATGAGATGGTGACGCTTGCCACAGAAGCACTAGCAGCCACGGCTGTCACGCAACTCACAGGTGTGTCAGGGCTCCTTGGGGGTGGGCTGGGCTGGGGGGAACCTGGCTGGAGAGACAGCTCGGACATTTGGTCCATCCCTGCTTGGCTCTGGATACAGAAGAGTGCGAGGGGAGCAGCTCAGATTTGTAGGACCAGTTGCTGGCTTATTGGTTTCCTCAAAATATGTGTGTAGCTTTCCTCCCTACGATTACTTTGAAATGTGAGTGTTTGAAATCAAATCATGTCAAACTACACATGCACCGATCTCAGCTGTAGCTTTGGCTGAGGAAGTGGGGGGGGGGAGTCAGCAGCTAGGCAGCCGTGGTTGTAAGTGGGGTCTGCTCCTCCTCTCCCGCCTTTAAGAATATGTTTTTTCTCCACATGGATTGCAAGAGCTCAGGCCTTCCCCACAGCCGCAGATGCTGCTGCTTGCACTAGTGGTTATTACATCCCTGTCCCCGTGCACACACATGGAGGGGGGGGCAGACATTGCACCCCAGGGGCAGGGGGAGGAAAAGCCCCCTGGTTAGACCTTGTGACTCTGCCGTGGCTTCTCCCCCAGTGGTCCCTGTGGCAGCTCCAGTCACGGCAGATGAGACGGAAGCGTTGAAGGCGGAAATCACCAAGGCGGTGAAGCAGGTGCAAGAAGCAGGTGAGTTCCTAGCCAGTGGCCTGCCAAGGGGGGAGGGCTGGGGGCTATTTCCATTGAAGCCCCACTAGGGTTCTCCCTGTGGCCCCCCCCAGCTGTCTGGAAAAAGCTTGGCACGTGGCCACAGGAGGGCAGCAGCCCCAAATCAACCCATGTCAGAAACTAAGGTGGGAAGAGCCTGTGTTGGTAACCCCCCCCCCCCCGCCTCCCCCAGCTGTCCAAGCATAAAAAGAGCTGGGCACCCTCAAGCCTTGCCTCCTACATAATAATTCTGAAAAGGGACGTTCAGTCACCTTCTTATCCCCCTTTGAAAGCCAACCACTTTAGCCTGTGGTTCAGTATTCCCAAATCAAAGCTGTTTGAATGAAATACTTTCTTTGGTCTGGTGGGCCCCAGCTGCCAGGCTTGGGGGACAGGAGGAAAAACTTTCCACTGTCTTCTCTGTTCTGTGCAAATTGTCCCAGTGTATTGGTCCCACTAAGACATTTCTCTAAAGCCTCCCCCAGGCTGCTTAGCTAACTGGTACCTGTTTACTTAACATTGCCCCCTTCCTTGCTGTACTGGTACCCAGCTGAGGAAGATCCTGTTGTCCTGCAGCTGGGGAGGACCATTTCCATGCTCAGCCACCATCCTGGTCATCTCTGTGTTTCGAGATCATTTATTGCTCACTGGACCTTTGCTGTGCTGCATCTGAAGACACCCCCCCCCCCCCCCGCCCGTGTGGTGGTGCTTGGCCTCCCTCAGCGAGGCGGCAGGGTGCTTCTTGCAGCTGACAGCAGCAGTTGTCACTCACCTTTCAGCGGCATTCAAGTCCTCGCTTCTTTTTAGGTTTCAAAGTGCTTTATACTCTCAACCCTTCATCCCCACCCCCCTCGTATTTAAAAAGGGAGCAATCTCTTGGCTGACGTGTCCTTTCTTCTAGACCCCAACACCCAGATTCTCTACGCCTGTGACTCGTGTGGGGAGAAGTTCTTAGACGCCAACAGCTTGGCCCAGCACGTGCGCCTCCACACAGCACAAGCCTTGGTCATGTTCCAGGCAGACACAGACTTCTACCAGCAGTATGGAGCCACGACAGCATGGCAGTCCGAGCAAGTCCTCCAGTCTGGCGAGCTCCTCTTCCGGGCTCGAGACGGACCCGAGGCACAGCCCTCCTCCACAGATGCCCCCCGGCCTGCTGGGGTAGCAGATTCTGCAGAGTGAAATGGCGGCGGGGGGGGGGGGGTTTGCTGTTGGACTCGGTTATCGTTCAGAGTTAGGATTCAGCTGAGTCTGCTGACAAGGGGGGGGGAACCCCTCCCTGTCATGCCGGAGCATCATTGAAGAGGGCTCCTTATAGGAGACAAAGCTACATTCTACTCCTAGAAACAAGCTATTTCTGACTGAGAATCAACCATCCGTGTGAATACTTAGAAGAAATAAATGCCATTATTTTCTAATGCTTGTTTTAAAAAGCTAGAGCTGGGTTCCTGGGCCCAACTCTCGATGATGTTTCAGAAAGGGCTGAACACCTTTGCCCCTCCTCCCTTGTTCTGAGTTCGCTGTGTGTGTGCGCGCGTGTGTGTGTGTGTGGGGGGTGTCGCTCAGCCACAGCCCACCTGGATCAGGTGCTGCCCACATCTGCAACTCTGAAACTGGTGCCGCCTTTCCTTACTGCTGGCTGTGTGGGAAACAGCTGCAGGCTAGTCCAAGGGTAAGCGGCACAGCTTGGAAACGAGAGCTGGGGGAGACCATGAAGCAAACACGATTTGGCCGGCCTCTTTGCATCCAGAGAAGGCCCGGGAGGGAGCACGAGGAGGCCCAGTTCGTAGGAGCAATTTGTAGGGGGAGGAGGGAAGAGCGAAGGCGCCTCCCTGCCCCCCGTCGTCCCCCTGCTGTGACTCAAGCCAGCTGTCCGGAGAAAGTGACTGGGCAAGGCTCTGCCATCCTCTGCTGCTGAGTTCTGGACCCGTTTGCATTTCAAGCCACTCCCTCCACCCCCAAAACAGTGCTAACTCTAAAACGTGGGGAAGGCTTGATGCATTATTTTAAAAATTAATCCTCTGACAGCCACTTGAACCACCTCTTGTGGGAAACAAAATCAGCAGCAGGCAGCTTCTCACAGATAGGTGACTTGCTCATTTCCGAGAGAGAGAAGGCAACTCAAAGTGGCGTTTCTGTTCTGCTCCAGAAGGCTGTGGGCTGGAAGCCCCCTCCCTCCCGCAGTCTGTGCCAGAGGCATGCGCTTAAGAACATCAGAAGTAAGTGCCCTGGCTAGATCCAAACAGTGGCCCGACCAGCCTCTCACACCGTGGGCAACCCGCTGCCTTGGAGGGGCAACAAGCAGGGCGTAGATGCCAAGGCCTCCCCAGATGTTGTCTCCTAAGCTCTGGGATTCTAAGGTTAACTGCTCCTGGAGGCGGAGGTTCCTTTTAGCCACCACCGCTAGTAGCCACTGAGGTAGTGCTCTTTGAAAGCCATCCTTGCTCTTGGCCTTCACTGGATCCTCTGGGTTCTGGCAGTGATGTCCACATTTTATCCGTCACTGAGTAAAAAACTTCCTTTAGTCTGTTATAAATCTACCACCTGTCAATTTCTTTTGGGTTCCCCTAAGATCTTGTACTATTAAGAAAGAGAGGGGGAAAGTGCCCCATGCATAGTACTATAAAGCCTCTTATCATCTCTTTCTCAATAACACTGTTTATAGTTGACAGTCGTCTTTTCAATCCCTTTCCTCGTAAGCCCCCGCGCGGAGTTTGCCTTTTAGACGGTCCCAGCGTACGACATCGATACACACTCTGACGTAATTCAGCATCAAACAGCCTCTTGCTTTTCAGCGGCACGGACTTGCTCTCAGCCAGGACTTGCACCTGCCAATGGACCGAAAGCCTTGCTCCCAGCAATAGCTAATCCTCCACACGGGCCTGTTTTCCATACAATCCGTTATGGTAAAATAGCCCCTTCCCCTCAGAGAAAAATATTAAGTCAAAACAGCTTCTAGGAAGTATTCTCTGTGCGGCACTTCCGCAGGCACAACGGCTGGCTGGTAACGCAGCCGCCTTCACATCCTTCCCTCCACGCACCACATCTACGGCTGGGCTCTTTTGTATTTTTTTTAATAAAAGTTTGTAATCCAATGGACACACAAAACAAAACTGCGCTGAGAAAAACAGTTCCATAAATTAATTGTTAGGGGAGGTGGAAGATAACAAAGGGGAAAGGGGAGGGGGGATTAAAAAGTATGCACAAGTGTATAACACTTCCACATGTGACGGGCGGGGGGCGGGGGGGATGTCTAAATGAAGCGCACTTACAAATGAGCGACAAATACAAAGTCCGAGTATGAAAATAAGATTTTTTTTCTCTGAAAACACATTTTTGGCACAGATTAAAAAAAAAGTATGTTGTGGGGATCAGATTTCCTTTTAAAGTCAGTATCATATATATATATTTATATATATATATATATTATATATATATATTTATACATACAAGCACACCCCCCCCCAGAGTCCTGCACATCCCACCAGGAAAGGAAATGGCTCTCCCCCTTTTCATGTTTCGCTTCATTTCACTGTAAACTGTACATCCCAGGCGGAGGAAGAAGCACGTGCCGTGTGGTGGAGAGGGGAGGGGAAAAGGAGGCCTATGGCAGGGACAGCGGGAAAGGCTCCTCGACCCGCCGAAAAGAGCAAACTGTCCCAGGCCCTGCACTTCTAAGTCCGTGTGTGTATCAAGACATCCATTCAGAACACCACAATATGTCTTCAACTGTGCAAAGGTCCAAAGTCACTAATTTAGTGCAAAGGCAGTTCTGGTTCCTTTTTTTAAAAATTTGTTTCGTAAATAAAAAAAATAGCCTTCCTTTAATTTCCCCCCCAAAGGAGGCACCAAAGCGAAGACCAGTCTGCCTCGAAGAGTGCCTCCGATGTCCATCTTAGCTAAAGCCATATGTAAACATACAATAGTCATGGGCCCGTAGGACCCAGGGACACCATCTGATCGAGGCCCACTGGGGCAGGAGGCGGCCTTGGGCTGTCCGTCCATCTGTTCACTGCCCCAGTTTCTGCTCTTGTGCCTTGGAGAAGCAAGTCCACAACGGGCAAACCACTCAGACTGATGCAATGACAATCATTAGGTGAGGTGAGATGTTGGAGATGCTGGCCAGGAGGTCTGGGGCGAGGCGAGACAGGTGGCTCTCGGAGAACTCGCAGGGGGGGAATATCTGCAGGACATAGGCAGGCTACAAGACAGAACCAGAGAGGAAACTTTCAGCTGAGTAGCCCTGCGAGGCAGCCGAGTTGACCACCCTCCGGCCCCCAATGCCTCCACCTTGACAGGGGCCTCGATTTAGCAGCCGCCGCCTGGCCCCACCCAGATAAAGAAGGTTCGCTACAGACCATTCAAACTGAAATGAATGGGGTAACAGAAGGCCACTTCTCTCTCCCTCTTGCTGCTCTAACCTAGCTGGAGTTCCTTCCCTTCAGACATGAACCAGCCCTACACTCTGAAAAGGGGCCTGGGGCTGAACCTTCCGCATACCTGGTTGGAGCCCGGATTGGGAACGTTGATGATACCAGCGGCTTGCTTTGCCTGCAGGTAGCTGATGAAGGCAGCCTTCAGAGACTCCGTCTGACTGACAACGTCCTCTTGGTCTCGTCCGCAAGGCAAGGCCAGCAGAAGGCAATAATCGCTCTCCACCTGGAAGACGACAGGCAGATCACCGTACGTGGGGGTGCCCTGGAAGAGGATCTCAGGGACTTACTTCTGTTCAAAACGCCCCAGCAAGGATGCTGGTGGCACCAGCAACAGAGAACGCATCGAAAGGGAAGGACCAGCACTAGGAATTAAGCCCAGAAATGAAGTGCCAGGCACTGAAGCTCTTTAAAGGCTACACGGAGTGAGACATCCAAAAGACGCCCCTCTTCCACAGGGACCTGCCTGGCAACTTACGTGTCCTGCACCACGTGCCCCCTTGTTCAGCAGGGGGCGTGGCTGGACACCAAGCACAGAGCCTTCTCTGCTCTGGTCCCCTATTTATGGAATGACCTCAGACTCCTCGACTTGGGTTGCCCTGATACTTCAGGCAGCCAAGAATGAAAGGCACCCCCCACCCCCACCCCCAGTGGAAAGGCAGGCAGGCAGGCTGGCTGAAGGGAGGCCCACAGCCAAGGGCAGGAGAGGCCAGCAGGGTCGGCACAGCGAGCTCTCCCACAAGCCACACACCACTCACCATCATTCTGCGCGCCACACCTTCCAGTTGGGATGCTTCCAGCCTCATGCGCTGGGCGATTCGCAATGGAGGCCCACCTTCTGGAGCTGGCAGGGAGCGATGCGCCAAGACGTTGTTGCCAGAGACAAAGTGCAGCTGGACGGCAGCGGTGTCGTTCTTTAAAGCCAGGAGCCCCTGCCACACAATGGGGTACTTCTGCAAATGCAGGAAAGGGAAAAAGGGTTATTGGTGCCGGATCCTAGAACCATGAAAGAACTACTGTGGGGGGGTGGTGGTGGTGGTGGTGTGCATTTCACAAAGAGCAAGGAAACATCTGGAGAAGGGAAGGAGCAACACCTGGGAAGCCTTTTCTCTGCACTGCACCAGACCAGAGTCCCACACCCAGCAGTCCTTTTCCTCAGACCTCTGCAAAAATGATCGGCCACTCCCAGCTCTCTCTCTCTCTCTCTCTCTGTTGTTCTTAATAATGGCACTTACAGTCCGTCTTTCTCACTGAGACTCAAAGGGGGATTATACAGTGTGATATAAGTACAGTCAACATCAAGGACATCTCAATAACAAGTACCATCGGGTAAAGCAACGCAAGCCTACAAAGATGTAGCAGCGGCAAAAATCCAGCACTTTCCTCTTCCGCAGCACTGGAGGCCAGCCAAGCAGCAGAAGCCACAGCAAGCTTACCGTAAGGAGCTGGACCATGTCCACTGGCCTTTGAGGAATGGGGTGAGGCGCAGGATCAGGCTTGAGTGCTGGCTGAGGTTCGGGGCGGGAGAGGGACAGCCCTGGAGGACCGCTGGGACTGCCAGTGGTTGGGAGGAAGAGGGCCGACTTCGGGCCTGCCGGGGCCTGATGTGGGGAGGGGAGCTCCTGCTTCACAGCAACGGCGACCGGAGAGGGGTAGGAGGCCGGGGGGCCTGTCTCAGCTGGGGCTCTTGGAAGGTGCACATGGGGGTCTATTTGAGGAATGTGCCGGTTGACAGCTGGGTGGTGAGTCGGCTCTGGCCCTGCAGCCTGGGCCCCCTTGGGCTCTTGGGAGAGCTGCGGCGTTTTGCTGTGCGCTGGCTGGCTGGAGTGAGAATGCTCCCCTTCTGGCAGGCCCTAAGAGGAAGCAGGACATTTAGGAGAAGGCCTGGGCGCAGGAGCCAGAGGCTGGGTCACGGGGGGGGGGGGATGAGCAGGCTCTGCAAGCACCCCCCCCCCCGCCCCCAAAGACCCTCCCCCGGGCCAACTTCTGCAATTCAAACAGATGCTTAATTGGCAGGTTCATTTCAGAGGCAATATTTATTTACTTATTCAAAGGCAACATTTAATGATATTTCAATGCTGCTTTCTTCAGAATCTGGCTCTAGGCAGCTTACAATTAAAACAACGCAAGACTATAGAAACAAGCCATTAAGGGGGGGGGCAGTTGTGAATTTCCTGCTTGGTGCAGGGGGTTAGACTAGATGATCCTTGGAGTACCTTCCTTTTTTCGCAAAACTAGCCATTAGAAAAAACCCGCATAAAATCTATCTATAAAACAGAAGCAGACTATTTAAAAAGCTTGTAAGATAAACCTCTAATTAGAAGCATGGGTAAAAAATGTGCTTTGGCTGGCCCCTAAAAGAAAGAAAGAGAGGATAATCTCAAAAAGAGGGCATTCCAGAGAGGAGGGGCCACCACAGAAAATGCCCTGCCTCTAGAATCCTAGGGCTGGAACTGGGACCTCCAGGCTCTTCTAGTCCAACCCCTGCACAATGCAGGAAATCCACAGCTACCTCCCCCCCCACACCCCCAGTGCCCCCTCGCTCCAAGGCCAGAAGATGGCAAAACACCGTCAGGATCCCTGGCCAAACTGGCTTGGGGGAAATTGCTTCCTGACCCCAAAGTGGCAATCAGTATTATCCTGGGTGTGTGAGAAGGGGCCACGAGAACTAAGCACTGATGCAACCCTTCCTACCCTCCCTCTCACGATCTGCCCAGGTTCACAGAATATGCACTGCTGTCAGATGGCCATCTAGCCTCTGCTTAAAAACCTCCAAAGGAGGAGAACCCACCACCTCCCGAGGAAGCCTGTTCCACTGAGGGACCGCTCTGACTGTCGGGAAGTTCTTCCTAACGTTTAGCTGAAAACTCTTTTGATTTAATTTTAACCTGCTGGTTCTGGTCCAACCTTCTGGGGCAACAGAAAACAACTCAGCGCCATCCTCTGTATGAGAGCCCTTCAGGTACTTGAACGCGGTTATCAAATCACCTCTCGGTCATCTCCTCTCCAGGCTAAACATACCGAGCTCCTTCAACTTTCTCTGGACACGTTCTTAAAATTGTGCTGCCCAAAACTGAACACAATACCCTAGGTGAGGTCTTTGCCTTTTTAGCTACCACATCACAGTGCCGGCTCATGTTCAGTGTATGGTCTACTAAGACCCCTAGATCCTTTTTGCACATACGAATGCCAAAGTAAGTCTCCTCCATCCTATAACTATGCATTTGATTTTTCCTTCCTAAATGGAGATACGGAGCCCTATGGCACAGAGTGGTAAGCTGCAGTACTGCAGCCCAAGCTTTGCTCACAACCTGAGTTCGATCCTGGCAGAAGCTGGGTTCATTCAGGTAGCCAGCTCAAGGTTGACTCAGCCTTCCAGCCTTCTGAGGAAATTAAAATACCCAGTTTCCTGGGGGTAAAGTGTAGATGACTAGGGAAGGCAATGGCAAACCACCTCGTAACAAAAGTCTGCCAAGAAAATGTCATGAAGCAACGTCCGCCATGGGTCAGTAATGACTCGGTGCTTGCACAGGGGACTACCTTTACCTTTTAACCTAAATGCAGAACTTTACATTTCTCTCTGCTGAAATTCATTTTATTTGTTTTAGCCCAGTTTTCCAGCCTGTCAAGATCATCCTGTATCTTGAATCTGTCTTCTACTGTATTAGCTACCCCTCCCAATTTAATAAGCGTTCCCTTTATTCCTTCATCCAAATCATTTATAAAAATGTTGAACAGAACAGGTCCCAGGACTGACCCCTGAGGAACTCCACTTGTCACTCTTCTCCAAGAGGATGAGGAACCATTAACAAGTGCTCTTTGGGTGCTATCTGTCAACCAGTTACAGATCCAATTACAGTAAAAGGATCCAAACCACATCTTACCAACTTGTCAACAAGGATATTATGTAGAACCTTATCAAAAGCGTTACTGAAATCAAGATAAACTATGTCTACAGCATTCCCTGATCCAAGAAGGGTAGCAACTTTCTCAAAAAGTTGGAAGTTCATTGGAAGTTCACATGAATTGGGCAACATGAATTTTTCACAAGCATACAGCTTCCATACCTCTGAACCAGTTCTGCTTCATAAGTATGGAAGTTGTATGCACATGGAAAATCCATGGTTGTCTCAATTTTCATGATGACATCGGTGTATTTCAAGTGCTCCTTATACATGCAGACGATGGATTCTCAGTTCACATGGCCATAACGATGTCTGGCTACAGTAATAGTTCAGTTAACTGTTCATCCTTCAGCATGGAAATCCTCACTTCCATTGTGGGGCATCAACCACGCCCACTCTCTCTAAATCAGGGGAGAGCTGCTAGCACCCCACTTCCTTCGAAGTCATCATTACTTAACCACGACTACTCAGCACAGACACTTCCTGCCTCCCGTGCTGTTCATCCCCACCTATATTTACACCAACCAAGAGATGTGAAAATCCAGTGCCCAGGTACGCAGAAGAACAGGCGGCAGTGCTGAGCCCAGTCCCTTTCCGGTGGCTGCAGGCCAAATTTTCTTACCTGGGAGGGAGTTATGCTCCGGGATGGCAGCCCCATTGACGGGGCCCCTGAAAAGGGAGGTGGGCCAAGTTGAGCTGCTGGGTGGTAGCTCCGGATGTCGCTGTACACGGCCCGATAATCATGAAATGAGCTACCAGCAGGATGCATGATCTGGACGCCGTGCGGGACGACCACAGGCTGGGTCAGCGGCAGGCCAGGGAGCTGGCTGCTGAGCAGGCGAGGCTCGCTGTGTGGAGAGTGAGCCATTTTGCCTTCTGAAGACTTGGAGGGCTCTTTGCTTGAGGACTGGAGAGTCTTGGGGGCTGGCGGGGTTTTTACAGACCCCCCTCCTTCTGGGGTTCTAGACTGTCGAGTCTCTGGGTGGTGGTCCCCCCCCACCGCGGCCATGTGGGGGTGCATCATCATCCTCACGTCCCGGGGCACGTTGTACTGATCGAGCCGGATGCTGGTTGGGTGCATGCGGTAGTCTGGCTGCATGACAAGCACATCGGACTGCACGGGGGCAGACCCCCGACACACCGTGTGGTGGTAGTGCATTTCCTCTTCTGGCGAATGCTGGGAAGACAGAGGAGGCATGACGATCTCTCGCATTGGCGCTGGCTGAGGCGTGCTGGACCGCTGAGGCTGCAGAGCGGCCCGGGGAGAGTGGAGCGCTTCTGGGCGCATGCTGTAGGGAATGCCAGGCAGGGGAGGGGTGTTCATTCGTACCTCCCCTTGGGAAAGATGGCCCAGGGAGACTGTCTGGGTGACACTGTGGGGAGGCATGATCACAGACTGCTCCGGGTGCATGCTGGAGATGTACTGGGGCACAGGGATCCCTGGGCAGGGAGACCCCTGGAGCCCCAGCATGACAGAGGCCGGGGAGGAAGGGCCACCTGGGTGACAAGCCCTTGGAAACGGTGATGGAGAATGTCCGCTGGTCCGAGGAGAGACGGGCTCCTGCTTCGAGACTCCCAAGTGCGAAACAGCCCGGTCGGCTGCGGGACCAGGGCCCACACTCACGTGGTTGGCTTCTGCGTGCCCCTTGCCGGACAAGGAGGGGTGATGAGGACCAACTCCAGGGCTCAGGCTGGAGGACTGAAGAGACTTGGGCTCCCCTTTCAGGGTTGCTGGGTCTGGAAGCTTTTTGTTGCCCTGAGCGATCACCATCTGGCTGTGGACTAGAACGGGTGGAGTGCTGGGAGACTGGGAGAGGCCCTTCCCTGGAGGACCCGGCTGAGAAGAAGGGGCCGGGGCAGAAAGGTGTGCTGGCTCCGATTTCTCCAAACTGCCACGCTCCTGTTTGACAGAGGAGAGCACTGGGGCAGAGCCATACTGCTGAGTGGCCAGCACCAGAGACGCAGGGGTAGGGATGGCCCCGTAGCCCGTGGGAGCCGGAGAGCCCTTTGATGCTGGCTGGCAGGGGCCAAGAGGCTCCTGCTTAATTTGGGGCTTGCAGACAGACTGCTGGAATTCAATGTCGACTGCGCTTGCGGGAGGAATCTGACTAATCTTCGCACTGATCCTCTGGGGCCCTTCGGTCTTCTGTCCTGAGTAGCTCAGGAGCACAACGCCTTCGGAAGTGTTGACACGAAGCCCTGGGCTGGAGCCGGTCTCTGCGGGCCGGTCCTCAATCACAGGCATGGACCCCGGGTGGAAGCGACTGTCATCACTGGCCGTCAGCCTCTGCTTGTGCTTCAGAGGGAGGGCGCTGGCCAGGCACGCCTGGGGTGGGGCCGCTTGCTTCACCAGCGTGATTCTCGGGGCTTCCTCGGGATCGACGCTCGGGGGCATTCTGCTGATCACAGAAGTGGCCTTGGGGGTGATGACGGTCAGGATCTTTTCTTTCTCCGTGAAGACGGGGGCCTCTGCCACAGGGGGGTCCAAAGCATTCACGGTGGGGACGGCAGGCTTTTCTTCGGCTCCTGGCCGTACCGCCTCTACTGGGGGGTGCGGAGGAGCCTCTTCCACACGAGGGGCACTCACAGGCTCAGCTATCGCTGCTGTGACGTGTGTCGAGGCAATGCTAGCAGCAGAGACGTACTTGGGCTCCATCAGTATTTTCCGCAAAGTACTGGAATTAGTGTCTATATCTGAGGCCTTGGTGTCAGGGGGGAGGGCCGGAGGAGGGGTGGAGTGTGCATGGGCCTCCTCGTGCTTTGCAATCCATTCTGTCACCTTGGCTGCACCAGAGTGAAGGGGAACTGGCCCAGCAGAGATGGGTGCCACGAGCTTAGCGGCAGCAGCTGATGGAACAGTTGCCACAGACGGGCTGGGGGCCCCTGGTGGAGTCACTGGAGCACTTTCAGTGGCCGGCCACAGCTTGAACCCCACTTGGCTCACATCGTCAACAGGGAGGGATGGAGCAGGCGGATTCCGTAGATCAGGAGCTTTCGGCGGGGGGCTGCTCTCTGAGGCAGGCTCATGTGATATCCCTTCCTGGGATGGAGTCTTGCTGATATCTGGAACAGTCAATTCAGGGGAGGCTGGAGAAGAGCTTTTGCTGGGTTTGTCATCTTTTGTGCTTTCCTCCAGTTTCCCTTTCGCTTCACTGGCCACAGGGGATTGGCCGGGCACACTTTCCATTTCAGTGGCCCTCAGTTCAGCGGCATCTCCTTTTTTGCTCGTGCTTCGTTTCCTCCTTGGCCGAGCAGTCTTCTGACGGCCCCTTTCCTTTCGGGATCCATCAGCCTCCTGCAGGGTTTCCACCTCCTGTGCTGAACTGGAAGACTCGCTCAAACTCACTTCGGCCTCCTTGTTTGTGGCTGCCGTGGCTGAGGAAGCAGATCCAGGCGCCGGGGGAGCGGGTGTCTCAGCCGCGGCTGCCGCCGCTTCCGATTCCAAGATATTGCTCACTGCCTGGTCTGTTTCAGGCTCCATTTCCTCTCGTGAAGACGGCAGCACTACAGGCTCTGCAGGCATCTCAGATTCTGGTTCAGCAGGATACGGAGGGGCAGCAGGGAAGCTCTCCGCCTCCCCAGCAATGTCGTTCATGATGGAGCCAATGGCTGCAGCCAGTTCTGTTTCACTTGCCTGGTGGGCAGGTTTGTCTCCCTCTTCTTCCTGGCGGACTTCAGGTACATCTGTTGCCTGCTCCTTATAGGCTGCAATGGTTGGGCCTTCTGTGAGCTTCGCAATGTTCTCCACTGCCTGTTCAAGTTCTATTTGCTTGGCCAACTGAACAGCTTCAGGAGACTCTGTGGGCTCACATGGGGTGTCTTGGCCTGTGTCATGAAAAGGGTCTTCTGCCTCATTCTTTATGAAGAGGGCAGGCAATTTGTCTTCCTTCTGAGGACTTTTGTTTTTTGGTGATGCTGGCGTGGGTTCTGTCTCCTCTTCGCTTGACCGCAGAGCACCTTTCACCTCATCCACGTTAAGCCGTATTTCGACATTTTTCAGGCTCTTGATCAAGGATGCTTTGTCAACTGCCTTGATGTTTCTAGATCTTCCTCTTTTGGACTTGGTCACCTTCTCTGGGGCAGATTTTCTTTCTACAATCTCAACTGTGCAGGCTTCAGGAGTGTTTTTGTCCGTGTCAACGTCTTTCCTTTCTCGCTTCTGTTCACTAGTAGCGATGTCTTTGTCCGTCTTGGTCTTACTGCTATTTTCTCCTGCATTCAGTCCATGGCCAGGTAGCTCAGGTGACTCTTCAAGGTCTGCTGCAACCTCCACCTTTGGCTCAGCCCTGCCCTTCTTGCTGTGAACAGTGGTGGATGACAAGTGACTGTGTAGGAGCTTCTGGGATCTAGGTGACCTCCACCCCTCCACAGTTTTAGGGGTTTCCACTGCTTCTTTTGTTTCCGGTTCTTCTGCTTCCACCTGTATCGGTTCGGTCTTAACTGGAGCGATTTCCTCCTCGGGTTTGTGACGTGACTTCCGAGGCCTGCCTCTTTTGGGAGGAGTAGCAACAACTGTTGTCTCAGGTGGCTCTCTTTCAGCTCTTTTCCTGGTTGACCTAGTCACCTCAACAGAATCTTTCACAGGTGAGGGACCTTCGTGGTCTCCTGGGGTAGCATAAACGGATCTTACATTTCTGCGCCTTGTTCGACCAACTGGCAAACTTGGCTCTGGGTTTTCTTGCTCTGCTGCTGCACTTGGAGATTTAGCGGTATTTTTCAGAGTCTTCTCTGCTTCTCCTTTCAGCTCCAGAAGCTTCTGCGCTTCGCCACGGGGAGAGCCTGACCTTTTAAGTTTTTCACGATCAATCCTCTCACTCTTCCTTGTGATGGGTTTATCAGTAATGCTGGCAAGCGCAGGCTGCACAGGGGCTTTGGACCGCTTGTTCTTGCAAGGCTTTCTGTCTTTTACAATGGGAGGTTCAGCTTCTACCTCCGCATCAGAAACAACATGGGGTACCTCGGCCGCCCCCTCTGCTTTTTGACCTGTAGCAGGTTCTGAGCCAGTGGCCACAGAAACACTTTCTTCTTTAGGTTCCAACAGTTCCTCAGACTTTGTGGCCAATGGTGGGGGGACTGGGACTGCTGCTGGATCGGTGCCAGTATCTGTTTGGGAAAATGAAGATCCGGGAGTAGGGGGTTTGGTGTCCAAATACAGAGGGGTTTCCACAGGGGTGACGGAGTCCTCCTCAGGAGTTGCACTGGGAAGAGCAATGTCTTTGTTTTCCGTAGCTGCAGGTGTTTCCACAGGCTCAGGCAGTTCAGCTTTCATGGGAGCAAGGGCCTCGGGCACCGGTTCTTCCACTTCAGGGCTCGGATCAGGGGCCTTTTCTTCTCTGGAGGAGGGCAGATCAGCTGGTGACTTCTCATGTATGACCTTCTCCGGGTCTTGAAGGACAAGAGCAATCGGCAATGGCGGAGAAGACCGCTGCTCGGGCTCTTTCTTCTCAGGCACTGCCGTCTCGGGTGTTTTGGGGCGGCTCTCCTTCTCTTCCTGCCTTTCTGCTTCTTTGGGTTTCTTGTCTTTCTCCTTCTCCTTCTGCTGCATTCGGGTCAGCTCAACAAACCTGCTGTGGAAAAGAACCACTGGCTCTTGCACCAAGACATCAGAGACACTGTTGGTCCCATCCAGAGAAGACCGTCTGCCAAAAGACCTGCCAGGAAGGAAGTCAAGGTCCTCATCTTTCCTTTCTAAATGCTGCAAGCGCTTTGAGTCTTGTTCAAAGATTGAGCTATGTAAGAACCGCGAGGCAAACAACTCCTGCCTCTCTTGCTCCTCCTCTTTATGGTCTTCTTTCTTGTCATCCAACTTCCCTTCAGGGTCGGTTTTGGTTTTCTTCTTCTTCATGTACCACGAAGGGATGGGCCTGGGAGCAGAGTCAACTTTCTCCTTGTCCTTGTTGTTTCTAAAACTAGCAAATCTCGAGTCCCAGTCGAGAAAGGACCAGTTTTCTTCCCTGGACGATGAGAGAGACTTTGCTCGCTCCAGCAAGGCTTTTGTGTCAGGTGTGATTGTTTTGTCCAATGCAAAAGAATAGAATTTGTTCCTCTCCAAGGAGGTCGGCAGCCTTTCCTCTCTCTCACGGAGCTTCTCTTCCCTGTCCCTTAATAAAAAAGACAAGCGGGAGCTCTCCAGCAGCAAAGAGGCCTTCGGGGACCGGGGCTTGCTGTCGCCATCCTCATCAGAGTCCGAGGGCACCTCTCCGGGCTCCAGGTCACGAACCGACCGTTTCCGCAGGCTGTCTCTCTTGACGATGCTGCTGGGGAAGCTGACATCCCCTCGGCCAGGCTCTGCTTTCAGGGGGGGCTCCCATCGGCTGGATTCCTCCTCAGAATTCAGTGAAGAGAGTTTGATTCTGGCCATTTCTGCCATCTGTTCTCTCTGACTGGAATCAAAGGGATTAAATTTCAGAGAATCTTCTCGTATGGCCATGTTAGGATACGCAGGGCCCTTTTCATCTATTTTAGGTGATCCTTTGGCTTCTTTTAAAGGCATCAGTCGTGGGGAAGGCAGTCCCTCCTCCTCCTCGTGGAAGGGGAAAGGCCTGAGGCTTGGAGAACAAGCCATTCTCTCAGAATCTTCACTCACCTGACGAGAGCTTCGATAGTTTCTTTCCCTCTTGGTGCTAATTTCAAAATCAAAAACATCTGATGATTTCTTACGCTTACTGGGAGGAGAATCATCAGTCACATCCTGGGGGGGCTTCCCCACCTCGTGCACCAGGCTCCGCCTTTCATACTCATCTGGGTCTTTCTTTGGACTGCCAAACTTCTCCAGCTTTGCGGTTTCCATTTCCATTTGCTGTTTTAATCTACGACTTTGCTCCATTTGTTTCCGGTAACTCTGAGTGTGATCAATGTCGATAGGAATTTTCTCTTCAATATCCGATGATGGGGGCTTCTCTTGGATGAGTTTGTGGTCAGGCATTTCTTCCGGAAGACTGTAGTAGTTTTTCCGTACATCATCTCTCTCTAGCCCTTGATCACCTAACAGCTGAGGGTGTTTCTGCTGCAATTTCACTGAACTGACTTTCCTAGAGGGGGTCTCAGGGACTTCCGTGGGTTCATCTACCGGCTCCCCTAGCCTGGCCTGCAGGTCTAAACTGGGCCGTAAACCAACACCAACAGAAACGCTTGTAGACTCTGGAGTATCTTTGGGACTGGCAACAGGAACGAGTCTCTCCACCTTAATTTTCTTAGATTCCCTTTTAAATGCTTCTTTCCTCAAGGACTTCCTTTCAGATTCTGCTGTCACATCAGTCTGCTTTTTCAACACCACTCGTGCTGCTGTCGCCGCCGCCGCCGCCTCCTCCTCCTCCTCCTCCTGATTACTCCTTTTGATTTCCGTTTTTTGTTTCTCGGGCTTCAGGGTTACATCCGCAAAGCGCCGTTTGCGAGCCTCCAACTTTTCCAGATCAACTGGGTTTGCCACTTCACTGGGGCGGTCAGCCTTCAAGTGTTTCTTGGCCTTCAGTTTCCCATCCTTATCAACCACTTCAATGTGACTGGCAAGCACCTTTTCTTTTGGCACCTTGGCTCTCATAGGCTCAGGTTTCAGCTGATCTGACTTGGCTGGCTCTGCCTGTGACGGCTGCAGTTTTGGCTCAAGCAAGGGAGATCTCATAGCATCGTTTTCTTGCTTCCCCCCCCTCAGTTTTTCCAGAGCTGGCTGCTCAACCACTTTCCCCTCCTTTTCTTTGACACGAGTCAACACGACACACGGCATGAGTTCGAGGCGGTTCCTGGCAGGCCCTTCTTTGTCAGCTCTCTCCCTGTTCTGCTTACTGCCGCCTTTCAGCCTCTCTGGACTGGGCTCTCTTTCATTTTCTTGGTCTGTCTCAGAAGACTGAGAGCTAGGGGAATGAATTTTGGCTTTTCGTTTTTGCTTCTCCATTTTATCCTTTTCAAGTTTTTCTGTTTTGTCTTTCCTAACCAGTCGCTTGTCTTTGTCTGGTCTCTCTTGCTCAAAAGCTCTTTCTTTTTCTGTTTTATCATTTTTTGCATAGCGCTCGAGACGGGCTTTGTCCAGCTTTTCATAGCGTGGTGGAGAAAGGGAGCTGCAGCTACCACTCCGCTCTGAAGACCTGCTATAAACCCGCCTCTCAGAGTCACTTTGCAATCTCTCGGATTGTGATGGAGATGCTCCTGGGCTTTGTGGACGTCGGGAATGGGGACTCTGGCTCCGTTCAAGAGGCCGTCTCTCATGGTCCCGGTCAGATTCAAACCGCTCCCGCTCCCGCTGCCTGTAGCTGTATTCCCTTATGTCTTGCTCGTAAGGGTCGCCTCTGTAATCTCTGTACTCCCGTGGGTCGTCATAGTATCGTGGGTCATAATAGTCTCCCTGGTAAGGATCCCAATCTGCATAAAATTCTCTCCCACGAGTTGGATACTCTCTTCGGGGATCCTCAGGATATGTTCCTGGCGTTCTTACAGCCTCATAGTATGTACGGTCAGCAGCATAGTCGTAAGATCCTCTTCTTTCATCTCTGCCAAAACGAAGGACACCAAGAAATTAGCTTGCCGCAAGCTGGAGGTCGCAACATACAGCTACAGCTGGATTCATTAAATAAGGATCACTCAAAGCCACTCTAATGTGTCAAAAGCTAACCCTGTCACAGTCCTTTCCCCAAGTTGAGCAGACACAGCAAATTTTCAATACATTCTCTATCGGACAATTCTAATGGCTTCCTCCTTATGTGTCTTTTTGGGGTGAGGTGGGGGGGGAGCAGTGCTCATATGATCTGCTCACTCAAATTATATGCCAAGAAATCGAGGTGAGCCCCTAGATCCCTTGGCTCCACATTTCAGAGTTCCAATCGAGGACAGCGTTGAGAGAAAACAGCCCCAACAGAGTGTACGGTCTACACTGCCAGAGGCATTCTCCTCAGGTATGCTGAGGAAGCCACCCCCGACTGCCAAAACTGTTTTCTTGGCACTAAAGGAATGGCATTGGCCAGACAGATATTTTAAAATGGGAAACCAACTGGCAACAACAAAACGATGCCTGATTTTGATCTCAGAAGCAAGCTGGGGGAAACGGGTCACTCTTGCAGGCGAACGAGCAGCCTGGCCTCTGCTAGAGGCAGCGGGTTTAATGCCAGGAATTAGAAGCGACCAGCGTTAAGATTTCTGGGAAGCAAAGAGCGATTCAGCAAGTCACTTTGGGTTCTTCTTAGGCCCACTGAAAAGAAATCTAAATTATGTTTTAAAAAGTAATACTGAGTGAGCTTGAAGACCAATGTGGTGAAGACACACACACACAAATACACATGCATAAACATGAAGTTGCCTTACACTGAATGCCAGACTAGCCTCCATGTCTTAGCAATACTTGCCTTCTTTCTACTAGCATCTCATAGAAGTCTCGGATATCCTGGCCCGTTTTCTCCATAGAATGACAGAATGCCATCTGACTCTCACGGTTTGCAAAATCCACCTGCGAGTGCAAGATAATTCTTTTAAAGAGCAGTCTTCTGGGTCACCAAAGGAGCACTCTAGTTCAGCGTGCTCTTTAAGCAATGCTCAGATCACAAGCATAACAAAAACCTACACTGTATCTGAACGGGGAGGTTCCATTTAGCTACCATGCCTTGTAGCGGAAATTATCATCAAACAATTAAAACCACCCATCTGCCTTTGGTCAAAAGGATCACTACTAGCCACTTTTGTCATTTAAAAAATTAAGATTTTTTTGCCCCCCCCCTCCCATTGCCCAAATCTTACACAGCAAGCCAAACCCAGATTTCGAATCTGTTCCTCAGGACAAGACACTATTTCTTTGAATTTTACTTACTGGCACTGAATTAGAGTTAAGAACGATACACAAGATACACATTACACTGTATGACTAAAATAAATTTAAGAATCTGCTTACAAGAAAATGGAATGGCCACAGCCCCAGGGCAAGCCAATATGCCATGCAGGCTGCAGGATTCCACACTCAAAAGGACACACACAAGCTAAAGAAATGATGTGTGTCTGACAATTCAGTGTCAAATTCATGTCCATGTTCTTGACTCCTACTGGCTGCTTCCGCTCAGACTCTCACCAGGCAATGCATCTCACATGGCAGGAAGGGAAACATGCCATAAGAGAAAAGCTTTCAAGGGCCAGCCAGCCCACTCATCACACAACAGGGACCATGTCCTTTCTCCTACGTGGCAGCCACCTCACCAGAGGGAGAAGTATGCCCCACAGCAGATACTGGACACCGCACTGTCTTTTAGTTTTCTAGAAATAGGCAGCTGAGCCAAGCCCTGATGCACACAGCAAACTTTCTTGCACCCAGTGCTCTTGAGGCAGAAAGGCTGCCCCTCCCTTGACTGGGGTTGTCCAAGCTTAGAGAGACTGATACACAAAGACCAGCGATATGAAGACATTAAAGGGGAAAATGGAGCCAAGCAAATAGTAGAATAGGGGGGCTCATAAGAAACAGCTGAAGAGGCCAAATAGCAACTTCATAAATAACAATAATTCAGCCCTTAAAGGCAGGGACCACACAGTCCATGCCACTGAGCTAATTTTTTCTGGCTGTCCTATTCATTTGTTTAGCTCTTTCAGAGATCGGTTATCCAGACCTTAATTTTATTTCCACCTATTGTCCTCCCCTTGGTCTCTTTTAAAGCTGCCTGTGCATATTCAATCTCATTATAGAGAACAAGAGCCATGCCTTTTAAGCGGTCAAACACCACCTGTAAAAACAAAGACAAAAAACAAATAAGAGCCTAATCCTGAGGATGTAAGCCCAAGTCTCCCCACACCCCAAAGTTCTGAGAGGGTGGAGGGCAGGACGAGAGGAAAATTAAAGGAGTTCTGGCTTTTTTCTGATAAGGCATCTTTGAAGAGAGGAAATAAAAAGGGACAGGAGGAACAAGGTGTTTTTATGCCTCTCTTTTGTTTGTATTTTACCAACTTGGAATTTGGTTGGTAAATACTGGAGTTCCCTATGTTTTGCCTATTTCATGCATTTTAGGAAAAAAGGTACAATCAATGGTTTGGGGGTTTGGGTGTGGGGATCCATAACTTGAAGTAAATCCAGTGATTCAGCGCTTGTTTCATTGAGTACTACTGTGCGGTTTGAAAGATCCCCTAAGTTAAAGCCTGCCAAGAAGCTCTGCCGTCATTCCTCTGGAGTCCCCCTTCACCTGCAGCTCTGCTCACCCACCAGACCCAGAGAGGAGGCAGGAGGGTGGAGATCTGCTTGGCCAAAGGCTCGGAAAGAGCTTGTAGTGGGGGATGCGTGCCGGGCAAACCATGCCCAGAAGCTGCAGCATGGACCTCCCTTTTCCATTATACTTAAAGCTAATGTAGGAGTCTAAAGACCCCAAAGGGCAGAACCAACCCACAGACAGACAGTTTGAGTGCTCCAGGGTGCTCCAAAGGAGCAAGTTGTCCAGAAAGGAAGCCAGGACAGCATGAGGCTAAAGAAAGCCTCCCACCTACCTTGACCACAGGCCCATAACGGCAGAAATGTCGCGTTAAATACTGATCTGTTATGTTTGTTGAAAAACCATCTAACCATACACAGTTGGTGGGCATGCTCTTCCCAAAGCCCAGCTGGACATAAAAGAGAAAAACCTGCATTAGTAAAGAAGTCCTCGAAGGTCAGATCATTTAACAAGCAGTGTGCCTGCTTCTTGGGCAGGTGCTTAGCAAGTCATAAGCAGACTTTAATTTACACGTTCTCCTAACTTTAAAGAACGGGGTCCAAATATTTTTGTTTGAAGTGCCTTAATGCACCTTGTGTAGTATGGGCAGGGCAGGCTCCCTCACACTGTGCCAGAGAGAAAACTGTGAATGGAAAGAGGAAGAAAAAAGTCATACCACTCAGACTTCATTCAGTCTTTGTGGAAAGACCACTAGAAATTTTGCCAATAAATGCCATGGAGAGGGGAAGAAAAAACAGGGAATGGACTAAGCCAAGCTACAAGAACATGGACAAAACCTAAGAGGGACACAGTGCAATCCTCCCGACCCTCAACCCCCCTGAAACTGGTGAAAATAAGCCTCTCTCTGAAATCAACAGCTGACCACAGAGAGGGGCACAGCTAAAATTAAACCCAGACAAGAACGAAGTGATGCTTGTTGGGAAGTCAGATATCCTGAAAGACATTGTACTCCCCACTTTCGATGGAGTTTGTTTGACCCTCGCTGACTTGGTTAAGAGCCTAGGGGTTATACTGGATCCAGCATTACTACTAGAAAAACAAGTTAAGGCAGCTGCAAAAAATGCTTTCTACAATCTCACTCTAGTCTGGAAGATGGCTTCTTACCTCGACGCAGCCGACCTGGCCACCTGGATCCATGCTATGGTAACATCAAAACTTGACTATTGTAATGCTCTATACATTGGTCTCCCATCTAAGTTAACTAGGAGGCTCCAACTGGTGCAAAATGCTGCGCTCAACTATTATCAGGAACGAGCAGGAGCTTGAACATCACTCCCATCCTACAGTCACTCCATTGGCTACCCATCAGCTACCGTGATCAATTCAAGGTGTTGGTTATTACATGCAAAGCTCTGCACGGCCTTGGCCCAGCATACCTACGAGATTGCCTCACTCGTTATGTCCCTCCACAGCAGCTTCGCTCATCCGAACAGGGCCTCTTGCAGGTGCCAGCCTGCACATGGGTGAAATCAACAGCAGCCCATACACAGGCTTTCTCTGTGGTGGATCCTACCCTGTGGAATGACCTGCCTGAGGAGGTCAGGAGAGCCCCCACCCTCCTGGCTTTCCGCAATCAATGCAAAACTGAATTATTCAAAAAGGCTTTTTTACTCTGATAGGAGGGCAGTATTGTAGGGAGGGAGTCTTGGATGTTTCGCTAATAGGAGAGCAGTATTGTGGGGAGGGGGTCTCGGATGTTTCACCAATGAATTGGGAACCATGGGCTCCACCATTATGTTGCTTTACATATTATCTGTTGCTTTGAACATGTACTCGTATATACTGCTTGTGCTTCATGTTGTCTAATGTCAATCCTAGAATGGATTATGTTCTGTTTCAGCAATCCTTCAGCCCCATATTGGATCCTTGCTAATGCTATGTCTCTGTAAACTTGTATTCATCTACCCTATGACATTGTTTACGGAAATGTCCTTGACACTGTATGGAAATGCCTACCCTTGTCCTTGCTACTGATTGTACTAATTTCACATTATGTAATCTACCTTGAGTCTCAGTGAGAAAGGCGGACTACAAATGACATAAATAAAATAAAATAAAAGATGTCTTTACCTTGAGCCGATTATTCCCAAGATATTCCCCATCCATCTTCTTGATCGCTTTGCACACACTGGCAATGTCGCAGTACTGCAGGAAGGCATACTGGGGGACGCCGTTCACTTTCTTGATATCGATATCCTGGGGGGGGGGGGACACGACACAACAGGAAGGCCATCTGAGCTCAGAGAGGGGTGGAGCACGACTCAAGAGAAGCAAGCAGGTTTCCACTCACACGTGTCCAACTGACATGCTCTGCCCTTCACCTTTCGATTCTTCTGGGAAAACCGCCATATTCCCACTGAAAACCAGCAGCGAGCATGACAAGCCCACCCCCAACTTGATAACTGAAGTGGGCATCGGCCCCAAATCTGGCCAACGTGCCGGCCCTTTAGAGGTGCCACCTGGCTCACCCTTCCACCGCTTTCCCCTTCCTGCGAGCAATATTGCTATTACCATACCCAGCATGATGGGTAGTGAATTTCCCCACACCCACCCCAGAGACCTCGGGGCACTCTCTCATCGTGGGTATATGCATGAAAGGGAGAGAGGGAGATGAAAGGTGGCTGAGCATCACCCCCTCCACGCCCAGTTCTTTTTGCTGTCTTCCACACGTGCAGGTCCCCAACAGATCAGGCCAAGCAAGGCTCACACCACTCAACTCCTCCCTCGCCTCCCCTGTCAAGGAGCGCCTCTGAACGGCTGCTCTTTTCCCAAGCACCTTCATATGTTGCTATCCTGGAATGATGGAGCTGCCTCTCAGTAAGACTCTGCAACATTTACAAGATACAAGGAAGTTTTTAAAAATGTACCTACATTGTTTGTGTTTAATAAGCTGACCCCAGCTTCCCTGAAAGATGAAACGTGTGCTCACATGCACTTGACATACTTTAACATATTTTCACACACAAAAATGCCAATGTACATACCACTATCCCTCCAAAACGCTGAAAAATGTTGCGAAGGTCATGATATGTGGTGGTTTTTTCCAGATTGCCAATGAAAAGAGTTCTTGTTGCTTTGGGGTGAAATTCATCTATCCTTTCATCCAAAGGCCGGAACTCATTCTCGCTTTCCGTTTCTTGAAATGAGAGATTACAGAGTTCTCCAGCATCGCCTTCTTAAAAATCTCAAAGCACCAAAAGAGGGTTGTCCTGCCCACCCCCACCCCTAGGATCAAAGGGTGCCAGAAAATTAAAGGCTATCAAAGCCTGTGGACTGGCAAACATTTAAGGAATGGACCCCATTAGCTGAAAATGGAATTCAACAGCTATCTGAAACAAAGGCGAAGGAGAGTTCTGAACTGATTTCAGCATGATACATTACTTTCTCCACCGACAAAAGCCTAACTCAGATTAGATTCTGCACCACTTTGGATTGCACTGTGCCTACTAAAATGAGAAATTAATCATTAATTGGGGGGGGGTGCACTCTGCTCCAATTTTATTTGTCCATTTCTATTCCTCTCCTCACACTGCATCCATGTGGCAACTACGAGAGTGTGAGCAGAGCCAGTTCTTCCTGCAGGATGTGCCTAACGAAGCACTGCTCACAGGGGCTCTATGCGCCACCTTCTCCCAAGGTGAGCACCAGAGCTCTTGGCAGGGCTCTGCTCGCTCAGGGCCAACCCTAACCCTCCCATCATGCTCACCTGGGCCTATCCAAGCGGTAACATCAATCTGCATGCCAAAGAAGAGCTTCCCTTTGGAGGCGTTCAGTGCCTTTTCCTGATCCTCCTGCTGCCGGAAAAACACCAGCCCATAGCGCTCTTCAGAGGCCCCATGGATCTGCACAGACGTCACCTTCCCGTACTTCTTGAACTCATGGAACAACCCATCTTTAAGGCTGGTGTCTAAACCCAGGGAACAAGATACAACAGTAGCCCTTTTGAACAGGTGGCGCCAGGAGTTCGTGGCACAAAAATACCAAAGGGGCATTTTCATTTCTTAGAGGCATTTCAACCTGCGTGGTGCAACACGAGATGCTCACACACAGGGAACCTGGCATCAGCCAGCACCTTTCTCAAGCCCAGAGCAGCCTAGAAAAGTCTCAGGAGCCACGTGGGAGACAGCCCTGGGCCAGAGCTCCAGTGCTCTCCTACTCCTCACCCCTCTGAAAGGAGCAGAATTTGAGTCATGTGAATAAGACAAACGTGTCAATGGGTGCCACTGAGCCAGCTTTTCTTTGTGAAGATTTCTTTTACTTTTATCCTTGAAGAAAAAAAACAGGGTTCTGCCTCCCTCTCTAGCTCATCAAGTAGTGTTGGAAAAGGCTGCCCAGTCCCTGGTCCCTCTAGCTGTCCAGAAACGTCATGCCAATTATGGAAATCTTCCTCAGCTCAGCCTGAAAAGAAGAGGCCCCCAAGGAGCCAGTCAGACGCTTGTCACCCCACTGGGAGGCTCTGGCTTTAGACCGTTACGTCTTGCCTGTATACTCCATTCACATCATGGAACTTCATTCAGGCTGCTTCCCAAGGAATTCCAGATCTCTCCTCCAGATCTGCTGAGCAGAAGCCAACAGCAGAAGGGCAGCAAGCCTCCCAGCCACCCACTGGGGATGTCAGAGAGGCAGCCCGGAGCACAAGAGGTGCATCTCCCAGGGGAGCATTCCTGAGCTGGGCCACACTTGCTTTGGGAGGCTTCAATTCTTCCTCAGGAGTCTTACCTGTGGAGCGCACGGGAAGATTCTGAACCTTGATCCCAAAACTTTTCCGGGGCTCATCTTTCTCCAGAGATGGAAGCAGCTGGGAGGTGGGTGCTGGAACAGCTGTGGACTGAACAGACCGGGCTGGAGACTCATCACTTGAACTGCTGCTGGAGTCACTGCTGTGGATGGAGAGAACTGCAGGTCAGCACACAGAGAAAGGCCAAGCAGCCGCCACCACCTTGGAATAACCACACAATTTCTACTCCATCAACAGCCAAATGTGCACAATTAAGGTGAATCTAATTCTCAATAAAGAACAGAGAAAGGTCTGTTTCTGAGGAACAGACAAAGGTGAGAAATTCGATCCAGTTGGACAGAACACCCCAAGGGCCAGGTCAGCCAGGCCACTAGAAATTTGAAGCCTCCGTCAAACTCCATGCACGATTAGCATGAAAGGTCTTTTTAACAGCCTTGCAGATGGCACTGCAAAGAGCACTGCCAGGGGCACTGCATTCACTAGTGGCACTGCTGGGATCGCTCCTGAGGAATCCAGTGCAACAAAAAACTTTGAGATTCTGGCAGACAGGAGACCTGCTCTTGTGTCACCCAGCATAGAGAAGAAGTAGCTGATCTGCCTAGTTTGGAGCTAACCCTCCCACCCCCCCCAGTGTACTCATATACTGTTCTTCTGGACAGATTAATGCCACACTCAGAGTGGTGAACAAAGTCAGTGTTATCATTATCCCCACAATACAGCTGGGAGCTGGGACTGAGGATAGTGGCTTACCCAAGGCCACCTACTGAGCTCATGGCAGTAGTGGGAGTCAAACCAGCAGAGTGCTGATTCACATCCCCACCACTTAACCATTCTGCTACAGCAGCTCTCAGGCAGGTAGATGCATTCTCCTATCTGTGAGTTGGTTCCTTCTTTCATTGCTTCTATGAAGTAGAAAGCAATTTTCATAACTCACTTCCAACCCATACAAGGGATTCATAATCATCATCTAAGCATTCGTGTGCAAAATCCTCAGAGATGGCCGTCGAGGAAACTGAATGTGGGTAATATGTCAAGTAGATCCTGTTACAATTTTCAACAATAGGGAAGATTTAATTAAGTGTAATGTCGAGTTTCAGCAGCTTAAGAGATGTGTAGGAAGACTGAAAAATTATGTAGGGCATACAGGACTGGTAGAGCCTCGTGGGTCCCTTTAAGCATTCTCATCACATAGCACTGCCAGGTGCTACTGTCAATAAGAGAATAGCAAAATCTATAATTAAATTTTAAACAGATTAAGATCTAAACTGAAGCCAGGGACTTCACCTTTTGAAAACAGATGGAATATCAGCCCTGTCTGCAGCTTTAAGGGAAACATATGGCCTTGTATGGGGTTGTAAGTACAACGAGTAGCAAGGAAGAGAAACCCCTCTCATCAAAACAATCCGATTCAGAACAGTGTTGGAAGTGGGACTGCCAGACCTCTATCTGAGCATGAGGAATTATTGTTCAGAGAGTGCAAATGCAACTATCTAGAATAAAATTTGGATTTTTAACCACACAACCCCGCCCCCCACGTGCATAATGTTGTCCCTCCAAAATGCTTTTTAAAAAGGTGGTTTTTCCCCCAGACTGCCAATGAACAGTTCTCACAACTTTGGGGTAAAATGCAACTACTGTTATACTCATACAAGAGCAGCCACCGTACACAGGTTTCCTCTCCAAAAAACATTCCCAGGAGACATTCCAACCATGTGGGAACATACGTGGGTTGGAGAGTCACATCCAGCCAGCGCCTGTTGCCATGCACAGCACCACGAATGACTCCTTGCCACAAGCCACGGACAAAACACGGCAGCTACCACCACATCCCACCCCACGTGAAACTGCCCATCCTGAGCCAGACAAAACTGTTTAAACTCCTAATGAAATGGATTCCAAGAAAAAGTAAATGGATGGCCGTCTTTTTGCAAGCCCCCACTGGCTTCAAGTGAGCTCTGGCTATGTGGTAAGCGTATATACTTGCCACAAAAACAGATCCACAAACTTGTCATAAAAAGACTGATTTCATTGCCATCATATCTTGATCAAAGCAATGACAAATTTCTGAACTCAGTGTATTTTACCTCCCACCCTAATCTTGTTTAATTTTATATCCCTATTTCCATAAATATTTTACTAACCATTCTGTTCTAGCAACAAATTAGAACACTGGAGTTTAGATTTTTTTTTTTGAGAGGGGGAGCTAAAAAAAAAAGCTAAGAGCTCACTATTCTTGTTCTGTGAGCCCAGCCAAAGAAGATGAAAGACTCCAACTGATTCCATGTAATCGGATGCCTGCTGATTTTGGCCAATGGCAGGCTGCACTGAACAAAGCCTTTTCACAACCTGCCTCTCTCTTTTGCAGCCCGGCTGTCATTTCTTCAGACTCCTCGTGGCTTAGCTCAAGGCCCTGGCCTAGGATTCAGCCCACAGGCATATCCAGGCCCACAACAACCCCTTCTGTGCAGCCATGACGAAGGAAAGGAGGACAGCTGCATGCCTCTTGAGCGCAGCAAGGGGGCACTGTAGAGCCCTCACAAGGCACTACTATGGTTAAGAACTGGCTTCTTTCATGGGTATTTAAATTGCCCCCATTACTTCTCAGGCTGAGCAACAAAGCAGGGAGTAAACACTCCCTCCTCTGTACACAAATATTTATTGTGCCAATTTACAAAATCCACATCAAGCCTTTCCGCCCAACCAGGGCCACCAAGCAGATACGAGAACCCAAAGCAAAGAGACCTCCTCCAAAGGGGAAAGTCATCCTGTGCTTATCAACAATCTCTCCGGGAACATCTGCCGCATCCGGAAGGTACATGCTGGGGATTACAGCAGGCCAAGCCTCCCACTTTCTGCTTTCAGGGTCATGGGTGGGGGCTCTCATGCACTGGCTTCTCCCATTTCCCTAAGGCGTAAATCTCACCAAGTGTACAGCTCCACACAGGAAGGGTCTACTCATCCATTACCTTTTTATCCTGCCCTTCCTTCATGAAGCTCAAGGTAGTGAGTGATCCTACAAGGCCTACCCTACTAGCTGGAGAGGTGAGGAGGGAGCTGAAAACAGGACATTTTTTTTAGTACATAAAAAGCTAAAGAGGTGCCCTGCTGGATCGGGCCAGTGGTCCACTTAGTCTCGCACACTATTTTACAGAGTGACCAAGTGACCAACTAGCTGACCTAGAAGGCCAACACAGAGGCCAAGGGAAGCCCTGATGCTGCCAGCTACCACTGGTATTGAGAGGTTGGTATAGTTGCCAAGGTTGGTATAGTTCTATCAACTGCATCTGGTTCACCAACACTCTCCTTTCCTAGACTCACCTGATCCAGACAGCTGGTCCATGCTTTTGTAGCCTTGCAGTTGTATTATTGTAATGCCTCTTACGCTTGGCTGCCCTGGAAGCCAACTCAGAAACTGCAGCTGGTTCTGAATGCAGCAATTACTGACAGGCACAACAACGGGAACACATCTGGACTCCTTCAGAACAGCCCTGCCAGTTCGTTTCTGTGTTCAATTCAAGGTGCTGGATATGACGTCTGAAGCCCTTCATAGCCCAGGACCTCCCTCTCTCAAGGACTCTCTTTTCCCATACCTCCGTGTGCAGCAGTTGTGGTTCTCAGGTTGCCAACTGGTAGCTGTTCACTGCTTAGGGTTGCCTTCCTGGTCTCAACTAGAACCCAGGCCTTTTCTGTTGTCAATCCCATCGGTGGAATGGGCTTCTGTGAGGAGGTGAAGGGTTGTCTAAAAATGTCTAGAGACGGAAGTGCTATAAGGCCACTCTATTTGCTGGGGCTTTAAATGGGATATCAGCTGCAGGTACCTTTTAGGGGGAAGCAGTTTTTTTGGCATTTGATTTTATTCTAAGAGAGTTAATTTTGAATTGGTAAGCGCCCCTGAGCCATGAAGAAAAAGAGGATATAAACATTTTAATAAAAATAAATGCAGATGCTTTGACCACGTCTCCGTTAGAATCACCATCATTACCTCCTACATGTAATTTACACCCTCTGGATTATACACGGCAAAGAAGAATGATGCCAACAACAGGAGACAGCCACTAAAGAATAGTGAATTTGTTTTCTTCGCCTCTTCACTTAGCAATACCTTCATACTTTCAAAAGCCTTCCCAGTCAGTTAAAGAATAACCCACATAACCCCTAGCTGTCACAATTCAACATGTCAAAAAGCACAGGCCTCAAGTGAACTAAAAGTTATTCTATTAGCATACAAAAGGAAAATTCACACACTCTCTAGGAAACCTCAGGTACAGAATGAGGCAGAGCTGAGAACACCACACTGATGCATGTCAACATACGAACGGCAAGATAGGGAAAGAATGACTAAGCACCTGCAGAGGGAACTGCAGAGAAGTGCACACTGCTTGCTGCTCAAACCTGAAGAACACCACCCTTGACACAGCTGGTGAACAGCCACTAGGAAGGGTGGGGACGGAAACCAAGGGAGGCATGAGAGGCAACGGGGTCCCTTGCAAGTCAAGAGTTTCCATGCCACTGGGGAGGGGGGCTCTTCTAGAAAGGCACTTGTGGAGGCCTCTGCATTGTGATCCCCCTTGGGAACCCACTGGATTTCTCTGCAAGCTGTTACTACTCAGAACCAGAATTACTTCAGCTGCAAAATGGGAAAGCTAGTGACTTACCTCAGAGGGCTGTTGAAAAGAATAACAGGTAGGTAGCAGCTGTAACCCGCACCGAGCCTTTGGGATGGGGTGGAAGGCAAATTCAGGAAGCAAGCAGCACAAATGGAAAGGCCCTCTGAACAGCTTTCTGTTAAGGTGGACCAACTTCATCCTAACAACACTGACCTACATCAGGAATGTGATCAGCTGACGGCCACAACATGTCAAGCTCTGCTAGTTAATGCTGGCACTGTGACTAAGTCTGAGTCAGTAAACAACACGGCTATGTTACCCCACCCCTTTTGCTAAAATTAAGCATGCAAGAAATCAGTCGGCACTGAAGCACAGCCCAGAGGTTCATAAGAAACCAGCACAGTTGGTCAACTTTGTGGGCTTAAGGCAGTAGTAAAGTGCAGGGTATGCAGATAAATGACCTCATTTTGGCTTTGCCTCTACGCAGAACAGACTTGGCTAGGAGTTGTGGGCGTGAGGTGCTGCTTTCACCTCACTTAGACAGTAACTCTGTCTCCATGTGCCATATGGGAAAACCAAGACTGGCCTTCCTTGCAAGGTCCCTGTAATCACACTGATACTTTCAGGTGAGTAACTGTGCTGTCTGCAGTCGAAAAACAAGAGCCAGGTCAGGGCCCAGATCTTGCTCTGTAACCATACTGAATAAGAAGCTTATTTGTAAAGTGCTGACCTGGTCTCTTTTTTACTCCCTTCCTAACTGTAACCCTGCATCAGCAGAAGGACAGTGCCCAGATCTCATGAGGTGATAGTATCGCTTTACCCGGCTCTGGTTAGACCTCACTTGGAGTCCCGTGTTCAGTTTTGGGCACCACAGTTTAAGAAGGATGTTGACAAGCTAGAACGTGTCCAAAGGAGGACAACCAAGATGGTGAAGGGTCTGGAGAATGGTCCTTTGGACACTTACGGGGAACGGTCCTTCTCCTCTGAGGACAGGAGGATTTCCTTCCTCTTTCCCGTGGGAGCCTGGAACACCCCCTTCTTCCTCAGTTCAGATGACTCCGTCAGCAGTGACTTCACCGGTATCGGTATCAGCCTTGTGATGGCTAGTCTGTGTGCCTGTCTGTTCTGAAAAGAGCGAAACAGACTTGAAGCAGGACAGTTAGTGACAGTGGAAGGTAACGTGGTGTGAAAGACCAAGCAGGGCAGGGGACGAGGGGCCTGGGAGGGGAGGACGTCCTCCTGTCCTCAGAGGAGAAGGACCCTTCTCGGTAAGTGTCCAAAGGTCCGTTCCCCCTCTCAGGCGGAGGACATCTTGGGTGCTCCCAAGGCAGTTACTCTCTATAGGGTGGATCGTGTTTCTTTTCCTGAACCACGTTGCAGTATTCTCCTTCTGAACGTGGCGTCCGCTGAGTTGTACAGGTTTAGTTTGTAATGCCTCACAAAGGTGGAAACAGATGGCCACGTGGCGGCCTTGCGGATCTCCTCCACCGATGCGTTATTATGAAGGACTGCATTGGTTGCCGCACTTCTGACTGAATGTGCCGTAATCCCTTCAGGGGCTTCCCTGTTGCAGGATTTGTATGCCTCAATGACGCAGTTCTGATATACCTGCCAACTGTCGTCGCCAACATTTTCTTGCCTGTGTTAGGAGGTGCCATGTTAATGAAGAGAGACTTTCTTATTGTTTCTGTCCCAGTCAGACACACTTTGAGGGTCTTCCTCACATCAAGGTCATGCCATTCCTCTTTAGGGTGTGCTGGATTAGGACAGAGGGATGGAAGGTTGCTCTCCTGGATCCTGTGAAACGTCGGGCTGGCCTTGGGCAAGACGGTGGGGTCTGTGTGGACCACCTTATCCCTGTGGAAGATGCATTTGTTGGGCTTGATTGATAATGCCCCGAGTTTAGAGATTCTCCTGGCCGAAGTGATAGCGACAATGAAAATGGTTTTTAACTTCAGCCATTTTAAGGGAACTTCTCTCAGAGGTTTAAAGGGTGGTTTGGTTAGAGCTGATAATACGATATGTAGCCTCCAGGTAAGGAGGCGGTGGACTTAACAGGGTAGCTCCCCTCAGGAATCGATGTACAGTACATGCGGATGTCTAGAAAGTTTGATACCCTCCAACAGAGGCAGTACTGAGGAAAGGGCTGCCACATGCTTGCGTAGTGTGGCTGGCTTGAGACCTGAGTCCAGACCATCTTGAAGGAAAGCTAGGACAGCGCCCAGTGGGGGGTGTAGACAGTCCACTTTCTTTCTCCTTGACCATCTGGCGAAGGCTTTCCAGGCAGTGTTGTAGATTCTGACCATTGTCTTCTTTTTGGAGGCTAGGATTGTGTGTACTATCTGAGAGGGGTATCCCAGGTTGGACAGGGAATTCCTCTCAACTTCTATGTGGCCAGACACATCCAATCTGGGCTGGGATGATGGATTGGATCCTGGTGGAGTAGGTCTGAGAAGGTGGAGGGGGGGTGACGAAGACATTGACTGGAGGGTGGATGTCTCCTTGCCCACCATGGAGCTATTAGGATCAGGTCTGCGCCCTAATCCGCTATTTTTCTTAGTAGCTTGGGTATGATTGGCATAAGAGGGAAGGCATAGAGTAGGCCGTTTGGCCAGGAGAAGGTGAGGGCATTGATCCCCTCTGCCTGTGGGGTGGAAGTATCTGGTGAAGAACCTTGGGACTTGGTGGTTCCGGTGAGTCGCAAATAAGTCCAGGATCGGCTGACCAAACTGAACCGTCACTTCCTGGAACACCTCCTGCTTGAGGATCCACTCTCCTGGTTGAATGGATAGTCTGCTCAGCCAGTTGGCCTGTGAGTTGGCCGTACCCTTGATGTGTTCCGCCTGTATGGAGGACAGGCATAGTTCTGCCCATGAAATGATCTTTATCGCCTCTTTGTGGAGCCTGGACGACCTGCAGCCCCCTTGCTTGTTGATATACGTCTTGGCAGATGTGTTGTCCATGCAGATCAACATGTCCTTGCCTGATATAAGGTTGGAGAAATGTGAGAGGGCCAGGCAGATCGCCCTCCTCTTGAGAAGGCTGATGGGGAGCCACGATTCCTCCTTGTACCAGAGACCCTGGACCGGACAGCTCTGCAGGGTCATCCCCCAACGCGTTAGGCTGTCATCTGTGAATATCTGCATCCTCAGAGGGTTCTGGAAAGATTTGCCTCGTCAGAGACTGTTGTCGCGAGACCACTATCTGAGGCTTTCTTTGACTTTCTGTGGTACCCTGACATGACTGTCGGACTTGGACATGATCTGGAACTGGAAAGGACAGAGAAAGGTGAGCAGCTCCCTGGTGAGGAAGTGTCCCCAGTAGATGGCCTTGCAATTCGCTACAAGTGTCCCCATCAGTTTGGATAGGGCTAGTAGTGATGTAGAGTTGCTCCGAATTACGGACTTGACTAACTCCTTGGTCTTCTGAATCTTTTCCTGAGGGAGGAAAAGGCACCCTTTCCTGGTGTCCACTATCATTCCCAGATGCAAGAGTCTCTGGGAGGGAATGATGGAGTACTTGTTCATATTTATTAGGAATGTGTGCAATTAGAGATGGTGGATCGCTGCCCACGTGTCCTGGAGAGCTTTCTCTCTGGAGTCCACCATGACATGGATGTCGTCCAGATATGGGTGGATGTGAATCCCTTTCTCTCTGACGCGGACAATGGGGTTGAGAAGTACCTTTGAGAACACCCTGGGGGTTGTGGCCAAACTGAAGGGTAGTACTCTGAACTGGAAATGTTGGTCATTTGCGCAGAATCTCAGGAAGTGACGATTTGCTCGATAGATAGGAATGTATAGGTAGGCTTCACTGAGGTCTATCGATGTGAGAAACTCCCTGGAGCGCAGGGCCTTGGAGGTGAAGAGCAGTGTTTCCATGCAAAAACGTTTTAAGTTTTATGAACTGGTTTATGAATTTTAAGTCCAGAATTGCCCTCCAGTCCCCGTTTTTCTTTGGAACAGTGAAGAAAATGGAATAGACCCCATGGCCAGACTCCTGACGGGGAACGGGCTCCACGGCCTTGATATCCAGAAGATGCTGAATTGCCTTTTGAGTAATAAGCTTCCGCTGGAGGTTTTTGCGAAGGGGAGACTTCAGTAAGCAACCTGGTGGGCAGGATTTGAACTCGATGGAATGTCCTTTGGAGGCCACTTCCAAGGTCTAGGCATCTGCCTTTGGCTCTTCTCAAGATTGCTGGAACAGCTGTAGCCTCCCTCCCACCAGGGCCCAAAGCGAGTCAGGATTTTGGGGCTTTGGTGTCGAAATCCTGTCTGTCTCCTCTGGATTGTGGGTGTCTGTTGGATCTGGACTCAAAGGGACCTCTCTTGAGATTTTGTCTGGAGAAATTCCTGGAAGAACGTTTGGTCTCCTGCCGGTATCTAGACAGGGTGTGGTGGGGACAAAAGGACTGCACACTAAAAGTTTGTCTGTCAGTCCTTTTGAGTGTTTTAGGCAATGCCTTCTTCTTGTCCTGAGTTTATACCAGAATCTTTTCCAGTGCTTCTCCAAACAGTTTATCGCCCTGAAAGGGGTAAGCTGTAAGAATGAATCTGGAGTGAAGATTAGCTGGCCAAGCCCTTAGCCAGAGAAGTCTCCTAGTAACCACTGTGGATGCTATGGCCCTGGAAGAGAAGGTTAAGGCGTCTACAGTGGCGTCCGCTGCAAAGGTGTTGGCCTTCAGAATCCTGTTGACTCCCTCTAAAAGACATCTGTGGTTCTCTGGGAGTAGTTGTATGAGCTTACGGACCCATACTACCGATGCTCTTGAAACGATGGAGGCGGCGGCGCTGGCTCTTATTGCCATGGCTGATGCTTCGTGGGCCTGTCTGAGAGCGGTTTTCGCTTTTCTAAGTTATCCTTGCCCGTCCTCTGACAGCAGGCCCGTGGATTGTTGAGCTGTGACAGGGGCATCAATTCGTGGAACCTGTAACAACTCATTAGCATAAGCAGGTAAAGCATATAACTTTTTGACTGAATCTGAATACAGTTTGTTGGCTGCAAGGGCAGCCCTTTCTGGATTCAATTGTCTTTCAAAGTACGCCGGGAAAGGGGAAGATCCTTTCTGTGGTGTCGGCCCTGGGGAAAAATTCTCTACACTCTTTGGGTCTGGAAAAGGTTATTTATTTAATTTATTTAATTCAATTTATATTCTGCCCTCCCCGCGACAGCAGGCTTAGGGTGGATTACATACAGTATAACACATTAATATATATACATACATTAAAGTACATATAAAAATCACATAAATATTAAAACAGTAAAGCAGCACTTTTCAAGAAAAAATCTCCTCAGATGTTTAATAGAGGCTGGGTGGTAGATACATCTGGTAGGGAGGGCACCTTTCCCTCTATTCAGCCGTTGGGGAGGCCTTAGCCAGCATCAACCATATGCTTGGCAGAACAACTCCATCTTACAGGCTCGGCGAAAAGATGACAAATCTGGCCGGGCCCTGGTCTCTTTAGACAGAGTGTTCCACCAGGACCAGGACTGAAAAGGCCCTGGCTCTGGTCGATGCTAGGCAGGCCTCCCTGGGGTCAGGGATCATTAACAGCTGTTTATTGCTGGATCGAAGCGTCTTCCGGGGCTCATATAGGGAGAGGCGGTCCTGCAGATACATTGGTCCCAGTCTGCATAGGGCTTTATAGGTTAATACCAAAACCTTGAATCTGATTCAGTACTCCACTGGCAACCAATGCAGCTGGTGTAATACTGGTGTTATGTGTGCATTAAAAGGCACTCTGGTGATGACACGCCCCGCTGCATTTAGGACCAGTTGCAACCGCTGGAACAGGTTCAAAGGAAGCCTTGCGTAAAGCGCATTACAGTAGTCTAACCTGGAGGTGACCATTGCCTGGACCACTGTAGTTAAGTCGTTGGCTGAGAGATAGGGAGCGAGCTTAGGATCTTCCTCTTCCCCTTCTGGGGTTTCTTGAAGGTCTAGGGCTGCCAGGGCTTTAGTTAGCAGATATTGGTAGTAATCCATTTTGAACAACCTGTTGGATTGTTCTGGAACGGAGACCTCTTCCTCCTCCTCCTCAGAGAGGAACTCTCCCTCCTCGCTTTCAGAGGACGTTTCCCCCTCTCAGATGCATCCCTGGCCCTTGGATCTGTCTGGGGTAGACTTTTGTGCAGCCTTGGTTAGCCACTGCCTCTCTGTTGCTTGCTAGAGGGGGAGGGGGGAATGGAGGACTCCTCATTGTCGGCTCTGGAATGGGGCTGGCAGAATTTAACAATCTCCACCCTCACTGTCTCAGGAGGGAGAGCAAATCACCTTGCTGAAAGTGTCTGAGGTCGCCAGGTATGTTACCTGCCCTTGGATTGCCAACATCTGCAGGAGGCAGGGCCCAAACCAAGGGAAAAGGCCTGCTGCACTTTCTCCAGGCGGGAGGATGGCTAGCACGTCGTTTTGAGCTATGCAGGTCTTGGCGCAAATGCTGTCGCTGCTTCCCACCTTTCAGGTTGGCGCCTTTCTCAGCCACCTGGCAGAGATGAGCTGATGATTCCGGCTCCTGGTGTCTTCTCCAAGGTTTTTTGGAGTGATTACTCAAGTTGGAAAGTTGCCGGGATCCCATTCCAGCCCGCGCTGGGGGGGGGGGAGGATGGTACCAGGAGGATTGGAGCTCTCGGCTGCGAGGGCAGTCGTTGCTGAAACTTCCTCCTTGCCGTCCATGAAACTCCCCTCTGAACCCCTAGATTCCATGCCGTCTTTGGTCTAGCCATCCATCAAAGAAGAGAAAGGAGCGGAGGAAGGGAGCAAAGAGGAAGCAAGTAGAAGAACAAGTAAAGCAAGAGAATATGGGGGGAAAAGTCGAAATAGAGGAAAAAGAATTCAAGTGCTAGCAAATAAGAGGCAGAGGGATCTGCCGAAATGATTGCTCTCCCTGGAGGCAGGAAAGAACTGAAGAAGGGGGTATTCCAGGCTCCAACAGGAAAGAGGAAGGAAATCAACTTCCTGCCTCCCTGACTGGGCAAAGGGAATCACCCACGATGTCCTCCGCCTCAGAGGGAGAACAAGTCCTGTGAGGAAAGGCTGAAGGAGCTGGATATGCTTAGCCTGGAGAGGAGGCGACTGAGAGGTGATATGATAGCCCTCCTCAAGTATTTGCAGGGCTGGCACATAGAGGATAGAGCGGGGCTGTTTTCTGTTGCCCCAGTGAGTTGGACCAGAAACGAGTAAAAATTAAAGCAAAAGAGTTTTCGGCTAAACATTAGGAAGAACTTCCTGACAGTGGGAGCGGTCCCTCAGTGGAACAGGCTTCCCTGGGAGGTGGCGGGCTCTCCTTCCTTGGAGGTATTTAAGAAGAGGCTGGATGGCCACCTGACAGTTATGACGATTCTCTGACTTAATATGAACATACACAGATCGGGAGAGGGAGGGCACGAAGGGCTGAGCCGGTGCTTGGCTCTCATGGCCATTTCTTATGTTATGCCCAGGGTGATGCCGATCACCACGTCAGGGCCAGGAAAGAATTTCCCTCCCGGCCAGATTGGCCGGGGATCCTGGAGGTGTCCTGCCTTCCTCTGGGCATCGAGCAGCGGTCACTCAGGGAGTGAGAGGGGTAGGGAGGTAGCTATAGCTTTGAGCAGCAGATTGGGCTGGATAAACCCTTGGTGACTCTTCTAGCTCTACATTACTATGAATGTTTAGGTGGAAGCAAGGTTCTGTGACTCCAAAAGGCTCTTGCTTGCCAAAGAAGAACACAAAGAATGTCTGCACAAAGTAATATAAGTCACCCTTTCACTCTCTGAAGCAACAGACTGATGAATTCACTTGTACAGCAATTACAACAGCAGCCACCATGGGCTGAGGCACAACAGGCTACATATTACTTAGTGACTAAACACCAGTTCACAACTTTGGCACTGTTGTTTGAAAACTTGGTAAGACCCTATTATTCTCTAATCTCCCTACATTTTTTCAGTGTATACAGTTATTTCTACACATTACACAGGTGCTAAATTTAATTTTGTAGCCATCTGTTTTCTGGTCAACACCACACTCTGTTACTTGCCATTTAAGAGAAAAACGCACCCTTGGGAATTAACACATCCTAGCAAGTATTCAAATCTTCCTCGCCTGTGATTCTCCTACCCTTTGGAGATCAGCTGCCATGGCTCTCCACTTCAGAAATATTTCGGAGGCCTGAGAACTAAACCTGAAATCCCCATGAGGCAACAACCACAGCTTCTGCTGTACATCACACCAGAACTCTTCACCTGCCAGCACTTAACACCAAGCAGGGGCCAGCTGTGGAGTGACCACAGCTCTTGGTATCATCTTTCCTTGCCCCTTACCCAGAATAAGCTTCTTTAACAACCACATCCTGAACATACACGCAGAAGACTGAAACGTTTTAGGCAGCCATGCTAGAAAATTCTAATGTTTATAAACGGGTTTTCCTTCAACTCAAAGCAAGCTTAGAAGCTAATTATAAGCCCACCTGTCTGCTACTTGGGTCACACCAATGGCCAGGGGGAAAAGGCCCAACTGTCATCCAAAACATTCCTGCCTGATCCTCTAGCAAGAAGACCAGGTTCTAAGACTGTAGGGATCAGCTTGAATCACTGGTAAGGTGGCACAAGGTATTTTTTAAAAAAGTCTACCCAACGACACACGTGTTATTTTAAGTTCATACACATTCAGGCCTCTTTATGCAAACAGCATTGCACAGAGCAGCAGCCACTGGCCATGGGCACTTTCCTTGCCCCGTTCAGCATTCCTTTTAAAAAAGAAATTTCCCACCACTGTGTACAATTTTTATCAGTGTAGAAATCTAGGCTGCAGCAGCAGCAACTGTATGACATTAACCTATTTACCACACGGCTGCCCTTGAAAGCGGTCAGGGAACTATGGACAAGGATTCCTCCCCCGTCTGCTGCAAAAAGCCACCCTCTGCTTGGTCAAGCCAGTCACAGAGAGACGGTGTTGCAAATCAAGGATTAAGGAGTCAGCTTGCTTGGGGTGGGGTCCACTCCCCTGGGGGAGGCAACTTCATAGCTGGCAGGCCTGCTGCTGCTCAACTTTGATTGGGTGTGCTGGCTATGGCCTTTCCTCGATAAGCTTGATATAGCCACCATTATCCATGCTCTGATCACATCCAGACTGGACTACTGAAATGGGCTGAGTGTGGAGCTGCCTTTGTAGACAGTTCAAAAGCTTCAATAAATGTAAAATGCAGCAGCTCAATTGCTACCAGGAATACATCTCCTCAGTTCTCCTTCCCCCGCCTCCACAATTAAAACAAGCCTCTTACAAAATCAAAGTAAAATAAATAGTGACAGGTCTATAAAAGTTTCCAAATTCCTAAAAACAAATCGTCTATATGCTATACATTCAAATATTGATAAAGTTGTACGGTTCTCATTCTATTGAACGATGGAAGGTGAGCGTTGTCCCATCAGTGCTCCAACAGAGGCTTTTAGCATGGAGGGTCTCACCAGTTCTGAAAGGTCCACACTGGGACTGTTATTAAATTCTGGACAGAGTTCAAAGTGCCGGATATTTCTCTTAAACCCCAAAAGCTGCCAGCTAAGATTTTCTGCACAGGCTTTCCTCATCCGTCCCCAATCTCAAAGCAAAGGGAGAAAGGAAGGGCCTTGCGCCATCTCGTTGGTGGAACTCCCTCTCCACAATGGCTGCCCGACTCCAAGCCTCTACCGACTTCAGGGCTTTTCTTTTTGCTGTTTGGCAAGTTATTTGCCCTTAGTGCTGGGCTTGCTACAAGTAGGTGGTGTCAAACAACGTTTTTATTCAGCATTTATTTAGTTATGTAATTCAAAAGCTGTCTCGTTAGCCTTGTGCAGAGAGCACATTTGCAGGATATATAGTACCTGCTGCGCCAGAACACCCTTGTCATACCTCATTTCTCATACAAAGAAATATGTGGCTTTCTTAGACCTATGGCTGGCTACAGCCACAACACCCAGAACAGCTGGGTTCTGAGCAGAGATGTGAAGGCTCAGGAAAATATGGGAGGAAAACAGCCACCACCTCCCCAAGACTTTTTTTCCCAGTGAAAAGAATTGTATACACATCCAACATTTTCAACACATTTTTATATACCAAGTTACAAATAATTTTATACTGTTAAAGCAGAAAAGTATGGCATGATAAGCAAGTACTGCATTTTTCAGTTTCTCAAATTTTCTATCTATTTCAGAAAAGAAAAGCAATTTTTTTCATTGCTTCCAAATTCCAAGAAGTTTTACATCTCTAGTCTAGTACCTCCTCCGCTTTGATCAATGTGCTTCTTGTCTCCAGCCTAGATGAATATGCCCATCATATGTTAGCAACTTTTCTTAACAAAATGTACTTAGCACACACTATTTGGGTAGCTAATAGATGAGACCAAAACATGTCTGGCCCTCCTGGTCAAGAGTGACCCTACAAGGCCTGCCCCTAAGAGCTGCTGATCTGGAATGTTCTCAGAGCAGTGTTTAAAAGATGCAGTCAGAGTTGTGCAGGGTCTGGGAGGCCCAGATCTGCCAGAGCTTGGGCCAGTCACTTTTTCTCAGCCTAAACTACCTCATAGGGCTGTTGAGGGGATAAATTTGGAGGAAAAGAGAAAGGTGCTGTGAGTGGCATTGGGTCCTTTCTTGGGGAGAAAAGCAGGGTACAAATGTCTACATATATAAATAAATAATTCTCCATTCTGGTAGCAATTATGCTACTGATCTGACACTGGCCTGTGATCAGCAGAGATTTTGTTTTCACTTTAGGTACTTATTTGATTTCAACACTTTTTTATCCATTCTGTCCATAACAAAATGAGGACGCAACTCTCTTTCAAAGTTAGCTCAATGTCATTAAGCACAGCTAGTGCTTTCCAATGCGTTCTCAAATGTATTCCAATTCAGGCACTAGAATGGAGGGATAGTGAATGCGGACCTATTCCTTGATCCTGAAGAAGAAGAAAAGCATAGTAATCCAACATCCTTCCGTCCTCAACTGCTCAGCCTTGACAACAGGGCAACCCAAGGCAGTAAACCAACATTCACAGGAAGAACCGAATGTGCAAAGCTCTTGATCCTGAAACTGCCTCCTACTAATGAGGTGCTCGCTATCTTCATTAAGAAATGGAACCATTCCTACCACGCCTTTCCACCCTGCTCTGTGTGGCCACGGCAAACTGCATGAGTCATTCCTTCCTACTGACTTGGGATGAGCCACAAGGCATTCAGGGGATGCATAAAAGATGCAAGAGACGGCACGAGTGATAGAAGCCTTCGTGTTTGGCACTTACCCTCCAGCCCCTCCACTTTTTCCTCTGTTGCAACTCCAACCTCTGAGCTTGGCTTACCTGGAACTTAATCAGCACAGCCTGCTGGGACCTCCTGCTGCCTTTGCACAGGGCGGGGCGGGGGGGGGAACCTAGACAGGCAAGAGCATCTCTTTCAACCTTCACTCTTATACCTGACGAAGAGTGACTAACAGGAAAACAGGGTTAACATACCTGTAACTTATGTTCATCGAGTTCTTCTGTGCTGACACACATGGGGGACTGCGCAGGCGCAGGCCAGCCGCCGGAGAATTTTCTAGAGCTTCCATGGCTCCGAAGGGGCCGTTTGTCGCGCGCCTCAGCGACCGTTTTCCCGCCCAAACGGTCACGTGATCCTCCAGCGACCAACGGCCCCTTCCCTCAGTTCTCCCTTGCCGCCGCTTGACCAACACACTTCAGCCGTAACACCTTAAAAACACCAATATCCGTTACAGCCATCACAATACCGTGCATTGGAGTTCACAGCGGGGTAGGAGGGAGGGTTGTGTGTCAGCACAGAAGAACTCGATGAACATAAGTTACAGGTATGTTAACCCTGTTTTCATCTTCGTTCTTCTGTGCCTCCACACATGGGAGTGTACCAAGCTTCACACAATAAGGAAGGCGGGGGTGAAGTCCAACACAATTTTATTAAGCAAACAAGATCAACAATAAATAGATATGCATATATACATCTATGTAAAAATACTGTGTAAGGACACATAAATATTCAATATTTACATATATACACACCCCCAGGTACATATATACACACTTTCACTCAAGGGTACCCAACAGGCACGCCAAGAAAGTCATTCCAAAACTCCCTCAGGAAAAAAGGGAGTGTAAGACAGCCTTGGCCACAGATACATCCTGCTCCGCATTGACATCAACGGCGTAATGCCTGACAAAGGTGTCTGCAGAGGACCATGTGGCTGCTTTACAAATGTTAACCAGGGGCACCCCCCTGAGGAGTGCCGAAGAGGATGCTTGGGACCGCGTGGAGTGGGCTCTGACATGAAGCGGGCAAGCCACCCCTGCTAGGGAATAGGCCTTGCCAATGGCCGTCACAATCCACCTAGACAGGGTCTGTGAGGAAGCCCTGTTACCCTTGTCCTTGGCCCCAAAACATACAAACAGGTGAGGACAGGTGCGGAATCCCTTCGTCCTATCCAGGTAATAGGCTAGGGCCCTCTTCAAGTCTAGGGTATGGAGGGCCTTTTCCCCCTTAGAGGAGGGTTGCGGAAAGAATGCAGGCAGTGAGATATCCTGCGAGAGGTGGAAGGCGGACACCACCTTAGGCAGGAACCCAAGGCAGGGACGCAGGACCACCTTGTTGGGGTGAAACACAAGAAAGGGAGGGTCAGACCTCAGTGCAGACAGCTCACTGACCCTTCTGGCCGATGTGACGGCCACCAAGAATGCTACCTTATAGGATAGCATATCCAAGGGGCATGTAGCCATCGGTTCAAATGGAGGCAACATGAGACGTGAGAGCACCAAGGACAGCGACCACTGAGGCACTGGCGCTGACACAGGTGGGTAAAGATTGTACATGCCCTTAAGGAACTGGCGGGATTGTGGGTGAGAAAACACCGTAGCACCCTCAACTCGGGTGTGAACAGCTGATATCGCTGCCAGGTGGACCTTGAGGGAGGAAGCCTTCAAGCCCAGGCCACGCAAGTGGCACAAATACTCGAACACAACCCCCAAGGGACTGTTGTCAGGCACCACCCCTCTGGCAAGTGCCCAGAGCTCAAACCTGCGCCACTTGGCCGCATAAGCGCGCCTAGTGGATGGTCGACGAGCATTCAGGAGGACCCTCTGCACCTCGTCAGTAAAGCCTACCGGGGAGGAATGATCCGCCACGCCGTTAGGTGCAGCTTCCTGGGATCGTGGTGGACTAGGCTCCCGTTTAGGAGAAGGTCTTGCCGAGGGGGCAGACTCACATATGTCCGTTGGGACATTCGCAGGAGCTTCGGGAACCAAACCTGCCGTGGCCAGAAGGGGGCCACCAGGATGCAGTCCGTCCCGTCCTCCTCTATCTTGCACAGGACCCTGGGAATCAAGGGGAACGGAGGAAACATGTAGTGCAAGCCCTGCGTCCACGTAAACTGGAAGGCATCCCCAATAGAGAGGGGGTCGCTCCCTGCCCTGGAACAGAACGTGTGGGCCTTGGTGGTCGCCGCAGTGGCGAACACATCTATCACTGGATGACCCCACATCTGGAAGATCGGCCCAACGCACTCTACGTTCAGTTCCCACTCGTGTTCCAGTAAAGGGACCCTGCTGAGGGCATCTGCCCGGGCATTGTCCGACCCAGCCACGTGTATAGCACGGAGCGACACGCCGTTCTTGATAGCCCACTGCCAAGTGAGTGTGGCTTCCCGGCACAGGGCCATGGACACTGTGCCCCCCTGCTGATTCACGTAGTACATGGCAGTCGTGTTGTCCGTCTGCACCAAGACATGACGATTTCTCAGCAGTGCTGTAAGAGACACAAGTGCGAAACGAATGGCCCTTAGTTCAAGCACATTGATATGGAGGGTCTTTTCCCTGTCAGACCAGACATCTTGCACCGACACATCACCACAGTAAGCCCCCCATCCCAACAGAGAGGCATCAGTGGTAACCGTGATATCATGGTGTTGATACCCGAAAGGGGTCCCTCTAAACAAGTTGTCGTCAGACAGCCACCAGTCCAAGGAGGAGAGGATGACCCTCGGGATAGAGAATTTGAGGGACGGAGGGTGCAGTAGAGCATCATACCTCCGCACAAACCAGTTCTGTAGAGGGCGCATACGCAGCCTAGCGAAAGGCACCACAGAGGTGGCCGCTGCCATATGCCCTAGTAAGCACTGGATAGTGCGCACAGACTGGAACCGGTTCTTTTTAAACATGGACACTAGACCCCTTAGGGACCGAGCCCTCTCCAAGGGGAGCAGGGCCTTACCCTCCACAGAGTCTAAAAGTGCACCAATGTAGGACACCTTGCAGCTGGGCACCAGCTTGGATTTCTCCAAGTTCACCAGGAGCCCCAGGCGTTGGCAAGTGCTAAGTACCAAGCCAATGTCCTGCACCAGCCTAGACTCTGATTCAGCCACGATGAGCCAGTCATCGAGGTACGGAAAGATGGTACAGCCTTCTTCCCGTAGGAAGGAAACCACAGGGGCCACACATTTAGTGAACACTCGTGGGGCAGTGGACAGGCCAAAGGGGAGCACCTTATACCGGAAAACCCGTTGCCGGTAAACAAAGCTCAGGTACTTCCTGTGCTCCTTCCGTATGCCCACGTGAAAGTATGCGTCTTTTAAGTCAAGAACCGCAAACCAATCCCCCTGTTTCAGCAAGGCGATCACAGCCGCCAACGTTACCATTTTGAATTTGGTCACCTTGAGGAAGGCATTAAGGCCCCTCAGATCCAAGATGGGACGTAAGCCCCCATCCTTCTTAGGGACCAGGAAGAACCTAGAGAAGAATCCCTTTACAGAGTCCTCATAGGGCAATTCTTCCACAGCACCTTTGGCCAAGAGCGACACGATCTCCGCATCCAGCTCGGCCATAGTGTTATTGACAGCTGTCAGGGGTGAACTGCATCTAGGCAGCTCAACGAACTCCAGCCCGTATCCCAGTTCAACAATAGTTAAGACCCATGAGTCAGATGTTATTGACTCCCACTCAGAGAGGAGTGGACTAAGTCTGTCCGAAAAGTTCGGGGATACGGCTGGCGCGACCCGTCAGTACTGCCTCCCGGCGCCCTGCTGGTCTTTCTGCTGGGCCGGTTGCTGTGCCTGACGAGACTTGAAGGGCCGACGCCTCCTCTGCTGTTGTGCGGGAGGGTAAGGCCGCTGCTGGTAGGCAGGATACTGATGGTAGCCCGGCCGCTGCTGTTGGTATCTGCCCTGGTAGTGGTAAGGGCCAGATCGGGGAGCGTACCGTGACCTGGAGGAGGGCTTGTCCGCTGGAGCCAGACCCAAAGACCGCGCCGTCTGCCGGTCCTCTTTCTTTTTCTTCAGGGTCTCGTCGGTCGCTTTGGAAAAGAGCGAGTCCCCCTCAAATGGCATGCTCTCCACTCTGGAACGCACCTCTTGGGACAGGGCCGTAGACCGCAACCAGGAGTGGCGCCTGAGGACCACCGCCGAAGCCATTCCTCTAGCAGCAGTGTCAGCAGCGTGGCTTCCAGCGTTCATCTGCTGCTTAGACAGCCTCACAGCCTCTGTCTGCAGCAGGGACACCACAGCCTTCTGCTCAGGAGGGAGGTCTCGCGTATAGGATGCCAACTTCTCCCAGAGGTACAGCTGGTACCCTGCCATGATGGTCTGATAGTTGGCAATCCTCAGACCTAGGGAAGAAACAATGTATTGGCGCCTGCCCATGGCATCCAGTTTCTTGCCTTCCTTATCAGCAGGTACCGAGGAGTGACCCGATCGCCTGGGGTTGAACTCCTCTGTGACCAAGGAGGAAGGTGGAGGGTGTTTCACCAGCGCCGGCCAGGTACCCTGCTTGATCTTATAGAGCTGCTCAATCCTCTTGGATGTTGGAGGTTGATCGCAGGGCACCTGCCACACCTTCTCCACGATTTCCTCAAGACCCTCGAGCATGGGGAAGCCAACATATGCTGGGTTGTCTCCATAAATGCGCTTGAGGAGCTTGTCCTTGGTCTGGGGAACCGCCGAGGAGATGTCCATCTCGAGAGCCTTGGCCATCCTCGCCATCTGGTCGGCGTAGATGCGGAGGTCCTCGAATGGCGAGTCCGCAGATGGTACAAGCTCTTCAGCTGGCGATGGTTCGGACCAGGACTCCGACTGGTAGCCAAAGCTCTCCACATCCTCCTCATCGGAACCGACCTGGGATTCCGGGACCTGGTGCGGAGGGGGAGCCCACGTCGACCTCGATGTCGAAGGCCTCGGTTCCGACACGGAGAAACCTGCAGGTGCCCCTTCCCACTGGCAATGGTATGGCGAGGGGAGGTAGGAGGCCTGTCGATGTCGGGACGCGGTGGACCGGACCGATCGGACACTGTCCCCAGACCGACGTCGCTCACGACCGGCAGCTGGTGGAGACGGACGGGCAGGCGACGGACGGCTCCGACGAGGAGACGGGCTCGGTTCCAGCGTCGGCGACCGAAGAGCAGGCGATGTTCGGATCCGACGGCGCGGGCTCGGCTCCGGTCCCGAAGAGAATTCTGCAGGCACCGTCTCGAAGGCCATCGGATCCGGCACCGGCACGGAGATGTCCTCTGGCTCCGGTGAATCCAGATGAGGGGAAGGCGTGTGAGGAAGCACGATGACCTCTTCCTGGGGAGCGGGATGTGGCGACCGGTGATGTTTGGTCTTCTTCTTCTTCTTCGCCGGTTCCGAAGAAGACCTCGGAACCGACGCGCTCCTCGCCTTCGAAGGGGACCTCGGCCTCGATCTCTTAGATTTTACCGGAATCGACCCGGTCGTCGGTTCCGATCGGGGACTCGGTAGACGGATCCTCGGTTCCGATGTCGGTCTCGGATCCGACCTGGTGGAAGATGCGCTACGGGGCGGCCGCACCGGTCCCTGCGCTGGAGAGGCCGTTCTCGACGCCGAGGCACTCGGGGGACGCGGTCTCGACCCCGACCTCGCGGAGGCCACTGAGCCAGCTCCGGAATGCCGTTCGGCAGAGGGGCTAGGGCCGGCCTTGGAGGAGGGCAACGGGGCGCCTCCGGACATGACCTTCTGCCACAGGGAGGAGTTAAGACGGGCCTTGCGCTCCTGTCGGGCCTTGCTGGTGAAGCCCTGGCAAATCTTACAGGCCGTTACATTATGGGTCTCCCCCAAACAGAACAGGCACAGTTCATGGCCATCGGTCTTGGCCATTTTAGTGTGGCATTGGAGGCAATGCTTGAAGAGAGCCTTTGAGGCCATCTTCAGGGGCACGCAAAAGGAAGGTCAACAAACAGTCCGAGTCAAATTACCGAGTCCACAACAAAGTCCAAACGAGATCCGAAGAATAGTCGAGGTCACGAAGTCCGAAGTCAAAAGCCAAACAATCAGTCAGAATAAAGCACGAAGCACAAAAGCACAGAGCAACGAAGCTCACGTTCTCTCCAAGCGGCGGCAAGAAGAGAACTGAGGGAAGGGGCCGTTGGTCGCTGGAGGATCACGTGACCGTTTGGGCGGGAAAACGGTCGCTGAGGCGCGCGACAAACGGCCCCTTCGGAGCCATGGAAGCTCTAGAAAATTCTCCGGCGGCTGGCCTGCGCCTGCGCAGTCCCCCATGTGTGGAGGCACAGAAGAACGAAGATGAACACTTACATACAGCATTACTGAGCACCAGGCAATATTTCACTGGCTCCAATTTAAGGCCATACTTGGATCAAGACATCTGCAACTAAAACTGACGGCTTCTCAACTAGGAAAAGAAATTTCTGTTTTACTCTAGATGCAAAGAAGAGACAGACTGACAGGCGCTGGAGTCGTCGTATATTAAAGTCACAACAAAGAAGGAATGAGTGTGAACGGGAGGCATGGCCTCAGAGCTGGCCTAGCAAAGGACAAAGGACGTCCTGGGTCAAGCCTGCCCCTCTACCCACCCCAAGCTTCTTAGGTGTCTTTACGCAAGCCACACTTTCCTCCGGCTCAGTCCCCATCCCTAAAATATGGGCAATAATACTGGCCCGCCTTACAGGCTGGTTACGCCCAATGTTTGAATTCCACTCTTCCCTCCACAGAGTTCAGGAGGATGTAGATAGATTTGTCTCATTTGTGGCTTTATTTATGTTCTTTATAGTTTGCCTTTCTCAGTGAGGCTCGAGGTGGATTAAGTCAATGTGAACTTTGGCTGGAATATCCCGTAAATAATGCAATAGGTCACAGCAACAGTCAGCACACAATAGTATAGTCTGCAGTCCCTATACCTTTTCTAAAGAATCTATTTCAAATTCCACAAAGGTGGGGGCCACAACAAAGAATGCACATGTGCGCACAGCTGTAGGTTTTGCCCATTTGCAGGGTAGTCCTTGCAGAAGGTCCTCTTCAGATGAGCAAAGCTGACGTGGCAGAGCATATGGAGAGAGATGGTCCCACTGGAAGGAAGCAGTTCAGAGCATTGGAAAACATTGGAAAGAGAAAGGGACTGTAGACTATACTACTGTGTATCAGTTTTATGCTTGTTTCCAAGTTTTTGCAATCCTTACCCTATTGTATTGGGTATTGTTTATTGAACAATGGTGTAGGCCACCCCGAAGGTGGCAGTAGCTGAGGAAACAGCTGGCCAAGCTGTGCCATTGCCCTCTGAGCCACAGACACCAGCCCATTTGTTGATAATATTGACCTACACTATGTAATCCGCCTTCAGAATCAGCGAGAAAGACGCACTTGCGGGGATAAAAAGTGAGTCATCGGCAAGAGATTTACCTGGCCAGAGAGCCCAGAGATGGAGTCCGTGCCCATGGACTCAGCCAGGGTGCAGGGGGAAGTTGCCCAAGCATGAGCCGCCACCAGAGCAGCCAGCGGAGCCTTGCCAGCCCCTCCTGGTCTTCAACTCCCAGCCCAGGCATGGGGAGGAAACACGCTGGCCCAAGCGGCCGCCAGAGCAGCCAGTGGAGCCACACCGGTCCCTCAGCTTCCGGCCTATGTAGGACCAGGGATGGTGTAGGCCACCCTGAAAGTGGCAGCAGCTGAGGGAACAGCTGGCCAAGCTGTGCCATCGCCCTCTGAGCCACAGACATTGGCCCAAGCAGCGGAAGGGGCAGTGGGAGCCTCGGCGTGGAGGGCCAAGCTTGTGGCCAGGGCATCAGGTTTTCTAGAGCCTGTGGTTTATACAATGGGCTTGGTTCCTAATAGATAAAAATATAGCTAACATATTGAAACGAACCCAGTAACTGATGGGTAGCCAATGGAGGGACTGCAGAATGGGAGTAATATGCCCGCTCCACCTAGCACCTGATAATAATTGAGCTGCAGTATTTTACACTAACTGGAGTCTCTGAGTTGACTTCAAGGGGAAAACCATGTAGAGTGCATTACGGTAGTCTAGTCTCAGTGCTACCACGGTACAGATCCAGGTGGCCATGTCAAGGCAGAGGGCCATCTTCTGGGCTAGACTGAGCTGTGGATGCCTTTTCTGCAGCTGCATTAACTTGCTACTCTAGCAGCAGTTCCAGATCCATTATAACTCCTAAGCTCTTTACCAAGTCAGCAAGGGTCAACTGAACCCCATCAAAAGTGGAGTGAACAATGTCCATTAAGATTTCCGCTTTCCCAACCAGCATCGCTTCCATCTTGTCTGGGATCAGTGCTATTTGACCACAGGCGTCAGGCAGCAGCTTAAGGCCTCTCATGCAGCACCAGGGAATATGGATAGCAAGATATGGAGTCTCTCTACACGAGACCTCTTACATGAGGACACTCAAGTGAAGGGAGACGCAATGTTAGCTGGGAAGCCGAGTTTTAAAAGACAGATCGGAAGGCTCTGTCAATTTCCCCTCAGCAAAGATGGCTGGGGGGGGGGTTGTTTATTTCCTCTCCCAGAAGGGGTGAAACTGACAGAGCCTTCTGGGAGGCAAAGAGGAAACAACCCCCCCCCCGCCCCGGGCCATCTTTGCTGAGGGGAAATTGACAGAGCCTTCCAATCTGTCTTTTAATACTCAGCTTCCCAGCTAACATTGCATCTCCCTTCACTTGAGTGTCCTCATGTAAGAGGTCTCGTGTAGAGAGACTCATAAAATGGGGTGTCATCCACATACTGATGACATCCAATTCCATAGCCACGAATGATTTCTCCCAAAGGCTTTACATCGAGACTGAATAGCTTGAAGGAACCCTGTGGAACCCTGTAAGGTAATTCCTACTGTGGAGACAGCTGATCTCCAACAGCAACCCTCTGAATTTGTTCCATGAGGAAAATTTAAACCAGTCCAGGGCACATGCTCAGATAGCCCGTTCTGCCTCAAAATGCCTCAGCAGAATGGCACGACTGGTTATATCAAAGGCTACAGACAGATCCAGAAGGAGCAACAAAGAAGAGGGCCTTTGTCTACATTCAGACAGATGCAACCAACGAAAGCAACCACCACCGTCTCTGTCCCATACTGCAGCCTGAAACCAGACTGAAATGGACCCAAATGCTCCTGCTCTCTCAATCACTCTGCCTAGAAAGGACAGATTGGAGACTGGGAGATAACTAGCCACATCATTTTTTATTGGGGATGGTTTTTTAAGGAGCGGATAGATTAACCATCTCTTTGAGCAGTCATGGGAAGGTGCCTTGAATTCGTGACTGATTAATGATGGGCAACAAGGGCCCGTTTATGTGGTCCTTATATGATTTTAGCAACCAAGATGGGCAAGGATCCAACGCACAGAATCCTGTCTATGTCCATCACTATAAATGAGTCAAAATGGTCCATAAACGGGCCAGATAACATATGAAGCCTTTCTTCTGCCTTGCCTATATTACAGATGGCATCCAGATCAGTGTGCATTCTTGCTATTTTATCAACAAGAACTTTGCAAAGGTGTCACAGCTAATTCTCTGCTCTTGAGACTGCAAAGGTTCACATCTAGGAGCCAGAAGACGTTGCGGCACCTTAAACAACTGGAATAATTGTGAACCAGCTGATGCGATGGGTGCAGAAAAATAAAGTTTCTCTGCCATCACCACTGCTGCTTCATAGGTCTTCCAATGGGCTCTAGAAGCCTGCTCTATCAGACTGAATGTGAGTTTCCTGCCGCATCTTTCAGGAAGCCTTCCAACTCTCTTTGAAGTCACCCAGCTCTGTGGTGAACCAAGGCGCTGCCACCCTGAGGGTGGGAGAGGTCAATCAGGACCAATCTTGTCAACAGCTTCACATTCCAAGCTCCCACCACAGGTCAACAGAGTATGTATTTTTTTTCAAATTTTTATTTAGTTTAAAACAGAGTATGAATTTGAAATTCTAAAATCCCACACAGCAGCTCTGGGTGGACCATTTTAATGGAAGTCCCATTTATGTGGGTACTCTGGGCCATATTCACCCCTGCCGTCAGTAGATAATGGCCAGGCTGAATCTCCAGTCTCAAAAGATTTCCTGTCAAAGGTTCAGTGTAAAAGTTTAAGTCCAAGGTCTGGCCTCTTTCATGTGATGGACCTGTCATGATTTGAGAGAGGCCAAGGGAAGCCAGAGGAGCTTTAAGCATGGATGCTGAAAACAATCATTCTAGCTCCATATCTGAGAACAACTCTGCCAACTCAAAAAGGGTGCTTACTGGGGAACTAGGTGATTGGTAAACAAACAAAACACGTGTTCTGCCATTAGTAAGTCACGCTGAAATGCCTGACTGTTCCAAGGTCACCGAAGTCTAACCACACCACCTGCTGAAAGGACAGCCACAAGCTGTTTGTAAAGTCCTTTGACCACTGAGCATGTGTGTGTGTGTGTGTGTGTGTGTAGAACACTGCTACTCCACAGCATGATTTTAAGGGCCTTCCACATTCATTATGAGGAGGCCTATCCAAGCCTCTCATTAGCCTCATCCATCTGAAGAAATCTGCACCCAAAGCCCAACGCTACTTCCAATATCTTGTGCGCCAGCGGCACTCCCAAGGCCATGGCCTGTGCTGGACAACAACCGCTTGCAAGATGCTCTCTTGGATGGCTCTCCGCTCTTCTGGGGACCTCTCGTCCAAGGACGATGGCTTGGAAGCCAAAAATAATGTTTTTCTTCACTGGATTTTGACTTTCTTCTTTGAGAAATATGTATTGTTAGAACACTCCACCCAAACCAGCCAAGTCCTGCTGCTGCTGCTCCAATGGGGCCTTGTTCTCTCTGCAGGTTATAGGCATGGTTTATTTTATGGTGTATGTTTTTATTACTTAACAAAAACTGGAAGTGGATTAGTACCAGGCTTGAATATTTGTCTTGAAGTATGGGAGGTAGGTGGGTGGGTTTGAAACCATCAGCCACCCTTAGCTCTCTTTCAGAATGTGTAGTTGTGCCCTGAGAACTGGATCCTGCTCTTCTGATGCCTTGACTAAGCAACCCAGGCACCCATTCAGACACGGAACTGTTCCCATGAAGTCGTAAACACAAATCTGTACCGAACTTGTGCTCCAAGCAAGCCCGCCCATTTGGATTCCCACTATTAAGGACGCCACAGGAGCCAAGCCTGACAAATGACAATCTGCAGCCCCTTCGTTACCACTGCTTATGCAAAGATCTCCGAGGAATGTCTCCGATGGACAACTGCTGTTTCTCAACTAGCCCACAACTCGAAGCCACAGGGAAACACAAGGGTTTTCCCCCCAAAGAATTCTTTTTTTTTAAAAAAATGAAATATATGCAATACTTTTTTTCCTATTAACCCTGAACTTATTTTACTGCTTCAGCATTACACATGAAGCTGCCTTATAACTGAATCGGTCTCTTGATCCATCAAGATCATTATATTATCTACACAGTCTGACATCACCTACCACTTAGCATATAAAATTATTCTAACTGATACAGGCACGACTGGTAGGACCAGTGGCATACTTGGATTTATCAAGGTAAACTTTTAAATGTTTAAACCACCAAACTCTTCTTATTAACACATTATAGCATATTAATTGTTGCAAACATCGCACATATTCAAATAATAAAAATATATTTAATAACATGTTCAACATGCTGTGGTATACACAAGAGTTACTGAATGCTATATACTGTCCTATATAAATTTCTTGTGCTACATATTTCAAGCATATAAAACCTTGCCTCCAAAAGCATTTCACTCATTCTGAAAGAAAAAAATCCACAGGGTTTCCCCCCCCCCAGGGTTTCCCTAAATTTCCCAATTTTGGGGGGAAAGTATTTACTATTTTTCTTGTTTTTTCCCCCAGGCCTTCACACCTAATATATTTAAAGGAAAAAATACACCCAGGTTAGAAACAACATGGTTAGTACACCCACACATCCAGGTGGTAGCATCAAATTATGTAGCTGCCAGTTTAAGCAATCAAGGATCCATCATGAAGTGGACTTCCGTGCATAAACGCAGGTCTCTTAGTGTGCCTCTGTAAAGTACCACCCCAAGACTCCTGCTTGTTTTTTCAAGCAACCAAATACCTGATGTGTTTTTCGCCTTGTGATAGGCCATTGATCCCATTTAATTCGGTATGTTTAATTTCAATTTCTAGCGGTAAATTTAAGGGTGGGAAATAGATTTCCTGAAGGTTTCTGGTTTCACAATAAGAATGAACCTTGTGCTGAAAAACAGGAATCTCCTCTTCTTCCACCAGAGTAGGGGTGCCTTTTGTCAACACCCTAGCTACATCACAATCAAGCTATTAACACCTCCCACCAGAATTACTTGCTCAGAGTTGCATCAAAATATGCAAGCCAGACTAAGCTGAAGGAAAATACAATCCAGAGGATGACAAACAAGGAAAGCATCATTCCATCTCCCAAAATATTATAAGGACACACGTTGTGTGTATCCATGTGTGCACAACTGCAAATATCTGAATGTTCTGTCAAATTCTTGGGCGTGCCAGACTTCACTTTATTCAAAATGCATTATTTAGAGCTGTAACTCTCCAGAACTGCAGACAGTCAAAAGCATGAGAAAAATCCTCAGACCACAGTGGCAGAAAAGCTCCACCTCAAGGCTAAAAGGGCAAAATTGCTGCCAAGTAAAAACTAAATATAAGAAGCCACATTTCAGAAATGAGATCCCTTTCAGAAGGAAACTGAAGTGCCCCAGCAGTGTTTTCAGGCCAGCAGCACCCCACAAAAATACATGCCCCAGTTAGCCAGCCTGCCGTTCCCTTTGGGTCCTTGCGCAGCAGGGCTGCCTACAGGCTCCTGCCTGCTCCAGGCTCGAAAACCTCCTGGCTCTCCCAGCCCTCAGCCAACGCCTCCTGCTTTGCTGGCTGGCCATGCAGATCACACGCAGCCTCTGGGGAGGTGGCACACAGCCAAGGCAGACTGGATGATTCCAGTTCAGACTGGTTCAGGAGACACAAACAAGGAGTTCCTTGCACAGCCTCCATGCTGTGGATACCGCAGAAGACAATGTTCCCAGCTCACTGGCTGTACAGAGCCCATTTGTATCTGAGCACAGAAAGAGAAAGGAAGGAAGCCTGCCACTCCCACACACAGGTCTGACTGGCAAACCAGGCTTTACTCTCATTCGCAGCCTGAGAAGGGTTAGAGACTGGTTCAAATGCAAAGTTCACCTGAAGAATGGCTTGGACCCTTCTGCGAGGTTTGCTATTTGTAAAAAACGACGTGTTATGCTGAAGACATCGTCTCACAAAGAACTGAACATCCCAGGAAGCAGCTATAAAAAGAAACTCTCCAGTTGTCTCTCTCTCTCTCTCTCTCTCTCACACACACACACACACACAAGCAGCTACATTCCATGTTGCTGAGCAGTCGGTAGAGCTTAAGGTGAGGAATGTGACCACTACTGGAAAAACCAGAGTAACTAGCAGAAGCGTTTGGGAACAAAAGAAGCATATACACTCCATGGCAGCTTTTAATGGGCTACTTCAGAGAGCTAGAGAGGTGCTGACATAACATGCAGTTTTGCCATTTTACCAAGACAGACAACTCTGCAAGCAGCTGCCCAGACAGCAGTTTACTGGGCCTCTGATCTAAGAAAACTCTCCTCCTGAGAGAAACAAGGAGTGAATGAGTACAGCAGAGAGAGAAAATCTGTCTTCAGTTACAGAAGGAACTAGATACCCTCCTGAGGGAAACACTGAAGGGATGCTCTGGGTGACTTCAGGTTAGGCCATAGATCAGTGCACAAGGGTGTACGCACAAAGGTGAGAACGACAGGCCAGAGCTGGACTGGGCCGGCAAGGCTTCTGAAAGCTCCACCCACATTCCATGCAGCCAAGACAGGCACCCGAGAGCACTGATGTTCACGGCTTCTTTCAGACAAGGCCTACTTCTCCACATCAGCATGTGTGTGTAAGCACCCATGCATACCCCTCGCCCTGCATCGGTGTAGCAATCATGCTGCAATGGTGCAATTCTTCACTCCATTTATCATGGTGCAATTCTTCACTCCATTAACTTTGTCTACACTAAAAAGTCATGAAAAACTGTCCTTGCTAAGACTCCGCTCTGGAGCTGCTTCCCAGCGGTCCTGCTGAGTAGGAAGCTCTGAGCCCACTCACACTAAACTCAATGCACAACTTTTAAGCCAGTGAGTCATCACTAGCTGCCAAATTCTTGCACAGGAAAGAATGGCAGGGGAAATGGTAGGGAAAAGCCAGCATTACGCAATGAAGCCAAAGTCACCAGTGTCTGCTTTCACTCCGGCAGAGCGGGGCCACAAGCAAGAGAAGGGCCCTCAAACAAGGTCTCCCAGAGACATGCCTCAGGCAGCCTTCGTGCCTAACCCTGCTAGATCTCTTGCCGAGAGCCACTTTCATTTTTACATGTACAAAAAGAGACAAAGTAACTGCCAAAAAGTTTTCCCTGCAAAACTGTCTGCCTTTTGTGTTCTAAAGATAACATTTGTCACAGAAAGATTTTAGTATCTTTTTTTCCCTAGCTTCCATCGAGTTTAACTACAGGCATACCGTCCATGAAAGTCTAACTTTAAGCGTACCAATCACAGCTTTTGCTGATTTTGTCAGCATTGTTACATAAACCTTGCCAAAAGGCCTGGATTTAAATAACCCTGAACTGATGACAAGTTAATTAGCATTAAAAGGATCCGCTGAGTTTGCTGAAATACAAAAACCGTGCTAGGATTATTTTACCATTTCTACATTAAAGGTGCATTACTGTACTTTTAATTGACAGACATATGCTAGCTGATAGCTTCTCCTCCTGCCCCCCCCCCCCGCAAGTATTTCCTTGCTTTCTAGCCACAGCAGTATCTGGAAGAGTAACACATTCTACAAGAGACTGCCTTCAAATACTACTTGAAAATCTCCACTGGTGAAAAATGCAGGGGCTACGATGAATACACGAGACCAGAATATTACCAGCGGCACAGGGGCTTCCATTCGGTTTCCAACAGGTCGCAGGCCCAAATGGCTGGGCTCTGAAGCACCTGAAGGAACAAGGTCTTCTACTCGCATCACCCAGCAAGGTTGGCTAGCGGCACTTTGCGGCAGGAACTTGCAGTCTGAGGCAAGACTGGTAAGAACCCCCCAAAAGGCCTTTTTTCAGCGGCTGCCCTTAACGTGGAACTCTCTTGCCCCGAAGGTTCTCTTGGCATTGTCTTTGCAGGTCTTACGCGGCATAACTTGAGAACACATTTGTTCCAGAAAGTGACTGAAATTACGCTCTCTGAAGTCTATAATGCTACACATCAATGCTGTTTTACTGACATGGCCTTAAGTTGGTATCCTAGTATTGGGTTATTGGATTCATTGCTTCTGTTAAGTTGCCTTGGGTTACTTTTTTAGAATCAAAAGACAATAAAAATTCTGTTAATAATCTATTGAAGAATGCTACAAACAACTTCAAATATTTGAAGGGCTGTCACATAGAGAATGGAGAAGAATTGTTTTCTTTTGCTGCAGAAAGTTGGACTTGAACCAATGAGTTTAAATTAAACCAAGAGTTTCTGGCTAAACTTTAGGAAGAACTTCCTGACAGTAAGAGCGGTTCCTTAGTTGAGCAGGCTTCCTCAGGAAGTGGTGAGCTCTTCTTCTTTGGAGGTTTTTAAGCAGAGGCTAGATAGCCATTTTTCAGCAATGCTGATTCTATGAGTCAGTATGAAGTTTGGGCAATTGTGAGAGGGAGTGCATGAAGGGATGAGCCAGTGCTCAGCTGTTGCGGCCGTTTCTTATGTGCCCAGGGTAATGAGGATCACTACTTGGGGGTCAGAAAAGAATTTTCATCCAGGCCAGATTAGCCAGTGATCCTGGAGGTTTTCTGCCTTCCTCTGGGTGCTGAGCAGGGGATACACAGCTGTGAATTTCCTGCACTGGAGTCCCTTCCAGCTCGATGTTTCTATGATTCCGAATAAGGAATGGCATGATAAACACACATACGATCCAAATGAGAACACAGCCAAGAGACCTTGCATGTATCCCTTACACTGGATTGCAAAGCAGGGCCCTGAAGATTTACTATTGACCACACCTTCAGCAGTGGAAAGCTTAGCAGTCCACGGCTCACTTGCAAATATATAAGGGGGCAGCATCTGGTAAAGTATAAATATTTTAAGGATTAAATTATAAAAATTCTCTGACCATGTATTTATCGCTGTAAACATTTGCACAAGGCAGGAAAATGATTTCATGACCAGGAATTACTTCATTTTGTGTGTACTCTTTAGAATTAGGTGTACTTACTGCTCTGGAAATGCAAATATCGCAATCTGTATTGTCAGCTTGTGACTTTAGTTCCATAGTTAAAGATGTGAAGGCCCAGAGGAAAAAAGTTCTCTCACTCAAGGATCTCCCCTACCCAGTTTTTCTAATGAAAGAACGAGGAAATAGTGAGGAACATTGTAAAAAAAAACAAAAAACCGCACACACACACACACCTCTGGTAAGCTATTTTTTCCTTTGGAGTGAGTGAAATGCTTGTTTTTCTCACTCAAGATGTATAGCATTAAAAAGTGTCAGGACTTTTTCAACTGAAACATTGGGAAATTTGGGGTACGCTGGAAAAACTCCTACGAACTATTTTTCTCTTTCGACCATCTTATGTCAAGGTATTACCCAAAATGTGTAATATGAAAATTTTTATAAAGAGGCATCTGCATCATTAGATAATTACTATATATACTACGTTATAGCATGTCAAGCCTTAGCCCGGGGTTTTGTTTTGCATTGTTTTCCAATTCTGAAATCCTAGTCCTACTGCATTATTAACTGGATGTTTTTGTTGTCTGACTGATTTTTTTTTAGTATTTTGTAATCTGTCACGGTGGCTTATAAATGAATAAAAATTAAAAATATACCATATACTTTAACAACTATGTGTATAAAACTGAATTATTTTGGCAATAATCAATATGCTACAGTGTTTTTAATGCTAATACATTATTAAAAAATTCATTGTTTTCAATGTCAAAGTTTAACTTGATATCCAAATATGCTGGATATCTATTGTGACTGTCTTCCTACTCAAACATGATTCTCTTGTTTTACTACAGAATGTGTTTCCTACCTTCAATTTTTATTTTTTCCTACCTCCCAGATGTCAAAAATTAAGATATGTGTATTAATCTAGCAAAGGTTTCAGCAGTTTGCAATTGTCCCTAGTATTGTAATTCTCTAGTGTTTGGTACACTTGCAATTTTTCTTAGAAAAAACTAAGACATTTTATGTTTTCATATTCCAAAGATATCCTAAAACAGTAACATTTTATACACTAAGTTATGAATGATACATTTTATGTTGTTAAATCATTAAAATAAGTTTAGTTGAACAGGGAAAGTATTGGATATATTGCAATGATTAGTAACTGCATTTCCACAGTAGGAAGCAAACTGCGATGAGCCACCAGCAGCTAGCAGCCCATTTGGGCTCACAGTGAATATAGGTGTGCCAGAACTGATGGGAAGCCACTAACACCAGGAACAGGAGAAGCCTGCTATCGCTCAAAAATGCTTTCAATGCTGTGCATTCCAAAACCGACTCTGTCTGTGGATTGTGTGTTTTCCAGAGGTGGCCTTAATACATAATTGATACTGCAGTACATACACAGGAAGAACTGCTAATATGTAAGAACATGCATAAGAAGGAGATATTACATCTGCTCTATTCTGATCTCTCTTTCCCATGTAATATTTCACTGATATCCCAAAGCAAAAGGGCTTCTGCTATTCTGGAAGAGTGTACAGAAAGTACATCTCTAAGTCAACACCACCACTTCAACCAATGGCTCATTCATTTCTGAGACACCATTCTGATCATTACTAAGAACTGTGAGGCTCTTGCTTTAACAATAGAAAGGCAGTGCAGTAATCTAGCAGGATAATACAATCTAAGGGCACTACAACCACGAATAACCAGTGCTGTGTCCTTTGCCAAAGCACATATGAAACTGACCATATTCATTTATTAAAATATTTATGTCCCATCCTTCCTCGTGGCTCAAGGCAGTTTACAATTCATAATGAAAGCACTACAATTTAAAGCCAAGAAAAGCCCAGATTACAATGCCCCCACAACTTCAATCTCGTTTCACAAGGGCAGTGCTGAGAACCACCCATTTTTAAGTATAATACAAAATGATCAACGACTTTATTTTTAAAGCAACTCAAAAACATGTGTTCTCATTCTTGCTGGTTATCTGTTCAGAATGCTTCCAGGGGAAATGTCTTGCGGGGGTGGGGCTGACTCTCCTTCAGATGAGGGTTTCTCGAAGAGTGACAGTGGGGGAAGAACCCTGTTGGGATTACACCGATTATGGTTTGGAGTCAAGCATTGGGCCAGCACAAAGAATATCGACAAACCTACCTGTCGCTGCTGGTGCTGCTGCTGCTACTGATGGAGTCGCTGCTTGACGATCTGCTCCGAGAGCCACTGCCACTGGGGGATCTGGTGGGTCTTGATGCTTGGCTGGCCAGCCTCTGGGGAGACTGAGTCCTGGACTGTGAAGAATGCGGCGACCGGCTCCTGCTGTGCTGGTAATTCCGCTCTGGCCTTCTGCCTCGTACCTCCCGCGTGAGATCATCCCTGTAGATATCCCTATGTACCACGCTGGGCAAGATAAACTGCTCCCGGGCCCGAGGTTCGTAACGGGGGTCATGAGTGTCAAAGCGGCTCGGACTCCGACTCCGAGAACTATAATAGAGTCCATGTTGTAAAGTCCGCTCCCGAGGATCTCTATAGTAATCCTGATCATAGTGTCTTGTACGATCAAATGTTCCCGTCCCCCGTTCATGGTGTCCATAGGCACTATGTTCATAAGCACGCTCCCTGTTATCTGAAGCCCTGCATTTAGGAGGGGGAAAATATTTATATCAGTCAGAGAGAGAGAAGGCAGTCCTGGCATCATGCAAATATTCTAACGTGGCATTGGCACTGGCTATCTTTGCAAAAGTAGGCCACTCAATGGCAACAATTTATTAAGCAAAATGTGAGCTTGGCCCCTCGGACATCTAGACAGAGCCCCATCCAGAACTGGCTCTGTTCTGCTTACTAAATTGGGTTTTCATGAGCTGAGTACTGCACCTCAGAACAAACCAATTAAGGTCCACAGCCTTGTATAATTCTGGAGTTTAAATTTTTGAATTCAGAAGTTTTAAATAATGTGTGCCTAAGAGCACAATGAAGCCGTGAGCTCGGAGCCTTAGAAACTCTTACAGCTGTTCAGATCTTTCCTTGAAACAGCTTGTTGAAGGCAAACAACATTGAGCAGCAGCCATGGAAACCCCTGGGAAAGCAGGACCCAGCAGCAACAGCAAGGAGAGCCCCATTTTGACCCTCTGTACAGCCGCCCAGAGAGGCACGTTACTGGGTTTTTTAAAAGGAATGTCCCACCTGTTGCCATGTGTTTTCCCTGTTAAAACCTACAGCTTGTATTATCAGAGGACCCCGATTCCAGGGGATATCAATTCTACTTAATGCCAGTATCAAGACTTTGGCAACTGCTTAATGTCATAAATAATAAGATAAAGGCATTTCCCCAAAATGAAGTTAAGCACCCAAAGCAAGAGAGATCAATCCATCCACATAGATTTATTGGAGAGGTGGAAGTTGCTCTGGGTCAAGGAAAAGCATATCGAAATATTCTATTAAATAATTTTCACCAACTACAGAAGTCCAAAAGACGTCTAAACTCCTCACATATGATCTCCTCTTTGGCTCCCACTCAAGCTAATTTTGTGAGTCAGAGTCAAAGAATACCACCTGTGCGGCTCAAGGACCTTCATGAAGGTCTTTCAAAAAGAAAAAAGGTCCCAATTTCCAACAGCTTAGTAATCTAGTTAATAAAGACAACACGATGGCTAGTCATTGCTGGGGGGGAAATGAAACATTTGAAATATATGCTTGCAGATCTAGTCATAAACCAGTGACTGTGTTAGTTACAAAATTTAACATCCATTTTTTGGAAGAAGGCTTTTAAATCCTCTCCCTCCAAATGCCAAGTTTCTTCTTTGAACACCCATTAGCAGCCACCTCAATTGTCTGCATCTAAGGCACACAGGCCACAGTTCCTCCTCCTCCCTGTTGAGTTTTAAAAGAGATCTTCTATTAACCATCATGGAACTGTTTTGTTTTTATCTTTAAAAGCCAGTTTAGAATCTTCCTGCTTATTATACAGCTCTCCCTCCTGCTACGATTGTCTCTCAGACATGGGGCCAGAAAGGCATTTGGTGCACATAAAGGGCTCTCGGAACTTCTGGCTCCCAGCAACTCCTAGTGTCTGGAAGACTGGAAAACAAGATCCCAATTAAAATGCATAATCTAGTTTTCTAATTATTTGCAGCTGCTTGCAAATAGGGTAGCAAATTATTACAGAGCCTATATGTTTCTGTGTGTATTATTTTCAAGTGTTGTCTCTCTCCCTGCTTTGAAAAAACAAAATCAATAAACATTGTGTAATCTACCAAATGCTGAAATAGTGATAGCTGTTAAAAGATGATATAGTAAAAGCAATCCTTCTAGAAGGTTACTGTGATAGTGAAAGAACTCCTTATCAGTTAAAAGGACAAAGAAGACAGACAAAAGAACGAGCAGACCTGAAAATCTAATGGCTACAGCAGCGCTTATTTGATTATCTATTAGTACTAATTACTACTGGAGTTAGTGGAAAGAGGGATTGACTTGGTTAGGAAAGGGACTAAGATACACAGGGCAGGGCATACCAACCTTTTCCACGTGTGGAAACACGACCTATATTCCCAATTAAATCTAGGGAGAGAATTGTGAACATAACTTCCCCAATTTTGGCCCCTCTTACAGGGGTAATCCACCTTCTTAAAGGGCAAGGGTGTCAAATGATATTTTAGATGAGCGAGCAAGAAAAATTCTTAGTGGAAAAAGGATAAAAAATTCCACTGGAAGCCAGTTGTCCCAGACTGACATGAAACCCCCAGACTTCCTTCTTGAGACAGCAGGTGCTTCTAAGTACATCCAATAGGGAAGGGTGTCTCCAGCCCTAAGTCTGAATCAAGCAGCTGGTCGAAAAGGCACCAATGTGAGAAAGAACGCATTGCTGCTGGCTAGCAGGCATCCACCGTCCATCTTTGTAACCATCCAGCCAAGTCAATTTTGTCTGATGTATCCACATAAGTTGATTATCAGCGCCATGTCTTTACACCTAAAGCACTTTTTAACTGCAAAGCCAAAATCTTTTTTTTTTTAAAAAAAACAAGACTATATAGTAATCCACTTCCCTGGGCCATCCCACAAACACGAGGTAGCAGCCATTATTCCAGCACCTGAGTGACCTGTAATCTCCAAGGCTTTGCAATGTCCATCTCCACTTTTGCCAATACCATAAGGAACAGTAATCCCAATATGCGTGTGTGGTGTAGATCCAAAAGCGGAAGCGTGAAAAGTTGCCTTCTGCTGTCTTCATTGCACCATATGTATTCCAATGACTAGAAGTTCTTTGTAGAATCCAAGATGACGCATCACTTTGCAAAATCTACTAGAACATTTTGGCAACAAACCAGTTTTACAAAACTATATACCAATAAAACCCTGAGAACTAGGTAGGAAGCTCGGTAAGAAAACTGTAGGTCCTACATTCTGGTGGTACTCCACACTGGGCCTCATGGCATGCTGTAACAAATAGCTCCTTCCGAGAAAGGCCTTAATATTATCCGAGAGGTGGGATCACTAAGATCTTGAAGGATAACTCCACAATCAAGGGTGGCCACAGGAAGACTTCCACTTTAGGACCAATGTCTCTTGACAGCAGATATCCAACCAGCTGCAGGAAACATCCGCTACGGATCCACAAGATACCAGTCAATGGGACAGGTACGAATTCAGTTTCCAACCCAAAACAGGAAACAGATAATTCCCCCAATTTTAATCCATCTGGGGGCCCTACACAAGAGTTTGTGTTTCTCACCACATCAAATACAAAATACCTGCCTAGCAAAACCTTGGAACTTACCCATCAAGTCTCCGCTCATAGCGTCCTTCCCGTGCATGAAGTGATGGTGGGGGGCCATACGTGGGCCCACCACCACCTCCTCTGAACCCAGAAACCTCTCTACTACGAGATGCTATGGAAACTGTATCATCCAATCCCCGAGCAGCACTAGGAATGGTTCCTGGCTCATTATAATCCGTCCGGAGGTCTCTGTCTCCCATCTTGTTGACAGAGTTGTGTGCCTTTTGAGCACTCTTGATGTCCACAAAATCCACAAATGCTGCCACGCCACCTTCTGACCCCCGTTTGGGGAGAATTTTGACACTTTCAACACGTCCATATCTAGGAGAGAGAGAGAGAGAAACAAATCACTTGTACTAATGCTCACCCAAAATGGTACCTCAGGTCATGTAATGTTGGGCTGATATTTCCAAAACTGGGGCTGCGATCCTGAACAAACTTGCAGCCATGCTTTCACGTAAAGCACAAAGCTGTTTTCTTCTGAACAAAGAAAATCTACAAGAACTTCAAGTAACATTAAGTTACTTGATGTATCGCACCCTGATGTTTTTAAAAGTCTAATTCAAACATTAAAAAATCCTTCAATTTTAAATACTAGAGTCAACCAATATTTTCAAGATATAATTAAGGAAAGTGTGCTTATTGATATGACTGTTTCATTTCTCCATTATATTTTCAATTCATCCACTGTTAAAATAAAGAAACTACCTTTAACAATGATTTATCAAATGTATTTATTTGCAAGTCATTCTAGGCTGCTTTCCACAATGTGATTCTGCACTTGCTTCTAGAATTGTGTCACACTCATAACTGAACACTGGCAAAAAGCCATACAACATTCATTTTCACATGTTCTGTACTGCAACAGAGGCAGGACTGAAAAAATAAATGGGGCTCCTAAGAGTTGGGCCTCAGCTGGCCCGAGAAGCCAAGTTAAGAATGAGCCACAAATGTTTGTACACCCAGGCAACCAGCGCAGAATCTTCACGGAAGACAGACATTCTTAGCAGGATGCAGGAAATATGGCCAACTTTGCTTAGATTTATAAGTACTATCTGACCCATGACAAACGGCGGATAGGCAAAAAAAACTCTGAAACCATTTATGAAGAAGCACTTTTTCAGCCATACTTTATCAAAAAATATTTTAAAAGATGTACAGTTTTATCATGAATGTTCATATTTTTAAGCAGATATAGAAATAATAGTAAGCTGGCAGCCTGAAGAGAACTATGAGAAACGGTTCTTTCTTGCTGGAGGAAGAGTCGGTGCAACTAAAACTTGTTCAATGCATTCTGAGGCACAAGCTATGCCTACAAAAATATTGTTAGCTTCTACACACCAGATTTAAATTGGGGTGGCCTAATCCTGAGGCAGCACGGGAAAAGCAAGCAAAATACCAGCCCCTCAGGCTTCTCCCAGGCCCAGGACTCAGCCACGCAGCTCGAGCAAAGCCAGAGCTCTTAAGTGAAAGCCAAGACGCACGCACCACTCACCGCGAGACGGCAACAAAGCTCGCGTTTACACGGGCCTGGATTTATCCGTAGTCTTCAGACTCCGGGCTTCAGCCGCTGAAGCCCACAGAACCTGGCAAGGCAAGGCGGCTGCTGGGTGGGGCTTGCCCCCTTTGTGAAGGCTCCACAGTCATGGTTTGCCACGCGGAACCACCAAGGGATTTAATAATACCAAGGGAAGAACTCACATGGACTAAGAGCAGACCATTCACCAGAGCTTCCCTTGCTCCTGAGTGAAAAGGACAAGGCCAGCACATCTAAATTACTTGATGCACAGAAGGACCCCTTGGCCTTGGGGGTTACAGTTCGCCCCAAGCTGGCCAGTCACAGAAAGGGAGTGTGGTGCAGTGGGAAGGGTTTGGCTTGGGCACATGTTGAGAGTCCGAGATACAATAAATGATAGCGACGCCAACGACGATGCACTTCAAGTACTGAAATCCTTGCCAGACAAAATGCTTACTTGCTGGCCCTGGATAAGGTACCATTTACTGGCCTCACCAATCGAAGGAGCGCAGACAGGAACAAACAAAATTTAACACGTGGTAAAACTGAGATGGGAAAGTAATCTAAGCAACCCCGATTTTTCCATGCTGCAACTAGCAAAACCACCGCCAGATTTTTGCCACAGAGAATGCCCTGAATTATTCACACTCAGCACAGTAATTTGCTTACCTGTCCCAAGACACTGGAGACTACGCAAGGACTGGACACTGCACAATCGCTCCTGAGACAAACAAGCAGGACCAACTGCTTTTGAAGGAGGGCAAGAGTCGCTTTTTTTAAAAAAGGCATTTATAAGGCAGCTACTTTGGTGGGAGGATTTTCATGATTCAGGTCCTTTTAACTGCATATATCCTTTAGTCAGCCACCAGGAAGATTAATCTGCCTAGGAATCCAATCCAGCCCCACCTATCGGCTATTCTCTAACAGTTCCCACGTTGGCCGTTACCACTGGGAGGGGAGCTGCACTGCTTCAGGCTAACTGATCCAGAAGGGAGGGGAGGGGGGAGACCTGCAATGCTGTGTCACAAGACCAGTCGCAGCAGCAGAACAAGGCATGGCAAGGAAAGGGTGATTTCTGAAGGGCTGTGGGAGGACAGGCAACACGGGCGGCTGGTTTCCAGGGCCACACTTCCAAGTTCCGCAACAGGCCGCTTGCAAGGAGCAGGCACACGTTGGTTAAGTGGTGCAACCTTTGTCTGAGCACCAGCTGGCTGAAGGTTAGACAAAAAAGGACAGGAGCCACCATGACCTTCACAGAGTCCAAAGAACAGCCCTTGTGAAATCTCTATACCTACGTCAGCCCTTTCCAAGAAGGCTGTTCTTTCTCAATTACTAGTAGACCAAACAAAACAAACAAACAAGCAAGCAAGCACACACACACACACACACGGAGGCATCTGTTGAATACACCAGCTTGTAAGAACTAGAATTTGGAATAAACGTCGCAACTGGAGATGCTGAAATCAAAGTATTTTCTTGTTGCCTGCCAGGTCTTGTAATTTGATTTTTATACATCTATTCGTCTGTCAATATCAGCATCTTTCCAATTTCTAGATGCTCATGGGAAAAGTGTTTTTGACCAACAGTGCTACCTATGAAGGGGTGACTGCCTCTACAGTGATCCCACATGCTAAAGGTTACGTTCATAAAAGGATTTAATCTAATTTTAGCAGATTTATCATGAGATATTGTCCAGATTATCTCCTCAAGAGAATATACAGGTGAAAAATCTTGCTCTACCTGCACCTGCTGATTTGAGTTTGAAGAAACCTCATACTGTAGGACACTGCACAACTGTGAAGCCTCGTAGTAAAGGTGTAGATCAGAAAGGCTCAGCCTTTTCCTCTTTAGCCTTTCTTAGCATTCAAAGTGATATTTTGGACTTTTTATCTGGCTGGACAAATTTGTTTAATATACACCATTTGTTAAGCATATTGTAGGGAATTTGGACTTGAAGAGTCTAAAAACAGAACAAGAATTTGGGGGAAATTAGTTTCATTAGATGAACCTTTGCTAGCCATCATATATTATATTTAGCCCAGTTTTTAAAGTTTTGAGTCATTTTTGAGACCAATATCTGGTAGTTGGCTTGCATTAAATTTTGTGAAAAGGTGTTATCTTCACACCCAAATGTCTCCAAGATTCCCCTATCCATTGACAATAAAAGCCTGATTGGATAGATTTCTTGATGTCTTGGGAAAAGTTGATGGGGTAATCTCTGACTTATTATAATGTATCTTGAACCCTGGTAATAGGCAATATTGTTCCAGGACCTCGATGACAGCTGGCAAAGAGGATTCCCATTGTGACAGGTATAACACCATGTCATCAGCAAACAGACCAATTTTATGTCATCACTAATTGTATATACCTTTTATATCACTATAACATCATTAATTGTTATACTTTTTATTATTGTGTCTCATGGCCTCTGGCAGAGGTTCCATTGATGGAATGAGCAAAGGCGATGATAAAAGACATCCCTGCTGGGTGCCCCTTGTCATTCTAAAATCATTAGATCTAAAATTACATACGTTCACTTGGGCAATTGGGGACTGGTAAAGAGCAGTAATTGACTGAAGAAAGCTATCCCCAAAAACAGTAAAGCTTTTTGAAATCAAAGGACTTTTGTCTTATTGCAAGAGGCAGGCTGAGCTGCAACTTTTAGCGAGCCACAGCCTGACACTGCAGGGCTGATGCCCTCCTGCAAGGCTCGGCTGCAGAAGTTTGCTAAGGATGGGGGCAAGTTGATCCTTATGTTGTTTGTATATAGCTCTGCTGGAAAGCCCCCTCTCTCAGGGTTTTAGGTTTTTTAAACATTACCTCAGTAACTTTCTCTGGGCAGATTAGTGCATCCAGGTAGGCTCTCTATTTTGTACTCACAGCGACCCTGTGAGGTAGGTTAGGCTGAGAGCGTATGACTGCCCCAAGGTCACCCAGCAAACCTCCACGGCAGAGCAGGGATTCAAACTGGGGCCTCCAAGACCCTAGTTAGACACCATAACCACTGAACCACACTGCTTGTGGTCTGTCCCCATATCCACTGTAAGCAGAACTGAATGACTGCTGCTAATTTCTTAGGAACAAGTTCCTGTGGCCAACAGCAGGAAGTAATTTAAATTAACAACGATGATTAAGATGAAGCCATATTCATTGCCACGGCAGTGTTTGGTGTGCAAAATGTATTGGGGGGGAAAAGCATTTCTAGCACCAGCAACTGACTATTTTACAAGTAAAATTTAGATAAATATTATTTTTGCACTAGTGCACAGAAGATTTGGGAGAGGCGGGGGAAAGAATGTGTATGTGTACATACATGTCCTTTAGGCACCTGCTAGCTAACCAAGAGGTGAGCATGTTGCTTACCTTGACTTACGAGAAAGTAATCCAAATGAAGCCAAGAGTGGCATTTACAAAAAAAATTAATTATGGGATTTCAGAATGGTTTATGGTCCATGCACATTATACATTTATTTTACTTGATACTTGCTCCTTTCCAAGTTCGTCAGGTAACAATAGCTTGTTTTCTCTCTCCCTCTCACACAAACCGTAAAAAAACAAAATACCCCCACCTCAGCAAAAGCGAGAGATGATAAATGTATTCAGTAGTAAGTTCAAAACGTTAATAATCTCCTGTTCTGCTTGTCTCTCTGTCTGCTCACTAATCTACTTGAATATGGTTTAACATACCAGAAATAGCTACGTTAGAAGGTTCCCAGGATACTGATATTATAAATCGAGAACAGTTAGGCAGGCTAGCAGTATGTCAGGCACAAACTAGCTTGCTTTATGGTGCCTGTATCTTCCTACTAAGCCCCGTCAAGGCGTTCAATACTTGCCTGATGTTTTAGTTGCTCGGCAGCAGCCACCGCCGTTGCCACGGGCATGTGTTCAAACACGAGGCAGAAAGAGACATGTTTATCGTGAACATAACCACATAGGAATTAAAGCTGAACGCATGGCAAAAATGCCGTAACGCAGATTTTAACCCAACAGTAAACAGGGTTAGGGTTCGTTCCAGGAAATCCCCAAGAATGGCAATTTCCCCCTAGAGAAGCTATGGTAACATGCCTCCTCATCCTCAGACATTGTAAATGTTTCATTCAAAAATGTTAGTGGCTGCAAAGAGTGTGATAGCTGCAGTCTGGAAACTGAAATCTGTTCCCTCAATTGACAACTGGTACGCAAAAATTTGGGATTACTTTATTTCGGAGAAATTATATGATAAAGTGTATCAGGTAGAGCACTTCCTAAGAACTACAAACTTTATGGAGAAACGGTTTCCATTTTTTGAACACCTTGAAAATAATAGTACCCTAACAGGTTTAAAATGCTTTCATATGTATGCAAATATATAAGTATCCTCATGCTCTAAATAAATATTGTATTACTGTGTTAAGGTTGTTTATGACGGATATCGTTCAGTACATCTTCTATGTAATCTGTAACTAACCAGTTATACCTTTTGTAATTCAATGAGCTATACAATGTTTCATGGTTGTTTGTATTCAATATTTTACGACCTCTACTGTTTATTGTATGTTTGTATTTTGTACAGTTTCAATAATAAAAAATTAAAGAAAAATGTCACCTGAGTAAGGCCACAAAATTCAGGATTTGTTACAATATTATGGGGTTGAGAGCATAAAGACAGACAGCATTATGTGTCACTTTGCACTCTAGCCTGCCAAATCAAAAATTACTGCTGGCTGTTGTAAATGGTACACTAAAATGACCCAAGGTGTCACAGTCGGGTATTTAATGGAAGTGTATTATTAGCCACTTAAAGAGTATGAGGAGACACAGAAGGACATGTTTTAAATAAAAGTGTACCATCAACAGTTTGGTGTAGTGGTGAAGAACGGCAGAACCCTAATCTGGAGAACCGGGTCTGATTCCCCATCCTCCGCTTGAAGCCCGCTGGATGCCCTTGGGTCAGTCACAGCTTCTAGGAACTCTCTCAGCCCCACCCAATTCACAGGGTGTCTGTTGTTAACCACTCTTGAGTGTGGCACTAATCCGTCTATAAGCACAAGTTTGTTGTTGTTGTTGTTGTTGTTATACCTTTTATTAGGACCAACCAAAATGACAACACAGTGGTGCAAGCTTTCAAGTTCATCAGAACTATTCATCAGGCTTGCTCTTACAAAATCAAAAAGAGGTGGGGGAAGAGGAAAGAATGTTACAAGCGATGATTATAAGGCCGGTCTTTGTCAGCATTCCTGTGCTTAATGCTGGCAAGTCAAGTAGATAAAAAGTTGTGCCATTAGTGCCAGGTTGTACCTTGGTTTCTGTGAGCAAGAAAAAAGAAAAGGCATTTCTTCACTGAAATTATACACTACTCTCTTCCAGTTGACATATTTCTCTTGGCTGAATTCGGGTACTTCCAAAGTAGCTGTGCTGGTCAAAAAACAAAACCCCAAACAAAGCACAATCCAAACGCCACATAGCACTTGCCATGGAGATGAAGAGAGAAAGAGATTATCAGCGTTCATAGCCAATGATGGGTTCCAATCAGTTTTAGATTTTCAGGCTGAATGTCACTTTTCCCTCTCTGAAGAAAGGCCAGTCAGTGCCATTTTTACTCACCCATCTCAAGGCAGGAAGGGAATGATAGGGATTCCTTGCCAGAAGACCACAAAACACCGGGGGCTGCCACAAATATTTATTTTCCCAAATCCATCAGGTTGATTCTTACTTTTTGTTCTAGAATACCCGTAGTCAAATACAAAACATAAACACTGCCTATAAAGCGTGGAAGGCATGCATCTCTTTGGAAAAATTCAAGGGAAAAGCACGTTACTACTTCAGACGTATAAAGGCACTTCACAAGGTGCGTACGCATTTTGGACTTGGGGTGCACTTCCAAGTACAGAAAAGCAAAGTGAGAATCTGCCCTGTGTGTTAACTGAGGAGAGGCTGTTGATTTGTTTTCCATTTCACAGTTTGGGACAGGACAAGTGCTGGTCAGACCAGCCTTTTGAAGATATCCAGTTTAACTTATGCAGTACGGAAAGCTCACAGAGGCCTAATCATGTAGAACAGAACTACAGGGCCCGATAAATGAAACGGGAACAGAAAATGCTTCGACACCAATTTCCTGCCAAGGAGGAAGTGGGATCTTTTCAAAGCATGCCAGAGCACCTGTCTGCATGAGAAGATTTGCACAGGCAGAGCAAAGACATGCATCTGGACAAACAAAGTACTGTTTTCATCACAGGAAAAGCCAATACCTACGGAAGAATCTGAATGAATAAAAAGGTTATTTTTAGAACGAGTCTTTCTGGATGACTGGACCACTGGACAGCAAGCAGGTGCCCTAGGAACTGACAGTGCGAGCAGTGGCCCATGGCTTGCATCTGTTCGTTTTAACGAGAGATGATGAGAAATGGATTTTCCCGGTTCACACTGTAAAATCCAGTTGCAAGGTATATTGAAAGTGGACTGAAAGTGCATTATTCAGCACGTGTGAAAGCAGCATTTCAACTCTCTGACAAAGGGCTCTGAAAACTGAGGGCCAGGATACTACTATTAAAAGCACAGAGCTGCCAAATCTACCAGATCTATTCCATTGTTTCATGAAGCACACAGCACAATCATGCTGACGACGTTCAGCTAAGGGGCAACTTGGTCCACCACTCACTGAAAAGAAGTCCTGCTTCTCCAGCTGCACTTCTCCAAACAGATGGGGAAACCAGATGCAGGGCTTTGCTTGGTCAATGCTGCAGCTCACAGATTACAGCAGAGTGGCAAGAGACCATGAACTGAACATGCACAGAAGAAGGACACTCAGCACCACCAGAAGCTCCCAGGGCTTGGGGAAATATTTCCTTACTATATTTTGCACGATTACCTGGTTGAGTTTTTAGGGGCCTGGAACCTGAAATCTTCATCTAAAAAGACAACTTCCTTCTACGGGATTTTTAGCAACACTTGCTGCAGCAGAGGAATAAGCAAGCCCTCCCTTGCCTTCTCAAGAGGTAACAACAAGGTCTTTGTCCGGCCCTTCATCGAGGAGCTCTGTGTAGCCCACCTGACTCTCCCCTCTCCTTTTCACGCTAAGTGATTACGCAGAGGCAGTCACTGGCCCAGGCTCTCCCAGTCAGCCTTGTGGCTACGCAGGCACCTGAAGGTGGGTCCTCCCAGTCCTAAGCTGGCATTCTGATTGCTACATCACCCCCGATCCTGAGGCTAACTTTGGGCTTGAACCACAACAGCAATAAAAGCAGAGTTGGGCACCAGGAAAAACTGGTTAGTCCCATTCCCTGGCTTCCTCACGTCCCATACAAGAATGGTTCCAGGACATTTCTAAGGCAGACATTCCCTGTCACAGGGGCTAACTACGACAATCACACCCAAATGCGCCTGTCAATTGCAGCAACACCCTTCAGGCTCTGGGAGGTTTATTTCACAAGGTGACTTTAAGTGGCAAAAAAGAGGAAACACCAGTTTGATCACCTAACATGTGCTGTGGCAATGTCACTCCCTTTAAGTCCCTGAAAAAGTTAGGATGAAGCAGCACACAGCAAATTTAATCCACAGTCAAGAACTTGGTTCATAAAGTTGTAATCACACAAAGGACAGAACAGTACTAAGAACATGGGAAAGAAATCTGCAGCTATTACTTCACGGACTTCAGATTTAACATGAGGAACCTGTCAGCATATCTTACAACACATGACCTTGGGATAAGCCGCCAGGCCAGGAGCATAGTGCCCGCCGGTCCTGAGCATTTAAGTTTTTCATCAGGCCAACCAAATCCACAGTTCAGGTTACAGAGTATAAAGGTCTCCTGCTCTAGCTTATTTCTCAGCTTCTTTAATCCTTACCGTACCAGATACAGCTGGCCAGCTAAGATTCCTGGAAAGACACAACATTATCCAGAACGTGGGCCAAAAACTGGTCTCAGGCAAGACTCCTAAGGACACCGACCAGCAAGCAAGGGCAACCCAACTCAAGGCAGCCTTCTTCGTGTCTGGGGTAAGAATTTACTCCAAGGTAGTTATGCACACACACACACACCTTATTCAGTACATCCTTACTCAAATAGCTAAGCAACATGCCAAGACACGAGGCAGATCAGTTGTGGAACACCTAACAAAGTATCTCTTTACAATATTAAAATGAGCTAGAAAGGTACAATAGGTATGCCAGTGTGACAACTGAGAAGACGACACTGGAAGAGTGAATCAAAGCTGAGTTGACGTGGGAAGGTTAAGGGAAATACTGAACTTTAATAAGGAGTTTCATCCATCATCAGACACCTAGAGATCTGACTGCGGAGGTTTTTATTTTCTTTTGAAATGTTATTTATATAATGTCAGGGAGCGCAAAGAACAACAGAGGGAAGATTACTTCCTCCTCACAGGCTGCTGAAGAAGCAGGTAAATGCTACCTCTACTTCACAGGGGTGAGGCATGCCCAAGGCCATCCTGGCCACCGCGGGAATCAGATGCCAGGCCAGACTCTGAGGCTCCTGCGTCTTTCCAATCCACTGACCTGCCGTTAAAAAGGAAGACTATTCAAGCCATTTGTTTGGGAGCCTCTGAATCTCCTCCGGCCGCCTCAAACAGTGAAACCCTGAGTGCCCTTTCACAGAGCAAAGCAGCAAGGGGCAGAACGATCCAGCAGCCGAAAACGCAGCAGACTGTGCTCTGCTGCTTTCAAGGAGGGGATGCCACTAAAGAAGGGTGGAATTAAGAAAGAACGGAAACAAAGTGGCAAGCCGAGCTCTGTTTCTATTAGTAGCTGTCTTATCTCACGGGAACCTCATTTCCTTTTACACTTGAAAGGCGAAAGTCTACTTTCTCTCCTACATCCTTTTCCAGAATTCGTTCTCTATGCAAACTCATGTTTCTGAAGTCAGTGACAGAGCTACTAGTCCTGCACAACTTAAAGTAGCAAACCTAAGATCCAAGACTTTCCTACTATGTCCAGCTGTGAAATTTTCACAACTTCTACTTGTGAAATTTTCTATCCATCATGCAAAGATGACTATGCAAGGTTGTTACTACTAAGCTGAAACATGAGCGTCATGAAAAACACACCATAGTAAGTTAATCCATTCGCTGGAAAAGAGACAGTAGAGAGTGGAGAACAATATATATACTGTGCAAACACAAAAAAGAGGAAGTCTTAAACAAAAACAGCGAGGCCAGGTCTCCTACAGATGAGCATGTCTTGAAGATTACCCATTGTCACACAACTGATGCTTTGCTCTCTTGAGATTACGAAACCAGGCCAGGAGGTTACTAAAGCACCAGGAATGAACTTCAATATCACTTTCCTTTCTTTAAGAGTGCAATGCCAAGACGAGTGTCAGGCAAAGCAGGTCTTCCTATGCAAACAGTCCAGAGTGCCTGCCAGAAAAGATGGGACCGTCACCATGCTCTGAATATGAAAGAGCAAGAACCATTTGGCTCTGGTTGCAATACTCATCATGATTTGGAAGAGCCTATAACATTAAAATGCTAAAAATGAAAAAGCATAAGCTAGTTCATCTTATATTGATAACTTTTACTAATTTTTAAAAGAATTACAACCTGCTCTTTCCCTATTGTCATGGACTCTGACTTTTTACTGTTTCAGCGTTGTTCTCATCATTCCAACCATGGTAAGTTTATGAATAAAGATAGTTTATGAATAAATGGCTTCATGCCCAGAATAAATTTTAGTGCAAACAGAACATAGAGTGAAACTAGCGTTCCTTGAGTGAGTGTCATTCAACTACAGCCCTACCCACCTCCTTCATAAAGTGAGCCAGTGCAGTGCAATGGTTAGTGTCAGACTAAGACCGGGGAAACCCTGGCTTGAATCCCTACCCTGACATGGGAGCTCGTGGGTGGCCTGGAGTCAGCCACACGCTCAGCCTAGCCGACCAAGCAGAACTGGTTTAAGGGTAAAACGGAGGAGACGAAATTAACGTAAACTGCTTTGGGTCCCTGTGGGGGAGTAAAGTGGAACAAAAATGAAGCAAACTAACAAACCCCTCATGAACATTTTAGTTGTGTGTATTCTGTAGAATATATCAAGTATGGGAACCTTCCTGATCTCTACACCCACCCCACCCCCCATTTCACTAGGTGGGGACCACAACAGAGAAACTTCAAATATAATAATAATTATAATAACATTCGATTTATATACCACCCTTCAGGATGACTTAACACCCACTCAGAGCGGTTTACAAAGTATGTTACTAAAAACAGCACCCATATGCAAGGTGACAACTTCAGAAGACTGCTCACATGAGTGAAGCTGTCGTGGAGAAGTTGAACAGAAGAGGTGGTCCTGCAGATGTGAGTTAAAGGCCATGAAATAATCCGTCCTCCGAACTGCACCCAGAAACTGATCAGTGACCAATGGAGTGAATGCAGAGGAGAGCTTTTTTTACTCAGGCAAATAAGGCTTTTCTGTAAGAAATGGCTCAGAGACGTCCTTTGGTAAAGGGACAGGGACAGTAGAGTATACTGCTGGTTACTGTTTGTTGATGTAGATAGTTACCAGATGTTGTGTTTAATTACTTATGCTTTGTTTCAGCAATGTTTCATCTCTATATTCAGATTTATGCTTGTTTTCAAGTTTCTGCAATCCTTACCCTATTGTGTTGTTCACTGAAGGTCCCAGCTGTAGATCACATTGACTGGTACTGTGTAATCTGCCAAGTCTCAATGAGAAAGGCAGACTATAATTAAATAATCAAATGCAGAATGGGTTTCGTATGCAATCTCTGGGTAGTTGCTGATAATAACCAAGAACGCATGGCTGCACCAACTCAAGTTTCCCAGCTGACAGGGCAGACCCATACAGAGTGCACCACAGTAGTCTAACCTTGAGGCTACTATAGCATGGATCCATATCACCAGACTGGCCGATTTGAAGCTAAAGGAAGATGGAAGAAAGCAGCTTTTGCAGCTGCATCAACTTGCTTATGACCTGAGCAGATGAGGAAATGGGGGGCCATCAAGAAAGTTAGTAACTGTTGAGAGGCAAACTTTCTTCTCCAACTGACCCATGGGAAGTTTGGACCTTTGGCCCTATGCAAATTGTGGTTTTGCCTCCTTGCCCTCCTAGCTGCTGCTTGCTTGCTTAGAAAATCTAGGAAATGTTGACGCCATCCTCCTCTCCAGAGTCCTGCTCGGAAGGGCTTTGTGTGTTTCAGGCTGCAATGATCAAGGAAAGTCCTCCATAAAAAGCCCACCAATCATCAGTCCCTCACATTCCTAGCAGAAGTCAAAGGGATCTCCAGTTCCTCAAAAGAATTTCAGTGATGTATCAGAATGTGATGCAACCAGAAAGAGAACATCATCTCCTCACAGTCTAGAAAGTGAACTTAACCTGTCTGTTTTTACATTCCTCCAAGTACATTGTATGTACTGCAACATTTAACATATAAACTTGCATTACGTTAACATGCAAAAGATCAGCATTTTCAAAGATGTTTAGTATCTTCTCCTCTGCATTCTACATAAACAATCCTTTACCTGCAGCCATTTTAGACTGTAAGCCCTTCATGCCAAAGATTGATCTTTTCCCCTCTTCTAAAACTAAGTGGTATGTAAATTTGCACTGTATAATCAAATATTTTGACACAAACTGCACTTCACTGTAGATCACCAGAGAGAATTTCAGATTTCATGAACTTAAAAGTCCACAGATATGTTGGAAAAGATGTGATGCTGATTTTACACACCAAGGTCTCTGATTAACATATAGCATGCACAGTCACAGCACTATAAAGCAAACCCTTCCCTGACCACCTTGAAAGACAAAGAGTAAATGAGCACCTCTCATTTGGAACTGTCTAATTTTTCCCCTCCTTATAATAAATTGTACGAGTGATGGACATCTGGATCCAATACATCCTGTCCTTCACAAGCAGAAACTGGAATTATTAACATTAAAACTGGTGTGCAGATCAAACCGAGGCTCTGCTTTTGGCTGTGTGCACCCTTTATGTCCTGCAACGTATGAGAAAGCCAGAGATAGCTTTGAGCTCCTTCAAGCTCCATGCTGGTATTTACTGCTTACTCAGGCTCTCCACATACTCTTTGTCCTATTCTCAGACTGGGGGAGGGGTGGGAACGTTGTGCAGTCAGGACCAGCCAGATCTTGAAAAGGATTTCTCCCCCAGAAGCGACTATGCAGCCTCTGCCAAGAATTAGCCTTAGGCATTCCATATCCACCTCAGGAAGCAGCCCTTCATATGCATCTGCACAGCAAAGTTCAGCTCCGGGCTCAAGACACAGCAATACAATTATTGTGCAACTCTTCCCTTCCCCCACCCACCCAAAGTACATACAAAGGCAGGGTTATTCTATTGTGAGCATACAGCACACTCACGATGGTCTCCCGACAACCAAAATACAGGTAATTGACTGTTAAGGGGTTCAGTAATCCAAGTGATTAGAAACTGATGAGAAATGTAAGTATTTTTCCATACATTAATTCTGGAAGACACCGCTGGATGTTTAATCCCCCCCCCCATAAAACAGTCAGATAAACCTATTAAGTCTAAAAACTTATAACAAATTTAAAGACCTATATTTAAACTGATGAGACACTAAAAAAAAAAGAGGAAAGAGAGGCAATTAATTCAGATCTTTCCATGTTTCTGCTCCATCACTAAGCAACTGCACCATGGCAACTTTTTCCATCCTTAAAAATGCTTTGTGAGAGCAGGGGTGAAGGAGAAACACTGGAAAGCCAAATTCTGTTCCCACTCGAAGAATCCCTCAAGGATCTTGACACACAAGCCCACAGTCCAAACAACAACAAACCCCAAAATCATTTCCATCACCACTCAGTGGATAGATATGGATATATGTTCTCTCTCTCTCTCTCTTGTAATTTCAACATATGGCGATCTGTATTCAAAACACCAGGCAACTGGTAATTTCTAAAGGTGCGACAAGGACAGCTCCTTCAGTTTTTTATGTAAAGGCCACCAAGATCTGTACGATGTTCAGAGCAATCATGCCTCTCTTCCATCAAGATTTAAATCTATTCATTTAAAAATGTTATACCTCTGTTCTCCATTCTGCATTTTGTACAATTTTCACATTAATTTTGCAGATTTAAAAATGCTGGGACCGAAGAGGAATATAAAAGAGGATATCCCTCCTGTGTGCACGCAGGCACACACACACACACACACACACACACAAACCCCATGGCAGCAGCTGCTCTTTTTCAGGTATTCTTTTCCCTTTGCACATTTTGAAGGAAACTCTGCAGTGAAGGCAATGAGGGAGCTGGGCGCAGTCTCTGATTACGCAGTTCCCACAGCTGCCTGCTTTGCACAGCCTTGCTTCTCTCTCCATTCCCCCTCCCTCCCTGCGTACAGCCTGAAATCGGCTCTGTTCTTTACTACGTAACCCAGGTCCAGGCCGCCATTTTAGAAAGTCATTCACACTAACCATACCACTGCATCACACACTGCTTGAAAGGAATGTCTCCTTTAGCATTGCTTCCTCTTCTCCCATCTTAGGAAGGATAAGAAAAGCACAAAAATGTGTCTGCTAAGGGACAAGCTTGGATGCACAATACAGGCTGCAAACCAATGCTGCAATGCACTCTCTGTATGCACTTGTACCCTCCTTTTTCATGAACTGAAACCGAGACACAAACGGCTGGAGGGGAGGGACCTCAAGGGGAAAAGGGGGAACCTTTGCTCCCATGCACATTTCATTTTACATCCAGAACCTCCAACACACACAGAAACCTGCTTCTGCTTCAGCCATCAAATTAATTATTAAGAGCTTAAGTGGGAACCGATATCCCTGGTCTAGCATAAGAGTCCCAAGATCAGAATCAAGACAGTTGGTCTCCCCGCCCCCCTGTATGCACAACACAAGGGCAGGGAAGGATTCTTCCCTACACAGGTATGTTCTCCCAGTCATCCCACAACATGACCGGTTTTTAAAGTTACACATTCCAGCGCCTTTAGCACAAACTGAAAGTCCACGCAGGCAAAGGGCCTCCGGCTACTCGAAGCAGGGCCGAGCCTCTCTCTGTCCCGTCTTCCCTCCACCCACTAAGCCTGTTCCCAGTGAGGCGGCAAGCAAATCTATTTTTCCCAGGGTGACTCATTAGGTGTGCTCCATAATTTTCCTACTCAAAATAGCAGCAAGAAAATTACAAGGAACGCTACAAGTATTTTCAGAGCCTCAAAACTGGAAACAATTTTAGCTGACCGGAACACTTGCCTAAAATGTTGCGTCTCAGTTTTCTTCCGCGATGCCGTAACAGCCTGGTTAGGTCACAGAAATAACCCCGCAACCGGGTTTCATTCGGACCCCCCCCCCACTCGGCCGCCAGGGCTCACCCCGCCCCCCCGCCCGCCCCAAGTCCTCCTTTGTGCAGCAGCCGCAGCCGCCGAGCGCGGAGCCTCTTCGCCGGGCGGGGAGGGGGGGGGGACTGAAGCCACGGATTCGGCCGAGCGCCTCTCGGGCCGCCGGGGAGGAGCGCGCTGCGCTGCAGCGAGGGGCGCCCCGGCGCTCCCCACTCCGCCCGGTCTCAGCGAAGGGCCCAGCGAGGGACCGGGAAAGCGCCTCGGCCCCGGCACGGGGAGGCGCCTCAGGCCCCACCCGGCAGGCTCCGGGCGCGCACAGGCCCCGGCCCCGGCCCCGCGGGCCTGCCTGCCTGGGCCGGCCTTCCTCCTCCGCCTCCGCCTCCCGCCCGCCGCACTCACCGCTTGAAGTGCTCGATGATCTTCTCCTCGCGGACGTTCTCCGGCAGGTTGCCCACCCAGAGGTGCCTCGTCTCCCGCACCATGCTGCTGCCGCCGCCGCCGCGGCCCGGCGGGGCTCCGCCGCTCCGGCCTCGCCGCCGCCGCCGCCGCCGCCTCCCTCAGCGCCGCCGGCGGGAGCAGCCGCAGCCTCCTCCGCCGCCTCCTCCGCGCCGGCCCCTTCTTCTGCCGCCGCCGCCGCCCGCCGCTCCCGCGCGCCGCTGCCCCGCCCGGCCGCCGCCGCCTCCCTCCGCGGTGCTGGGGCCGGCGGGGGGCACCATCCCCCCGGGGCCGCCGCGCTGCGCTGCTGGGTCCGCCGCGCCTGGGCCTGGGCGGCTCCCGCGCCCGCTCCGCCCGGCGCCGCTTGCCGATTTCCCTCAGCGGCAGCGGCTCAGGCAGCCCCGCGGCTCAGTCCCGCGCGCATGCGCAATAGCCGCGCTGCGCTTCTCGCTCACGGACGCCTCGCGCTCGAGGCTCGCCCCTCATTGGCTGCCGAGCTGGGAGGGCGCGCGGATCCATAGAGATAAGGGCGGGGCGGGGGAGGGAGAGCGGGGCGCATGCGCTCTCGGAGGCCGCGGGGGAAGGGTGAGAGAATCTCCCTGTCCCCAATGAGCCTTTCCCGGGACCGCGCATGCGCGCGCCGTCCTCGCTCTCGCTCTCGCTGGCCGAGCCGCGTCCGCAGCGGCGCCCCTTCTGCGCGGCCCGGAGAGCGCCCAGCCCGGGGGGCGGTGCCGAGTGAGGCGCCCCGCGGAGGAGGCCTCCTGAGCCGCTGGCCCGGACGCCGCTTCCCGCCGCCTGCGTTGGGCGCCTCTGGAAACGCGGCCCGCCGCAGCAGAGCCCCAGGCGGGGAGGCCTCCGGGTGCCCCCTCAGCGACGAGGGCCGGAGCCTGGGGCCTTTGGGCTGCCTCGCGCCGCTCCATTCCGCCGCCGAGCAGAAGCCCCCGGGGCGGGGAGGGCGGCCTCCTCGGGGGTCCCCGCTCCTTCTGTCCGCCCCCCCCCGAAAACGCCGTAGGGAAATGGGGGTTGTAGCTGAGCAGGAGCGGGGGCGAACTGCCCCCCCCCCGGCAGGCGAACGCCTGGACGCGGGCCCCGCCACAGCGCCCGCTTCCCATCCCTCTCTGGGACGTGCACCTCCGCATGGTGAGGGGGGTTAAGTGTGTGAGTGAAGAGGAGGGCCATACCCCCCCCCCTCCAAGAGGCAAAACTCCCAGCAGAGGCCCTCGAGGCGGAGAGGCCACGGGCTGCGGAGACCGCGGACTGGGATGCTTCTGTCCCCTCCAGGAACCAGGGGTCCCATCGTCAGAGGAGAAGGGCAGCGCCAAGGGCGAGGGGGGCAGAAGACTCCTTGGAAGGCAGCTACTCAGCAGCAGGGGAAGGCTGATCACCATAGGCATAAAAGTAGGAAACGGCAGAACTGAACCCTGCCAGAAAATTTAGACTAGGATCACAAAACGGAGCACAAGAGCAATAATTTATTAATTGCTAGTACATGCTTCAGGCAACCACAGAGCAGATGATATATGTGATATGTGAAGGTAACCCAATTGCCGATACAGAAATCAAATCGATTACATTATTGGAAGCAGAAGATGAAGCTTATGCTCTCCACTAAAACAAGACCAGGAACTGACTGTGGTACATACCATATACAGTTAATATCAAAATTCAGAATAAACCTGAAGAAAACCACTAAAGCAATCATAGTATCAAAATTATTATAAACTACATACATCCCTGAGAATTTTAAAGACCATGTAAGGAACAAATTTGCATTACTAAGTTCAACTGAATGTGGACTGAAAGAACCATAAATTGAAACCAGAGATATTTTTATACAAATTATTTTAATGTGTATGTTCTAATTTGTTAGCCATCTTGGTCTTCCTATGACGGCAGAAACACGGGGTAAAAATCTTGTAAATAAATATAAACAACTTATCATAAAAGACTGCACAAAGACTATTCATGTAACCAAAAGAAATGAGAAATGCCAGATGCTGGAGCAGGATTCAGAAGAGGGAAAGGCACCAGCGACCCTGCTGCAAATTTACATGGGGTATAGGAGCATACCCGAGAATATGGTGAAACAGAATGGTTTCCAACTGGCAAAAGTCACACAAAGATGTATTTTATCTTCCTATATATTTAATCTACGTGCAGAACATATACAGAAAGATGGATTAGAATTAATGATGGTGGAGTGAAAACTGGTGGAAGGAACATTAACAATCTGAGATATGCATATTACGCCACATTGCTGGCAGAAAATAGCGAAGATTCAAAATGACTACTGATGAAGGTTAAAGGAGAAAGTGCCAAAGCAGGATTATAGCTGAAGATCAAGAAAACAAAAGTAATGACTATTGAGAAATTGCACAACTTTTAAGGCTGACAATGAAGAAATTGAAATTGTTAAAAGATTTTCTATTTTTTAGTTCATTCATCAACCAAAAGGGAGACTTCAAGAAATCAAAAAAAGGTGGTGACTTGGAAGGGCAGCTATGAAAGAACTAAAAAAGATCCTTAAGTATAAGGAGATCAGCATCATTCGTACTATTGTATTCCCCATTACTATTGTGGATATGAAAGTTGGACAAGGAAGAAAGCTGACAGGAAGAAATCCAAAGCTGGAGATCTTTACAGATAACCATGAACTGCCCAAAAGACCAATAAGTGGGATCTAGATCAAATCAAGCCTGAATTCAGTTTCTCCCTAGAAGCTAAAATGACTAAACTAAGGCTACTGTACTTTGGTCACAACATAAGAAGACAAGATTCATCGGAAAAGACAATAACACTGGGAAAGTTAGAGGGCAGTGGGGGAAGGCAAGGATCCAAAATGAGATGTCTTGACTCAATAAAGGAAGCCACAGCCTTGAGTTTGTAAGATCTGGGCAGAGCTGTCAAAGGACATTTTGGAAGTTGTTAATTCATTGAGGCACCGTAAGAAGTGATTTCACAGCACACAACACACACGTTATTCATGATGACAAAAATTACGTAACATACATCCTCAGCATCAAATGAGCAGTAAAGTACTATGTCCTATTACAATCATCATTACTTCATCATTACAATCAAAACCACTCTTGAACATGCAAAAAGCGTAGTTCCGTTCCAGCCAAGTAACTACAGAGAGATCCCACCCATGACATCCGTGACTCGAGAGCTGGGCTTCTGGGTCACAGCTGTAGGATGCTGGCAGATGCCATCCTCGGCATGTCTCCTTTTAGCAGTTCAGCACCAAGTTTCATTTTCTCACAGATAGCACATACTTCCGGGCTCGCCATGACAACAGGCATTCGTTTTCAGTCGCTATGCCGACAGGGCAGTGGTCATTAATGGATCTGGCCTGCAAAATCCCCATTCTCTTCCAAGTTAGAGGGGAATGCAACCCATGCCCTGCTGAATGAGGCCAGAGCAAGAGAGTGAGTGTGCATTCCCAGATCCTTGCTCCCTCACCTAAGGGGGCAATTAGCAGAAGGATGCCCCACGCATTGAAACAAATCTCTTCCAGTGCAGTTCAATCACTACCAGCGTAGGGCCATATTTAATGTGTGGGTCAGCCTGAACAGCACTGCAGAGGTGAGAGCTCCGTTGAGCCATAGGTGGGCGCACAGTCTACGTTCCACCAGACCCCTCCAACCAGCACATCCAGCCCTGCCTCCCCGCATCTCCCGTGCCCCCTGCTCTTTTCCTGATGCTTGCAGGAGCTGCTGCCACTCGTGTCCCCTCCTGAAACATGACATCTGGGATTTGGAGTAGAGAAGCAGCAATGAACTGAGAGATGGCCCAACCCCCTACATGTGACAGTTCTGTGAGCAGCTCAGTCCCAGCCCCAGAACTCCTGCAAGCCACTGCTGTCCTGATTTCAGTAATTCCCAAACTCTGTGAGTCAGCAGGGGCTTCCACAGACTTGCCCGGAGCAGCCTTTGCATACCATCTCTGTTCCCGGCTCCTCTCAACTGTTTGATTCTTTCTGGGCAGCCTATGCTAAGGGTGCATAATCCTGCAGTTTGCAACACAATCCCAAGAATGCTTTCCAGAGAATAAAGTGGATTATGAGTGGCCCTCCATAAGACAGGGTTGATAGAAAGCTAAAAGCACATTAACATCAGGCATAAAACCCCCTACATACTTCATGTGTAGCCTGATACCTGCTGTTTCAGCCTGAAGAGAGGGCAGGGCACCTGTGGTTCAGGCAAGCAATTTTATGATTTCGATTGGCACAGCACCGAAGCTGGAAGGAATGACTTGCTCTCCAGTATTCCAAAATGTCTAATATTTGCCATACAGACGCTACATGGAAACACGGGTCGAATCCACATTCACCCATTACCCGCATGTTTATCGGATATCTTCCGTTTGCCTCCAATCCGTGATTTTTTCCTCTTTGTTCACATTCCTGCTTCCAATCCATCTTTCTCGTGCGTCCCTCCGGTCACACGGCCGCTCAAAAACCGCTTTTTTGGGCGGGACCTTTTTTCCCGCCCATTTTTTTAAATTTCTTTGAGCGCACTTTTCCGTTATTTCGATCTTTCCTTATAAAGAAACATCATTGAAGATAATGATGCCTCTCTTTCCCCCACTGACAGCACTGATGGCTCTCTCCCGTTTCTTTTTTGGAAATTTGGAAGCATTTGGGAAGCTTTTGTGGGCATTTCCTATGCAGGACAGTTCAGTGCCTGAATTTTACTGAAGTTTCACTTCCTTGGAGTGTCATTATTTCGATATTTCATAATTTTGATATTACAGTAATATAAAATAAAAAAAATAAAAAACAGTTAAAAAGGAAGTTTCGCGAGTCCGTTCTGAGGGTGGATTCACCCCAAAATGATTTTTCAAACTACCAGATTTGATTCAGAAACAGCATAATCAATAAATCCAATGCTATGAAGTCAAAAACAGTCTTTTGCAGACTACGGAGCACTTGCAAGTTGAATCAGCCAATAGGAACTCTCAGAACGGCCGGAGAGACAGGAAGGGGGGTGGTTTTTTAAAAAAACCACGTAAATTGCGCGTTGGCCCGTTCACGGCCACCGTGAAACTCCCGTTGAAAACCTGTGACCACATATTCGGGAGAAATGCGAATGAAATGCGTCTGTTTAATGAGGTAATGTGACCGGCTCTCGGGATTGCGTGGGGAATGCGGGGAACATGCGACTTAGAATGAGTAATGTGGATTTGACCACATACTGGAAGGAATAATTTCTGAGTAACACAATATTGCAGACCAACTATTCTTCAGAGAACCTTCCCCTGATGGTGCCCTCTCTTGAGATGATCTGTTGGCAACACTAAGGTTACGGCCCTTCCTGGGGTTCGTGCTGTCCTCTAGAATGGATAGCCAGAGAGGGGGCATTGGTGGAACGTAAGCAATTTGGGCAGATCTGGCTGTGTTTTTATCCTGTGGATGGTCAGTTATATGTTTGTTTCAGAAGAGGAACGGTGTTGGTCTATGGTAACAAAACAGTCCATCAGCACCTTACAAACTTTAATTTCTTGGATTTATACTCCGCCCTCCCCACACCAGCGGACTCAAGGCGGATAACAACACAATTTAAACATACATAAATGTCATTAAAATTATAAAATTACTATATATTATCATTAAAATTACAGCTATGCAAATATATATATATTGGAGGGGTATGCAAAGGCAAATACATACGTACATACCTACATACATACATTCCAGCACAAGTGTTCATTAGTCAGAGTACAAGAAGATGTGAGCTGCGACTCACAAAAATCCATGCCAGAATAAATCCAGTTAGTTGTTCAGGTGCCACAGGGCTTCTGTTTCAGACTGTTTTGTCTTCATAACTGGAGTTGAAGGCGACAAGGTGGGATCATAAACATTTTAAACAAACACATGTAATAAAAATGTTCGCCTTCTGCGCTGAATGGGCTCCGCATGGTATTAATTCCTACGGAAGCAGATACTGACCTCCACTGCCGCCTCCAGAGTGGCAGCAGGTTGCCCAGGTGTCAAGGCTGCAGGTAAACCAAAAGGAGGTCCTGGGGTGACATGTGGCACACGTGTCACAAGTGCGCAACACGAATACCGTCTGCGGAGCAAAGACCCACACGGATGGCGGGACCGCGAGCCTAGTCTCTGCCGGTGAACTGAGAGCGAAGCGCCGCGAGGCTGGCAGGGAGCCCTCCGCGGCCTCCCGAGCCCGAAGGGCGCGCCGCGAGCAGGGCAGCCGCGCCGCTCCTTGCGGCCTCCTGACCTGCCCCGATGCGGCGGGCCAACGCAGCGGTCGGCAGGAGGCACTGCCTGGGCGACGCGGGCGGCTTCCCGGGAAGGCCAGGGCCCGGCGCTGCCTGCCGGGCAGCCCCTCCGCGCAGCCGGGCCTGCAAAGGAAGCCCTCCAGCGGCCCGAGCGGCGCCCGCTTGGCAGGACCGGCGGGACGGGACGGGCTCCGCCGGGGCTGCCTGGGGCGGTGGGCGCTGCTTGCGCCGCATCTCCCGCTGGCCAGAGACCCGCCCCGGGCGGCGGCCCCCAGCGACGCGCCCGGCGGAAAAGCCGCCGGGACGGGCCGGGAGGGCGGGCCGAGGAAGGCGCTCCCGCGGAGCGGCTGCTGCGCGCAGGGCTGGCCGCGGGCCGGGCGGACTCGCTCCGCTCCCTTCAGGCGGCGGGAAACCGGCGCCTCCGTTCGCCTCTCCCAGGAGCGCCGCGGCCGCTCGCCCGGATCCCTGCCGGGAAGGGGGCCCCGCAGTGGGCCGTCTCCCGGGGACTTGGCGGGGCTCCTGCACCTGGGCCGCCCGCCCGCCCGCCCGGCCCCCTCGGAAGGCCCTTCCGCGAGAGGCCGGCGCCCTCCCCGGCGCGGCCCTCCCTCCCCGGCGCCCCTCTGGCCCTTCCGCGGCGCCATTTTGTGGCCTCTGCGCCGCCGGGCGGCCATTTTGTGGCGGGCGAGGCGCTCTCCGGCCGCCGAGGAGGGGCGCCGCCTCAGCCGGGGCGGCCTTGGGGGCGCCCGCCCGGCGGCCTCGAGGCTCCGCAGAGAGCGCGGCTGCGGGGAGGCGAGGGGCTCCGAAGGCCGAGTGGCGGAGCTGCCCCGAGAGGCGGGCCGTGCGCGCGCCCCCCTCCCCGCGCCTCGTGGCCCCCATGCTCTGCCTCGCCGGCTCCCTTCTCGGGGGGCTGCAGGGGGCTAAACGGGGGGCCGGGCCTGCACGGCAAAGGGCCGTCAAGAGGCCGCCCAAGAGAACGCGAGGCTTACAACCAAACAGGCAGCCGGAACGGGCGGCAAGTCGCGCCTTCGAGTTCAGCCGAGCAACTGGTTGTCCCCGCGCACCGCGCACCGCGCGAAGGGGACCGAGTGGCGCGCGAGGGTCACGGTAGCAATCCGGAGCAGGCCCTGGGGGAGCTGCTCTGGGCGCCGGCAGCGGGCCAGCAGGGGCAGCTTCCCTGGCTGCCGCTGGTGAAACGCCCCCTCCCTCCGTCCGTCCGTCCGCCCCCCCCCAATTGTTCAAGTGTGAGGAAGGGGCGAGCCCGCCTTCCCTGAGGGCTCCCTCCTGTGCCTGCCTCCCCCAGGCAGAGTCAGCCGTGAAGTCCCACAGCCCAGTTCAGACACCCCGTTAGAGCAGGCGAGGGAAGACTGGCTGGGTTTTCTTCTCAAGACAGCCGGAACGCCTCAAAGGGGGACGGCCTTTAAAAGAAGGCCCTTGACCCAACACCTGAGGCCCCGCCGGGTCCGCCTCACCAGCAGCACAGGCGTATTTGGCCCCGGTTGCTGAATGGGGAACAAGGAACCTGCTGACCCCAGCGCTGCAGAGAGTATTCTTAGGAGCGGCTAACAGAGCAGGGCAAGCAGAAAATGCTCGGGTTGCAACGGATTATATTGCATCTGAAATCATTACGTCAAGGGGAATGAGAATTGATTGACAGTAGAGAAAAATGATGGCTAATAAAGCCGCTCGTATTGACTTGCACTGTGTGATACACCTTGAGTCTCAGTGGGAAAGGTGGACTATCAATAAATAATACAATTTCAGTGAAAGATGACTGAGCAGCCTGTCAAACGGGGAATAAATTAGGGACCTTAAGAGAACATCCTCGGAAGTATTGCACCTCGTGGTCGTCAAAGGGGCTCTCTGTTTAGGATGGCTCTGGTTGTGCAGTTTCTAATCTGAGCCAGAGAGCACGCACGCACTTGGGGTCTGTTTTTGAAAGTATTAATAACTTCTTGTATAATTTGCAGCACTGGTCCCCTGCTTTTCTTTATAGCAGTGATGACACTTACCGAGGCTACAGAGGGAACAGCTAAAGTTCTGGGATGCTACCTAGCATAATTGCCCCCCACCCCACCCGCAGTGTAGCCCTTACACATACAGTTGGTTTAATCCACTAATTACCCAGTGGCAATATATGATCCTTTATTCATTTGCCCATAATGCATATATTACCCAGCCTAAAAAGAGAGAGAGCTCATACATATTAAAATTTAATATTTTTCCTTAAAAATTATTTTCACACACCACAATTATCATTGGGGACATCTGTAATAAAAGGTCCCAGGCACAGCAATTTCTAAAACCGCTTCTTCCATCTTTTAATGTAGTAGAAGAGAGACCGATATAAAAAGAAAAATGAAAGGGGCAGACTCAAAAAAGATTTTAAAGGTCTCAAGAGATTTCTGAGAAGGATACTGCATAACCTTACACCTTCTCTGTTTTCAGCAGTTTATTCGATTTGTGCAGTAAAAAAAATTTTAAATTCAAGTTTGAGATGTGATACTGGACATCATAGATGGCAGTTTCAAACCAAAAGAGTCAGGATTCGCCAGGATGAAATCTGCCGCTCAATATGCGAAATACAGCAAAGAGGCAGAGGGAGAAGCCTCGCCTGCCCGCCTCCGTCAGGAGAATACGATTGAGGCATCTGTGCTGCCCCCTTATGGAGAAAAGAAGCATTGATGGAAGAAGAGACTTTGGCATGAGAAGCATACATAGTTAAAAAAACAAAACTAGGCAGCCATTTTTGCCAATGCATTCTGTATATGTGCACACTCTTGCTTTACAGCAAACTTTTCAGTAAACCTAAGAACTCGAAGCAAAAATGAGAATAGGAGTGAGTGGTGGGGGAGCGAAAATAATTTCTGAATCGATAACGACGGGACATCAGGGTCCAGTACAAGTGTTCCCTTTGCCCTGAAGGCCCCTGCCCAGGTGTGTGGGGTTGCTCGGGAAACCTCGTTTGTGGTGGATCTGCTCACAAGGAGCCCCCTTTTCATTCTTCCCTCACACAAGTCCTGGCCTTCACACCCGCTCCTGGAGCTTAGCCCTGGGGACGTGAAGCCAACCTCACCCCTGCACGTTTTTTGCCTCCCCTCCTTCCTCCATTCCTTTTATCTTTTGATCACAACCTGGAGGATGCTAGTAGGGAACGCCGACTGTCAGGCTTGTTCAGAAGCATGAAAAGCATCCCCAAGACTTGTTGCAGCGATTTCTTGACTCGTTCTCACCAAGGGTCCTCCTCTCTCTTTAGGCTAACTGAAATTCCTGCCCCGAGCTGAAAAGGGGGTGCAGGCTGATTTCCCTGCCAGACGGAGCGGAGGAAGGGGGAGACAGCCACTCGTCAAGCACCTTTATTTTTCAAGTGTTTTGCTGCCCTTCCCGTGGCTGAGGAAATCTGTGACTGAGGTACGGATGCAGTTGCTCCCTCTGGTGACCTCTTATCTGCTGAGGTCTTTGTTGTGCAAGCTGCATTTGCCATTTGTACAGCATGAAGTGACACTGCACTATGGATTCTCCCTGAACTGGAGGAGGCGGATGAGCGAGACTTGCAACTGGACTCTGAACTGCGGATAGATTTACCCACCTCTTTAGTGGCATTTTGAAGACACAGCTCATGTCCAATCAGTGGAAGTTCACAAGCTGTCCCTCTTTGGACTTTACCTTCCAGCACATAAAATCACCACCCTTTCAGAATCCAGCCAAGCCTCCCCCCACCCAGCCCATGACAGGCAGGCATGTACCAGTTGTGGACTTGTAGCCAGCAGCTGCAGCAAGCTTTCTGGGAGGTAAAGGGGCAGGGAAGGTTTCTTTCACTGTGCCCCACAGGTCTCCAGCATCAAATCTCATGACTGCCCAGTGTGTTATGCTCCGCCCCAAAATTAAACTCTAAAACAAAAGAAGAAAAAGGCTCAGATGGGAGAAAACGAGATGAAACGTGAGGTCAGAATGTGGAAACCCGCCATGCTGGCTCCTTTGGTCCGCACACCCCGTCTGCTGCAGACCCAAGAAAGATGCTTGTGCCTCATTTGCTCAGCAGGATCATTCTTTTTGCTTGACGTGGCAAGATTTGCAAAAGAGGCAGCCATTTAGAGGGTAGCAGCCATCGTCCGTAGGTTCTGGGGACAGCAGGACCCGGCAGCTCTGCAGCATAAAGGAAATCAAGGATTGACTCGGGACCCCCAGAGAAAGCGTTGCAAATGCTCAAGCGCTCCCCTCCACATGCCAGAATTCACACACACTGCTTTTCCCTGGGGGAAATGATGCATTAAACCCAGATCAGCTGCAAAGTTCAGCTGCACGGGGGGCAGTTACAGCACATAGAATCAGCTGTGTCACGGCCCAAAGCACTTCCACATCTGTGACTTCAAGAAAAATGCTAATTTAAAGATATTTACATTTGTCAACAAAGCCTAGCTTTACCCCACTGCATTTATTTATATGTTCAATACTTGTTCTAAAAAACTCCGACGTGTTTTTACTTTCAGTCTGGCAAAGCTGCATTCTGGTACATCACTAGCGAGGGGAGTTGTGGGCAAACCAAATCCAGGCCTGTCTAGGCACTAAAATGGACCACAGTAGAAAGTGAGGGGGGCTGGTAATGCAGAAGGGGGAAGGTTTTGGAGGTTCATATCAAAATATGGTTTTTGGGGGAAAGAAGGCAGAAATAGGCAAGTTCTTCCATCTCGGTAAATTTCAGGGGTTGATTAAGTGTCCAAATTTCTGCTCTGCATATCCTATTACGTTGTTTATTGAATGTACCAGCTGTTGATTGCGTGGGCAATGCTGTGTAATCTGCCTTGGTTCTTAATGAGCAGGGTAGACTATCAGGAGAGTGAAGGGACAAAATCTGCCTTGTGTGATGACGGGACACTTCACCCAAGTATCTGTAGCAATTTCCCCCTTGGCTTTGTGAATCTTCGGTTTACATTCTGTGAATGTCCAGGGGTAGCTCAAACAACTTTTTCGGGTAGTTGGAAGACTGTAGCAGTCATGGCCTTGATAATATAAGTGACTGAAGGCAACTCAAAGAGACATAATGGGTGGGCTGGCAGGGGTAGCAGTTACTAGAACGTTCTCTCCATGGCGAGTTTACAGTTGGAGTGGTCTTGGGGGGTTGCAGGGGGAAGATGCTCCCCCCTGGAGAGGAAAGGAGCCATTCTTGGAGATGAGCTTTATAAAACAGGAATGCTGGAGACGGCAGGCTGAGGCTGACAGAGTAGAAACGAGAAACCTGGACCTACTGAGGGAAAGAGGGTTGCATCTTTACGCCTTTGGTTTTCCTATGCTCAGATGCTGTAGTCGTTTGCTCTTCGACTCAAGTTTTACCACCTATTGTATCCTTTGATTGTTCATATAACTTAAGATAAAATTTTATCTCCCCCTTCAAATTTGAGTTATTTCATCTTTGCAGCCATGAACAAAGACTCCAGCTTTGGCTCGTGTATATCAAAATACCTGAGATTATCTCTAACAAGGGAGATTTTCAGAATCCCCGCTACCCTTGGCGGAATTGAAGAAGGCAGTTTGGTTCCTTTGCTCTTCCTCTTGGCTATCAGCTTGCAATTCTGTTAGCAGCCTGCTGAGGGCAGCAGAGAGGGACCCTCTGAAAGGGCCTGGGCGGGAGAAGGATGGAGAGGAGAATTACTGACTGGGGGGCGGGGGGCGGGGGGCGGGGTCCCCAGCCGGCCGGTGGAGTAAAACAGCGGCCGAACGGCCGAACGGCGATGCGTGGAAATACTACATTTCCTTTAGCCACTCGGTAGCCAGTAAAAACAACATCCAATAGATCGTGACATAACCACGAAGATAAAAGGAATATTTTAAAAATAACAGGAGAAAGAGAAATGGAACTGGAGTGTCATACAACACAGTGGAGAGAGAAGTCCACTGAGGAAGTTCCTGTTAAAAAATAACTTTAAGAGAGGTGGGGAGACACCACTAGCCAAGGAGAAGAAAAGCCACTTGGGGCTCGTCTGCATCCGCCCAGCGAAAACCGTGATGGAACCCGGACGGGAAAGAGAGACCAGGTCGACGTCGAGGTGTCGCCAAGAAAGGAAGGGGGCCCTGAGGTGGTGTGCAGCCAGCAGCCACGTTCAAGGGTGAGGCCAGCTGACACAGAATGGCCAACACTGCTCAGGGGCGGGGCGGGGGCGGGGGGGGGAAGCAGGGACGGCTGGGCCAAAGGACCGTCGGCAGCAATCTCACCCATGTTCAACATCCAGTCCTTCCCTAAATACATACAAGGAAGTTTATATTTAAAAGTGCACAAACTGCTTTTTCCAGGCTCAAAGTCATTTAAGAGAACTCATTTAAAAGCCAGCTTTTTAAAAAAAAATCTGTAAAATTAACCAATGAGGGTTTTTTGGTCAAGTGGATTGGTTGAAATAAAAGGAAATTTTTGTTCATTTTCTTGCTTTTCTAGGGTTGTTTTTTTTACAGGAACATAACACATGCATTTAGATTTATGCTAGTTTATGTTGTATGTGCTTTTATGCTGCTAAAAAGGAGGGGAGGCTCTTTTTCCTGTGCTCTGTTTATAGTCTTTCCGCATTTAACTTTGTTGTGATTTTTTGTTCCTCTCAGAAGCTGCTTCCAACAGGTATCTGGAAAATTGGCATATAGATACCTTCAGTTAAAAAAAATCTAGAAACAACATGAGGACCCAAGGAAAAAACTGCAGTTTGTATCTACTTTTTTATTTTATCAATTACTATAACACTGATGTTACAGGAAGGGAAAGTTGTGGACTAAATTTTTGGTAGGTCTACAGCATCCTGCAAAACTTCTCTTCAAATGGCTACAAGACAAGCAGCCTCCCAAGTGATACCTCACACACAGTATTTCCCATTTTGGTTGACGCCTAAAAGATGGTTGAGATTTCGCATTTGAAAAAGCGTGCGCTTCCCCAAGCACGCGGGCCTCCAGGCCTCCCTGACACCCCACTTACTTGGCAGCGATAGCAGTCTTCGTGGAAGCTTCGTCCCAGGCACTCGATCCTGTAGCTGTCCCTCTCTTTGCTGGGAGTAATGGGCTTCTCACAGGCACTGCACATGTATGCAAACTTCCTGAAAAGTAGGTGTGTGGGTTGCAATTTCCCTGTCTTTCATACTGCGTCTTATCTTTAAAAAATCTTCAGGCATGCTTCAAGAATCCGTTCACAATTATTTTCCCATTCCCCTGAGTTACTCCTTTTTTCTCTTTCCTCTTAAGGAAAAAGGACTTTTTAAAAAACATGGTTCTACGAGTTTTTACATAAATCACTCCAAGAGTGTAGTTGGAAGAGAATATAAAACAAATTTTAAACGTACGTGCTCACTTTTAGACAACGGGGACCCCAGGCAGACAAACCCGGTACCTGTAAAAGTCGTCAAGGCAATGCACTCCACCCTCCTCATCCACTGCAAAGGACTCCTCCACAATGCTCCGGTCACATTCCACACAGACAAAGCACTCGGGATGGTATCTGCTGCCCACGGCCCGCACGATCTGGTCCAGGATGAGAGCCTGGCACTTGGCACACTTCTCTAGGGTGTTCTGGGGGTGGAGGGTGAGCCCAAAGAGGCAAAGTCGGAGGTAACTTGAAGGGCCTGATACTGGGGATGGCTGGCATATTCCTCTGTCCTGCCTAGCGTGCAGGCGTGCATCTTCACCAGCTGCCCCAGAAGCAGCCTCCCTCTTTGAAGAGCCACTGCCTGGAAACCAACTACTATGGGACAACAGGCCCACTTACCTTGTAGCAGGCAGCACACAAAGGCCGCCCCTCTTTCTGGAAGAAGGGCTGTCCTGCCAAGGCAGAGTGGCACACCCGGCACAGGAAACACTCCGCATGGTACTGCTTGTTCATTGCTTGGATGGCAGGAACCCAGGAGCAGATGGTTTTGTGGCAAAAGGCACAGATGTCTAGGAGGAGGAGGAGATCACACCAGGTTTTGCGCTGTGGGAGTTTGCATTCCTGGGCCAGGACACAAGACCTTTGAGGAGTGTCCGCCATTTAGAGGTCCTTGGAAATCAGAAACCCCCCACCCTGCCCTGCTTAATGCTTTGCTTTTATTCCCACCTGGAGAAACAGCCCTCTCCACCAGCGCCTCGGTCTCCCCAGCCCGACCAAGGCTGGAAGATGGAATGCGAGTGTGTCTTAGGTCTGCTGGAAATGCGGAAGAGGTCTGGAATGCAAAAAGAAAAGGAGGCAAAGCAGGCTGAACATGGCAAAAACGGTGCTTGGAGGTCCTTGTTTCATCAGGACATGCAGGGGCATGCAACGCTGCTGCTTTGTACGGAACCAGGCCACTGCCCCTTATCCTCAGGGCTCGGCCGTGGAATGGCAGCAATGCTCCAGGCTCTGAGGCAGAGATCTCCCCTCGTCTTGCTGACAGAAAGATGTCCACCGGAGATGCCAAAGACTGACCCCAGTACCTTCGGCATGCAAAGCATCTGCCCCACTGCTAAGCTGTGGCCCATCCCAGGGGCACGGGAGACAGTGCCCAGGCCCACGGGTCCAGTGCCTGGCGTCTCTAGTTTTTTAAAAAGTATCTGAAGCAGCTGGTATCAGGGAGCTGCCTTTTCTGCCCAAGGCCCCGGAAAGTCGTCAGAAAGAGCAAACCCTTGTGTTTGTGGCCAGACTTGCCTCCTCCTTGGGTGCCAGCATGCTTTGCAGTATTGCCAAGGGCCCTGGGGCAGAAGATGCCTCTCGGGGTTCTGATGCAGGTAAGGGAGGGAGCAAAAAGGCTGGCCAGGGAAGGCCCCCTCCTTTAGCAGTGTGAAATGAAGGCAGAAATCTAATCCTGCGCTAGTCAACATGGCAGCAAAGGCCAGAGCAGGAGGACGGGAAGGAGCAGGCTTCCCCCGCAGAAGGAAAAGGGTTTTGAGCTAAAAGAAACCAGGACAACTTAAATTGCAACTAACTCTCAAGAGAAGATTTCTGGATCCTCTGTGACCACGAACCTCCCTCCCCCTGGCATAGTTCCCTGCCATTTTGGAAGGATTTGAGAAAGTGCTTTCCTGGCCCGAGGCCCTGCGGAGGAGACCATTGCGGGGGGGGGGTCTGGTGCAGCCAAAGGCGTTATTCCTCGGTTCAGCAAGGGGCACTGGGGAAGGGCCCTTCCAAAGATCACCTGTGGGGCTGCGGCTGGCCAAGCCCCCCTCGCGTTCGGGGCAGCAGGAACAAAGGGCTCCACCCAGGCGGGGGCAGAGGGCGGCGGCGGCGGCGGCGGCGGCGGAGCGGCGGCGGCAGCCCCCGGGGCAGGCTCCACCGGACTGCTGGGCCCGCAGGAAGGAGAGGAGAACGCAGCGCCACCTGGAACACAGAAAGACCCCCGCTGCTGAGCGAACACCCGCAGCCGCAGCCTTCCCTCCTGCCGAGGGGGCCGCACCCCGTGCCCAGAAGCCGGGCCGGGCAGGCGGGGGGGGGCACACCCAGGCCAGGCCAACTGGAGGAGCCCCGAGCCCTCCCGGGAGCCCCTCCGCCTTGGCTCCCTCCCGGCTGATCGCCTGGGCTGGCCCGGCTTCGGGGCGGCGAGCCCCGGGCCCTCTGCAGCTGCGCCCGCCGCCGCCGCCCTCGCAGCTCTGCCCTGGCCGGCTGCAGGCGAGCCCCGCCCGCGAGAAAGCGCTGAGCCCGCCGCCCCGCTCACCTCCGCTGGCCGAGGGGCGCGGCGGCTCGGGCGCGGCGGGGCGGCGGGGGCTCCGCGGGCCTCTCAGGCTGTCCTTCGCCAGCGGAGCCCTCCCGGGGGGCGCCAGCCGGATGAAGAGCGTGGAGCGGCGCCGCGTCTCCGCCGGCAGCGGCAGCATCTTCGCCCTGCGGGGAGGCAGAGAGGAGCGGCTGCCCGAGCGAGTCGCAGGCCAGGCGCCAGGAGGCCGCCCGCAGCGCGCTCGCCGCAGCCCGGCAGGCTGCAAAGGCGGCTCCCCAAGCGCGCACAGCCAGGCCAGGCGGCCCCGGAGCCGGCTCGCTTCCCCGCGGCACAAGCTGCACCCCAGAGGCAAGCCGGCCCGGCCCCGCCGCGAGCCCCGGGCCACCGAGAGGCGCCGGCAGGCAGGCAGGCAGGCAGGCACCCCCTGGGCCGGGCGCCCGATCGGGCTCGACGGCGGGAAGCGCTCCGGCCGAGGGCGCGGCGTTTCAGGAGCCCGAGCCGGAGAGCCGCACGCTTCTCCCGGGAAGGGAAGGCTCCGGCGCGGCGCGGCGCGGCCGGAGCCGCCGGGCAGGGCGCACGCGGGCCGGAGCTCCCCGGCGGAGCTTACTTGCGTGTGCCGAGCGGCGGCCTCCACTGGAGCCTCGCCGCTGCCGCCGCCCCCTGCCCGGCCGTCTCCATAAAAGGTGAAGCGGGAGTGGGCGCCGAGCGGGCCGCTACCTGCCCTCGCCGGGAGGCGGAACTCCGCCCGCCCCTCCCGCGGAACTCCCGGCCACGTGCTGCGGCATCGCCGGGCGCGGCCCTGCCTGGCCCGCGAAAGGCGTCGGACTCTGCCCCGGGCGTCCTCCTTCCTGTCTGGGGCGCGCCTTGGGTCAGCCCTCCGGGGAGGAGGGGGGAGCTCCGGGCCTGCCTCACCGCCCTCCGCAGGGCCAAGCGCGGCTCGGCCGGGAGGGGGAAGCGCTTCCCCGGCAGGGGGGCGGGCAAACGGGACTGCTCAGCCGGATGCGCCGCGGCGGGGGGGGGGGGGCGCTTGCGGGGAAGAGAGCCAGGCCGGCCCCAGGCCGCCTCTTGGGACAGCGGCGCCAGGCCCAGGCAGAGCCCCGGCAGGAGAAGCCCCGCGGCTGGCCGGCCTGGTGGCGGCGGAGAGCGCCCTCGAGGCAGACCTGCCCTTTGGCCGCCCCTGCTGGGGCTGCGAAGGCCAGAGACCGTCGGGTGTGGTTTGCCCCTGCCTGGCCCTCCTCCGGGGCCTCCCTCCCAAGCACCAACCAAGGCCGACCCTGCTTAGCTTCCCAGCTGGGCCTTGCCGGGGCTGCCCAGAGCAGAGGCCAGCGGGCTCTTGGCCACTCCCCTCCCAGACAAAGCAAGGAGCTTCATAGCCGACAAGGCCTTTTACGAAAAGGTAGAAGGCGTAATCATCCTGCCCGCCTCTAGGGGGGTGTCTAACAACCCAAAGCGGAGCAGAACAAGCCCCAGAACTGGGGCAGGGACCAATGTGCCCTCCCGCTGAGCCTCTGGCACTGCTGCCCGGCCACAGCCAGTCCCGAGGTTCCTCCTGAGGCTGCTGTCCAGGGCAGGCAGGTGAGCCTGGTAACTTCGTAGCTGAGAAAAGAGCCTTTGTCACACACACCTTTTGGGCTTGGCAAGTCTTGCCAGCTGCCAAGGCCCAAAATGAAGCCGGTGTTGCGGGCAGGTCCCTGCTCAACCTGTGCTGTGCTACAGAGGGGTTTGGAACAGCTCCTCCGGTTCCAAGTGCCCTCCCCCCAGAAGTTGCAGCCCCGTCCTTGTTGCTGTTACAGATCAAGGCTGTCTACCCCCTTCCACACACAGCCCAAACGGTCCCCTGGCAAAGCGGGATTCACACTGAAGTTTGGTCCATGCCAAAGAAGTGGCAGCTACCCAAGGCATGCCCTCTGCTGGCAGCTGCACAGCTAGCCCCAAGTCAAGCCAGGGCACCAAGCAGCCTACCCAGGTAGCTGTACCCAGGGCCTGGCACTGCTGATGGGCCTGGGCATACAACCATCTCCCCTAAGGGGCCAGAATGCCCATGTCCCCTGAGATAGAGATTCTGCCCTCCCACTGCCAAAGGAATTCCATTCACCTGTTCCATTAAGAAGAAACGCAAGCAGTGTGCCAGGCATCAAGGTTTCATGATTTTATTAGTTCCCACGATTACTTATAAAAAGGTGCAGGGTGAGGCCTCAAGAACAGCAACATTCAGGCTACGACCGAAGGCACAGGTGGCCACACAAGGCATGTGCAGGCTGGGCTGCATCCATGACCCAGAGGGGACCAGGCAGGGGTCCCTCCAATGCATGCAGCCCTGGCTTTGGGTCTTTTGGAGAGGGCCCGCCCAGGAGCGAGCAGCTCTACTGTGCCAGGTCCAGCCCGGAAAAAGAGGGGAAGGGCAGGGGCCTGCAGCCAGGCAAATGGCCCCTTTCTGGGCGAGAGGCAAGAGGGAGCACCTTGCAAAGCCCAGGAGGCGAAGCTTGCCCATGGAACAGGCAGAATCCAAGGGGAGCGGCCAGTCCAGATGTCATGTGGGTGCATCTCAGGAAAGCGACAGCCATAGTCGGGGCCAGTGGGGAAGCCCCCACTATTACAGTGGGCAGCACCAGAAAGTGAGGGGGCCTCCTCTCCCATGGAGCCCCAGTGCAGAGAATCCACAAGGTGCTTGATGGGGGGCATGCAGCATCCACACAGCACGTGCAGCATTGCAGTCCGGTCTCAAGAAGGCACTGGCATTCGTACCTGAGACACTATCACTGCTGCCTTGCTGGAAACAGGAAAAGGGGTCCCAAAGGGTCTGTGGCTGAGAGCAGATTGGGGTCCGAGACCTGGAAAATCTGAGTCTGCCATTCATTCACAATCACAGGATGCCCGGCCTTCCTCGGCTTCAGGACGGGGCTGCTGCTGAGGCCTTGGAGAGGTGGTCTTCATGCTGATTTATGGGTCGCCGAGGAGCAGAAGCCAAGTGGGAGAGTCTTTGAGAAAAATCCTGAACCCCCCCCCAAGAAATATTAGATTCTGGAAAGCGTCTCTGTGCCCCACAGAACTCTTTCCACACTTTACTTGCTTTAGGGAGGCGAATTCACAGGGGCCAGGAACGGGACCTCCAGAAGAACCACTGGCTGCCAAGGGAAGCCCAAAGGGGTGATTGCTACGGGGGGGGGGGCTCCCAACCCTGTGGCTTACAGGCAAGTTCTCACGGGTTGCTGGCAGCCAGGAGCCGGCTGAAGAGCCCCCCTCCAGGGCTGCTAGGCTGAGGCCAGGCTGGTGGCAAAGGGTGCCAGTTTGCTCACCCGTTGCCTCCGCTTCTGCCCCTGCTGGCGGCTCAGATCCTACTGGGGAGACCCCCATGGCCTGGGCAGAGGCAGGCAGCCCTGTCATACTGCGGCTGCAGCCAGGCTTGCTACAGGGTGACACCCTCCCCGCCCAGGTTATCACAGAATGCCGCGTTTGCGGGGCAGGCAAACCAAGCCAAGGTGGCAGGCCGCTGGCTGAGTCCAGCATGGCGACCCCCATATTCTTGAGCTTGCAGCAGCTGCCCTTCACCAGAGGGGCCTCTGTACCCACCTCCCTCTAGGCTCCTCCCCCCAGTTCTTGCCCAGCCCTCCCTTACCTGCTTCCTGCAGATCTCCAGCAGGGCTCCTGTCCGGAGCAGGCACCAGACCTCCCCCGTCAGCGAGATCAAGACGTTCAGGATGTCCGTCCACCTGCCCACAGTCATCAGCAGGACCAACAGGCCCCCCATCCTCACAAAGACCGTCTGGTAGACCATCTGCTCACGGGGGTTCTGCCGCTGCTCTTCTGCCGTCCAGCCAAGCAAGAGAAGAGCCGTCAGGGCACCAGAGCCAGTCCAGAGGGCGGGCCTCGAAGGCCGTTACCGCAGACAGGAGGAGGCCTGGCGGGGCACTTTTGAGGCAGAAGACCCTTTCCTGCCTGCAAGAGCTGCTGTGGACTGGAGTCCACTCTGCCAGGGGCATGCAAAGGTTGCCCACACGCCTGAGGTCAGTGGGTTGCAGGCCATCAGAGCTCATGGGGGGATAAATGTGGTTCTGCCCCGAAAACACCACAAGTTCAAGTTCTAACTAGCAGCTACTGAGAAACGCCTTTCATCAGGGCTGGTTCTGTGCTGCCTACATGGATTCCCGTGCGGCGGGGTGGGGTGGGAAACCCCAACAGTGCTTCCCCTGAAAATACACTTGACTGAACTCCTAACCCTTCTCCACCCCAAACCGTACAAACAGATAATGGCTATTTAGAACATATCATGGATGCCTGCCTCTCTCCACGGGTCTCTTGAAAACTGCCTGTTCAGCCCTTTGTGGAGCTGCACTGCGGTCATGGAGCCTTCAGAAACATTCCAGCTTCTCAGGATGAGGAACATCAGCAATTGAACCATTTGCTAACAGTGCAGATTTGAGAAATCAGGGGAAAGCCCGCTGGCTACAAGGGCCCCAAAAGTCCGGGGGTGGGGTGGGGAGGGAAAGAAGGGAGCCCCACCTTGCATGTAGATGACCAGAAGCGTGTAGCAGATGGTCAGCGGGGTCCAGAAGCGGATGGCCTCCGAGGTGGTGAGGAAGTCCCGGTTGATGAGGGCCACGGCGGCCAGGTCGGCCACCAGGAAGGTGACGGCGAGGGCGTTGCACAGCAGCCGGGGGATGCCGGGCCAGGCGGCCAGCAGGAAGAGGCAGGCCCCGCAGTAGCGCCCCTGGCAGTGCAGCTCGTACATGGCCAAGACGTGGCGGGCCAAGCGCCACGCGTAGCGGGTCAGGAGGGCGGCCAGGCCCGCGGCCAGCAGCAGGTTCCAGGTCCGGCGCGGCGCCCCCGCCTGCAGGTAGCCCAGGCTGCACGAGAGGCCGCAGCCCAGCGAGTACTGGCAGAGCAGGAGGAGCTGCCCGCCCGGCGGCCCCTGCGAAGCGAGAGCGGTCAGGCCCGGCGGCGCGGCTGGGCTGGGCTGGGGCAGCGCAGGCGCCGCAGCCGGGAAGGGCCGCCCGAGTCCCGCTGCCGGCCGTGCGCAGCCCCAGGAGGAGCCCCTCCGGCCGCTGCCCTCCCCCCCCCCCCCGGGGAAGCTCGGCCGGGCCTCCGAGGCCGCCCGGCGCGCCCCAGCCCGGCAGCGGAGAGGGCGAGGGCGAGGGCGGACGCACCTGGCGGCGGGAGAGCAGCGCCGAGAGCGCGCGGAGGGAGAACTCGAGCACCACCAGCGCGGCCACGCGGTCGCCCACCACCGTCAGCAGCCCGGTCAGCACCGCCACGTGCAGCCCGTCCAGGAGGGCCCACTGGCCGCGGACCGACGCCGCCTCCGCCTGCCGCTCGGGGTCGCTGCCGGAAAGGAAAGACACGCGAGGCGGCGGGATCAGCCGCCCTTGCCCGCTCCGGACTCCGCCCGGCCCCGAACCCGGAGAGGCTCCGGGACGCCCTCCCTGCCGACGCGGCCTGGGACGGGCGGAGGCCCCGGCGGGCCGCCGCTGCTCCCCTCACCGGCCCGCCAACGCCTTGGCGGCGTTCCGGGTGCTTCTCCAGCCGTCCCGGTCGTGGCCGCCCGCCGCCCCGGAGCCCCTCGCCCGGCCCGGCCCCCTTCCGGCGGAGACTCACTTGAGGCACTGCAGGTAGAGGTGCAGCTTCGCCAGGCTGAACAGCACGGCCACGCCGCAGGCTCCCACCAGCCCTGCAAGGGAGGACCCGGAGCTCAGCGCGGCCGCGCAGGGGGCAGCAGGCACCGCCCGCCCGCCGGCCCCACGCCGCCGCTCACCTTGCAGGAAGGAGTCCACCAGGCCGGCCGCCCAGGCCAGGCTCGGGCCGGCGGGCAGCCAGGCGCCCAGGGAGGCCAGGAGTCCCGCCGGCATGATGGCCGCGCTCGCCTCCGCTCGGCGCCCCGCGGGTCCGAAGGGCAGCTGCGCCGGCCTCCTCCCGCCGAGGGGCGCCGCGTGCTGGGGCCGAGCGCCTTTGCCCCGCCCCGCCGGGCTTTGCGGACTGGCGAGGCCGGCGGGATCCCCCGGGGCAGCTCCGGGCCAGCGCCGAGCCCCGCTTTGGCCCCTGGCCCGACGCAAACCCCTCCCCGGGGCGCTTGGCCGTTGCGGCGTCCCAAAGTGCGGGCCGCTCCCCCGACGCTTCTGCAGGCTCGAAGGGGGCCGCGGCGCCTGCCCTCGAGGGGAGAGCCTTGGCCCGCGGCCGGGAGCCCGAGGGGTGCGGGGCTCGCCGCCCCGTCGAGGGTCTCAGGGCGCCGCTCTCCGGACGCCCCGAGGCCTCATCCGGATGGCCGCGCACGTATGGCGCTCCAGGCGCCTCCAGCCGATTCTCCGTCCTGTGCAGCGCAGGCATTGCGGGGCTGCTCAGCTCGGGTTTGGGTGCCCCCCCCCCCGATTTGGCGTCAGCTGGAGGGGGCTAAATACCAGGCCAAAGGGCGAGCATGCCCGTGCACTGCGAGCCACTTCACTTTCTCCCAGTGGAGAACAAGTAGCGGTAAAGGGGCAAAGCGACAGTCGCTTCGCATTGCAATCCCGCCTTTGTGTCTTCCTTCACGTTTGTATCCACGTAGCACTTATTTACGGGCCCATACTTGGTCTGCCCAGACGCCTTCCAACAGCTCGGGGGTGGGGTGGGGGGGCAGGGGCCATGAACCCTTCGTTGCAGATGGGCAGGGCTAAGGTTCAGGACACAGGCCAAAGCTAAGGCAGGGTCTTCTGGCTCATAGCCTATATCCTTCACCACCACCCTCCTGTGTTAGCTTGCAAACAGGCTTAGGAAAACATGACTTGCTTCAAAAATGCAGTCCAGCCCCCTCCCTGGGGCAGGAGAACAGGGAGCTCTGAAAACTGTACCCTGAAAAAAACGTGCGTGTGGGTGGAAGCCACAGCAGACAGAGCACAGCAGCCTATAAATACAACAACAGAACCATCTTTATTTGGTTACAGGGAGCAGCACAAGCCCAGGCCCAGCTCCAGTTACAGCAGCTGAGAAGAAACCTTTGCTCTCCAGGGAGCCCGTATGGGTCTTGGCGCTCCCTGCTGGATTTTGGCCTCCTTGGCCTGGATGGCGGCTCTGCCCAGGACTTTGCCCTTGCACATCAGGTTGTCAGTCAAAGAGTGAAAGCACAGGATCCAAAGGAAAATTCATACCCTCTTGCCAAGGCGGCAGGTGCCCTGTGCCCAGCTGCCCTTGGCAGAGACTCCCTCCCGGAGCCAAGGGTTAGGCCTGCTCTTCCCGCCTGCTCCCTCGAGCTTCAAGGATGCTACCCCCCAGCCAGGCTTCGTCTGGGCCCCAGGAGTGCACACACATTTCAGGGCCAGGCCGGCCAGGAAGGGACGGCGCAGTTCCTCACCACGTGTCCAAGCGCAGGAGGGCCTGCCTCTCTTCAGCACCGCCCAGGGGGCCTCTGCCTTGCCTGTCCTCTCGGGGCCCCAAAGCTGCCCTCTGACCTCTGGCAGGACCCCCCTCTCCCACAGAACCCAGTGCCTCAGCAGGGGTCCGCCTCACAGGGAGGCTGCCAAGGTCAAGAGCATGCCTCCGCTTGCCCCCTTTCCAGTCCCCGCAGCGGGGGACAGCGCCCACGTCTCCAGCAGCCTCGCCCTTCAGGTTCCCTGGCACTGGAGGGACAGCCTCCGCAGCTCATCCCAGAAGAGGAGGCTGAGGGTGGTGTGTGGTCCCAGGCGGAGGTAAGCAGGGCCCAGGCCTTTGTAGAGGGCCAGGAAGCCCTCCTTCCCCACGATCTGCACAAAACAGTCCAGGAACCCTCGGTAGTGTTTGCCCTGGAGTGGGGAGAAAGCATGGTTAGGGGCCAACAGGGGCAACTTTTCCCGGTTTGGGAAGAGCCGGGCCACCCCATCCCTGCTCCCTCCACCCCCAGGACTGCACAAAAAATATGCTCAGTATCCCATTCTCTCTGAAACGTTTTAGCTAGCTGCTTGAGAGACCCGAGGAGTCAAAGGTCCTTATAGCCACTGCCAGGCGTCTTTAAAGGCAGGAGAAGAGGGTCATTGCTGCCCAGTTTCATCTGGACCAAGCAGCACGAGAAGCCGTCTGCCAGGCTGTCTCTCGAGGTGGCAGGACTTGGGGCTGCAAAATGCCCCCTCGCCACAGGGGGTGTTGTGTGTGTGGAGACAGTCAGCATGTGAGTAGGAAGCCTGCCTAGCCGCCATGAGCCTTCCGACCCTGCGCCAGCCCAACAACCGCAACCCACTGTGACGGGAGAGGAAGGCGCAGGGGCCCGATGCCCGAGGAGGCAGGCCAGACTGCCGGGGCTTCATCCAGGCCAGTGCCTCATTCCTCACAGGGATCCAACAGCTGCTCCCTGAGTAGCAGCTCCTGAAGGGGATGGTCATTATTTGGCCCCAGCAGGTGGAACTCTGGGGTAGACTGCCTCTGGAAGTGGAAGTTCTCCTTGCTGCTGACAGACCTCCCCTCCCCTGCTTTGCTTGTGGGGCCACCACTAGCCCCGGGGGCCTGAGGCTTCCCTTACCTTGCCCACATCATCCACTGGCTGGTTGTACAGCCTGGTGCTCACCACGTCAAAGGGTGTCATGGCCATGGCCACAGCAACGCTGCTGAGCATGCCCCCGCTCAGAGCCACCACCCAGCTGCCTTCGGGGAACCACTGAGGACAGGACAAGAAAGCAGGGGTGCTGTGTATCAGTTTCCCCCCTCCCTCCTCAAGTCGTTCTGCTTCTGAATGGCTTCCAAACTGGGGCAGGGGGGGGGGATTCCCACAGGCTGCTGCTCAAGAAAGCAGGCAGGAAACGGCCCCCCACCTTCTGGCGTTCCTCCGGCTCTTTCATGCAGGGATTGAGAGGGAGGCGGCAGGCCAGTGGGGCTGGGGCCGGCCATTTCCGTCCCTGTGGATCCTTTTCTAGAGGAGGAAATGAGCCAAGGACGAATCCTGGCTGAGGCCACGTGGGAAATGTGACAGTCACTGTAGAGTTCAGCAAGCCACAGCCAAGACCTTTGGGCCTCCTTACCTCCTGCTTTCTGACCCACTCCTTGGCCGAGGCAAAGGTGGCCAGCTGCACCGCTGAGCCCACTGTAACGCGAGGCACAGCACCGTTCACCCCTCGCCACAGTCCCAGCAGCCCTTGCTTCTTGTAGATGGTCTCAAAGGCACCAGAGACGCTCTGCATGTTGGAGGGGGGGGGGAGAGACAGGGCTTAGTGCTCCAGGCAGGGGAGAGCCAGTGTGGTGAGAAACGGAGGGATGTGGAAGCAGCCGCACGTGGCCGATGGGGAAAGGCTCTGGCTGTGGTTTCCCACCTGCAAGGGGACGCCTCCTGAAGCTAGATTAAAGTCCGCATGGAGGGAAGGCGCAGCTTCATGACTGGCTGCAAAAGGGAGGCTGGGAGAGCAGCCCAGACAGCGGAGCAGGAGGCTGCTCTCCTGAACGTGAAACAGCAGCTCCTTCCCCCCCAATTCTGAGAGATCTCACCATTTGAGGAGCTCAACATGGGCCTTGGTCCCCACATATGACTTACAGCCTAGAGCTCTTGGGCCCAAGTATGGACACACGTGCTTTTCTCCAGCTCCCGAATATTTTTAGCTTAATTCAAAATGTTTCTATGGCTCATGTGCAATAACAAGTACTTCCAATGTTTTGCACACCTCTGCACTGTACATTCCCAATGCCAGGCAATGGGTGTGCAGGGCCACCCCTGTATGACAGGCAAACTTCTTCAGCAGTAGGCAGAGCAGCAGCAGGCTCTCGGAGGCCCTCCCCCAGGCCACAGCAGCACTGGGGAGTTACGCAAGTGAGCAGAAAGACAAACACGCACACACACACACACACAAGGGGTGGCACAGATGGGGCTCATTTCACCCGCCCCTGTTGCTTTCTCCTCCCTGCTGGGAGATGAGCCAACTCAAGGCGCTGGAGCGAGAGGCTCGGTGTGTGTTTCAAACAAACCTGCTGAGATAGTCGGAAAGTCATCCGTGCAGATTGGCACAAACAGCCAACGTCACCAGAGTCCCTACACCCATTCAGCAACTCCAAAGGTTGCAAAACACATTGTTTGTCATCAGACAAGGGCAAGCAAGCAAGCAAGCATCTGTAGACACACAAGGAGTATCAGGTCATGCTCTGTTCCAGGAAGGAGAGATGGGAGCGCAGCACTGGGGAGCCCCCAGCAATTCTGCATGCCACCCCAGCCACCCCACGCAAGAAAATGCAAAGAGAAAGCGAGCATGCTCGTCATTGTGAGAAAGCAGGGACTAGGCAGTGTTAGCAACTCCCCCCGCCCCCCACACACACTCAAGCCATTCTGCCCAAACCGTCAGAGCACCTAGACATGCCACAGGGGAGTCCCTGGCCTGTTTTGTGCAGTGCTGGTAGGATGCCGGCCAAGCCGAGCAGCTCAGAGAATGACACAGATCCGGGTGGCCCCCACTTCTGCCACAAGTTCCCTGGGTGGCCCTTGGCAAGCCTGAGAGAACTTGGGGCCTACCTTACAGGGCGGTTGTAAGTATTATTAGACAATAAGGAAGTACTTGGAACCAAGCAGCTGGCAAATACGGAGGAGATTTGTAGATGTCAGCACAGCAGCCTGGGCGGCAGAGGGCCCCAGCTAGGCTCCTGCTGAGCGGCTCTTCAGACGCCCCTTCCTGGGCCTGGAATGGAACGCGGCAGGGCTGGCCCCCAGCAGCTGACCCTCCCCCACTAGGGCACCTGCGCCTCCCCCCCCCCAGTGCCACTTGGTCTCATTCTGCCTGCCCCTCCCCCATCTGAAGTCTCTTGGCATTCGTGGAGCCACTCCTCTGTCTTGCCTCCATCCCAGGTGCTATGCAGGACTCTCTTTGTGCAGCTACGGGTGCCAGCTCAACGCCCCCCCTCCCCGTCACACAGCACGCTGCCAGGCCCACCTGGTGGTTGTGCTGGTGTCCCACTGCAAAGGCCGCCACAGTCTGAGCTTGGAGATGGGTTTTAACCTGCAATGATGAAGGGGGGGGGCGTGTCAGATCACCGGGTGGGGCAACATCTGCCTCCAAGTTGTTCATCTCCACCCCCCCCCTCTGAGAAGAGAGGCAGATGGTGCCGCCCTCCTTGGCAGCTGGCCTTCAAGCTCAGACCTGGCCCCACAGTGCCCCAAGGAGGACAGCTGCTGGGCCCGATTGCAGACTCCGAGTCCAGGCAGAAGAGCTTCCCCCTCTGGCCCTGCCCTTGCCTTGACCCCCTGCCCCCCGCAAGGCCCTTCTGGAGGACCAAGGAGTCCTCTGCGCACAGGAGAGGCACAGGGCGGCCGAAAGGGCTTCTTCTGCAAAACACTCCAAACCCTGCCCTGGCAAGGCGTTCTGTGAGCCAAATTCACCCCAGGAGCAGATTTTCAAGGCTGGGGCAGCTTCGGTGGGTATGAAGCTTTTGAGAGGAGAGTTCTGAGGAGCGTTTGCAGAACACGTGGCCAGCTAAGAAATGCCAAATTAGCAGCCACTGAAATGAAGCCCTTAGAACAAGAAAAAGGCAACTGTCCCCTTCAGCCCAGAATCAATACATTTAACCCGGCACCAAAACCTCCACAGAGAAATGTGTTGGGCACATGGGCACAGGAGGGACATGCCACACGAAGGCCTCCCTCACAGACCAGAAAACAAGGGAGGCCGTGCCAACAGAGCTCCGGCCCATCTTGGGACTGGGGGTCTTGGGCGCACATGGCCGGGGGGGGGGGGTTGTTCTAGTCCCAGAGCCACAGAGGCACCTTCAGCAAGTGGCTCCGCATATGACGGCCATGGACCTGCCCAGGGCGGACGTGAGGCTGGGCCCGGCTGCGCGTTTTCCTTAAAAGTGCCCCAAGAGCTGCATTCTCTGCCTGGCACTCGGTCAGTCCCATTCAGCCCCCATCTGCGCTCCCGGCTGGGGTTCTGCCAGTCAAGCTGAGGGCTGGAGAATGGCCGCCCTCTGCCATTCGCGTTGCCCTTTGGCTCTCAAGTCTGGCCTGCACAGCCTGAAGTGGCCCCCGGCGGCCCTGCGGAGGGAGAGCCAGCAGCTTTCGGACAGGACTGGACGCTGCGCCTGCGACAAGCTGGGCGCCGCTGGGGTGTGTGTGTCCCCGCAGGTCTTGGGGCTTGGGGCAGAGGCGCGGGCCAGGCGCTGGCAAAGCCGGGCCAAGGACGGACTCGGCTGTGCTGCGCCTCGCCGAAGCCCCGTTGCAGCCGCCGCCCGCGGAGAGGCGAACGGGCCCCTCTCGGCAGCAGGCGAGCGGCAGGCGGCGGCCAGGGGGAGGAGGCGCCAGAGCCGCGCCGGTCGGGGCCAGGCGCCGAGGCCCGACCCGAGTCCGCGCTGCAGCTACCGCGGCCCCGTCCGCCTGGGGAGCCGGGCTGAGAGGAGGGCCTTGCGCAGGGCCGCCTGCCCAGCTCCCGGCTCGGGGGAGACGAACCCGCCGCGGGCCGAGTCGCAGCCCAGCCGCGCAGTCACCGGGCCGCAGGGCAAACTCGCCGCCGGACCGCACCCCGGCCGGGGGCCCCGGTTCGCCGGGCCGCCGCCTCTGGAGGGAGCCGCGGGTTCTCCGCAGCAGCTGGCCCTGCCGTCGTCCCGCAGAGGCTCACCAAATAGGCCGGGCTGCCCACGAAGGCGCCCAGCGCCCCGGCCGCCGCGCCCGCCACGACGGTGCCTCCGGGCTGCTGGGTCAAGCCGACGTCCTCGGCGTGCGAGTAGAAGCAGAAGCGCACGCCGTTCATCAGGCCCTGGTAGAGCAGCCCCGCCGCCAGGCCCTTCTGCAGGCCGCGCAGCCCGTCGGCCTGGCCCACCGCCACCATGGCCTGCAGCACCCCGCGGTAGTGGCGCGGGTAGGTGCCCCGGGAGCGCAGCTCGCCCTGCAGCTGCAGCCGCGTCTTGACCACCTCCAGCGGGTTGGTGAACACGCAGGCCAGGCAGCACGCCGTCGCCCCCAGCACGAAGTCCACCGGCGGCGAGGGCGAGGGCGAGACCGGGCCGGGGGCACCGGCGGGCTCCATCCGAGGGCTCGCAAGCGGGCGAGGCGCCCCTCTCCCGGCCGGCCCGCGGGCGCGTCCCGCGCTCTCCGCTTCTCGCCAAACGCGCGCCCTTTTAAGCGCCTCCGCGGCCGGGGGAGGGAGCCCGGCCCGAGGCGGGGGAAAGGGCGCCGGGCAGGGAGGGCAGAGGCGGGCCCGGCGGGCGGTGTTTACTGGGGCTCGCCTTACGGCCGGGCTGCCGGCAGGCGGCGAAGGGACGGGCGGCTCCCAAGCGCCGCGGCCAGGCAGCTGTCGGGCCGCGTCAGTCGGAGGCAGGCGCTCGGGTCCTCCAGCCGCCGGACACGCCGGCCCCGGCCAGAGAGCCGCTCTCGGGCACGTGCCCGGCCCGTGGCAGCGCCGCCGCGCCTCCAAAGACGGGCGCCGGAAGGAGCCCGGCCAGTCGCGCTCCGGAGGCCCGCCGAGGGGGCCCGGGCGCGCTCGGGACGGCGAAAAAGGAAGCCTCGCGCCCGGCGCCCTCCTTCCGCGAGTCCCGGCGGGGCACCGGGGAGCCGCTGAGCAGCAGGGAGCGGTCGGAGCCCCGCCGAAGTAACCGGCCTGGCTCGGAGCAGACAGCGGAGGGAGCCCCGCCGCAGCCGGACCCCAAGGCCGCGCTCCCCCCCCCCCGGCGGATCCGGCCCACGAGCCGCTGCCCCAAAGCCGCCGTCCAAGCGCCGCCGTTGCAAAGTCACGGGGCCGGTGGAGAGGCCCGCGCGCGTCAGACAGACACCGAGTTAGCAAGGACCGTTTATTGCGGGGCGGCCAGGCGGGGACAGAACGCAGCGCCCCCCCCCCCCCAACACAGAAGACAGTTGCGCGTTTCCACCCCATTAAAATCAGGTTTAATGCACCCAACCACCCGCAGCACAGCCCCCCCCCCCCCCGCGGCTTTTTCGTGGGCAGCAGCTTAATGGCAGCGGGCAGAACGGGGGGGGGGCAGCTGCAGGGAGAGCTATGCAAGGGCTGCCCCCACCCCCTGCTGAAGTCTCCATGCGCTTCTCAGCAGCCCCCCCCCCCCCCGTAGCTTGCCAATGGTGGAGACACCCCAGGACTGCCAAGTGGCGCTTTCATGCCCTGACCCTATCCAATCCCACTAGTGGGCCAGGACAAAGGGGCGGGAGCCCACCAAGAACCCCCAGCAGAGGGGGGGGTAGGGCGAAGTGGGCAAGACCGGCAGTTCATTTCCTTACAGCGCAAGACGTGCAGGGTAGCTGCAGTCTTCCAGATTCCCACCCTTCTCAAAACCAACCACCCAGCAGCTGGTACAGGCGTCACTCTGGCATCCTGGAGACCCCACTTCATCAAGAGGGCCCCCCACCTTGACCCCAGGCAGGCCCCTCTTCGCAAACAATTAGTCTGCCTTCTGCTTCTTGAAGAGGAGTCGCTTGTCCACAGCAGAAAGGCTTGGCTGCTGGCCCTCGGGTCAAAGGGTTTAGCGAGGCTGCCAGGCAGTTCCATGCACATCACGTACTGTGTGTTTCTGCCACAGGGCAGCAGCCCCTCTTTGCAGTCTGGCTGCCCCCACCCCTCCCAGCTATGCAAAGTGGCAGGAAGCCTCCGATGACAACCGCCGCCGTCACAGCTAAGAGCAGCTTGAAGATTCCCGGTCCTCCCAAGGAGGTGCCTCCTCCCAGAAGCAAGAAGGGCTCCCTCCACCAAATGCTTCAGGCTCCTTCGGGGCCAGGCTGCCCTCCTGCCGTTTCATGTCCCTCTCTGCTGGCTGGAAGGCTAACACCAGGGGTCCCGGGAGGCACGGCCCCGGCAGAGGCTGTCGCTGCGCTGCCACGAGCTACGGATCAGGCTCAAGGCATCCTCACATTTCTTCCGGGTGGAGCCGTCCTCTATTGGCTTATGCAAAAGATCCACCTGCCAACACAAAAGGGAAGGCACCTGTGGAGGACACAACGTGCGGCCAACACTCAAAGCAGCGAGGGGGGGGGGCTCTGGATCCAAGATGCGCCAGAGGTGCTGGAGAACAGCTGGGCACAGCAGCCCACGCCTTGGCAGGGCAGCCTGGCAGGCTGGCCTAGATTACCTGGTAGGTGTTTCTCCACACGGCATCCAGGGCCAACAGGAACCGCTCCAGTTCTGCCGGGCAGCTGAAGTAGAGCAGCCAGGGCGGCAGGTAATGCTCGCGGTCCTGGGCGAACTCCTAAGCACGGGAAGGGAGACAGACACTGTGGCTCCTGCGGCACGAAAACCCAACGGCTGCCACTGTGGTCCCGAGGGTGGAGTGTGGGGTGAGGATGTGGAAGACCTGGGTTCGAATCTCTACTCTGGGTGCCCTTGGGCCAGTCACACACTGCCTAACCCACCTCGTGGGGTGGTTGTGAGGGGGAAACGGAGGACGGGAGAACGACGACTGCTGCTCACAGCTCCTGGGAGGGAGTGGTGGACAGATGCTAAAAGAAGCGGCTCTCAAGCACGGCCCTTCTGCGTACTCACCAGGATGCAATACTCCCCCTGACCGGCCTCCACGGATACCGAGGCCACCTCTGCCAGCTCGGCGGTGGCCAGTGAGCGGAAGAAGCTCGTCTGGCAGTCCTCGTGGCACGTGAACACTTTCTGCTCCGTCAGCACCAGGCAGCAGGGGACACAGGGAGGCGGGACCACGCACTGAGGGATGACCTGCAAGGGGCAGGGCCAAGGGACCCCTTTAGCCGCAACAGGAGGTCCAGCCGCAGGTGCCAACAGAGGCCTCCTGGTCTTGCAGAAGACCCTCCCCAACACCCACTGCCCCCCGAACAGGCTCTGCAGGGGGCCCTGGCCTCCCAGCCTCGGCTACAACTGGCAAGTTCCCTCGGTATACGCCACAATGCAGCAAGGGCAAAAGCCAAACAGACCCGGACCCACAAAAGGGCCAGCAGCCACGCCTTTCCAAAATCCCGAAGCTGCGAAAGGGCCCTGAGCTATAATCATGGCCCCCATCCTGCAGCCATGCTCCTCAAGCCACGACGACCCCGGAGAGCTTTCTTGGCAGGTCACACACACCCCTTTGGAGACCGCCTGGCACAGGTGCTGCATCCAGTCAGCCATCTCCTCCTCGTTCTCGGCACTCAGCTCCAGGGAGGGTCGGTCGGTCAGGATCACCTGGAAGGAGTGCAGCCGGTCTGTTGTGTTCGATCTCCGGCAGCCGCCACACTGCTCCCCGCTGCAACAATTGGGAAGGGGGAACAAATGAGACGGAGGGTGCTGGGCTTGGACTGCGGGCGCCAGCGCCCCCGACTGCCAGGGGCCTCCACTCACCCCATTGTGATAGAGAGGAGCGGGGTGACGTCCGTGCGCTCTGGATACTGGTACAAGATCCCATTGCTGCAGGGAAAAGAACATGAAACGGAGCGGTGAGTGGAAGCTCCACCAGAGCTTGCTCTTGCTTCACGCAGGGCTTAATTCAACCCGGCAATGGCCACACCGCCAGCCTAAAAGCAGTGGGGGGGTTCAGCCAAGGGCGCCCTGGTCCTTGCTCTCGCTCCTGTCACCCCCCCCCCACCCACCCGGGCCCAATGCGTCTCACCTGAGCACCACAAAGCAGGACTTCCAGTGCTCCTTGCCCAGGTAGTTGGCGCCCGCTTTGTAGTTCAGAACACCTTCTTTTGTGATGCAGTTCTCAGCCACTGTGTCGTGGGAAGGGGCAGGCCCCAGCGTCTCGTCCATGGGGTCTTCCCAATGAACGAGGCCATAGAAGCGCACCACCGCCTCCGAGATCTGCAACAGACCCACCCGAGCAGCAGCGTTTGGGAACCGGCACCCGAAGGAGCCCCACAGTGTGAGGGAATCGCTTGCCATTTTAATCCCGGGACTTGGTGCCAGACAGACCAAGAGGTCTCTGGACTAGGGCCACATCCGCATTTGGGGCGCTCTTCCTTAAGAAAAGGACTGCAAGGTCTATCTGTGGGGCAGCCCCAGAAAAGAGCGGGCTGAGAAGGGGGAGTCGTAACCCTCAGGCAGAGCGCTCGCACCAAGGAGCAATTCTGCCCGTACTGAAACGGGCACATTTCTTTCTCGACTCAGAGGCCCCGCTCGCCCAGGTAACAGGGGCCGCAAGCCTTCTCTCCCACCCCAGGGCTTAACCGGACTCTGAATGCCAGCCGTCTTCTGCCTTTGCATATGAGAAGTGCCTGGGGGACCTCCCGATCCTGCCAGCTGCGCTTCAAGATCTCTCACGGAGATGGCACGGCACAAGCTCAGAAATGCCAAACTGTGCCCTTACCTCGCACTTGGACTCCTGAGCCACGAATTTGGCCAGCGCAAGCTTCTCCATGGTGGCATCAGTCAAGATGCTCGGGTATGGTGGCTCTCGGCACCCTTTGATCATAGCTGACTTCAAAGACATCAGGAAAAACCTGGCAGGGGAAAATGACAAGAAAATTGAAAGATCTTGATCCAGGAGAATATATTGCAGACTGGGGGAAATTGAAACAATATCTAGAAAAAAAATGGGATGCGAAAGGAGGATTGTGGCAGTTTGAGAACTATTAAATTGTGATTTGAGAAATAGAAGAGAGAAGTAACTTTACCATTAATGGGAAAACTTGGCTATTAATCAACCTAAGCTAGTAATATTATTAGTTTGACTTTATTAAAAATACTTAGTTCAGTTAATGATGTAGACAATGGATACATTAGTGGAGACGATATAGTATATATAAAAGAATTTGAACAGGCTTAGATTAAGAGATACAATATATGTATGTTTTAGAAGAATATAGTAGAAAATAGTTTAAGCAATAAGATAGGTTAAGGGTTGGAAAGCTGTTGGAAGTCTATAAGGAGGGGGGAGGGAAAGGGTGGGGGTTGAAATAAATTTAGTAGGAGGGGGAATGTATGTATTAATGATGTACTCACCAATAAATTTATTTTTTTTATTTAAAAAAGGAAAAACCTGGCAGGGGGAGAAACGGGGCACAGAACACAGCCTGAGGCTCCAGCAGAACGGGCCCAGGCACGGCAGCAAACCTTCTGCCCATTAAAAAACACACGGCCAGTGGTAAAGCCGCCCACCCCGTCGTCTTCTGCCATGTCGTCGCTACCCTGCCACAGGGCTGTCTCGTTCTGCCCTGGATCAGGCCCTTCACGACCACTAGCTTCCGATACAGAGAGGAGGGAGTTAGCGCCACTTTATCTCCTCTTCTTCCCCAATGGGACTCACAGGGGCACGGCTGCTCTCCCTGCCTGGCTTTAAAACAAGCCCTGCGACCTTCCCCAGCTCTGCGGGCTCCCTGCCCCCCCCCGGGTGGAACAGCCCCCCTGGTAAGGCCAGGAAAACTCCCAACGGGTGCAAAACAGAACTGTCCGGGGGGGGGGGGGCTTTTTAGAAAGTGAACAAGGCAGCAATTAATGCTGGCAACATTTAAGGGCGTCTTCACTGCAGCCGATATGCTGGTTTTATTGCCTGGCGCTGGGGTTTCGTCATCCAGCTTTGTTTAGTTTAAAATTCACGTTTCAGGACACGGTCCTCCAGCCCTGTAACTCCTACTGTGCTGTCTGTGTTTACCACTCCATTCTTTAATTTTGCTAGTTGTATTGTATCATTCTTATGGCGCTGTTGATAACTCTAATCTGCCGTGAGTGAGAAAGGAGGACTATAAAAGGACCAACTTCTGGGTCCTGCAGGAAGTGCAGCGACACGAGGCGGCACGAGTCGAGCAGTGGCAGGGCCCTGTCCTGACTGGTCCTCTGGAACCCCAGGCTCCTCTCACTGCCCTGGCCACGGGGACACTTCCGGGGCACCGCCCGCCAAGTCTGCCTGGCACAGCCCGTGCGCCTTCTTGGCAGCAGCCCCCGCCCACCCCTTCCACACAGGCCTGTGAAACAGAGCTCCCTTTCACGCTCCAGAAACAGGACCAGCCCTGGCTGGGCATTGGTCGTTTTCAGACCCTGCCATCGAGTTCCCAGGGACAGGACAGCCGCCTAGCAGCTCACTCACTCCGTCAGGGTTGCATCGGCCGTGTCCAGCAGGAACTGCTTCCGGCGGTTGGTGCAGACCAGCATCACCGTCTGCTGATCCAGCCCCACCTGCCAGGGAAGCAAATCACTCTGTGGCTCCCTGACAGCACCCCACGCCTCTGGGGACGGCAGCCCCCAACCCTTGAATTCAGCAACCTGGAAACGCCCCAGGAGCAGCCCGTCCCTCCTTAGGGCCAACAGTGCAGCCAAGAAGCCCCCCCCCCCACTCACCGACACATAGTCCAGCTCACTGTAGGAGAGCGCCTCCTCCACCATATAGGGCTTCTCGGCTGCTCCTGACAGAAGATGAAGGGAGAGTGAGAGGCGAGCCACGGTGCAGCTCGGGCAAGTGGCCCCGCAGTAGATAACCTGACCTCCGCCTCCCCCCTCCTCATATAGAGCGACTGGTCAAATCCTGACTCTCACCAAAACCATCCATCCCTCAAGAAAACCTGGAGGGAGCAGACACCCAACACCAAGTCCCGCGGCCCTGGCTGCAGAAGGCCTTCCTCTCCCAAAGGTCAGTTTGTAAGTGGGGTGTGTGTGTTGGGGGGGGGCAGCTTTCTGGTCTCAGTGGCCACAACAGAAATTGCCAGACACCCCTCAAAAGCGCCTCCTTTCAGCCGGATTCTGCTAGCATCCCAGAGAGCGCTGCTGAAACAGCACAAAATGACTCCTCTCGGAAGTTGCAGAAGTGGAGCTGGGCGTTTCCTCAGGGTTTGTGCCGGGAGGAAGAGACACAAGCACGACGCTCTAGGCCAGCCTCGGGCAGCCCAGGATACCTTTGCGGAGGAGATACACGTAGCAGTCTGTCAGCAACACGTAGATCAGCTGCAGGTTTCCCTCCATGTGCCCCGTGCTCATGCGGATCATCTGCAGGGAGAAAGGAGGGCGGCTGCACCCAAGCTGCCAAGGCGGGGGGAGGGGGGGGAGGCGACCCCTTCACCTGCTGCTCCACTAGCAGGCCGGACTCGCTCAGAGGCCAATGAGCAGCTCTCTCGCACCCAGGACAGGCCATCCCCCCTGCCCTCCTTCGTCAGCCAAGCCCACAAACGGAACATGCGAGGAGCATGCCTGGAGCTGCAGAGGCAGCTGTGTGCCCAGACATACCCGCAACAGCTGCTCCTCGTTCTCCCGGAAAACGTGGATCATCAGCAGTAACAAGTGGTTGTTGTCTACCCTGTGCAGTGAGGAAGAGAGAGGAAAGCTGAAAGGCCTGCGGTGGAGGCGGAGGGGTCCTCCTCCATTCCCAAAGGGCCAGGAGGCAACAGTGTGATCAAGTCAGCACACCAAGAGAGAGCCTCGACAAACTGCCGGAGGATGGCTTCCTATTCCCAACAAGCCTATCTGAGAGTTGCGATCTTTGTCACAGACCCCATTCCACGCACCCCATTTTCAAAGGCCCGGCGCGGGGGGGGGGGGGGCAACGACACGCAGAGCCTTCTCTGCTATGGCCCCTTGACTATAGAATACACCCCCGAAGAGTCTTCACCTGGTACCAACCTTCATGTCCTTCTGGTGATGGGTTAAGACATTTTTGTTTGGACAAGCCTTCTCTGATTCATTCCTGAATTATTGAATATTAATTGAATTATTCAGGAGGGTTTTCCACACAGGTAAGAGGGCTGTGTCATAAGGAAATGGCTCAGGAAGATGCTTTGCTACAGGGACAGGGACTGGAGACTATACTGCTGGTGCCGTCTGTTCCTCCAGTAGTGTCCGTTTCAGCTCTGCATCGGATTTCTGTTTGTTCTTCAAATTCCTGCCCTCCTTATACTATTGTGCTGTTTACTGAGTGCCTCAGCCACTGACCATATCGATTCACAGAATAACCTGCCTCGAGTCTCAGCGAGAAAGGCGGGCTACAAATAACGCAAATTAATCAATAAATAGTTCTGTTTACGTTTTGCCATGTGGCACGGCTTTTACTCAAAAGGATCATTTGTACCATTTGTTGCACACTTTTTTTGGTCTTTTTATCTCTTGCTATCTTTTAGGGGTTATTGGAAGCTACTGTGGGATTAACGTAGAGAGAGACTGAAGGACCTTGGTGTATCAACTGCACAAGGAAATGCGGCTTAGCCATTCGCCTTGCCTGTCCAGGGAGAAGCCCAACACAAAAGGCAGCTGGCTGCGACCTGTTTGCCCACAGCCGTGCAGCCTCATGTCCTCACAGAGGGAATGATGCTTGCCCAAGACTGGTTCATTCCTTCGGCCTCAGGCCAGGAAGGCTGCAACCCTCTTTTGCTAGAGGAAAGGACGCCCTCCCCTTAAGATGGTGGCTTTGGCTGCTTTGAGGGCCTCCGCTGCGCTGTCACTCACCTGAACTCAGAGGGGTGGGCTGCTTCCGAAGGGCTGCCCTGCCCCTCTTCCACGCCAGAGTCCTCCGCACTGCTCTGCGAGGGGCTGGCCTGCTCCCCCTTGAGCTGGCCAAAGGCCTCCACGCTCACAGCCGCCGGCGGAGAGTTCGCTACGGGCCCAAGAGTCTCTCCCTCGCTTTCGCCTCTTTTCTCCTCTTGTCCAGCAGCTTCAGGGCCACCAGGAACATGTGGCGGTTGGCCATCCCCTGCAGGGTCATGGTGGCCACTACCTGGTGCAAGAGGGTTTGGACTCTCGATGGCAAAGCTGTAGAAGACCATGGGGGCCGGCACCCCCTCACTAAAGCCACCAGAGGGTGGCCCCTCTGGTGTGTCGGTCCGAAAGGACTGGTCGGGGGGCTCAACGGAGCAGCCCCACCGGCTGGGGTCCAGCTGCCCGTCCAGCGTGTTGACCACCTTGCTCAGCGACTGCCCCACCTGGTCCATGGAGGTGCCCATCATCGCAGGGACCCGGAGCCCCAGCTGGGCTTCCCTGGCTGCTTCTGCCTCAGCCGCCCCGAGGCCTGACAGGGCAACCTGGCTGCACTCCTGATGCTCAGCTCCGTCTGCCGGACTGCCCCCTTTGCCCACATCTGGAGGCCCTGCTTGGTCCACAGCAACGGCAGGAGCAACGCTGGCTGCCTCTTCTGACTTGGCCTTCTTCTTCTTGCCAGGTTTCTTCTTTTTAGCCAGCCTGAAAAGAGGAGAGGCGTGTCAGAGTGCAGTCCAGCCCACCGACAGGCCAGGGGGTGCTGCCTGGACTGCCTTTTGGCAACAGAGTTTCTCTCTGGTCCTCAGGCGCTCCGCCTGCCAAAGATCCCAGGCGCAAAACAGCAGGGCTGGCTGGAAAGACTGAGCGAACTCCCAGAGTCGCTAGAATTTTTTCTCAGAACAACTGTAGAGAGCCGGATGGGACAGGCTCCAGCACACTCACTAGCAAAGCATATCCTTTGCACAGGCAAAGCGTCGCTTGCCAGAAAGGTCCCGAAGCAGCAGAAATGGGAAAAGGTCCATCTTTGCCAGGGGCCAGGGCAAGCTGCTGACAGCCGGAGCAGACAATACCGGGCTGGCAGGAGCACACGTCCAGCCCGCAGCCCGAATGAAGCCGCCCATGCGTCCGCCTGGAGCTTGCTCTGGAGACACTCGCCCTCCTTTGACACCCCCCCCCCACTGACCTAATGACCTCCAGCTCAGGGCAACTCTCCGGCTGCTCTGTGCCCTCGGTGGTGGCAAGGCCCGGCCTCTCCTGGGAGACGGAGTGTACTGGGGTGGTCTCAGCAGAGGACGCCGCGTCCACCTTCTCGTCGAAAGGGTTGTACCGCTGCGTTGGGCTCTTCGGTGGGCAGCTGAGGTTATCTGTCAGTTCTCCATCTGGGAAAGGAGAGCGAGCCCCCTGAGTGAGTGCTCGGCAGCAACAGAAGACAAGCAGCCAAGCGTCTCCCTCGTTGCCGGAAGCACACGCTGGGCAAAGGTGCTGGCCAGACCAAAGTGCTGCTCTTTGGTGCCTCCTGCAAGCAGAGCAGGCTTAGGACTTGTGCAAGGCTGCGAATGCAGAGAGGCCTGAGGCCAGGTCAACTTGCCAGGGCTTCCCCTGGGCTTATCAGCGACGCCACAGTCCTGGGCGGACACTGGCCGGTCCTACCAGGCCTCACCATAGACCTGCTGTGGGTTGCCTGGCTGCGAGTCACAACATCTACACCAAGCTGAAAACTCATTTCCAGCCGTCTTCTGGGGGTGTCCTTAAACATCCAGCTGCCTTGAGCTTGACCCAAGAGGGAGGAAGGGTGACTTGGTGGCACAACACCTGCCCGGCATGCAGGGGGTCCCAGGCACAACCCTCGGCAGCCTCTCCAGCTGAAAGGACCAGGGGGGAGAGGGTGTGGAAGACCGTGGGCCTTGGCGGGAGACAAGAGGGGCCTTGGCGGGCCACGGGTCAGAGTCAGGAGAGGGCCGCTACTGTGCTCACGCCTCAAGCTCCAGGCGAGAAAAGAGCTCCCTCTCCAGGGTGGCTGTCGACACCGTGGCTGAGAACCCCCAGGCACCAGTGGCCCAGCAGCCACACAGGGGCAGGATCCAGGTTAATCTGCCTGCTTAAACACAAGTTCCTTTCATTCCCTTTCTTAGGAGGTGCCTTTCTACAATCCACTGACTCTACGGTATTCTTACAAAATGAAAAGCTGCAATCAACCTCAGGCATAATAAAACTTCAACTTTTTGCATTTTTCATGAGTTGAGGATAGCTGCAATTCAGCTGCAGATTATGTTCACCTGTTTAGTTACCAGTTTCTGCCACTTCCCTCTGCAGTCTCGAGGACTAGAAACTTAACTATAAGCAAAGGGGATGGGCAGGTGGACTGTCGTAACAGCCCATGGCTTATCTGCTGCCCACGCCTGCCTTATGGGTGGCCAAGGAGGAGGAGGGGGCACTGAGTCAGAGATGGTACACTACTCCCACCCCACGGGGCAGCAGGGAAAGAGAGCAGCTGCAGTCCAAGCCCTGCTTGGAAAAAGGCTGTAGAGAAAAGAGCGTGACAAGATCATATCAGAGAAAAACGCCATGGTAGTCCGTTGCTTCCATGCACTTAGAACAGAGAGCACGGTTAGTCACCATGCCCGCTGGCACCTGAGCAGAAGACCGACTTGACAGGCTTGTTAGTCTGAAGGACCAGTGTGACGGCAAGGCAGTCTCATGCTGGGCTGAGAAAGTTAGACACTGAGATCAAAACTGTGGAGTAAGAGGAAGAGTGAGAGCAGAGGCCACGGGAAGGAGCAGAGATCCACATACAAGAGTGCCAGCGCTCCCCAGCCGGCACTTTATAGACCACGCTAGAAACCACAAAAGGGAGAGCGACCTGCCACCCTCTCACACAGCACTGGTGGAACGATTCATTCCTCCAGGCACCAAATGGGGTCAAGAGACCAGTCAGAGCATGCAGCAAGCTTTGGTGCAGAAACAAAAGCGGCAGAGAGCGCAGCTACAGACAACGGGCGAAATCGTCCCACCTTCCCAGGCCGTGGTGGGCACTGATGGCACTGCAGGAAAGACATCTCCAAAATCATAATCTACAAAGTGAGGGACAAAACCACAGATTAGAAATGAAGGCTGCAGTGAGAGGGCAACCGGCCGACGAGAGGAAGCAGGCTGACTTGCCAGCCATGTCCAGCGGTCCACTTGGAATGCTTGCTGGAAGGAAGGCAGGTTGGAAAGCCTTCCACCCCCCTGCCCCCCCCCCCAGAGGAGCCACAGGGCAAGCTCAGGATAGCACAGGGGGCCATCGGAAGATAATCCGGGGCAATTATGGCTCCCGTGCGCAGTCACTGCCTGGGCCCAGGGACCGTCCAGGCCCTGCATGCTTCCAGCACACGGAGCCTGCCTGCACAACCCTCCTCAGCTTGTACAACTCAGAGCTGGCGGCAGGAGCAGAAGGCAAGGCAGGTCTGGAGGCGCACCCCTTGGAGGCAAGCAGACACAAATGGAAATCGGACAGCTCTGTGGGTGGGGTGGGGAAAGCAGGCCGAGAGTGCGGGACTAAGGGCAGACCGCAAACAAGAGACAACTGGACACTGAACCCCCACCCCCGATCTGGTCTTGCTGGATCACATCAGAACAAGTTACCTAACTGGTGGCTTTCCATTTTTCCAGCAAGCACATTCTACCAACTGGATGAGGTTTTAACCCAACTGCCACATTTGTCTTGCTCTGCTCCTGCAGGGAGCTCGTGGAGGCAAGATCCAAGGAGTCCTAACTGAGAGAACCTCTTCTGACCTAGGACCAGAAGAGTCTATGGGGCGGCGCAGAGCCAAGCTGGGACAGAGCACTCTAGGAGAATGAGCAGGGAACCCAAACTGGCCCGGCGGTCAGGCCACCATGCCAAAGAACCCGAGGACACACAATTCCCCAGCGTGCGGCCCACGGGACAACTCCCAGGACCCCGGGCAAGAAGCCATGCTGGGGCACCTCCCACATTGTTCCAACGCTGAGCCCCTCCCCGGCCACTCACCCTCACTGGAGGGGGCGATGGCGCTGTCGTCCCATTCCAGGTTGGTGGAGGTGACCGAGTTGAAGGAGTTGAGCGAGAGGCTGTCCGAGCCGTGGGCTGAGCAGGGCAGGCGATCCTCGAAGTCCAGCAAGTACTGCGGCTTGTAATAGTCGGGCATGTAGGGGGCCAAATCCAAGTATGGGGCGTCCTGGAAGCGTTAGAGAAAGACGGAACGATTCCAATTGCTCAGGAAGGGAACAAGGCTGCCTTCATCGGCCTCTTCCTCCGCAGCCCCAAAGCTTTCTCCAGAAGCAAAGCTGCTGAAGCATCCCTTCTGGAAAGCTACTATTTATTTATTATTTCGATTTATAAACTGCCCATCCTCAGGGCCTCTGGGCGGCATTCCTACTAATGAATGCGCTCTAGAAAGAGGGAAAGCCCTGGCAGAACAAGAGGAATGCATCCGGCTTCCTCACTGGATTGAAAGATGCAAAACATCCACCGAATGGATTTGAGCCTCTCTGGGGTCCCGGCTGCTCCCTGGAGGAGCCCAGGGCTGCTTGCCCCCCCCCCCCCGGGCCTGCCTGCCAACTGCAATCACCACCTACCCTGGCCCCTGGCCAAAGGGCCTTTTCAGCTGTGACGTTCTGCCCACCCCCATCAGTCCGCTGGTGCTAGACAAGCACCGTTTTGGAAACCAGGCTCCTTTCATAGTTCTACTGGCACTTGCCTCCATTTGCATTCTTAGGGCTTCTTGCCACTTCAGTTCCTAATTTTGAGCCCAATAAGACTTTTTACTGTAAACTTTTAGACCTGCTGGTCCGGCTGCTATTTTGTGAGTTTATATACTTGCTGCTTTCCAGGTGACTGCAACATTTGTTGAGAGTCTTAATATATCCTAGCTGCCCAAAGCGGCTAAAAATGACAAATATGATAAAAAAACAATCTATTAAAAGTATTCATGTGATAATTGGAGCAGCTGCAATGCCTTCTTCTGTGGCTTGCCTGGCACCTATGTCGTTTTCTTTTAGGTCCCAGGCCAAAACATTTCTTTGTACCCAAGCTTTTAGCTATGGACTTGGGTCTTTCTCATTGTAGTAACAACCTGTATGGAGGCAAAGTGACAGGGAACAGCCTGCGCTCGTCAGTTCTCAGAACTAAGTGGGGTCAGCCCTCGGATGGGGGCCCACCAAGGGAAACCCTGCAGAGGAAGGCAACGGCTGATCCCCCCCGCTGCTCACGCGCCTTCGAAGCCCCTGGCTGGGGGTGGCTGTGACTTGACAGCACAAACATACACAACAACCTGCTCTTAGTCCAAGGAACGCTATAAGGATCATTTAGGGTGCTAAATGTTTGATGTTCCGGGGTGTCATAGGGTTGTTCATTTAAATGATTTAAAGTTTTCTGATCTGATCCTTTTCATGTTGTGCGCTACCTCCAGCAGGTCTCTGGTGAGGCTAAATAGACACTTTCTATATAAACAAGTAATAAATATGTTGCCTTGATACTGGGATGTATGTTTGCGCTAACACTGTCAATTACGGAATATCAGACATTGTGTGTTAGATCCCATTAACTATATTGTGAATTTTCAAAGTACAGAAGGATTTGAAATAAAAAATTAATACCCAACGCAATCATGGCCACTGTGAGATATATCTGTATATACCCTTTGACTGCGCGCGCATGCGTGACTGCGCGCGAGCGTGACTGGGTGGTAGAGAGATACCAAATGCCCAGGTCTTCTCAGTGAAGATGAGAGGGGCTGATCCGGAACGGGAGTTTGTCCTGCCCTGGCCTCTCCCTGGAAGGAGAAGACAATTGACTCACCAGATCCAAGTCAAACCGAATAAACTCCAGGCCAGAGACCAGCGTGAGAAAGAGGGTCAGGTGGTCATGGCTGCAGACCAGGGCATTCCTGAAAGACAGAGAGGCCAGTTGTGCAAGAACCCCGAGGCAGCTGGCAGGGGCCAGCAAGGTCAAAGCGAAGCCCCCAAGGCCAGGCGGGGGGGGGGGAGGGAGGGAGGGAGCTACACTCTTTGCCTATCCTCCCCGCCCTGCAATCAGGCTCCTGGGGGGGCTGCGCACTTCCTCTGTCCAGCCTCAAAACTGCATCTGGCTGGTTGGGCCTCAGACAGGAACTTTCGTGGAGCAGCAATCTGTGGTCCAGGAAGCTCAGTGTGAAAGTGTCGAGGAAAACACTGCGCCCCAGCAGTGCACTTTGGATCTAGCGCTGTCGGACACAATCTTCCATCCGTCCACAGAAAGAGCAAGGGCAACGTGACTCAATGCCACCTCTCTGCCTGGAACACCCCCTGCAAAACGGTGTTTGAGCAAGAAGGAGGCAAAGGGCTCGTGGGATGGATGGGGGCGGGGGGGGCAGAGACCCAGTGGCCCCATGAAGCAGGACACAGAGCCGTGAAAAACCCTCACAGGTGTGGAGAAGCCCCCCCCCCCGCCCCGCCCCCGACCTTGGGCACAGCTCCTTCGGCCCTCAGGACTGCTAGCAGGCACCAGCATAACATCCAGTGATCACTTCCCACACCTCCCAGAACGACAAATTCCTACCAAGTAGCCACACACTTGCCTGCTTTTGCCACAAAAGCAAGGAGTGCGAAAATGCTGAACTAGCCCTTTCTGCTAAGTCCAACAGTATGAATCAGGATTTAATTGAGAGAATGCATTCCTCCCCCATGACAGGAGTTCAGTTAGCTCAGCCTGACGAGGCAGGCTGCGTCACCCCCCCCCCCAATGACTGTTGCTGCAGAAGTCCCCTGTGCTCATCGTGAATGCATCTGTCACGGCCTGCACCAGCCTTTTAACTCGGCTTTCGTGCCTCTCTACAGGTATCTGTTGAAGATACGCTGCACACATCTGGTGAAGGGAAGTTTATGCCAGAATAAACCTATCAGCCTTTAAGATGACCGTCTGGGACTACACACACACTGTACAAAAAACATACAAGAACAAAGAGGAGGGGAAAATACTGGCATGGTGGGAGCCACTCCGAAAAGTTCATCTGTCCAGATCTGTCCTTCCAAGCTCTCTCTCTGCTCCCTGCCAGGCACAGCCTCAGCCTGCCCCATGGCAAGACACAAAAACCACACGCAAACACCTTGGCTAGCGGGAGGGGACTCACTTGACGTAGTACTTGGGCAGCAGGCTGAGGTTCTCCTGGAACAGGCGCAGGTAGCTTTCCAGGGAGTTCTCGTTGAGGGCCAGGTACAGCCACGCTCGGCCTACAGGGGGCAGCAGAAGAGGGCTCTCGTTCAGGCACGGCTCCCCCCCCCCGCCCCCCCGCCTTTGCTAATACCAGTGCCTGGAGTCAGAGAGGGTGGGTGGGGTGGGGGGAATACATTGAAACTTGATCCTGATGAAACAGAAATGACTTGGATTGGGGGCAAAGCTGCTCCAAACATGGGTATTCAACTTGTTCTGGCCTGCCCGTGAAGAATCAGGCAGGCAGCGGAGGGGGGGGGTCGCTTCTGGACCCTTTGTTATCCAAGAGCACTTCTGAGCGGCTTCAGCTGATCCGACAGCTGCGCCCCCTCCTGGAGAAGGCGAGCCCAGGCACAGTCCCAGGTGCTTTTGTAACAACCAGGCCATGCTCTGCCCTTGAAGACTGGAAATCTCAAATGGCACAAAACACGGAGGGCCGAAGTTTGGACTAAGACCGACCCAAATGAAAATGTAGCGCCAGCATTCTACCAACGGCACTGGCTCCAGCTGGCTTCCAGGCCAAATTCCAGGGACTCGTTTTAACCTTCAGTGCCCTAAACAGCTCAGCTTGAGGCAAGACGGGCACCATCCCTGCAGGCCGTCCAGAATAAGCGGGAGACGTTTTGGTTCCAGAAGGCCAGCGAGCAGAAGGGGAAGGCAGTCGATTCCTGAGGAGGCTCAGACCACCTGGCGGCTGAGCGCTACTGGGTGGCCTTTATGGTTTTGACGGTTCCCTTTTAGCGATGCAGCTTTACCCTGAAATGTTACGCTCGGCTGCATCCATGGCTTACATTTAGCCAGAAAGGCAGGGTTTAAATGTCCTAAGTAAGAAATAAGTATCACAGAACCCAGTTCTGTAGAAAGCTGGGAAAAGGGTAATGAAGAACAAAAGCTTGCAGACTTTTGAGCCAGGAAAAAATACCCCTCCCCACCTTATTTTAAAGCCAGACCAGAAGGCCTGGTCAGTGTCTGGATGGGGTTACGGAGCCCATAGAAGCCACAGCAATAGTCCATCGGATTACTCAGTGACCCTGAGATGAGTGTTATGGTGTTGGAGAAACTTGTATAATCTAGTTATGAGCCTTTGAAAAAGCCTTTTGCCGAAACGGGATTACAAGCTGGCAAAACCCGTCAGGCTCTTCACCCACATTTTTGGCTTCCAACTATAACCATTAGACCATGTTGTCTCCTGGAAAGACTCCACACAGAAACCAACACAATTTACAAGAGCACAACAACAGAAAAAGGATTAACTCATTGTGAACTGCATCTCTGGAAGTTTCAAGTAACCACCCTGTAGTGAAGCTATACCAGTTGGACTTTTGACTGAATTTCTATATATATATGTGTATATATATATATGTATGTATATATATGTGTGTACGTATGTATGTAATTATTGGATATTTATATGCAATATTTATTGGATGATGTACATTAGCACTTTGCACAATTTTTTAAAAAAAATATACTCAATTTATCTTTAGTGTACCTCTGAGGTTTTATCTTGTTCATTGGGTAGCTTTCCAGACTGGGAGGAGGAGCCCTCCGTTTGCTTTGCAGAGTGGAAAGGAAGCAGAAACCCTGACAGGGCACTGAGGGGAGTGCAAGGACTGTGCAAGGACTGAATATTCACACACGCACACAGCCCCAACCACCACACTGCTGCCTGCATGCTTACTGCGTCCCAGGTTGGTAGCCACATGCTGCAGCCTCTCTATCTGCTCGATGGCTTCTCTGCGGGTGAAGTGGACCACTAAGACCCAGTAGCCTGAAGGGAGATCCTGAAGTCTGTGGAAACAGAGGAACAGAGGAGTAAGGGGGCAGAATGCCTGGGCCACGAGTTGGCCCCGGGACTCTGAGGCAGAGGCCTCCCCCCATAGGTGAACCCAGGAATATGTGAACGCTCCCCCTTCCCAGGCACTGATGAGCTTTTTTCAAAAAAACAAGGAAACAAGACAGGTCTGGGCCCTGAATGGATGGCAGGAACACCCTCTGGTGACGCAAGGAGGCTTCCTCCAGGCCGGCAGGGACAGAGCTCCTCTGCATACGCGCAAGAGCACGGGGCACCCAGCAGCTCTCAGGCGGACCTTGCAACGTTTTCACCGAAACGAGCCACTCAAAGGGAAATCTGCCCAGATCAGCCCAGGTGCTACTTGGAGAAGCAAGCAAAAGAGCTCTGCCTCTGCACCCTCTTCATAGGCCGAGGGAGTGGCTAGCCTAACGGCACACCAGTCCACAGCCCACGTTGCGTGGGACCTGCACCAAAATCCTTGAGAGTACCGCATTTTCTGTCTACAGGACCACAGCATGCACATGCGCACTAACTCAAGACACCAGTGGTTCTGGGCTCAGATGGAGAGCTTCCTCAAGGGCCCGTGGCTTACCCATAGAGCAGCGCATGGTCAATGTGCTCGCAGAGCCGCTGCAGGACGGTGTCGTGGTTCCTGATGGCCGGCGTCTCATCTTCACATGCTGCAAAGTAACTCTGCAACTGAGGACAAGAGAAAGAAAAGTCTGTCAGTAAATAAGTCGGTGCAAGAGAAAGTTTCCCGGAAGAGTCTCTCTTTCCCCCAGGGAATGCCCCGCCCCCGGTTCCTCCACCCCGTCCGACTAACAGCTAGGAATGGTTTTGCAAAGATGACTGATCTGAATGGCGACTTGTTCAAGTCAGGCAAAAGCCAATAATAGGAGTGATTTCAGGTCATTATGATTTGCAGAAAAATGCAACCAGAAGGAGAGATGATTGAAATAAGCTACGGTCTGATTTCCTATTTCTGCCTTTGGATGCTGAATGCATTTTGTTTAGGCATCATTTCAGCATTTCAGGGGTACTTTGGGTGCAGCAGAGGGTTCCACGGGCAGAACTCCCTTCTGCCGGAAGAAACTGCTGCTGGGGGAGCCAGCCCTCTTCCCTTCTCCTCCTTCAGCCGCAAACAGCCCAGTCTGGGAGGCTTTCCTGGATCTGGTGTGAAGGCAAGCCTGCCGGAGAGGCTGGAGGCTGCTGCGTGAGCCACCGAGTTTGGGCCACTGTTCACTGCAGCCAGGCTTCACCGTGCCAAGAGGCAAGCCCACAGATGAATGCTGGAGCTCTGCCCTTTGCTAGGCTTCTCAGCCACACCTTCAGGCAGCTTGGGAAAGAGGTGTGGAGGAGGAGATCTCCGCATCAGGCTGTCTCCGTGGGTGAGTCTACCCAAATGAGCCTGGGACCGAAAAGGCACCAATCCCTCATTCGGCACGAGGTGAGGCGTGTCTCGAACATGTTGCAATGCTGGAGTGTGGGGGCTGTGGAAAAGCCACGCTCAGTGCTTGGGTGCAGAATCCAGAGTGGCTTCCAGAGAATCTCCACTCCCCACGTGTTTACAGTTCTGGGCAGCCTGTGGAGGAAAAGCCAGATCCAATGTCAAGGTCTAAACCAGTTCTGCAAGCGAGGAGTCCACAGAAGCAACGATGGGCTGTGGTAACGAGAGAGAGGCAAGCCACAATGCCACCACCGTTATGGGTCTTTGCGCAGGTCAGGCTGGAAAGCTGCTGCAACGCATGCCACCACCACCGCGATTCCAGAAGCTGGAGCAGCCGAGCAGCCACAAGACCCTGCAAACCGCGTCCCTCCTCGGTGCAAAGGACCGAATGTTGGGAGGCTCCAGAAATGTTACTGGGCAAACCCCAGCTGTTGCTTTCTGAGCTCAGGAGCTCTCTAGGTGGTCCAGAGGCTAAAGGGAGGTATGGGCACACTCTCAGCCCTCGGAATACATCTGAGGAGCCTGCAAAAGTTCCTCATCTTGGTCCACGTCTCCCAGCTGCCTCCTCCAGCCTGCATTTCATAGCACCGAATATGCAATACGCTGCCGCTTGGAAGAACGGGCCCAGCGGCTGCCTCCCCTGCAGAGGAACTGGTCAGATGACCCGACGTTTCAGAAGTCACCCAGCTGAGGAACGCCAGCGAGCAGGGAGGCTAAACAACTGGTCCTGCCTCCATGTCCGTTTCCTCCAGTTGCCTTCTGGGTCAGCTGGCATGGTTGCCCGTGTTGACTATTTTGACCACCGACAATGCCAACCAAGAAAACGACAGGGCATAATATCTCCTTATGGAATGCTGGTTTGAGTCACAGAGCTATTTATAAACCCTTTGATAGGAAAAACAAGTGACGTCCACATCTGAGAGGCATCCGTGTCATTTCCAGAGTTCACCTACTGTGGGATAAACAGCACCAGAAACAGCCTTTATTTATTTACATAAAACATTTATATTCCACCTTCTCTCTCAAGACTGAAGGTGGCCCAAGGTTCTTCGCTTGGATGAGCTTTGTTCATCTCTTAGCCTGACTGACTGCCGTAGCTACAGCATCCTCCCAAGTCAGAAGTGCAGCAGTCCTGGGCCTGCCCCATTAACTTCCCCAGCAGTTAATGGGTACAGATGCCGTCACCAGGAGCCATTACTTCTAAGCACTGGGTCCCTGCTTAGGCCAGAGGACGGCCGAGAGCTGCTGGGCCCAGCTTCCAAGGCCCCCAGTTCAATCCCCGCTATCAAGGGCCAGGTGGATGGAAGTCGGATGTAGCAAGAGGGAGCTTCATGCTTTCCTTTGGAGTGGCAGACTGGCACTGCAGGGCTGGAAGTGTGGCTGCAAGGAAATCGGCGTGGCAGCGCTTTATTCAACGGTCAAGCCCCCCGCAACGGCTTGAAAGCACCCTCCTTCGATCCCTTGTCCTTGCAGAGTTTGCTTACTAGCTAAGCCTCTGACCACAACCTCCCTTAAAAAGCAAGCCGCAGGCACAGAGCAGTCCAAGGCTGGGGCAAAGCAGGCTGCTCCAGGGCAGGAATAATAGCTTGATATGGGGCGGGGGGGGGGGCGCGGGGACAGGCGTAGAGGGTCCTCCAGACACTTTGCTCAATGAAGAAACAGGGGAACAAGTTGTAACATCTGCAAAATGCCCAAGGCAGATGCTGGTTTCTACGGTCTAGGCCGCAAATAAATTGTGACCTGCTTAAGTGGCTGACGTGATGATGGACTTCAGCAAATGCTTGTTGCAGAGACATGAAACTTTTCTTGAGGAAGAAGAGAAGGTGCCTTTGCTTATTTCTTATGCTCACATTACAAATGAAGAAAACTCTAAAAGCACCACAGCAGCGAGAGGATGGGTTCTTGGTGCTGTAATTGGCTTGTTGCCTTTTCTAGCAATTATCATCTCAATCTTGCACTGATGTATGGAGTTCTTCTCAGATGATAACAACAACAACAACACTCAATTTATTTACCACCCTTCAGGACAACTTAACACCCACTCAGAGCGGTTTACAAAGTTATGCCATTACCATCCCCACAACAATAATCACCCTGTGAGGTGGGTGGGGCTGAGAGAGCTCTGAGAGAGCTGTGACTGACCCAAGGTCACCCAGCTGGCTTCAAGGGGAGGAGTGGGGGATCAAACCCGGCTCTCCAGATGAGAGTTGCATGCTCTTAACCACAACACCAAACTGGCTCTCAGATTAGACGCACCCCATTCCTTTCAGTCATTCTCCTTATTAACATCTCCCCGGTTTCTGGCAATACATCACGCCAGACTTGCTGCAGAGTGCAGGACTCAAGGAGGGAACGACAACACACTTCAGCCCCTCCCAGCCACGGCTGCCCACCCCACTGGAGAGTTCTAGGCCTGCCTTTCCAACAGCTGCTCTGCGCTCGCCAGTTCCTCAAAATCATGACGCGCATGTGACTTTTGAGTAGACTATTGCATGGCATCATACGCTTGCTGGGCTGCTACACAAGCACAGGAAAGTGGGATGTGGCACCCACCGAAACGCTGCTGCGTTGTGCAATTGGGTATCGAGGCCCCCTTCGACCGTGGCTCAAAACTGCTGAACCCGGAAGCATCAGAACCCAGCGGGGGCTGCTCAGAGGAACCGCCAGAAGAGCTGGGCTCCAGAGCTGTTCCCTACTCAGCACCCCTCCCTCCTTCCACGCCCCTCCTGCAGACAGGCTGTGCGGGGGAACAGGGTAAGCAACTCCAGTGTAGTCACATGAGCCATTTGCAGTAGCGTATTTAGGACAATTCGTTCCAGACAGCGACTGGGGCTTTCCTTTTGTGGGACAAACACAGCCACGCTTATGGCTTTTGGGCTCCATAAAGTACCTCTTGGCACACAACAGGTATTCCTGTTAAAAACAGACTCAAGGAAGTTTACCTGCTGTGGTTCCCTACCAAAAAATTCTGGGAGCTGTACTTCTTCAGAATAGCTCAGGATATCTTATAAAGAATTCTCAGCATCCTGTCGAAGAAACTACAATTCCCATGACTCTGGGGGGGGGGGGGCAGGGAACACGTGACAGCAAAACAAGTTGCAAACTAGCAGAAATGTTTACAGCAGAACTCTCTCTAGCGGGTTCCACAGGGGGCTCCTTCCTTTCACATTCCTGTATAATGCAATCCACATGCACCCCTAAGGGAACAAAGCGCCGCCCTTCGCACTCCCAGCCCGCGTGAATCCCAGAGTATTAGAGGCATCTGACACACTGCCAGGCTCTGCACTGCCACCATCAGAAATAATCATGTTGGGAAAAAGGCACAGGCAGAAGCCAGAAACGTTTTTCAGATTTTAGGGCCCTGCCAGTTTCCACTAGAACTTGTAAAGGAACATGTAGGATTTCTGCATTCCCTCCACACAGACTAGAACTGCCGTGACGGCGCTCCTAGACGTGGCGGGCTTCAGGACAGTTTTCAAAACTCTCTGGGTGGTTTTCCCACCAACTGTTCCACCTTCTGCAACAATTACTAAATTGTTAAATTTACTAAACTAAATTACTAAACAATTTAGTGGAAAAGAGCGAGAGTCCAGCCGCACCCATAAGGCCAAGCACATTTGCGGCAGGGCAGGCGCTTTCCTGAGCCACAGCTCACTCCTTCAGATACAGCCCGGAACGAAGCACGAGCGCCTTCCAGTCACCCGCAGGCAGCTCCCACACCAGAAGCCGGCCGGCCAGGCGCAGAGCTGCCGCGGGCGCCCTGCGATGTGGCAGCGGGGCATGGGGGGGGGGCGGGGGGGGGGGTCAGTCAAGGAATGCCGACAATCGGCAAAGGCCCTGGGACGGAAGGGGGGGGGGGCAGAGCAGAGCCCCGGGGCAGGAGGGCGGGGCCCGCGGGGCAGGCTGGCAGCAGCGGAGCGCCGGCCGGGCCGGCGAGAAGGGCGCAAAGGCCCGCGTGAACGAGGGGCCCTGGAGCCCGAGCCGCCGGAGCCCGGGCCTGCAGCGCTCGGACCCGCCGCCACCGGCAGGAGGGGGCGGCAGCCCAGGGAGGCGCAGCCCGGGCCAAATTCCGGGGGGGGGGCCGGACTCCGCGCGAGGGGACGCCGAGGCCGTGACGACCCCGCGCCTGCTGAGTCCGGAGGCCAAAGGCGAGGCCGGGGAAGCTCCCCGAGGGCCGAGGCGCCCTTCCGCGAGCGACGCCCGGCCGGGAAGGCCCCTTGGCGGAAAGAGGCGCCCGGCAGGGGGGCCCCGCGGCGGGCTGGGCTGGGCTGGGCCGGGCGTCGTTCTGGGGCCGCTCCCTGCCTGCCTGCCTGCCTGCCTGAGTGGGCCGTCGGGGAAGTGGGCGCAGGCCGCGGCGCTCGAACGGAGCCCCGCCCAGGGCCGCCGAGGAACGCAGGAGCCCCGGCCCAGGGCAGGCCCCGCGCGGGCAAGCGCAAGCGCAAGGGGGGGGGGGCCGGGAGCCGGCGCTGACCTTCTGGACGGAGAGCGCGATGTTGCGCAGGATGCGGTCCTTCACCTCGGCCGGCTCCATGGCGGGGCCCCTCCCGGGCCGAGGCCCCCGCCGCCGCCGCCGCCGCCGCTCCGTCCTGCCCGGGGAGGGAGGGAGAGAGAGAGGGGGGGGGGAGGCGCCCCGGCCCGGCCCTCCGGCCCGCGCTCAGGGCTCCGTCGCCGGCGCCGCCATGGCCGTGCGGGGAGCGAGGCTGCCGGCGCCGCCGCCGAGCCCAGGAGGACGGACGGGGCGGGGGCGAGGCGCGCGGGGCGGCCGCGTGATGGGCGGGCTCGGCGCGGCCTCTCGGGCCTGCTCGGCCGCGCACCAGCCGGGCCGCGCCAAGGGGGCCCGCCTGGGCTGAGGACCGCGGCGGCTGCCCGGGGCAGGGGCGGCGCCCCGCCGGTCCTCGAGCGCTTTTGCGGGCCCCGCTGCAGAAACGGCCCTGGGACGCCGCCGCCGCCGCCCGCCCCCCCCCCCCCGCCGCGCGGCAGGGCAGGGCAGGCGCCTTGGAGGTCGTGGGGGGGGGCAGCCCCAACCAAGGGGGGGGGATTTCCCAGGACGGTCTCGGGGCGCAGCCAGACGCTTCCCGGCCTGGCCTGGCAGCCCCTGCGGGGAGGAGGGGAAGGACGGCCCCTGCGTGTGGCGGCGGCGGCGGCGGCGGCGGCAGCGGGGCCCGCAGGCCCAAGAGGCTGAGGCCCCCTGAAGCGTTCAGGCCTCGCTTCCTGGCTGTCTAGTCCGCTCTCCCCGCAAGCAGGCCCAGAGCAGACAATAATACAAGCCAAGTACGTGAAGGGATTGAACAGCAAGAGCATGAAACAAGACACAGCCAGCAATACCGTTGGCGAACTGGCGTGTGAGAGGGGATTTGCCACAGGGACTGGGGGGCGGGGGGGTGCTCTGGGCCGGAGGTCAACAGAGTGAGCCAAAGCCAGCAAGGAACTCAGGCAGGGGTGCGACGCTTAATGGGCGCATGGAGGTGGTCTGGAAGGCTGCAGAATTGGATAGGGGTACAAGGGCAGAATTTATGCTTGAAAACAGGTGGTGGCTGAGATCAACCTCATGAAAGTGTGAGTAAACTGAGAAGCTGAAAGGTGGGACTGATTTGGCAATAGCCACACATCTTCCAAACATATCAATTAAAATGTAAAATGTTTAATTCCAGTCTATCATTTGTGACTCCAGTTGCAGACCTCTCTCTACTCCCAAGGACTGTCATTCCACTCAGGGACCTGTCATCCCAGTCAAAGAGCACACCTGCAGCTTCCCCGGGGGTGGGGGGCTGTCATTCCAGTCCTAGAATGCTTCTGCTCCCAGAGCCCTTCTGCTGTGCCCAGGGGCTGCCGTTGCACTCTGGGGTCTTATCTGGGCCCAGAGACCTTCCTGTAAAACCCATTCCACATTTTCTTTGCTGTCATGTTTCAATGGACCATGCAAGTAATCTGGCATTCATGGCTCCCATTATTTCAAATGGGCCTTCCAGCCTCTCCCATTATTTCCAGTGAGCAATCCTGTCATTTCTTTTAGTACATCCCCCCCACCCCCACCAGCAGGATCAGCACTCCTGCAGTCATAGGGGCTCCAGGCTCTGCAGCAGTGTGTGTGTGTGTGGGGGGGGGGGGGGTTGCACTGAAAACAAGATCCAGAGACACATTTGCTGGCCATGGCTGCTGCCCCCAACATTTCCCAGGCAGCCCCCATTCTCCAGCAGTCAAGAAGAAATCCATTTCTCAAATATGCTCCCAAATGTGCCTTTCAAGACAATCCCTTTGTGCAGCATGTGCTCCCTAAATTGGGTGAGTGCGTGTGTCACTAGATATCCAAACCAAGAGGCAGCCGCCCCTTCCCCCTACCTGGCTTGCTGCCCCCATAAGCTGGAGTATGAATGCCACGTGCAAAGTACCAAGTTCCAGACTAGGGGGCATCCAGCAACTGCCCATGAAAAAGCTCTTTGAGCAGCCCACACAGCTGTGGGAAGCCTCTCCACTGACCCTTCTCTGCCCTTGTGCACATGGCAGGGCTCCAATCATGGTTTAAGAAGGGCCAAGGCCACCATTTGAGCAAAGAAAACATTCAAGTGCCTCCCCATACCCACTGGTGGAGACCCCTGGTTTTCCACAGGGCACCAGAGGCCAGCTAAAGCCCGTATTTTAAAAAAAGAACGAATCTCATGTTGTGAGGCAGGGCAGGCCCAAACCCCAGCAAAGCTTTATTTAACGTTGTTTTAGTTCATCTTCCAGTCAATCCTGTCTTTAGGACTCAGTGTGGCAAGAGCTGCTCCAACAGATTAAACACACACAAAGATCCCCACCAGTTCTGCCCCAGGTCCTCCACCACAGCCCACGAAAGAAAGCCACAGAGATCCCAGGAGATGCTGAGCAAACCTCCACGCAGCAGGACCGTCTCTCTGGCCAGAAAGCAAGCCCACGGGCATCCATGTGCACTCCCTCCCTCCTTTGGGGTGTTATGCCCAGCCACCCTAGAAGTGTCTGAACCAGACGAGGAACTCTTTTGGCACATCCGGTGTGCCCGGTAGATCTCAGGTGTGACCTGCGAAGTGGGGGCTGATCCAGGAATACGTAGCTCCCCTCCCCCATGAATTCTCCAGCACTTGCAAGCAATGGAAGAGGGGATCTGGACACCCAAAGACGGAGATCTGCCATGGCAAGCTAAATCTGCAAATAAAGGCACATTTTACTAGCCTATTTGGCAACACATACCTACAGTAACAACTTCCGGCAGTTCAGCAGAAGAGTAGGGGGAAAAAAGAATATTATCTTCCCCTACTTGGACACTTGGAGCCAGTCTTTTTTAAAAGCCAATCAAAGAAGTGTTTCCCCTCCCCTTAGGCAAGCAGTAGCTACAGGGTTCAAAAATGCAAATAGGAACTAGTTCCGAAACATTACCGCTAGAGACAAAAGAACCTCTCAGTGGCTGTCCTTCCGCCAGTGTTCACTTGGTTTCCATCAAAACGGGGGGAAATAAGCATCTCTGAAAGCTGAATTCTCAAGGGCCATGAATCAAAAGTGCCCTGTAAGCTGAAGACGGTGGATCTCTCCCAAAATGGCCCCTGGAGGAACCACCAGCACGAGATATGGCATGTTGGAGCCATGTGCGAGAAACCACTTGGCGCTTAACAGAAAATGTAAGTAGCTTCAGGAAAACTCCAATTCCATTTCCACCATGCAACTCCACTGATTCACAGCTCCCCAAAACTGAGGGGACTCTATATCCAACTTAGCTGGGAAAAGATACCCAGACTCCCTGGAACTTAGAACACCTCTACTTCCTGTGTAAAAGCAGCAAAGAACAAGCGTATGATCACGTTTCCCCTCAAGAGGTCATTTAAAAACAAGAAACATTCAGCCCTTCTGTGTGTATAAAACAAGCAGCCCATTAACACAAAAGGCTGAATAATCCAAACACATCCAACTGCAGCCACAAGTGAGAAGGTCCTGTGAGCACGGCAATAAAGCTGCCTGCATTTCTCAGGCACAGATGCATAAGCAGCTGTGTGGTGTGACCTCCCACCTCCTGATGGATATAAGGCTCAAGGATCTCAACTCTTCCCTGTATCTGAAGAAGGGAGCGTTGACTCAAAAAATTATACCCTCAAAATCTTGTTGGTCTCTAAGGTGCCACTGGACTCAAATCCTGCTGTTCTATTGCAGGCCGACACCTGCAACACTACTGTGAGAGGCGCCACAATTAGCAACGTGGATGCACTTAATTTCCCCCATGCAAGGTCAAACTGCTTACGTGAGGAAGGCAGCAGGTATGCTTCACGAAGGGCAGATTGCAGCATGGGGCCAGGCCATTTAAAGGGCTGCCTGTGCCTCCAATGTGAGAATGCTGAGGAAAGGAGGTTTTCTGCCCACCTCGGAGGTTAGTGTGCTCAAAACAGGAAGTGCACAACCATGCCAAACTAATTCAGGAAAGAGCAGCCTGTGACCCATAAAGGTTTGTCCATCCAATCCACTCCAGCCCATTGCTCTCACTGACAGTGTTGCACTCTGATCTAGCCCTCTGTGCGAGGAGTCCGTCTGTTACGTGCCCCACAGCGGGTGCTCGTTGCCTGAAACCAAGCTGAGCACTCGGTGCTCCACTGCCCCCATGTCAACAGTACAGGGCAAAGGAGCAAACAGATGCTCAGCTAAGCAACCCAACTGCAGCACAGCCACCGACACAGCTCATTTTAACCCGAGTTGCCTTCTGTTATGTGAGGAAACGGGGCTAGAGTGCACCAAGAATGACCCACCGAGCATAAAAAAGGAGAGCAACAGATGGGCACCCTGGACTCGTCACTGTCTCCCTGCATGCGGACTTTCAGACCTGCTGCACATCAAGCCATAAACAAAATGGAGAGCGTGACGGCGCAAGACTGCAAATCAACCCATATAACCGTCACCTACTAACTAATGTAACATGAAAGAATATTCAACACTCTTATATGCAAAATTACAAAATTTACTCGCACAGCATTGAATTCTAAATACGCAATCAAAACAATTCTAATTGAACAGCCGTATTAGGGCATGTATCACACTCCAAATGAAAACAACAAGGGGAGGGGAGAAAGTTTTCAAACCAATCCCCTGTAGTTTGCAGAAACACAACCACTTTGAATAGGGCTAAGGGAGCCTCTACACAATTTCATACAGATTTCAATATGTACAAGGCACATACATGTTGCTCAAGTCAATATTTCAACAAAAAGTAAATTGTTAAATTAGAATCGATATTTTCAAATTGTAACTGAACGGGTCAGCTAGCAAGAGGTCCCGTTAGAATTCAATGCTGTGCGAGTAAATTTTGTAATTTTGCATATAAGAGTGTTGAATATTCTTTCATGTTACATTAGTTAGTAGGTGACGGTTATATTGGTTGATTTGCACATCAAGCCATGGCAAGATAGGACGCCTGCTAGGAGGAACCGAGACGCCCTCTTGCGGGGGGGGGGGGGGGCAGCGGCAGGGGGCAGAAAGTGAGGCATATGCCCATCAGTGCCAAGAAATCGGGACTCTCCCACCATGTTAACAGTCAGTAAATTTTGAAACCACCGTCATTACTATCGGCACCAAACTGTATCCCCCGCTCCTGTAAGCCTCATACATGTATGGCATGACGCATTTGGGCAGCTTGTGTGGCTTGCTTTTGTGGGCCCCCCAAAGTGTACGTTTTGCGATGGCTGACTCTAGTTCAGCTCTTGATGCAGCAGCTATTCCCACGGCTCAGCTGTTAATGAGGCTGCAGCTCAGCAACACAGACTAACTGGCCAATGACACAGCTCAGCCAGAGGAATCCCAACCAGCACAAAAGCAAACCGGCTTCACTGGTGAGGCTCTGAGGCAGCCACACCTTGGCGGTGCCAGTCCTGGCTCCATTACGGGCTGCCAGGCAAAGCATTCTCAGCGGATCCCCTTAAACCGTACGCCCAGCTCCCTCCTGCCGCTTCTGGCCGCGTTAAGTCCTCTGTGCCAAGTCAGAATGGCAGCCTGTTGGAGCAGAGGGCCCTCTCCCACTCCTGTGACCCCCGCCCATGCCTGAGCGTGGCACCTGCTACAGCGGGCCCTGGCCTGCATCCCTCCCCTGCGAAGCTGCACATGCCATGCCTTCAAGCAAGCACACCAGTTCCATGCTCTGTAGTTTGCCAAGCAGCATGACCAGTCAGGTCTATAGGCACAACTGCTCAGCCGAGGCACCTCTTGAGCAACTGCTGCTGAAGTGGATGCATGGCACAGGGGCACAAGCCAAGCTCAGGCACAGCTCCCATTCGTGTCAGCGGCCCCTTTCGCAGAAGAATTTCCCAAAGCACTGTTTTATAGCTGCTTCTAATCTTGTGTCGTTTTTGAACCACATACTTAAATAAGTCTCTTTATTCCATAATGCATTGCCTTAATAATAGTAATTAAAAGCTACTGTATGACACAAGATTTGATTTTAAAAAGCCTGAATTGAACAAGGGGAAAAGACAGAAGATACTTTGGCTGAAAATAAAGGATTTTGTTCTTTAAAAATGTCTGGCTCAATCATCTAAGCAGGATTCTCTATGTAGTTAAGACAGACCCTTTAAGAGGAGGACAGAGCAGAAGCCAGGCTGTCTTTTTACAGTTATGTAGGAACTACAATATTCTTAGCTAGCAAAATGAGGAGGGCAAGATCCACATTCCCACCAGCATGCTCCAGGGCCTGGCTGGCTTCCTGGGGAGTAAAGCCAACTCTCACAATCTGATCAACGTCCACAGGGGGGAAAGCAGGAGGCGGAGGAGCTGCAGAATCCGCTGCTGGAGGGCAGACGTGCAGTCCGGCTGGAACACCTGGCAGCTTCCCAACATCGGCACTTGAGGAGACCGGCGTGCCAGGCGCTCCTGAGGAAGAATTCAACACACTCCAAGGCTCACTGTCCTGTGAAAGGCTGGAGGGAGACGGGTTCTGCACCAAAGGTTCACCGCCTGCTGAGTGGTCAGAAGAGAAACGCGGAGGTAACATGTCAGTGTGTTCCCCGCCCTGAGCTTGATGGGTGGCTGCTGAAGGTCCCTGAACGACGGCGCTCTTCAAACCCTCCTGGACTAGAGGCGCACCTTGCTCAGACTCCTCGGGCAACGGCAGGGCCTCCCGCAGGCCCTCTGCTCCCGCCACAGAGAACCGTGCCCCTGCTGAGGCTTCAGGGCCGACCCCCTCAGGGAGGGAGCGCCCTGCCTCTGGGACGTCTACGTCACGGCATTCGGGCTTCTCTCCAGGAAGGGCCAGGAGCTGATCAAAGCTCTCGCTCCAGGAACCCTGCAAGTCCTTCTTATAACTCGCAACCAGGAGCTGATGGAGCTCTTTCAAGGCAGATGTGAGAGAGGGGCAGGGGTCTTCTGCCTGGCGGCTCGGCTGCCCATCGGGAGGAGAGCCTGAGAAGCCCACAGCAGCAGAAACGTCTGTGGACTGGAACACTATTTTCCCGGACTGCGTCAAATCACTTGCAGAATCAGTGGCGAGAGGAGAGTCAGACTCGGAGGACTCTGCCTCCATCACGGAACATTCCGAGTCCACAGCAGACAAATGGACAGCCTGCTCTTTCGGCAGGTTGTCCGCCGCAACCGGGGCCTGATCTGCGACCTCCACTTCCATGAAGGTCTCGTTCCTAGGAAGGCTGTGCGGTGCAGATTCTGGCCTCTGATCTCCATCAGAGGAAAACTTCAGCTCGCTGGCCACGGCTCCACTTCCCTCAGACAGAAAGGAATCAAGGGCCAGCTCTCCACTCGCAGGGGAGGGGGACACGCCCGTTGCAGGCAAATTTTCCCAGCTGGATTTCTTGTGCCGTTCGTCTGGAGACTGCTCTGGGTCAGGCTCCTCATGTGGCTTTGGACCCATCTGGCTCCATTCCAGATGTGATGAAGGCCCCGGCATAGCCGTCTCTCCTGCCTCTGCAGAAGCAACAGGCCAACTGCTTCCTCCCACTTCTTCCAAAGGGGACTCTTGACCTTGGCCACTCCCCTTAGCACAAGACGCCTGTGGCTTGCCAGACGCAACTGGTTTTGCATGCGAGTTTGGTGAAGGAATATTTGGACTGCCACGCGATTCTGCACCAGCCAGAGAAGCATCAACACGGGTGCAAGTATCACGATTAGGAAGATTCCACATGGTCAGAGGCAGTTCTTCCCTCCCTAGCGAGACTGGACATTCAGGAAGGGATTCTACAGACTTTGCAGCTCTGGGATTCACAGTCTCTGCCAGACGGCGTTGGTGAGCGCAAAGGGGAGGAGCAGAGACAGAGCGATCGCGTGACCGATGGAAGGACTTACTGGTCTTCAAGCCCGTGTCTGTCAAAGAGGTTGGATGTTTCAACCCATCCGAATTCGGTAACAGAGATATTTCTGGTGAGGTAGTTTCTTTGTCAGTATTCTCTGTACAGGGGAGGAAGGGAGAGAAAATCTGCGTAAGACTCCGAATGTGACCAGGGATTGTTTCACTTTTACCAGAAAAGGGGGCAAAACACCTCCAATGGACTTACTCTGAAATGCATGCATTCGGAGGGGGGAGGGATCACGGCTAAGGCTCCCGCCGGCATCGACACCTCTAATAACCAGACAATCACAGAGGCTACAGAAGATTTTATTATTGCTGTTTCTCAAGAAATTGCAGTAAGCCAACATCTAGTAAAAAACTGCGCTAGAATTATTTTGCAGAGATGAGAGCACAAATAATTCTGCTGCCAACATGCTTTGATCAGCTCAACAGTGGCCTTCTTTTAGGCTAACCCTCAAGGCGGGGCGATGCTGCTAGCTCCCTGAAAGCCTTGCTAGGGTGCTGCAGGCACTCTCACATGCACACCCAAGACGGGCCGCCCAGGCCTGGTTTGGGCTGCTGTCTTCTGATCAGTCAGTTTTATGAGATAAGCAGAAAGCAACGGCAGTCAGAACAGGAAGTTGGGTTTGCTACTTGGGCCTCTGGGGCCACAAAGAAGGGGGGGATTGCATTTTGGACACAGATCACTTGGCAGCTCAAGAGGAACACGGTGCCAAGGGCCCCCCTTGCACCTGCGCAGCCTCGGGCACACACGGCAAGACTTGACCTCACCTCTTGCGCCACTCAGCCACATGCTGACCACCAAGAGATGGGCACACTGAGTGTCAGACGTCACCCACAGACCTGCCTGGGACGGAGTACATGTCTGAAATGCTCTCCGCTTCCTTCTCTCTCCGAGACAAAGATCAGAGGCAGTGCACGATAGACAACTTGCTCCACGGTGACTGAAGGAGACACAAAACTCCGAACAAGCAAGGAAGCAGAAGGGACTGTTTGTAAACGGGGGCTGTAAATACCTGGTCTGTGGCCCAGTCCAGCAGCAGTAAACCCACACCACATGCATCAAGGCTTCTGGTGCTCTGTTTCGATTAGGAGACAAACACACCACACTTGTGTTAGCACACGGCACATGCACCGTTCTGGACTCGCACCCTCCCCCGCTCGCCTCCCCCACCCCCGCTTTGCTCTAGACAGGAGGCTCTCTTGGCTGGGTCTCCCTTCCAGCAGCGGCAGCAGCAGGGGCAGCTGTCCTTATCTCAGCTGGGCACCATCGAGGACTCTCACGGGGCATCCAACAGAACGGCTGCTCTCCAGTGGACAGGCTGCCCGGCTTGCTTATGAACATGGCTGCCACGGAGGGGCGGCCGGCTTCGGTTCCCTTCTGTCGCTGACTTGCTGTGATCTCTGCCTCACCCACAACATTTTCTTCATTCTGTCCCTTTCCTTCAGTTTGAAAATGGAAACAATGCCAGCCACAGTGAGAAAAGGGAACTTTATGGGAGCATCAGGCACACATGATGGCTGCTGAGGCTGCACAATGCAACTTGAAATGGGATGGGGCAAGCGGGACAAGCCAGGATCTGAGGAGAGGAACGAGGCTGCAGCCACTCTGGCTCCACGTAAGAGAAGCCACGGCAGGCAAATTCTGTGCCGAGTGCCCCAAGCAAGCGCTTGACTGGAAGCCAGCCACTCCCTCGCCTGACCTGCCTGGCAACACTTGCGCAATGAGACTCTCCCACCTCTGTGGCTTCTGGGCTGGCTCCACTTTGCTTTCTGTCTCCCTGCCAGTGGAACATGGCAGCTTTCCTCAAGAAAGAAGCACCAAGACTCCTCGAGGCTTCTTTTCCTTGCAACTTGCATAAGCTGGGCTGGCTGGTTCTAGCCCACTGAAGATGCCCCAACATGCCAAAAGCATTTGCCTTCAGGTTTCTCACTGCATCTGATCCCTACAGATCCGCAGCAGAGAGATCCAGACCAAAGAGGAACAGTGAGCTGCATGAGAACATGCTGAGCGCCCCTGGCTGGACCCCAAAACCCAGGGTACAAGTAAAGGAGCAGCGCTGCCTAGCTATACGGTTTCCCCCCGCCCTGCCCATCCAGCTGGAAGTCTGGGGAGAACAGTGAGACACGGGCATCACGCGTCCAGAAGATGCATCCGAGGTGCATTTCCCCAGCAGAAAGCGTCTGGACTGAGACACACGCGTGGGGAAGTTAAAATCTAAAGTCGCCTGAAGGGGAACGGAGGCCACAAGAGCATTCCTTCTAGTGCTGCAGAAGGGAACAACCTTAGGGGGAAACCAGGAAGATCCATTTCATATATGACCCTAATGCTGCCTATGAAATGGTGCTGCATTTCTCAGCACGGCGGGTGCAACCCAATTCCCTTGCTGGGAGTAATGGGAGACCACTGAGAGTCTGACCTAAGAACAGGCTATGGCCATAAGGAACTTTTTCCTGTATAGGAAACCCACCACACTTCCAGTGTGCAAGTGGCTGGAGCGTTTTACCACACACTCAGGGGTGGGACAAGAAAGGCTGGAAGGCAAGTAACCATTTCCTTGTGTAGTCAAGTGGACCACTCGGCCATCTTCTGCTGAAGAAGCTACTGACTGACATAGTGGGATGTGACCAGGCAGCCGGCAGCTTCCTGGGCTGCTACCCTGTGGGCCACGAAGCTGTGGGTCCCGTTAGCGCTCATCAGTACGGGGACTCCCATGACACCAAGGCCTGGTGCTTCCGAGGGAGGGGAGCAGGTGCTGTGCTCGAGACCCACAAAGACAGGCCCACCAGGGAGGCCGAAGTAAAGCACGAGGCTAAACTGGGTCTGCTCAACAGGGAGCAAACCCTACACTTGTTTAGTTCGATTTCAGGTTTAACAGTTAATCCATTGAAATCAGAGCTGTTTCCCATTCATTTGACCCCTAGTTCAGTAGCTAGGTTACGAACACGATTTACATTCAAATGAGTTATGAAGAAGATGAGATATCTAAGAGCGTATATCCCTGTACTCTTGAATGATGTCGTTTGGGTAAATTTTGATGAACTTTTCAAATCTGTGCTGATCCTTTTTTCTAAATGGAAGAAACCAAGTTACTCATGGTTGGATAGGATCTCACTGGTTAAACCTTTCTGTTCCGATCCCTCCCAGTTAAAATACTTCCAAGAAAAATACAGCTCTGGCAAAGGGCTCTCAATGAGTTTATTTGGTCTGGCTGCAAACCAAGAGTTGGGTTCCAGACGTTACGTCGGCCCTCAGGTTTAGGTGGTCTGAATGCCCCAGACCTGTCTTTATATCAAGCTGCCTCTTCGTTGGCTCCACTGATTCAGGCTTTAAGATTGAACCCAGCAGAAGCCTAGATCTCTGCAGAAAGTTTCTTTTTTTCACCACTTTCCTTACCAGTAACCATCTGGTCCTCAGCTAAAAACAGGCCAGTTATGACTTCCTCCAATTCCCTATTAGACAACATGCTGAAAACCTGGAATATAGGAAAATCTTAGCGCCGGGTATTTCTCCCCTAACGCCTTTCATTAACCAAGATTGGTTTCCCCCAGGAAAGGATTCAAGTGAGTTTAGGGAATGGAAAGACTCTGGGTTATTGATGATTATTAATTGGATTAAAAATGGGACAATTCTGGATAAATCTATAGCAGAAAGTTCGGAATTAGGATATCTTGGTTTAGATATCTTCAGCTGAAACATCTGTTCTCCAAGCTGATCAGGTCCAAGGATTTGCTTTGGCCCCTAACTCTCTTTGAGGAAATGATTTGGAGCAGGAATAATGGTAAATAGGGTATGATTTCAACCCTCTATAAATTATTATTAAGGGTGACACATAAAGACCCTCTGCTATACCAAAAAAAATGGTCTGATTCTTTAAAACGGGTTTTCTCGGAATCTGATTGGAAACAGATACGGAACTCTCCCTCCAATAAATCTAGTTGTTGGAATATTAAACTCCAATTTTACAAGCTGTTGTCCAATTGGTATTTAACACCACATATACTGAATCAGATGAACAGGTTGTTGAGCCCTCTGTGCTGGAGATCTTGTAAGCAGGAAGGCACGGCCCTACTTATGTGGTGGGAATGCCGTCTCATTCAGGAATTTTGGACAGTGGTTCACAAAGAGATATCCAACACGGTGAGTCTTTCGTCGCCATACTCCCCGGAATTTCTCCTATTGGATTTTTGGCCCGACTCTATACTAGATAGGAGTATCAGATCTTTTGTTTCGACATGTTGGTTGCCGCTGCTCGTCCAGTCATCGCTAGTAATTGGAAATCCCTCGTAGACCCATTGCTAAAAAAAATGGTATCAGAAAATCTGGGAGCAATATTTGATGAGTAGGATTATGCATAATCCGTTCTTTGGGATCTTGTGTATGGTAGTCCCTTTATTCGAATATGATAAAATACGGAAACCAGTTTTAGATGTTTTAAATGCCAAAGGTATAATCCCCTCAATGCAACCAAGTTTAAACGCTTGTTTATTGTAATTCTTGGGTTTTTAACAATTTGCCAAGGGTTGTTTTCTTTCTTTTATGGTTTAATTTTAATTTTCTTTGTATTTTATGGTTTTATCATTTTTTTGTATTAAATCTTTTAAAAACAAACAAACAGGGAGCTTTAATGGGTGAGCCACCAGACACAGGGACTCCCCTTCCACGCTTTGTCCATCGCAGCGAATGGCAACTTCTCCAAGGGAGCTCAGGAGGCTGGCTGGCTATGCGAGGATGCAGAATGTCCTGCGGGAAATCGAGCCTACCGAAGCCTGGCTGCGGTTTCTCACGCTCCCTCTGCCTTCCTGCCCTCTGACTTGGCGCTCTGTGCAGAGTCCGGCTGTAGCTAATATTTTTGAAGGGAGGAGGATTCGTGAAATTGAATCAGCGTTTTTTGAGCTACTTCTGGCATTTAATCTGCTAGAGATTATGCCTGCTTTTATTTTACGGACACTGTTCAGCGGGCCACCACATCTCTGCTTGGGTGGCCCTACCTCTGGATGGCACAGGCTGGTCTGCAAGGGATGAGCAAGCCTGCCCTGGACAAGGTGGCCAACGAGCAAGCCACCAGCGGCTTCCAGCTTGACAGGGGGACAGCCAGCAGGGGGCTAGACTGGGCTGGCAAGACCTGAATTCCAACTACCACTCAGATCACTAGCCAGCCACAGGACAGTATCTTTCCGCCTCATCTACTGTGCTAGGTTGTTACTGGATTAACACGCTCACCTCTCAGTCTAACAATAATTCTAATTAAGGGGTGTGGTTGCTGGCACCCCCAGAACAGGGATCAACCTGCACGCGCCCACCCATGACGTGAAAAGGGAGGGGTGTCCTGGTGAGTGCAAACTGGCAGTCAAGAGGTGGCGGCTGCCCAGGGGGGGCCTGGAAGCTCCCGGCGTTTCTGCCTTCCGAGTCAGAGCACAGGAGCCACGTTCCACTGCAAAGGCAGGTCACGTTCCACGGCCTCAGCACAGCCACGCCAGGAAAGAGCAGGGTGAAGGCAATCCTAGAAAACTGCCTGGCGGGAAAACACTCTCCCCTTCAGCCACACTGAACTTCCAGCAAGAGAGGCGGACCTGGTGGGCCTCCCCATTGGTTCTCTGCCTGCTCTGAGCCCCTGAAGTACCTGCTTCCTCAACGGATTTCTGTATGGCCTCTGCCAGTTCCTGGTCCGCCATCTCTTCCGGCCGTACATCCTCCCGGCCTGTGCCGTAAGCCAGCCTCGCGCACTCGGGGAGCTCCCCCTCAGGCAGGAAGGTCGTCTGAGAACCGGTGGTGCCAATCACCAGGACGTTCTTCTTAAGGTCAATGGAACACTGGGGAGAGGATCGAGGAAAGGGGGCGTGAGAGCCAGAATAGCAGAGGAGTCTTCAAGCCCCTTTAGCATTGGAGAGGGGGTGGTGAGTGCCACCCCAAAATGACTGCTGCAGGAGGCGGGGTCAAATGAAATACCTCCCTTTCCTTACTTTGCAAAAGAAATCACTTGGCCACCACACTGAACACGAAGCTGCGCGCCTAGTTCAGAGTCCATACACTGGTATTAGCTGTACTTTGACTGGAAGTATGGTTCAGCCCCCAGGACGACAGGAAGCTTAGAAGAGGAGCAGGTGGGGCTTCTACTCCTGAACGCTCAGGCAACAGCCTGGCTACCTGGATTCTTTGAACAAACCTCCCTCTCTGCTTGGCAAAAGCAGCTCCTGGCAACCACAGAACCCCACAGCAGCTCAGGAAAGCCTGGGGGCTTGCCAGTCCTCTTGAACCTCCATAGCGGCTGCCGCTGCAGCCACAGAAAGCCCTTTCCCTTTGAATGAAGGCAGCCAATTACAAGTCCTGCCTTAGAAAAGTCCTCACAGGAAGCTGAGACACCCAGCATTACAGGTTACAAGGCTGTTGTCATGGACACCATGGGAGCCTCAACTCCCGACACCTGGAAATACACCACAAGGCAGACCACCTAACTGCTTCACACACACCTGGAATGCTCAGGGTGCAGGAGGCTAAGTACCCAGCTTGCACACATGTGGGCACACACATACACACCAGGGCCAGCTGATCTGGCCTGCCTGTCTGTGGTTCTCGTTCCATCTTTGCCTAGCAGACAATGAGGTTGTCTTGGCTAAGCTTTTGGGAAACCAAATTTTAAAGCAGAGAAAAGGCGACAACGCTCCTCGCTGAGACCAGAGCTGAGTGTCCTCCCCTTGCGCTGTCACAGATCTTTGCAAAGGGAAAGGCTTCAACCGCAGAATGCTTTCAGCACTGCTTGCAGGAGGAGAAGTCATGGTCAGCAACCGTTAATGGGTCATGGGGGGGGGGTTGCAGACTTCAGTGCTCTGTGGGATTCCAGACACCGTTTTCCAAGCCACCAGGCTCCCCACCCACCCCTTCCTTCAAGTCACAAACTTCCATCTATGCAAAAAACCCCGTCTTGGGTGCATACCTGTAACCTGGGCCATGCACAGGTAGAACCTGGAGAGAGCTAAGAGTGTGGCAGACTGCAGGAGATTGCCAGCCTCAGAAGTTAGGAGGCAGGAGAAGAGTAAAAGCGGCCACCCACCCATGTTCTTAAGCCCCCCATGAAACAACCTGTCCTCAGATCCCCTTTGGACCCTGGTTTCAGGACAAGCCCCGGCCTCACCTGGTGCCTCTTCAGCATATCCAGTCCCAGAAGCATGTCCATGGGCTGCTCCTCCAAGATGGAGAAGGAACACGGGAGGAAATCCCCTTCAATCTGAACCTGAGCTAGAGCAGACAAAGAACAGCCAGCAGCAGCCCCGTTACCGTCAGAAGTGCTCCAGCCCAGGAACCCCACCGGCCTTCCTGTAATGCAGCAGTGACCCTGCCCGTAGCCCCTCCTGTGCCCACTTACCCAGATGCACTCTGCCAATGATCTTCTGAGTACCCACACCTTTCGCAATGCCTGCCCACCGCCGGTCCACGAGTCGCATGATGTGGCACCTTTCCGCGCATGCTTGGCTCATAATAGTCATCTGAGCCCCTGCCAGAGACAGCCACCATGTCAGAAAGATAAAAATCATTTGAGAGAGAAGAACCATCTTGCCATTCCTGCGATGAGGATTTTCATATAAGCAAAAAACCTGCAGTGCGGCAGAAGAGCGCCCCCCCCCCCAACAAATAAATATAACAATTGCAGCTTTTACCTAGTTTTTAAACAAACTGATTTCACCACGTGAAAGCCACATTTCACTGTGGAAGAGACGGGCGGGAGCACAGAGAGAGAGAGAGAGAGAGAGAGCCCCCTTGCTCCCAAGCCAGACCCCCCACCCCGCCCCTCCCCGCCCCGGTTTGCCAGCACTGTCCCCGGGCAGCAGCTCTGAAGCAACAGATCTTCCCAAGCTCGGCTATTTCAAGCCCTTTTTGTTGGAGACGTGGAGAACTGACCCCTTCCCCCCAGACCCTCCTGCAGGCCAGAAAAGGGGCTCAAGGGAAGGGAGGGGCCGGACACGCCTCCCGTCTCCAGGAGGAGCGAAAAGGGAAGGAGAGACACTTCAGCCTCACCCGAGTCCACAAAGGCTTTCACAGGGTGACCGTTGACCTTGCAGTTGATGTAGAGCATCACCACCTGGCCAAAGCTCTCTGGGGCCTCCTCCATGGCGATAGTCATGTTCTCCTCGATGTTCTGCTGCCTGAATTCAAGGTCAAAAAGAGACTCAATGCCACCGAGGCTCAACTGCGCTCCCCACTGGTTTTAAAGCCAGCCAGGTGGCCAGCCCTCATCGGAGCGCTCAGTGGAGATCTTGAGGTCTCTACCAGATGCACAGAAAAAACTGGGAAGTGGGGGGGGGGGGGAATCCGTCAGGACAGCCAGGGAACAAGAGAGCACGCCGAGTGCTGCGAGCGTGGAGGCTGGCCAGGGCTGCAGTGCTGCCTTGAGAAGACCCCCTCCCTCCACCCTGCCGTCTAACAGAGGGGGGCTGGAGGGAGCCCAGGTGCTCCAGGTGCAAAGCAGCACAACTCTGCACACCCCTTTTCTCCTTGCTGGGGAACTAGCCCCCCCCCACTTCCTCCAGGGAGTGACTGTCCATCACCAGGCCGCCGCTGTGCTGCACAGAGACCACCCAGCTGTCTATCGCAGGCTCAGCCAGCAGCAGCCACGGGTGCCTTTGTTTACCCTGGGATCCCAACTGGCTTCCCAGTGCCCAGGTGTCCCCCAGCTTGCCCCTTGGTTTTGCTACCTGATGTCCTCTTCAATCTTCGCTTGAGCCTCCAGATCAAAAGGGTCAGCTGAGAAAAGTCGGATCCTCTCCTGCTCCCGGCGTGCTCGATCCTGCTGCTGCTCCAACAATACCCGGGTGAACTTCTCTGGAGTCACAAAGACACACACGGATTGGATGCAACAGCTCCCCCGCCTACGAATTGCACCAATCTGGGAGCCTTTGACTACTACCATGCTGATAGGCTATGTTAAGCGCTTCCGAAAGGGCCAGGCTCAAAGAAAGAGACTCGTGCCAAAACTGGCCCCCCCAAGCTAGAAAAACGCTTTCTGTCTTGTGATGCCATCGCTCAAGTTAATCAAACAAAAACAAGGAATTCCTATAGAAATGACTGCCGCTTTTTGAGATTTCTGGGTTGCCAGACACCCAAACTCATTCCAAGCCGAGGGCTTCCTTAGAAAGGCAATTCATGCTTCCGTAGCGTTTGCTTTCTTCAACAGATGCAGGGAATCCCAGCGTTCATCACAAGCGTAACCCTATGATCAGCCAAGAGGAGGAGGAGAATGGCACCGCTCTGCACAAGCACTGCTTCCGTCAAGCCAGACCGCGTTGCTCGCTCACGCAACAGTTCAGCCGAGGGGCTGTGGCTCATCAGAGAAAGAGACTCTGCTTGGCTGCAGAAGGACCCAGCTTCTATCCCAGCTTCTATCCTGAGCATTTCCAGCTGAAAGGACCACGTTGTCAAAGCCCTCCGCCAGAGACCCTGGAGAGCAGCTGGCAGTCAGACTCATGGCCCGATTCAGTGTGAAGCCCCTCCGTGTCTCCCCTCAGGGAGACAGGAACAATCCGTCTATGAGGGACAGTTCAGCCGCTGCTACTTTGCCTCGGCCAGAAAGCGAGCTGCGTCCTCACAGATGAGAACACTGGAGGCTTAACGTAGCGTGGCTGATCATGCTGCCCCGGAAGCTCCAAGCCCGCGCCCAGATGAGCAGAAAGTGCTACGCTTCATCACTGGTCCTCGTTGGCTGTGCCTGCAGGTCTGCTCACCACACAAGACTCCAAGGACAGAAATTGCTTTCTACAACCAGAACAGCCCACCCCTGTGAGGTGGAGGCAATGCCCTCCGTGGCAGGCAGGCACAATGCTAAAGAACCTCCCGGCTAAGCGCAGCTCCCGGTCTAGCATCCTGGGCCTTGCTTCCTGCACCAGATGCCTTCACACAGGCATCCCGAGGGAAAACTCCCAGTGGCGGAAGTGTTCTTTGCCAGCACTGGCCCCCCCACAGAGCCACTCACCAAGGTCTCCACTCAGCAAGGCCTCAGCCAAGGGAGGGTTGCGCTCCTTCAGCAGGGAGAGCTCGTGGGGGTTGGACAGCAACATGTCCCGCAGGAGAGCTGGGTTGTCCAAGCCCTGGGGGGCTGGGGGGACTTCGGGAGGAGACGGGCGGGGCTGTGGTGCCGGCTGCGGCCGTGGCAGCTGGGCTGCTTGTGCAGATGTCCCAGGCACGGTGATACTGCTGAAGTCTATCCTGGGCAAGCCTGGGGAGCAGAGAAAGGAACCGGTCAGCCAGTGCCAGAGCCGCCTCTAGAAAGCCCCGGCCTCACCCCAGCACGGGTTGCTCCATGAGATCCTCTAAATCTGCGATCCCCAACATGTTCCTATGGGCACCACCATGGCTGCCCAAGTGTTTCCTGGCCCCCACTTCCCTCCGGCTTTCCTTCATCTCACCAGAACAGGAGGTGCTTCAGAAGACACCCCCCCCCCCCGCCCCGAAAGAATCGCTGTTATGGCTGCAGGGAACCACCTGTTGCAAACAACGAACTCCGTTCTAACAAGGCCCTTTCCTTGGACCTTCCCAGCATCCTGTGACTGAACTACAGTGGCCCTTTGGTGGTGGCTCCACTCTCGTTTCAAATCTGCGAATGTCTACAGGCTCAACAAGATTGGGAACCAACCCCTGCTCTAAACGCAGCTCTTTCCATTGTATGTCTCCTCTGCTCAGAGCAAATTCAGGCTGGAAGGCCAACAGCACAGACGTCTGCAGCAGTCAGTCTTGCACTCCTTTGAATCTTTGGAGCGTCACCTTTTGCCATTTTCAAGAAAAACATAATGAATCTATTTTGCCAGCACTATGCAAGGACGATGGCTCGTGGCTGGGCCACTCCAATCATTCGAACCTGCGTCGTCCCCAGCTCCTGAGGCAAAAGATGCTGAATTCGCGGCCCAGTGCCTCCTAAATGCTTCCCGAAGGGGCCTGCAGTTGGTGCCTCTCTTTGGCAGGCAACCAGCACGCTGATATGCCAGACGAGACGCCCAACCCCTCGTTGGCTGCTGCTGGGCTCAAGATGACCAGCAGAATCAGCACAGAAGAGAGCAGCACCTGCCACCTGCTCCCAACAGGGGCAACATGCCCCCCGGCACTTCTGTTAGGGGACCTTCCCCTTCACTCCAGAGTTCGCAGCCAATCCTCCCAGGTCATGCAGGCAGGGAGCGTTGGGTCTACAGGAACCAGGGAACAGCGGGCGGTCCTCCAAAGCAGTAGAGCGGTGAGAGGGCAGCTCAGACATTCCCTAATACTGAACTAAAAACCTGGAATATTTTCACAAAAACTTTACAAAGCAGCTCTTGTTTAAGTGGGAGAGTTAAACCAGAGAAACCAGAAATTGCAGCACCGGGTCAGAGTCTCTCTTACCCCCAGCAGGGAACTGAGCTGCAGACCGCCTCTCTGCATTCTCCACTTGCTGCAGTATCACCACATCACCATCTTTCAAGCCATAGGAAGCCAAGGATCTGTGGTTGTCAGTTAGGGGTACCTCTGCATAGACAATCTAGGGGGGAAAAAGATAAAGTTAGCATTATTAAGAAGTCTTGAGGAGTTAGCCGTGTTAGTCTGTAGTAGCAAAATCAAAAAGAGTCCAGTAGCACCTTTAAGACTAACCAATTTTATTATAGCATAAGCTTTCGAGAATCAAGTTCTCCGATGAAGAGAACTTGATTCTCGAAAGCTTATGCTATAATAAAATTGGTTAGTCTTAAAGGTGCTACTGGACTCTTTTTGATTATTAAGAAGCAAACTGGAAAAAGAAATCCCCCGTTAACCTTCCTTCTTTACTACCAGAATGTATGAGTAGGCTGATACCCACCAGGATCTGGGTTACTTCCCAGAGGTAAAACCTTTGATTGCGCAGCCAGCTTTGTGTGAATGAACGAGGCACTCATACAAAAAAAACAGCGAGGGCCAAAGACTTGAGGCAGGCCTCCACCTTTCGCTGAACAGTCTGACTCAAGCCCCTTCGCTCCAGTTCACAAGTCCCACTGCACTGGAGGAGCCCTTTGGCATTCCGTGAAAACAGAACAGGACACCGGAAGGCTGAGGGACAAAGGCCACAGGCAGGGCTGTCAGCAGTCCATGTGAGATGGCCAGTTTGGAGATCAGCCGCTTCGGTGTCCTCCTAGTGTGCTGAGGCTTTATTCTGCCTGCCGTTCACTTATCCACTGAAGCAGGAAGAAAGCTGGCGTGGTACAGTGGCTACAGTGTTTGACTAGGATCTGGAAGAACAAGGTTTGAATCCCCACTCTGCCATGGAAGCTTGCTGGGTGACTATGGGGGCCAGCCCCACACTCTCTGGCCTACCTCACCGGGCAGCTGTAGGGATTAAATAATAACCGTGTTTCTAACTGCAGCCCACTGACAGAAGTTAACAAAATCAGTGTTATTATCCCCCCCCAATCCAGTTGGGGAGCTGGGCTGAGAGGAGGGGCTCGCCCAAGGCCATCTCATCAGCTCATGGCAGGAGTGGGATTTGAGCCAGCAGAGGGCTGATTTGCAGCCCAAACCCTTACCCACTATGCCACAGAAGCTCCTAGAGGAGAATGATGTAAACTATCGAACTCAGGTCGTGAGCAGAGCTTGGGCTGCAGTACTGCCGCTTGCCCACTCTGTGCCACGGGGCTCTTGCGGTGCTAGAGAAGAGATTGTGGCTTTTCTGCTGTGCTAGAGAAGCGCAAATGGGAAGAGACCTGCAGCTCCTCCACCCACACTGCTGAGCAAGCTGGTCTGCCTGGCAGAGCGGGCGGGAGGCAATCTGGGGCCAGCCCCACAGGAAGCCAGGCTTTAGGGAGAGCCGCTCGGGGCCCAGCCCTTCCCTCGGGAACCGCCTGCCAAAGGACCCCCAAAGGCCCAGCCCGGCCCGCTGCCTGCTCCTCCCCCTCCCCTCCAGGCACCCGCAGGCCCCTGGGCCCCCCCCCCCAGTCCTCTGGCCCCGTCCCGGAGGGGAGCCTGGCAGGCGGGGCAGCAGCACCCAGGGGCGGCCCTTAGCCGGGAGGGGGGACGGGGCAGGCGCGGGAGCCGAGCGGGGCAGCTGCAGCCCGGCCAGGGAGGCTCTTGGCCGGGGTCCAGGCCGGCTGCTGCGCTCGCGGCTTCCGCCCGGGCAAGGGAGCGGCTCAGCCTCGGGCCCAGCCGGACAAGCCGCGGCTCCCCGCAGTCTCCGAAGAGGCCGGCCCGGCGCTCTGGAGCGACGCGCGGGAGGAGACGGGAAGAGGCGCCCGCGGGCCCGGCCCGGCCCGGCGCCTCTCCCGGCGGCTCCGGGTTGGCAGGCCTCCCGCCGCCCTCCCCTCGCAGGCTCCGCGCGGGGCTTCTTCCCAGGGGGGCGGCCTGGGGCGGAGGGAGGCCCTGCCCTGCCCTGCCCTGCCCGACCTGGCTCTCCGCGGCGGGGATGCCGGACTCGAGCTCGCAGAGGGCGCGGAAGTTCTGCAGCTCGAAGTCGGCGTCCACCTGCAGCGAGAAGGTCAGCTCGGAGCGGTCCCGCCGCAGGCAGAAGACCGTCAGCAGCATCGCGACGACGCTGCGCCGCGGCTCGGCAGGCCCGCCGGAAGGAAGCGGCGCGCTCGGCGGCAGGCGTCGCAAACGCCGCCAGCGCCCGCCCCGGAAGCCGCCGCCGCCGCCAGGGCCCGCCCCCTCGAGGCCTTTCCGGGGCGGGCCATCCGGCGCCCCTGGCCCTTCCGCGCGCGCCCTGGCGGAAGGGGCGGCGCCGGAAGGCAGGCGGCATGCGCAGGCCCAGAGACGCTCCCCGCTCCTGAAAGGCCCCTTCGCGGGTCTTCCGCGCGGCCTTCCCCTCGTCCGCCCGGGCGTGGACTCAGGCAGGCCTCGCCACACAGCTTGCCCGAGGGAGAACGACGAATCGCTGTGTGCGTCAGATAGACGCCCGTCTTAGAATGCAGCGCCGCGAGCGGCCCTCGCCCGTGAAAAGGCCCCTCTCGAGAGCCAGCATGGTGTGCTGTGCAGAGGATCAGGGTCCAAGCCCCCCTTCCGCCATGGAAGCCTGCTGGGGGACCTTCGGCCAGTCACAGCCTCTCAGCCCAACCTACCTCACCGGGGTGTCGTGTGGATAAAATGGAGACTCATGCAAGCCTCCTTGTGTCCCCATCAGGAAGGGAGCCAGTTTGGCATAGCGCATAAGAGCGCGGGACTCTAATCTGGGGGTTTGCTTCCTCACTCCTCCACTTGAAGCCAGCTGGGGGACCTTGGGACAGTCACAGCTGCTTCAGAGCGCTCTCTGGCAAACTGTTCTGAGTGGGCATTAAATTGTCCTGAAGCGCAGTATATAAATCAAATATTAATTATAGGTGAGATATAAATGAAGTAAATAAAATAAAATGTTGAGGGGCAGCTACAGCACAGGGCTTCAGGGACCACCTTGCTGGAACTCAGCCATGTTAAGCCGCAGGGCAGCAGCCAGCTCTAGGCCAGGAAGGTCCTGAAGGTGCACAGCAGGACCCCAGCGGAGCCAAAGAGCCCACCCAAGCAGCCACCTCCTCCCAGGGAACCAACGAACAATCACAGCCCTCGCACACAGTCTACTCTCCCCTCTCTTGCTTGCCCTCCCCACCGCCCCTCATCATCAGCCTGATTTTGAAAAACCAAACCCTACTTTATCCACACTGGATGAGAAAGGTCAGTCCCACTGAATCCAGTGTCCTCTTCAGTATGCAACTTTCCTACCACTTCACCCAGAGCATGTGGGTGGGGCCCCCCTTGCTCTTTCTAGCCCAAGTCAGTGCCCAGACTCCAAAGAAACACAAAACAAGAGTAAAGGACCCTGCCCCCACACAGTGAGGAGTGGGAATGCCATTTTTATTCAGGTGAAGAAAGAACAAAACAGTGTCCTACTCAGAATCCAGGAGGAGGAGAATGGCAACAGGGCCTCCTCTGGAAAGTCAGTTCGGCAGAGGGCTGCTCCCCACATGGCTTCCCTCCCTTTCCCCCCACCAATAGTGAGCCTGTGGCTTCAGTGGCAACATGGCATTGCCACTCAGTCCGATTTCTCTTTCTCTTTCATGTGCAGGAATACAACGCTGAACAGGAAGAGGCCCACCATCATGGAAAAGGCGCTGGCGTAGTAAGGGTAGGCGGAGGGGATGAAACGCTCATACTGGGTATGCTGGAGGGGACGCACAGACACCTGGCAAGGTAGAGGAGGCGGATGAGAATTCTGAGCTCCACAAGACACCCTCCCCAAACAAACCACAGCTGCATCAGGGGGTCCTCCTCCTCCTCTCCCCTCCCCCCACAAGCTGAGCACGGGGATCTTGAACTGTCAAGCCAAGTCCTGCGCTTGTTGCTCCTGCTGGTTTTGCACACCAGATGTTTGCAGGCCGAGGAATGATTTTTAGGTGCAGAGCATTTACTCTGAGAAACACTGCAGGGTTTTTAAAAAAGTGGGGTTTGAAGGCTGTTTTTAACATGGCTTTTATGCTCTGGCTTGTACCTGTTTTGTCGTTTGATGTCAGGTGCCTTCTTGAGCAGGTCTCTAGAGACAGCATTTACATTTTATAAAGGAACTATAAATCAATTATCACCCCCCTTGCTCAGCCTATTCAGAACAGCTGGGGAGAGGTATGGCCCTGTCACGTGGGAACGTCTTCACTAGCAAGGCCCAAGTCTTGTCATATCAACCTCTACGAAGGGCACAATAGACGGTCCTGCTCAGCCAATAATGCAGCTGTGTATTTTAGCTGTTCGACTGACACAGTTGTGAGAAGATGCTTCAACAATGTTAAAATTCAAGATATAAACTCTTAGAACAACTTGGGTTGAGGACCATCTCCTCTCCCTTCCACCGAAACAAGACCCAGACCCTGCTGCTGACCTGTGTAGATGAGTAGAGGTGTGTGTAGCCCAGGCGGTTGTAATCCACTTTGAACTGGAAAACTCCATAGACATCAGGGAGCTTGAACTGGACGCTGTATTTACCTCCTAGGAGCCAAGCACATTTTGAGCTTCATAGTAACTTGAAAGCCAAAGCATGAGGAAACTAAGCCTGCCAGTTGGTTAGTCTTAAAGGTGCTAATGGATTCTTGTCGATTTTGCTCCAAAGCAAGTTCAGCTCCTGACCCCCTGAAGCAGCAGTTTATAGCTCCTGCTGCCACATCCACTTCTTTTCATTGTGAGCCCATTTAACAGCTAAGCAAATTAGAGGTAGCCTTCTAGTACGAGACAGACCTGGTTCACGTATTCACAATGGAACCAGAGACACATCTAGTAATGGCTGTGTGTGTGAACACATACCATCACACATTATGACAGCTCACCTCAGCTACACATTTCAATTTGCAGTGTGTTTCTACGAGACATGTCTTCATTTCTTTTTGTTGGCCTGTTGCTTAGGGGCCCAGAGAAGGAAACTTGTGCAAACTGCGACAGAGAAGGTGGCTTTATGTTTGGGGCTGCTTGTGTGCCACGGAATGAACAGCACAGGAGCACGTAAGGAGAAAGGCAGGTGGCTTTAATGTTCGGAAGGTGTCATGGGCTTATGTGCAAGACTCATTCTTAGTAGAAAAGGCAAAATGGGCGCTCACCATTCTTCTTCAAAAAAGTCCTAACAAACGGATCAATGCGGACCAGCTCCAGCTGAATGTCGTCACCGTCGAAGGGAACCCATTTGCCCTCCGAGAGCTTTTCAATCACAACGCTGTACTCCTGGAAGACAGAGACCCATTGGCAAGGGAAGCGCGGAAGCAAGGAGGAGGCTCTTTTCTGTCCCCAGAGGACTCGGGAATCTCACCACTAAGTCAGTGACAGTGTAGGCACTAGGGGGCGCTGTCTCCCCCACACGATGGTGGGACACTTCTCCAACGCGAAGGACACCCTCTTCCTTGAACACCCAGCGGGACAGGGCGACGGCCAGCTCGTAGTTCCCAGTGTGGGGGTACCTGAATTACACAAGACGAGGAGAACAGGAAGCCTATGAGAAGCATGGGCAAGGCGAGTCTTTGCTGCTAGCGTGGCGTATTTGCGCTGCTATCCAAGAAAGGCTCTCCTGGCAGAGGGGGCTCTATGGAACTAGACAAAGTGCACAGACCCATGCCTCAGTAGTCGGCTATGGAGTTTTTGGGGGGACAGGAGGCAGCCACTTTTGAACTCACGCACCTTTGAGAGCCAGGTGTAGCTTTCTGCACAGCAGAGTTGAAGAATGCATCACTGAAGAAATCCAGGGAGCCGCTGAAGACAACGCGGGCATTGTTCCGGGCCTGGAGACCAGCGATCAAGAGGGTGTTCCTCCCAACAGCATGAGGGTACTAAAGGCAGACGTGGGCAGCATGACTGGGGAGGGGCAGGTTCAGACTAGGCAGCTGCCAGCCCCCTCCTCCTCACGAGGAGTACGTACAGCCCACCCCCTGCCCCCATGAACCTGCTCTGCACCACCCTCCTCTGAAGACAGGGCTGGAGGTAAACATTTCTACCCTTAAGCACACAGGTTCTCAGAGTGCCTTTAAAAATATAGACAACAAGCCCGGAAATGCACGTCTTCAACAATATATTTTTTAAACAATGACAGTAGCACTGTCAATGACCATGCCCCTCACCCCACATTGTAGTAAAAAAAAACACCTTTAGGACACAAATGGAGCAAGACCATTTCACGCAGCGACTCGCACAAGATCCAATCACAGCACCGCAGGAAGCCCAGGCGGCCCCCCCCCCAGACCAGGGGCCAGAACGCAGCCCTGAGCTGGCTCTCCCTGGGCCCGTACCTGTGTGATGGGTTTGTCAGGGAAGAAGGAGTAGGAGGTGGAGGAGCCAGTCAGGATGTCCAAGACCAGAGGGTTGTCGGGGTCTGCCACCATCCTGCAGAGAAAGGGCACCCTGAATCACAGCCACGGGAATCACCACCACCAGGGTCTGAGTCCCACTCAGCCCCAGAAAGAAACTCCCTCCCCACCTGAGGTTGGGGGCGGGGGAGGGGGCGGGTGGAGACCAAGGAGGTCTCTTGGATCTGATGGAGCTCAGAACTGAACAGAAGTTCAGAACTGAACGGGCCAGGTTTGCTTTCCAGCCAGAACTGAGCCCAAAGGAACTGGGCGGTGTGGCCAGCAGCAGCAGGAAGGCTTTGCCTTGGTTTCTGGCCCAGGATTCCCGGAGACTCACCCAACTCCCCGGAAGAGGATGGGGTTCAGTGGCCTTTTCCCCACAATCGTTGGAGCCTTCAGGAGATTTTCAGAGTCTGCCACAATGAGGGTGTGCTGCAGGCGGATTGTGAGAGAGGGCTGTCTGTTTCTCAGGGTTTGCATCCCGTGCAGAAGGCTTCAAGTGGCTGCCTGCTTTCTGGCTAGTGCTCTGGAGCACTCTGCTCGTCCCAGCCGCTAGCTAGCTATGTAGGCCCCTGAGCTTCTCCAGCCCTTACTTTCGGCTGGCTGTGCCTTGCAACTCCAACCACTTCCCTCTAAGCTGGCGGCCAGGTATCTGGGTCGCTATTGATGTTTCATTTCCACCAGGGCCAAGCCTGGGAGGTAGCATTAATTTACACCCTGCACAGAAGGGGTAAGGACCCCTAGGGAGGCAGCCCTGAGATTTGCATCATACTGCGCCCCCCAAGGCTTGCTTACCTGGCCCAGATCAGACACATCGTAGTTGTGGTGGTCAATGGCGGCGGTCTTCTCCTCGTCAAACTCTATCCCACACTCACTTCCAAGCTCACGAAGAGGATCCCCTAGGAATTATAACCGCATTTTGGTTTGTGAGAGGCACAGAAAAGGGGATTTGTTGGCTTCAGCACAGGCAGGCTTTTGCAGGGAAGTTCTGTTCAGTTTTCTTCCACGCAGAAATTAATTGATGCATAATCAAAAAACAGGAACTGAAAAAAGCGAGCAATCATTTCAGTTTTTATGATATGTTCATTTTCTTAGGAGAAATCTCTTTAACACAATAATATATGTGGAGCAACCCAAAAGCACTCCAGAAGTACTCATGCTATTCTTTCGCGCCCCAGCTCAGTCCCCGTTCTGTTCAAAGGGAGCTTTCAATTCCCCAGCTGCACAGCCAAAGGGAGAAAGGTAAAATCCGCATCACGTATGTCTACAGTCAGTCACCGTCCTTTATAGCTCCTGGAATTCCCATTGAACAAGATACCCAGAAGACCAGGAGAGGGCGAGCAAAGGAAGACCAACCTCATAGAATCATAGAGTTGGAAGGGGCCATACAGAACATCTAGTCCAACCCCCTGCCCCCTGTCTACTCTTTAAGGTTTCCATTCAGCTATCCAAGAAAGAAAAAAATCCAAACCCTAAACCAGCAAAGAGCTCTGCACCTGACGGCTCTTCATTGCTTAAGGTACCGTAAGACTTTTTCACAGAAGCAGATTAATACGGCTACCCCAGTGGAATGAGCCTCTCTGCCCATGACAGGGCAAGACCGAAACCCCAGGCACACTTTTCTGGGAGTAAACCACACTGAATAAAAACAAGGCTTACTTCCAAGTAGGCCTGCTTAGGATGGCTCCTGAAGTTGTCTTTCCAACTAAAGACCCTCTTGTCCATTTGAGAGACGTACGGCACTCACCAATGTCTGAGCTGGCAGCCACAAGGACGCTCCCACCGCCATCAATGAAAGCAGCAATAGTCTCGACGTTGATGTTGCCTCCAAATTCTGAAACGAAGCATCCATGGTGCTTAAGGGGGACTATACAAAACTGCTGACAGGCAAGTACAGTCTGCAGGCAGCCCCGCGTTTGGCCCACAGGTAGAGCAGTGGAAAAACTCACAAATAAGTTTTCCCATGAGATCAAAGAAGCAGGACAAACGTATGTTTCAGTTTCAAATTTTTTTTGGGTTCCACAAGCACACTTCAACGTGCTTGTGGTTCACACACTTGCAGGCTCTAGGATGGGGGGTGTCAAAGCCTGGGAGAGAAACACCCTCCAGGTTGGCCCCTTTTCTGGCCTGTACCCTTGGATGGACCTCAGACTGGGAGAGGAGGGGGGCGGGGTATACAGCACCCGTGTTCCCTCTCCCCAGGTGTGGTGTCGGTTCCTTCTGCTCTTGCTCTCTTTCTCTCTGCCTGGTCTAACGTTCACCACTCACTCCTCCTCGAGCCTTCCTGGGGTTCAGCTCTTATAGGGGGGGCCCCTCCCCCAAGCTCTGGCCCGTGGGCACCCTCCAGTTGGGCTGCCGCCGCAGGATGGAGCTGGGTGGTTCCCACCAGGCTTGCCATGGCAGGGCCTGTGTGGTGGGCGTTGCTAGGCCCTCTGGCCTCAGGGTGTTTGATGGCGGCGCCGGGGCTTCCCTGATGGATCCTGTCTATGTCTGCCGCCTGCTCCGTGGACCCTGCAGTTAGGAAGGCTGTTGCAGCATGGGGCCGTGGCTTGGCCCACTGGTGGGGTCACTCCCAGGAGAAGGGGCCAGTGCGGTTGGCGCCAAAGCAGCTCTCTGCCCCTTGCTGGGCTGGCCCAGCACGTCATGAGGGCCTGCAGGTGCTGCGTCAGTCGGCTGGCCTTCCTCCTGTGTCACAGGGGCACCACAGTTGCAACCATTGCCTCTTACCACCCAGTTGAGCCCTGCAAGCCCTCCATGGGGCCGGGAGACACCTGCGGGGCTGCTGAGGAGTGCCGCCGCTTCCTTTTTGGCCTCTGCCAGCCCAGAAAAGTCCGAAGGAAAGGGGAGCAGGCCCTGCGTCTTTGGACACTTCTTAATGCACTTACTAACCCATGTTATGTTTTCCAGTTTGTAAATGACCCCCCGCCCCAAGTTTCTAAATGTATAATGTAGATTCAAAAGCTCAGTTTCTCCACATCCTTTTATTTGTGCTAGGATCGTGTCTTACCTTCTACAGATGGAGAAAATATGATCAGGTTGTCATAAAGGAACTCTCCGTATTTGATAAGAGACAGGCCAGGGTCATCAGCAGTCCTGAAGGTTAGATCAAAGCCCCTATCTGGATGCAAAGGGGTGGGGAGGAAAAATACACAGGGAACAATGAACTGAATAAGCAGAAAGCAAAAGTAGTCCACGCACTCTTGGGCAGCAGCCTGCCAGACCAAACCAATACAAAAATACATTAAATAAATACTCATTAAAGCTTGTACAGTGTCAAATACCAACAGAGAGTTCTGTGCACACAAGCCACCGATCTGCTCCCTCTGGGATCCTGCTCCTGGCAGACGGGCATTGCTTGCACAGGCAGGGAAAACCAGTTCTGGCAATGGGGGGGAGCACACCCCCTGGGCACCTGCCTGTGTGCAACTCCATGTGGATCTCAGGTTTACTTTCTACTACTTGAAACAGACATACTTTGCATGCAAAACCCCCAGGGTCAACCCCCAGCACCTCTGTTTAGAAGGCTGCCAAGTAACGGGTAAAAGTCCTTTGCCTGCCTAAGACCTTGGAAAGGCAGAGGCAGGCAGCAGGCCACGGCCTGAACCGCTCCCTCTGAAGAGGCCAGAGCTGGGTGAAAAAGCATCTCCTGGACAAGGCGGAGGTCCCAGGCGCAACCTCTGGCTTGACTCACATTGCATGATCAGCCTGCCGGCACAGCAGAAAAGGCCTGCTACAAAGAACGTAAATAAGAAGCAAACAAAAGGCCTCCCATAGCGGGCGCCGGGAAAGCCGCTTCTCGACTGGAGACTTCGACCAGATACCCCCGCGGGGGCGACCTGCCGCCTGGAACGCCAGGAGGACCGATCGCTCCCGGGCAGCGCGCCAGCTCGACTCCTGGACAGGCCCGCGGTCAACGCCCGCGGGCGAAGGCGGCACGGCCACGCGCCCGCCCGGGGGGGCAACCCCCAACGCGGCGCGGCGGGCAGTTCTGGCCTCCGCCAGGATCCCGAGCAGCGGCGCCGCAAGGCCCAGGCCGCAGGAGCCGTTCGCTTCCAGCAGGAGGGCGGCCGCCGCTGCCGCCTGCTCAGCCGCCTTGCCGGGAGCGCCCTCCGCTCGCAGCCGACCCACGAGGGCCTTCCAGGGCAAGGGGCCCGCGGCCCCCCATCTCGGCCCGGCAGAGCCGCCGCCGCCCGCGGGACTCGGCGGGGCGCGCTCACCCGCCAGGCTGCGCATGAAGAGCGAGTGGGTGTCGCGCAGGTTCACGTTCTCCAGCAGCACCAACGTGCGCGGCCCGCCGCCCGCCGCCGCCGCCCGCGCCAGGCCCAGCAGCAGGGCCGCCGCCACCAGCCCCCGAGCGCCCGCCGCTGCCGCCGCCATCTTGCGCCTTCCCTCAGCCGGGAGCGCCGCCCCTCGAGCGCACCAATCCAAGAGCGGCGCCGCCCCCCGCCCGCAGGCGGGACTATACCCGGCCCTCCAATCAGCCGGCCCTCAAAATCGAGACGTTGCCTCCAAGCCCGCCTCCCTAATCGCGGGAGCCAATTAGAAAGAGACAACTCTGACACCATCACGAGAGGCGGGTGAGCCAATCCGCACTCGCTTTGCAGGCGACCAATCCCCGGAGTCTTTATCCTCACGGCAGCCCATCTGATTTGTTCAAACAGAAGGAGCTGCAACCAGCAAGCTACTGGCCATCGTCATGGCAACCAAGCCCCCTCCCTGCCCTTAACCAAAACGCACAAAAACATCCATTTTAAAATTGTTTTATTTTGGAATACAAATATAATTGCAGAACATCTACACACACACACACACCCCTGTATATGGGGAACGTCTGTTTGCAGTGCAGAAATGGGACCTCCAGAGCCTCCCCGCAGGCCAGGGGCCTCTGCCCAAGGGGGGGGGGGGAGTGGGCAGGAGGGCATTTTAGAAAGGCTGGATGGAGAACACCAGAGCAGAGGCACTCCCCTGGCACGTAGGGTCTCGCTCTCGCTGCATCGCTTTCTCCTTTTTACGATCCCACGCCCTTTTGCATTGTTTATGACATACAACACCTGATACTTCCTTGCATTGCTTTGCATTGTTTCTAATGTTTGTGATCCTAGCCCTATTGCGTGATTTGACACTATCTAATCCACCTTGAGTCTCTTGTGAGAAAGGCAGGCTATAAATAAATAAATAAATAAATAAAATATATTTATATATTTTAAATAGCAGTATCACAACACTGCTAATAAATATAATCATGCTCACATATTCTTAAAATTACTTTCAAATATGTCTGACAGCAGGCAGGCACATATCAGCCTCACAAAGGCAAAGGAAGATAAGCCACAAATATTTCAGGGGTGGGGGAAGCACGCTTTGGAACAAAGGCCTGTACCTTAATCTCTTCCATGGACTGCGAGAGGCAGAGCTGTACAGGGAAAAACATTTTTTGCACTTGTCCTGAATACACCTTGGCCCCCACCCCTGCAAAAGGAAGTCTTGAAACTAACAGACACATTACAAATCTCTAAGGTGCCACAAGACTTGTGTTGTTTTTCTGCAAGACACTTAACCAGGTCACTCTTCTAAAACTGAGGCTCCAACACAATTTTATTTACAGATTGTGTTCTATTGTCCCCTCCCATACTCCTTCTAAAAATATAAAGGTAGGACTTAAAGGCAAATGCAAGACTGGTTGAGAGCAACATGCTTACTATAACCTCAAGTTTTGAGGATTATTGTCACTGAAAAGAGATTAAACGGTGATGGGACCATCTACGTGATATCTTTCCCTGATTTACTAGAACTGTGAAGAGGGCATTGACCTTACTGCCCAGAGGTGTTGGTATGCTAGAAGCCTTTGGCCAAAAAGGTCAAGCAAGTTTGCTGTGGACATTCATATTCTACTAAGGTGGGACTGGGCCCATTCCATGGAAGATCCATACCATATCAGAACAACAAGGCTGACCAGAGAGAGGAAAAGGTGTTACAGTTGGTTACCAGTAGCAGTTTGTACAATTCTGCGCAGATGGTGCAAATGCTTAGCAAGGAATCAAACATTAACCCAGTTCTGGCTGGATAGCCAGAGACTTACTGGCCCCAAATAACCACGAGGCTGGCCGACGACTCTGCTCTCCCCTCCAGCCATTCTCGACTAAGTAGTCTTGCTCCTCATAACAATGGTTTGCCCGGCCTGCAGCCAAGGAGCAGAAGAGGCCCCCTTTCATCCCAGAGTAATGATCCAGCAGCGCCTCCATACTGGGGAACTCCACATTCAAGTGCTTTAATAAAAAACAAGCAGGAAAGGGGAGATGAGAAAAGATGCTGAAAACCTGTCATCCGTCTGTAGGCAAGCTCTGCGACTGGCTGAAGTGGCACCATGTCAGAGTGTGTCTGCAAATACTCTGGTTGCTGCGGAAGAACATTCAGCCACGGGATTTTGAGAAGTGACGTGAATTAGATAGAAGATTTGCTTGGGGTGGGTGGGGGAAGTCTCAGACTGGTCCTAGTGAAAGGAGAGAGGGCAGAGAGACCCTTACACAGGAACTGAGAGACAGGATTGCCTGTATGCTATTGGTTCCGGGAGGGGGGGGGGAGAAAGAATCCGAGGACATATTTTCTTTGGGGCCAAAAGGCAAGCACGCTGAAGAGAGGAGAAAACACTCACCCCCGTCTTTGACTGCCAGGTCTCAAAGGTACTAATATTATGGCCACTTAGTACGGCAGGGATTGTCAACCCCTAGTTCTACCATTAACACTAGGCTTGAGGGACGCACAGAGCTGCCTTACAACCTCTTAAGTCTCACCTCAACAGAGTACTTTCCGAGCTGACTCCTGTAAATCTGGTAAGGAACGACTCCACACCGTGTCCTTACCATTAGACACCACTGACTGGAGGAACCCGGCTCTGCCCAGAGAAGGAAGGCTCCCAGAACATCGTTCCTGAGCAATGCCATTCCAGCATCTCTGAGAAAGGGAATGGAAAGAGCAATGAGGGAGCTCCCCAAAGGGAAGCATCCCTAAAGCGGCAGCCCTTCCTGGGCAGGAGCACCAAAAGCATACACCACTTGACGTGAATAATCAGCTATGAACACAGTCTGTTACAGTGAACGGAGAGAAAAAAGTTAAAAATATATGGCAGATCTTCTGATCATCAGACCTTCTCAGTCAAGTGTGGAGACGCCCCCTGCCCCCGGCTGAAGCGGGATAGATTCTGCTCACCTGTCAATCCCAGCAAAAGACCAAACGTTTTCCATCAAGCTGCTCTCGCTGTCAGGCAAGTAAGCCAGGCTGCCTCTGCTCACCTTGCCATCGCAGCTGGTGTGAACTGCAGCCCAAGAAAGAGAAAACAAGGGTGAGGGCCGAGTCAGAACATGCCGCATCCAATGAGCCACCCGGGTGGAGCTGCTTATGGAAGGAGAGGGTTGCATTTCACAGGCAAAGGATGGAGCAGCAAAACCCAGGCAACACGGGGCCTGACACGCTCTTGAAACCGAAGGGGCCCCTTTGCAAAACATGATGTGGCGGAGCAGGGCCGGATCGACAGGGGGGCAAAGGGCGGTAGTCTGCCCCCGGCACCGCCAAAGAGGGGGTGCCGGACACAGCTGCCAGCCCTGGGAACGCGCGGGCAGCAGGACAGGGGACGCGCTTGCCACATGCCCCGTCCTGCGGGGCAGGTGAAAGGCAGCATGGGTGGCTGGGAGGCCACCCGCGCCATTCGCTGCCAGCTCCACAGTGCACCAGGACAGCCGGCTTGCTGCGGGGCGGCATGCGCCGCCATGTGTGATGACGTCACAGAAGTGACATCATCACGCAGCACCGGGAGCATGAGCACACTGCGCATGCACACAAGTGGCCAGTCTTCGGTTGCCCTGGGCGCCGGCAACTGTAGATCCGGCCCTGCTGTGGAGTCAGAGGGGGAGCATCCCTGAGCCAGCAGGGGCTGAAGACAAGCAACAGGGCTGGGCTGCCTTTGGGAAGGGACCGATGGGCTACACCCGCCTTATCCAGCAAGGCTCTTGGACTTCTGTTTGTGGAAAGCGACATCCTGTGAGGAGGACACTGAAAACTGCAATGGCTCAGAGAGCAGCTCTCACAATAAGCAAACTGACTGCATCTGATGCCTTCCCTACTTACAAGAGACACGGCACACCAAGCAGAGCAACCCTCAGTGGTCAGGGCTTCCTTCAGGGGGGCACAAACACTAACCAACTACTTGTCAGACAGGAAAGGCAGCTGTAAGTATTAACAAACAATTGCAACCCCTTGGCAATTACCACTAAGTGAGACCTCATCATCGTGGCGAACGGCAGACTTCCCCACCGTCCTTCTCTCTCTTCCCCCGACTGCCAACCTGCCCTCCCACATCCAAAGACTCACACATTTCCCGAGCACATTGCTGCAACTGAGCTTCAAAGGTGCAACCCCGATAGGCTCCGGAGCGGAGAACTTTGCTGCGAATGGCCTTCTTGCGCACCAGGATCGGGGAACAGTAAGGGTTCCCAGGCCGAGAGCTGCCCAAGCTGCTCCTTTCCTCCAAATCCAGCCTCTCTCTCTAGGGACACAAGACAGAACAAGCCTGTGTTGAAGAAGCAGAAATGGCTCCCTAAGCGGCAAACGGACGTCGCTCTGAAGCTGGAATTACGTTGGGCGGGGGGAGGAGTTCGCTCGCACTTTGCATCAGTTCATCTGCAAGACTTGGGCCACGAACTCCTCAGTGTGTCACACAGTGGCGGCGGGGGGGGGGGGGAGGTGGCAGCACGTTTTCTACAATTATATGTGGCACACTTGCTGTAGTGCCAGTTTGGTGTAGTGGTTAAGAGCACGGGACTCTAATCTGGAGAGCCGTGTTTGATTCCCCACTCCTCCACTTGGAGCCAGCTGGGTGTCCTTGGGTCAGTTGCAGCTCTCTCAGAGCTCTCTCAGCCCCACCCACCTCACAGGGCGTTTGTTGTTGTCGGGATAATAATGGCATTTATAAACCGCTCTGAGTGAGTGTTAAGTTGTCCTGAAGGGCGGTATATAAATTGAATGTTGTTAATATTATATTTATTTCTAACCTACCTTTGGGCCCCAAGACAGCTAACAGGCAGACTAAAAGGCCCCAGCTGGCTCTAAGAGGTGGCTTTCAATCCCTAGGGTGTAAGCCTCCAGTCCGCCTCAAAACTGGCAAGGAGTAGGGCAGCTGAGCTGCGGGAGGGAAGCCATCCCAGCCCCCCCAGGCAAAGGGCAGTCCTGGGCAGGGGATCCCCTTACCACACTGACAGAGGAGCCAAAGTCAGCTGGGCAGGGCAGCCTGCGGAACGACACCAAGGCGTTGACGTTCTGCGACACTTCCTCTGGGCCGAGAGACTCCCAGACCACTCGACTCTCGGGAGAGGCTCCCAGCAGCCTTCCCGGCTCCCGTGGAGCAGGGCCGCTGGGGGGCCACTCCTGCTCCTCGGGGTGCATCAAGAGGTAATAGAGCTGGAATGAGCGGCAGAGCAGCAAATGCAGCGTTTGGACCTGGGAAAGAGGAGAGGCTGAGGGCGCTGCCGTCACGTTCTGCCCCCTTCCTTGTTGCCGAGTCAAAATCACGGAAAGTGCTGAGGCCAGCCTCCTTAACCTGAGGCGCTTCTCCACTGGGGAGGGGCACTCGTCACCTTCTCCCCACCAGTCAGCGGAGTGAGTGCCCTCCACTTCCCCCCGCCCAGATCTGTTCTGCTGTCTGCCCTGGTCTCGTGCGTCCACACAGGGCAGCCAGTCCTGCCATTCAGTGTTCCTCAAGAGAGAGAGACCTCTTTTGAGGACACGCGTGCCTGTCTCTTCTCCGCATGAAGGAGCTGCAGCCCCACGGGTGGCAATATGGGTCCCAGCATGCAGAGAGGGGAGGAGAAGGCACCCTGGGGAGGGGGAGCACAACAGGCACACACGTTTGGCTCTGACTACTTCACAAGCAGAGGGACCCCGGGCAGGAAGACCCCCCCCCCCGGCCTCCCGCTGCCTACCTCACTGCACTCACTGCCCACAAACAGGTGGCAGAAGAGCTTCCCAGGAGGGCCAGATGGGTTACGAGCCACGAAGGCGAACTGGCAGCTGGAGGAGCTCCAGGTGCTGTAGAGAATGCGCTTCAGTGCATGGGCCATGAGAAGAACCTGAGGTGGGGAGAGAACGGCTGCGCACGGGCACAGAAAAAGCACGCACCTCACCTGCCCTGCTCAAAGGTCAGCGCCGTCATTCTCCCCCTATTCTCCATTTGGAAGGACAAAATGGACCCCTGCTCCCCCCCCCTCCCCAATTCAGCTGCTGCTCCAGAGGCTGGTCCTCTGTTGGCTTGTCTGCTGCAGTGTAGCCTGGCTTTCTTGGGTCAAATCCCCACCCCCCCACCCCCACCCCGCGCCATACAGAGCGTCCTCCTTACCTCGCCCTCCGTGCTGTACATTTTCAGGCCCTGCAGGCAGAACTTCAGGATGACCGGCCGCCGTCTGGGGCATTCCTGCATCCCGGGTGGGAATAACCAGATTTGGGGGATGGGGGCAGACACAGGTGAAGCAGACACGTCTCCCTGAAGCAGGACCCCAAGGGAGGGGGCTCCCAAAGGGCTGCTGAGAGAGGGGAGCTGCCTCAAAGCAGCTGCTTCACCAGCCGCAGGTCTCAGGTTCAGTTCCTGGCATCTCCAGCAAAAGGGTCTTCTCCAATCCTGGGCCAGCCCCCTTCCCTGCCTGAGAACGCCCAAGGGCTGGACCATTCGCAAGGCACTTCGTAGGCTTGTAAAACAGCAATGAGTCCAGTAACACCTTTAAGACTAACCAACTTATTTGTAGCATAAGCTTTTGAGAGCCACCGCTCTCTTCATCAGATGCATCTGACGAAGAGAACTGTGGCTCTTGAAAGCTGTCGATGCATCTGACGAAGAGAGCGGTGGTTCTCAAAGGCTTATGCTTACAGATTAGTTGGTTGGTCTTAAAGATGCAACTGGACTCTACTATTTTGCAACTACAAACTAACGCGGCTGATTCCTCTGGATCATGTGCCTGCAGAATCGGAAGGCTTTGCTTCTTTAGAAAGGGAAGGTCAGCCGTTGAACTCCTGCCCTCTTCCCCCATTCTGAAGGTCCAGCCGATGCTTCCCCCCAAGAGCCGCTGTGGGAAAAGCCTGCTGCCCGCAGCCGCATTCCGCTACGAAGCCACGGCGGGCCCTTTGCACCCGCGCAGAGGGCTCCGTTCTCACCTTCAAGCACTGGAGCTGCTGCCGGATCGCCTGCGCCTTCCGCTGAAGTTCCACGTCCTCCACAGCGAACGAGCCCACGTACTGCAGGCGGAGGCCGGAGAGGGGGAAAGAGCGCGCTTCAGCCCGAGCCGGGGAGCCCGCCCGGGGCGGCTCTGGCCCGCGCGGGAGGGGGCTTCCCGGGCCCGGCTCCGGCCCCCCCTCCCCGGGGCTCCGACGCGCCGCCTGCCGGCCCCCGGGCCTCACCTCCGCCAGCTTGGCGACGACTCTGCTCCTCTGCTGGGGCGGCGCCGGCTCCGCAGCCCTCCCGGCCGAGGGCTGCTTCTTCATGGCCGACACCGCCGGCGGACCCGGCTCCGCCGCCTCTGCTCGGCCTCCCACGGGCGCCCCGCGGCTGGCGCGCCCGCTCGTCCCTCCCGGGCAGCCAGAGAGGAGGCGGCGGCGGCGGCGCCCGGGCGCATCTCCTCCGCCGCGCTCAGCGCCCGGCCTGGCGCAGCCGCCCCGCCCCGCCGCCCGCGGACAGCCGCCGCTCGCCAATCAGCCGCGGGGTGGGCGGGCAGGCAGGCAGGCGGGGCCCCGCCCGACGCCCCTCCCCGCGCGCAAGCCGCGGCCGCCCCGCCCACTCGCCGGGCCCCGTTGCGCCCGCCTGGGGCTCGCTCGGGCGCCGGGGACGGGGCTCCGGGAGGGCCGCGCCGGGCGCCTTCTGGCCCCGCCCCGCCTTGACCCCCGGCCCCGGCCCGCTGCCTCCTCGGGGCTGGCTGCCGCAAGGCGAAGGCGGCGCCCGGCAGGCTCCGAGGCCGGCGGGGCGGGGGCGCGCTCCGGAGGGGGCGGCGGGGCGGGAAGAGCCTCCGAGCCGGGCCAGGCTTCAGGGCCCCGCTCCTCCCCGTCCGGTGCAGCCGCCCCTTCGGCTGGGGGCAGGCCCAGCGCCGCTTGAGGGCTCAGCTGCTTCCGGCCTCTGCAGCCGGGGCTCGGCAGGCCGAGGGCAAGCCCCGGGGGGCTCGGGCAACAGCCCCGGCCCGCCTCCCAAGGCCCTGCTGGGCAGTCCGCATTGCAGCCAGCACGCGGGGGCAGCTCTGCCCAGGGACGGGCAGCCGAAGATTTCGCCGGCCGCTTTCGGCCCTGAGGGATGGCAGCCAACAGCCCCCCAGTACAGCTCATTTCAGGGGCTGCAAAACCCAGCACGCAGAAGGGCCCTTCGCACCACACGCGGGGGGGGGGGGGGGGAGAGAGTGAGTGTCGCACAAAGCAGCAGGCCAGCAGGCAGACGCAGAAGTGCAGCCCCGTGTCTAGGACCAGGGGAGGGGAGGGGAGGGGGGCTGGGGGGCTGGCCGCTTTTCAAAGGAATTCCAGGGCCACCCCGTCGCCGCTTCAGGTGCCAACGCATTAGCAGCAGCCCACAGGAAGCCAAGGGCCTGGGCCAAGGCCTTGGTTGCTGCCAGAGGTGCTGAGCCACTCCTGAGCCTGCCTTTGGTCCCCGTCCCAATCCAGCAGCACCTTCTGGGTGCCAACAAAAGACACACCCCAGCCAGGCCTTGGAGTCTTGTTTTTATTTTAGCAAACAGCAAGTTTCTTTCTTAATGGCTCTACATTAGCAATCAGATAATTTCTCTGACATTTTTCTTTAAAAAAGGGGCAACAAGTGACAAAAACTCAAGATTCCTCATCTCTCTCTCTTTAAAAGGAAGTTTCAAAAGCTGGAGTCAAGACGACTTTGATATACACCTGGTTTGAAGAAGAGAGCCTGACTCCTGGGAAGGGGGTGGGTGGGTGTAACTAAGCTAAACAACAAAACACACTACTAAAAGTAATGGGGGGGGGCAGGGGACATGCCAGATCCTCCGGCAGACCCTCGGAGGAGACTGACCCCAAAATGAAAGAAAGGCCTTCCTCAGCCAGGGGCAAGGAGGGCCTTCCAGCCAGTTCTTTCTTCTCCCCAGGGACTGGCTTCCACACTTTCTAGAAATATAGAAATCTTCTTTGCAACCAGCATTCAGAGCCAAGTTGCACCCTGCACAGGTGAGCTTTTGCTTTTCGGAGTCCTGTGTTACTGGTGCTTGGTTCTGAGCCCAGGGAGAGGTGTGAGGGAGAGGGGGGAGGCCCAGGGACCAGAACCTAGGGTTCTTGGAAAGGCTTAGATTGTAGACCTCACTTTGAGTTTCTGCTTTTCTCCCCAGATTAAGGAAGAAGGGAGAAAAAAAGGAGAGAGAAATATGAAAGCGTTGAACTAAGATACAAATGTGTTTTGACCGTACAAAGCCACCTGAGGTGGGCGAGGGCTCTCGGGGCAGCCCTTCTGCCAAGAGAAGCGCTTACTTTTTTGCCCTCAGGGACTTGCGCATGGTGGGCTTGCTCTTCTTGGCAGTGGGCTTCACCTCCTTCCGGGTGCCGACAGCTGGTTTCTTGGGGGCAGGGCTGCTGCTAGGGGCACTCTTGACAGCTGCCCGGGGGGGTGCTGGCTTGGCATTCTTGACAGCTGCCCGGGGGGGTGCTGGCTTGGCTTTCTTGGCAGGGGCTTTGACTGTGGGAGGGGGCCTGGCTTTCCCACGATGCACCGCAGGGGCCTTGCGCGGCTTGGGCTTGGCCTCTCGCCGCTTCACCGGAGGGGCCCTGTTCCGAGCTTTCGGTGGGGGCCGCTTCTGCATCCTGCCAAGGGGAGCAAAGGGTCTCAGCCCCGGAGCGGCAAACCCAAGTGATCCAGGCATGCCCCACCCCTTTCCCAGCTGCTGCTACTAACATGTTCCTTAGATGCAAAGAATCCAAGGGGGCCCATTTCTCCGAGGAGGCCTGCCCGCGGGGTGACCCACCCTCCTTTGATGCTGGCAAGGAGGCCAGCAACACCCCAGCCTGGTCCCAATTGGGAAGACGGTTGTGTGCCCCATACCGTTTCTTGGGAGGTGGTTCTTCCTCCTCAGACTCCTCCTCCTCCTCAGACTCCTCCTCTTCCTCCTCAGACTCCTCTTCCTCCTCTGAACTGTCCTCTTTCTGTTTGTCTGGGAACAGAACTCCAGGGCTGTTGGGGTTCAGAGAAGACATGCTGACATGGGAGAATGCCCCCCTTCCCCCCTCCCAGGCCAGGGTGGGGGCAAGAAGCCAGTCCTCCATGCTTCCCACCCAGTCAGTCAAAGGAGCAGGGAAGATCTTGCCCCCGGAAAGCCCCTTCTGCCACATGGCGCTCTCCTTGCCATGCACTTGCGGCACCATCCCGGCCCTTCCTTCTCCGAGGAACACCTGCTGCAGGAGAACCTGGGGCCCCCTCACCTGGGATAGTAGGGGAAACAGAGCTGGAAAGTGCCGCTGAAGCCCTTCCCGGAGATCTGCTCCATCCATCCATTCTTCTCACATTTCTGCAGGGTCCTCTTCAGTAAGTGAACTGCGAGGTGCGAGAAAGAGAGCAGAGGCAGGAGGTATGACCAGACCTCTGAGAGCGGCAGCATCAAGCCTGCATGCAGCCAGCCGCCGCTTGCGCCAAAAATGCCTTTTGCAACTCATTTTTGAGAATCTCTGCAGCCAAAGCTTCCTCGGGTCCAGCAGAAGGGCAGGGAACACGACACGACACGTGCTGTGGGTATCCTGCTGCCCCCTGGAGGAGAGGCGTGAGGGCTCTGGAGGGTCACCCAAGCCCAACTCCCCTGCCCTCCGGCTGGGCCTCTCGCTCTTGGGATGTCCTGGTTCCTCTCCAGAGCCTGTTCCGGACCTGACAAGCTCCCCTTGCGCTCCCCTCTCAGCCAAGATGGAGTGAGCAGCAATCCCCACTGAGCTCAGGCGGTGGGGGTGGGAGTGGTTAAAATAAAGGCCAAAGTGCCAGGATTGGGGCAATTTCTACCGAGATCTTTTTCACCACTTGCCAAATCCAGCTCTTGGGTTTTGTGCCTTTTTCTCGGCATTCCTCTTCCTGGTTCCCAGCATAAAAGGGTTTTGCTGCCCACTCACACCCCCAATGCGGCTGAGCCAGGCAGAGCAAAGCATTCTGCTCAGCCATGCCGGAATAATCCAGGTACAGGCTGTGCTCTGAGCAGCCCACGGGCCTCTGGTGGCAAACAGAAGAGACCTCCTTAAAAAGGCTTCTAGGAAGGAGCTGGTGTGGAGGACTGAAAAGGTTTTTCCATGACACTGGAGAACTTGCCAGCAAGCTCTGACTTTAAATGACACACACACACACCGGCTGGCTGGCAGGCACACAGTTCTCTCAACAGGACCACAGCACGCACAATCAGGCTATTTTAACACCCTAGAACTGGGAGGCATAGCTACAGCTACAAGCCCAAAATCTGAAACAGGGAGGAAAAGGGAAGGGTGCGTGTGTGCGCACACGCGTGACTCTGCACGTTTCTATTCTGTCTCAGTGATTCTTCCAAACACCAGTCAGAACCAGCTGAGATCAACAGCTGCTCTGATCGGATTGTGGGACAGCACTGTAAGGAAACATGGAAGCCGGAGTGGGGGCCCACAGGGTGGGCGGGTTGTGTCCCTTCCCAGACCCCAGACCCCCTGCTGCCAAAGGGCTGCGTGGGGGGCCAGGGCAGACGGCTGTCCCCCGTGTTCCTCTGCCTCCATGTTCAGGGGGCTGGAGAAAGGGGTCTTCCTACCCTGGAGGCTGGAGTTTGTCCCTGGGTGCTTCTCCAAGACATACTTCTTCAGGGCAGTCGTGGAGCAGGTCTTGGGCTCGTTCATGGCCGCAATGGCAGACAGGATCGCATCCTCCATCAGACTCCCGCCCAGCAGTGGCTTTTCCCCCGATTTCTTCAGCTGGTTTGCAGAGAGAAAGAGACAGGAAGCGGTCAGAGGGGCGGGCTCCCCACACGGGTCAGAACACCCTCTCATCCCGGCCGGCACACGTGAGGAGGGGAAGGGCGCCCGGCTCCCCACCTGGAATGTCCCAGAGGCCCCTTTGCCCGTGATCTGCTCCAGCTGGCCCTTCTCCACGGCTCTCTGCAGGGCGTTCTTCAACAGCTGGGGCCTGCGGGAGCGAAGCAGCGACAGTTCAGTCCACGCCCAAGCCGAGGCCCTGCGCAGAGAAGGCTGGAAGACCACCGCCGCCGTGCCACGCCCAAGGGGCGTTGGGGACCCACCGACACAGGACAGGCAGCAGCTGCCCTTGCAGACCGCTCTCCCGGACCGATTAGTGCAAGGTAAGCGTCGTTATGACAATACAGCTGAGTAGCTGGGCTGAGGGGAGGGGCTTCCCCCGGGCCACCTGCTGAGCTCGTGGCCCGCAGAGTGCTGGTTTGCATCCCAACCATCACTGGGCCGCAGCAACTCGAGACTGCTTCAGTGGCTTTAAAAGAGGACTAGGCGGACCCTTCCGGAAGGCGAGGCTGCCCGCGGATGGCTGTGAGTCGCGGTGGCTCAATGCAACTTCCATGTCTGCAGGCAGGAGGCTCCCCAGTGCCACCGCCTGGGGGCAGATGTGGAAACCTCCCTCCCTCCCTCCCTCCCTCCCCTGCGCTTTGCTTATGGGCCCCCAGGAAGGGGGAGCCTTAGACAGGCCGCCGGCAGAGCTTGCCGGTGGTTCTTTGGCTGCAGTTTCAACTCCCCCTCCCGCCTAACGTAGGCTCAACAGAGACGTGTGCTGCTGCTGCTGCTGCTGGCCTCCGAGGCCAAAGACGGACCCCTCAACTGAGCGAGTGCCTGGGGGAAAACCCATCTCAAACAGAACTGTCCTTTCTAGCATTTGTAAATAAGCCCAGAAAAGTTCAGTAGTTCCTTTTCGGGAAGGAGAACAATTTTAATAAAACAGCCCTTCAGCAGCCCGAGAAAGCAGCCACAATTTCCTACGGCCTGGCTGCTCCCCCAAAGCCCAGAGGCTCTTGTAGCACTGCTTCCTCCATTTCAGGAGCTGCTGGGGTGAAATGTGTGTGTCAAGCACGGCTGTTCCAAAGGCGGACACCCCCCCGCCACCCCCCCCCCGCAGAAAAGCAGTTGGCCAAGAGCAAAGGTGCCTCCGGGCCTGCTCTGCAACCCCCGCCCCCCCCCCCACCTACCTCACATCCACCTTCAGCTTGGGGTAGTACTGAGAGACGTATTTTTTAATCAGGCTATAGGAAGCCTCCTTTGGCTCACAGAGGCGGGTGAAGGCCAGCGGGAGGACATCTTCGAGCTTCACCTGCTGCTCCGGCCCAGAAGCTGAAGTGCTCCTCTGAAAGACAGCGCAGAAGCACTCCTTGAGAGGAGGCCCCACCATAGGCGCCGCCGTGGCACCGAAAGGCCTGCTTCAGAGCAAGCACGGCAGGCGCTCCAGTATGATGCACCCTTCAGGGATTAGGAATTTTCTGATGACTGATCAACCTGCGGAGTACCTCACTCCTCACAGCACTGAAGGATAACATGAGAATTCTCTGCATAGATCAACTCTGCGTTTTCTTTGAACAGATACTGAATCAGATTTTTAAAGTTCTAAATACTGCAGCAAACTATCAGGAAAGGCAATGCGATTTCCGCCCCCCCCCCCCCCGCCCCGTTTCCCTTCTTTGCCATGGAGGCGTGCGCGGGGGGGGGGGGGGACACAGACACACGCACCACCTGTCCCTCCTCATGAGCTGCTGTCTAACTAGCCACCCACCCAGGCCTCACCCACACACATCCGCCTCCCACGTTCCTTCCTGGCCTTTGCTTCCTTCTCCAGCATTCCCAGCAAAGAGCATCCACCAGCCCTTCAGCTCCAAAGCCCTCAGCCCCAGCCAGACATGCAAACGACATGGGAGTGGAAAGAGAGGAAAACCGGCTGACGTCTGGATTTGGGCCAATCCAGCTGATCCAAGAGCAGAACTGGGGCAATACAGCAGAGCAGGCTCCTCTCAGAAACCCCCCCCCCCATTATCTGTAGCCCAGATGCCCCAGCGCTGTGCCTATTTAGATCCCACACAACCACATCCATCAGCTCCGGCTGCCGCTGAGGAATCCTCTGGAACAGGAATGGCCGAGGAGGTGGCGTGCTCATTTATTGCTGGCCAAATACCAAGAGCCTGAACCCGTTTTCTGGCCAGAGGCTGCCTCACAACTTTATAACCCAGGCTGCGCTTCAGGACTCTCGGTGCCAAGCTCTTCTGACCTTGGGCCCAACCATTTACACTGACCTGTGGCCCGGGGATGCTTTTGGCCTGTGCTGGGAGCAGCTACTTAGCTCACTGCTGCAGGGAATGACAGACATACCAAGGCACGTGGCTGTGATGCCGTGAGCACCCCCACTCCTGCCTGCCTACAGTGCTTCAACGATGACAGCACACAGGCAGGCACCAGAGGGCAGCTCTGCCTTGGGGGTCTCACACAGGAAGTACCCGGCAGGACCGCTTTGCATTGCCCCATCACTTGAAACCCCCTCTGCCTCCCCATCTCTCTCTCAGGCCTGGGGGGCTGCTGCAGGTGCTGCCTGCCTGTCCTATCTGGTCTGCCTCCAGTCTCTTGCTTCCTTACCCAGCACGAGGGGCTGGAACACATGCTCGGAAACCCAGTTATCTTGGATTTTTTCTTTTTTAACAGCATGTCACAAATGGCATTCTGTGCTGCAGGCATCTCCTGCCTTTGAGTCGATGTCAGCAATTTAAATGGCAAGTCTGATCTGCTGCTTCTGAATTGGTGCCAATGGTACAAGAAACGCCTTTTGCAGTTCAGACGGCACCAGTTTTATCCACTTTTCCGCCTCGGACATGCCCATCTCTGCATGCCTGTGCCGGGACTTCTGTGCCTGCCTCTCCCGGTATTTGCCCATCTCCACTCTCTTCAGTGGGCAGAACGCAACTTTTCTCATGATTGCCAGTTGCTGGCCTCTGCTTCCTGCAAGCACAGGAGTGCGATCCAGCTGCCCAGAAGCTGAACTGGAAATGAGACGAGGTCATTTTTGGAACGGGGGTGATTTGTAGCCCGCCAGGGTCTCCTGGAGCTGAGCTGCTGCTTAGGACTGCAGGATCTGCCCCGAAGCCGCTGTCCAATCCACGGTTCTACTTTCTCCCTCTTAACTCTTTCCTCAAAAGGACCCCACAGCAGAGCGAGGGTCTGTGTTTAGACGGAGCTACTTTTGACAAGAGACTGGCTGCACCCCCCCCCCCCCGGGCAAGGCCACTTCACAGCTTGGCACCAGGAGGGCGTCTGCCGCCAGCCTCGCCTCTTGATGGGAACGGAAGCCGTGCCTTCTCGAGAGCTCTCGAGGGGAGAGTTGACCTTCCCGAGATGGACCCTGGAGCTCCTTTCCTGCAAAGTCCTTAGCGGAGCACTTCTGCCACACAAGCCCCTTCCGCCTTACCTTCCGATCTCTGGACTTCTGAGATGTTTTCCCTGAGTTTGGGGCCACCACGAAGCTCCCAGAGGCTCCCTTTCCTTTCACCTAATGCAGAGAGACAGAAGAAAAGAGCAGTCCAAGCGAGAGGAACTCTGCGAGCTGGAAAGGTTTGGAGGAACGTGGGCAAAGTCTCCCTAAACACGGAGCAAAGCCATATGGATGTAGGAGGCACAGAAAGGGTGCAGCGTCTTTCCTCAGCTATCCGTTATCCTCGTTGTTTTATGGGATATTTAACAGTTGTGATCCCTACTCCAGACTTCTAGGGAGAATAACAAAGTAATAAATGCATAAATGACAAACTGCTGCATTTGGCTGTGCCTCCCGGAACCTTTCGGTTTCAAGCATGCCAAGGCCGCCTCTTGATTCGTGGCCAGGATGCTCTGGAACTGGCAAACAAGCCATGAGGGCTTCTGAATGTCTCGTGGCTGGGACCATTATGCCCTTCCTTGTCAACTCTGAAGGGGGTGCTGCTCTTCCCTGGCCCAATGCTGGCCCCGGGCCTTTTGCCCGAGGGGACCAGCCGGTGCCGGGATGCGCTGGGTTACCTGCCGAATCAGCCCCCGCTCCAGTTCTCTCTTCAGGGCCTGCTTGAGGAGGTAGCCCCTCCGCTCCAGTTCCAGCGAAGGATACTTGTGGATGATGTATTTACGAATGGCGACAACCGATGCCCCGCCTTTCTGATAGCACGCCTGGAAGAGACCTGGCCCATTAACCACTGTTCAACACGCACAAGAACTGGGTTTGAGTCAAATAGTCAATATCAATACATTCTCGGAAGGAAAGGGGGAATTTAGAAGAGGAACCAAAATACTGCTTCAGGTTTCTCCCTTGCCCAATCAGTTGCTCCATTTTTTAAAAATGGCTGTTCTTCCTGTTCCTCTTGAGGAGTCAATATGATCTATGTGCTAATGCAACCCGTGGCAAATGAAGGGAACGCAACCTTGGCCTGCGCACCGTTCGCCCTCAGCAACCCTGGAATGAGGGAAGACCCTTCTGAGCACCCGACAGCAGCATTTCACACAGGAACAGAAAGAAAACGCGGGTTGGCGCTGCTGAAGATGCCACTAAGGGCTGTAAAAAGCACTCCCCCCCCCCGCCCCCCCGCCGGCATCGCTCCCCACTCCGAGGAAGAGACTTGATCTGAGCCCTCCATTCCATGGCTGACTGGGACGGTGGCTCAGTCCAGGGGATGCAGAATTTCCCAAAACGTGCCCCTGTGATCTGACTCTGTCCTAATGCAGCCTGTTTTTATGAGGCCCGCAGGAGCTGCTGGAACAGAACAGGCCCATGATCTTCTAGCAACAGCCCTTCCAGACGGACGGGCTCCTGACAGGCAGGCAGGAGGGGAAAGGGCTCCTCTCCCACGGAGGCTCGGGGGCGAGACAAAGCGCTTGGCAAACCGCTCCGCAGATCACCGGGGGACCCTTAGGGTGGCCCGTCCGCTCCCTTCCTCTCCTTTTTCGGATTCACAGTGGCAGGGCAACGTGAGGGCGTGGAATGACGTCCGGAGCCTGAAGCCTCCCACGAGACCTGTGCCAGCGCTGCCCCCACAGCCCAGGCCCTGAGTTCAAGGCAGGACAGACTTGCCTTGATGGCCTCGATCAGAATGGCATCCATCTTGGGGCGGGAGGACGCCGCCATTTGAGTTTGCTTCTGTGCTCTGGCGAGCTGGCTAGCAGAGAGGGTAGCCCAGGCTGGAATGGTCTTCTTGACTTTCTTCTCCTTCTCTTTAGCTTGATCCTTCTCCCTGTAGGAGAAAGAGAAAAAAGCAGCCATCGGGCCGGGATGCTGGGCAGTCCAAAGGCACGCCATGCTTGGCCCAGAAGGCCTTGCAGTTTCCTTTGGATACAAAGAGGCTGACAGGCAGTGTATTCAGGACGGACAAAAGGAAATACTTCTTTACGCAATGAGTGATTAAGATCTGCACTTTGCTGCCAGAGGACGTAATGATGGCCACAGTCGTAGACAGTTTTAAAAGACAGCTCCAAAGAGGATAGATCTATTGGTGGTTACTAGCCATGGGGACTAAAGGGAAAGCACACAACCAACCTTTCTGCAACCCTTACCCTACTGCACGGTTTCCTGAATGTCCCGGCCATTGACGGTGCTAGCCGTGTAAAGGCGGGCTATAAACAGCACAAACAAGCTGCTAGCTTTCTGGGGCACCAATTAAGTGGCTCAGTTTCAAAAGGCCCTTTCTTTACAAATGAAATGCATAAATAGTTACTCTGAGAAGCTGCCACTCTGCAGGCCCAAGGGCACGTCGCACCCCCAGCTCTTGACTCAAGGAGAGCACAGCCACAGACCTCCTCGCCAGGCTGGTGCTGAGCAGCACTGGACCAGGGAGAAGACCACGAGCAGGCCAGGGGCACCTGCCTGTTCCTCTTTGGAGCAGGAGGTCTGGATTCTAGCCCTGCGGCCTCTGCCCTCGTTCGGGAGACCCAAGAGTGACTCCTCCGGCCCCAGTGGCCATCGGATGTGCTGCAGAGTGTTCCTGCCTTGGGCGAGATGGAGAGTGGAGCAGAGCAGGCCACCCGGGGACTGGGACGGCAGAAGAGATGCTGCAGGAGCAGCGGTGAATAGGGCCATATCAGCTCTGGCTGCTAAGCGCTTTGCTGCTCCCATCCAGGTCATTCATTCTTCATTCATACGTTGCCTTTCTCCTCGATGAGGACCCAGGGCAGCTGACCTCCTTCACCTCTCCTCCATTTACTCCTCACAACCCTAGGAGGTGGGTTAGGTTGAGAGTGTGTGAACAGCCCAAGGTCCCCCAGTGAACTTTCATGGCAGAGGGAGGATTCGATGGGGAAGCGTGCATGCATGTGATAATAAATATCTTGCTTATTGTAAACTGCTTTGAGCACGGAGGAAAGTGCTGGAGACCTTTAGAACACGAACCATTTGTGCCTGTTGGCTCAGGCTTTCTCCCAAGCACTTCTGTGCCAAACAGGAGCACCGGAGCTCCCCAAAAATCTCAGAACGTGGTAGCCTTTCCTGACCCCCAGGAGGCAACACTTCTTACTCCTTCTGGGCTTCTTCGGCAGCCTGCCCATCTGCCTTCTCTCCAGCCTCAGGCTCCTTTGGTGGCTCTGCCTCACTCGATGTGGCTGGTGGAGTTTCATTCCCTCGCTCCTCTACGGTGGAAGCCGATTCTTCAGAACTGACATCGGGATCTGTGAGGGATGGTGCAGGGGAGGAACAAGCAAGTTGTGCCGGCAGAACTCAGCAGCACTGCCCAAGAAAACAACACGGGGCAGGAGCATGGGACACGGACCCACCCCAGTCACTTTTTCTTTCTATGTATCCTGTCCTTCCTCCGAGCAGCTCAGGCCAGCACGTACACATCTCACCTCCACATTTATCCTCACTGCAGCCCTGTGAGGTAGGTTCTGCTGAAAGAAAAGCGCCTGGCTCCAGGTCACCCAGTGAAGAGGGCGAGGACGTGCACCTGGGTCTGACCACTGCCTAACAGCTATAGCAGACTGACCCGCAAGGAGCTGATTACTTTACCTGGCTTGGCCTCTTCTGCTTCGGCAGCTTTGGTTTTGGGAGGGGTTTCTCGAGCAGAATTCACAGCTCGGCGGATTGGCATGGTGCCGTCTTCGACCTTCTGGAAGGAAAACGGGGAGCAACATCACAAGCCATGCCACGGAAGAGGATTCCCAAGGGCCCCAAAGCCAAATGCAGTGAACCACAGGAGACACTCTGGCGGCAGCCTCCATGAAACCCCCTCGCTCTTCTCCCTAACACCAGCCCATCCAGGCAGAGTAGAACTGCATCCAAACTCATTACGAGACTGCAGTGCCCAGCTTCCCGTTCCTTTCACGGTAACCCAAAGGAAGGCCATTTTTGCATCAGAATGTTCCGAACGGCAGCAGCAAAGGGGCCCATGAGGGAGACCTCCAGGAAAGCAGAAGAGGGGAAGTGTTTGCGCCTAAGGGGGAGGAATGATGCAGCCCCAGCCATGGTTCCTACAAGCAGGGAAAGCAGAGTAGAGCAGCCCTCCTCAGGGTCAGTTCGCAGGCCAGCGTGGAGAAGGGATCAGCCCCTACCTCACTCCACTCGTCCAGGGGATCTCCTGTTAAGAGTGCAAACGCCTTACGGTGTGCAGGATCAGCTTCGGACAGATCGGTCGCCATTTAAATTAATGTCTAGCCCCAACGTGAGGGTAACACTTGGGAGCCCCAGGTTTTAACCACAAGGGGTCGGCCTTCCTAACAGAGACAAACCTGAAGTGCAGAAAAAACCTAGTGTGAAGAGGGGGCACAAGAACATCGGCCATCCATATCTACACACCAATGACCCTATAGAGTTAAGCAAACCAAGCTCAGTTAAGTTCCAGGGAAGCGCAATGGCGCAGGCTAGGGCGAGTCACCGCTGCTTCCTGGTGGACAGGCAAGCCAAAGGCAGCGCTAAGGCGCCACAGCAGAAAGCGGCCTGGCTGGCCCCGAAGCATCGCCCCAGGGGAAGGCCAAAGGCCTCTCCAAAGGGGTTGGGACAGCCCTGCCCCTTGGCCTACTGACCAGGGCAGAAATCTACCAGGCCAGCAGAAACACCAGTGGGGCAGCCACCCAAAGGCTGCTGGGCTCTGGAAGGCAGAGATCTCCATATAAAGACCGTGATGTGAGCCACTGGGGAAGGCAGGGGGGAAATATCTGCGTAAATAAAACACGCGTTTACTGGCCTAGGAGGACAACTCCCCCCATTTATCTTTTGGGGCTTATTTTAAGCATTCACGTGCTGAAGGCAGCTTACAACAAACTTTAAAAAAAAATCCCAGGGAATTTCACACTTCCCCATTTCTCACCGCCCCCCCCCCGCCCCTCCCCACAGGCCCACAGCTCAGGGCAGAGAAGCACAAAAGGAAAAGCTTGGTGGGCAGCATTTGTGCAAAGCACGGGCCTTGTATGGTTGGGGATGAGAAAGAGAGTCTGTTCGGCACCATTTCTGCTCCCCGTCTTTTGTCACAACTCTCAGGGGCCCAGGAAAGAGGCCCCTGACAGAGTCAGCATCTCACGGAAGCGGGGTGGGGGTGGGGGGGGATCTCGTTTTTCAGGAGGAGGAGGAGGAGGAGGAGGAGGAGGAGGAGGAGGGAGAGCTGGGTTGCCTGAAGCACCCGCCGCCCTGGCCTGAGACTGCGACAGCAGCCTCTCTGGCTCATTCCTCCTTCTCTCTCGCGACACGTGAGTGGAGTGCAGCAAGGGCAAGAGGAGCCCCACCTCCTCCCATTCAAACGGGGACCTCTAATAAGGAGCAGCTGGACCAGCAGTGGCAGGAAACGAACACGGGCTGGTTCCAGCGCGCAGCAGCAGGGCAAATTCCCTAAATTCTTTTGGCCTCAGCATTTTCCAGCCGCCCTGGGGAAGGGACGGCTCTCCAAACGTTTTGGTTCACTGACTGCTCTAGGAGCAAACGCGTTTCAGGCACAGTAGCCTGGAAGATCCATGGACAGCCTGAAGCAAATTTTGGAGGCACTCGGGAGAGGGTTCCAGTTGGGTGTTTTGTTAAGGAAAACACACAGAAATGCTGTTACTTGAAATTATCTCAGAGAACATGTTTTGCTCTGAGCCCAATACTCTGCAAATTTTTTGGATGCTGATTCAGACCAGTGAGGGGCCGTCTAGACCAGCTCCCTGTGACTCACACAGCAGCCAGCCAGTTGGAGGGCCAACTGTCAGGGCAGGGAGGCCAGGGCCTTCTCCCAAGGCTGAGGCCTGGCTCCGGGTTTCAGAGGTGGACTGCCTCGGAATGTGGAGGTTCCCCTTAGTCACCATGGCTAGTAGCTGCTGACAGGCCTCTCCTCCACGCATCGGTCTAATCCCCCTTTACAGCTGCCTGTGCCTGTGGCCCTCGCTACATCCTCTGGTGGTGCATTCTACATTTTAATCACTTGTTCGGTAAAGAAGTATTTCCTTTTGTCCATCTGGAATCTACTGACCCTATCACAGCACTGAGTTCTAGTTTTAGGGGGGAGGTGGGGAAAAGCTCTCTCTACCCCCTTTCTCTGCCCCTTGCATAATTTTACAAACTTCTATCAAGTCTCCTTAGCTGCCTTATTTCTACAGTGAAAAGTCCCAGGTGCTTTAGCTCCAATGCCTTAATCATCTTGGCTGCTCTCTTCTGCACTTTTCCCAGCTCTGCAGCTTTTTTCCCTTGGAGACACAGTAACTAAAGCTGTAAACCGTATTTCAAGTGAGACCACACCATCTGATCAAAGGCATAGAGAGACTGGCTATTTTCTTTTATTCCCTTTCCCAACAATTCCCAGCATGCAGTTTGCCTTCTCACCACAGCCACAAGCTGCATTGACATTTTAACTGAGATATCCACTACAACTCCAAGATCTCTTTGCATCTCAGCTTGGACCGGTACAGACCCTATTAACATATATGTTAAGTTATAATATAGGATTTTCGGTGTCAATGTGTATCACTTTATACTTACCCTCAATGAATTTCATCTGCCACAATGTTGCTCACTTACCAATTTAGTGATACCTTCTTGTAGTCCTTCACAATTCACCTGGGTTCTCACCATCCTTAATAATTAGTATCATCCATAAACTTTGCCATTACACTGCCCACCCCCAATCCCAGATAATTTAGGAACAAATTAAAAGCATTAGCCCCCAATTCTGACCCTTGCTGGGCCCCACTGCTCACTTCCCTCCATTTTAAGAACCGTCTGTTAGTCCTACTCTCTGCTACCTGTTGCTTAACTGGTTTTTATTCCATAAAGGGACCCTTCTTCTTATTCTCTTATCCTATAACTGCCACATTTACTCAGCAAGATCTGAATGTAGTAGAGTCTTAAATACCAACAATATTTCCTGTGTATAGATCGCAGAAGTCAATCTCCAGTTACCAGTAAATGTCGAAGGGAACTTTGACTCTGGAAAGCTCCTACCCTGGAAATCTTGTTGGTTTTTAAGGTGCTCCTGGAATCAAATCCTGCTCTTCTTGCACACCAACACAGCTCCCCACCAACTGAAACAAAATTTCCTCAGGAATCTTTGGTGAGGTGCCTTTTCAGAAGTCTTTTGGCTGAACACTGGGAACAGAGAGCTGCACCTCATAAACTTCTTATCCCATGTATGGTTCCCAGACCATACCATCTCCTCTTCCATAGTATCAGTAGTTGAATTTGCTCCACCCCTTACTAAATAAAATAAAAAATCAAAGAATTTGTTAACAACAAGTAAGATTTGCAGTACTGAGATAACACCTTTGTCAAACATTGAACCTCCAAGTGTTAGAAATGCCAGACATAATTTGAGTCACATGGGTCTCTTCCTCAAGCTGAATCCTGGAGGTAGGAAGGAGCCAAGAAAACAACTCCATGAAAACACTATGGCACAGAACAAATCTATTTCTCTTCCCCCTCCTTACTTTTAAGAAAGGGAAGCTATCCATTCTGAAAGAAGAGAATACACGACCTAAACGCTTCCATACTTTAAATGAAAATTGTCTCAACTGGTCTATGATGCTCATAATACTAGTATTTGGCATTTAGGGACAAACTAGATGTGACAGTGATCTTGTGGCTGCCACAAGGACACTGTTGCCATTTTAAAATGCAGTGAGGGCTTGACCCTGATAGGCCTGCAGTGCCGCATTTTTGTTTCTCTCCCCCCCCCGTGTCTTTTCAAGTGCTGGAACAGCTGCGCGTGCCCGTGTATGCGCAAGAGATCTTCAACCCAGATGCAGCACTTTAAAATGGTGATGGATTCCCTGGGGGCCACAAGGACGCTACCCCTGCTAGTTTGGCCCTCAGAGAACTCTGTTAAGTGTGTTCAGATCCCTTTGCATCACTGAGCTGCTTTCGCTAATATTACCCAAGAGCTACGTCACAGCGACATAAAAGCATTACTCTCTAGAAAACGGGAAAATGTTTACTGGTCCTGGGGCAGGATGCCGAATGCTCCCCCACCAACACACCATCAGCTGTTTTCAGCTGGACCTCAATCTGTGCCTTTGACCAAGTCATAGTACTGGTTCGTTTGCTCTATTTTGGCAGCAGGTTTCCAGGGTTTGAGGCAGAGGAAGGCCTTTCCTGTCACCTGAGCTGCCAGCGACTGAAACTGAGCTTTGCTCAAGCAAAAAAGGTGCTCTACCATCACCTGAACAGGACTTGCAAGGCCTGGTTCGTGCTTGCCTGTAGGCAGGGGATGAGGTGGTGGCAGCAGGCTGTAAAGGGATTTACACCCCGACTGCATCACTTCAGACGGCATGCCAAGTATCACGTGACCCCATTCTGGACCACTTCCCTCTGCTAAAAGCCCCCTGCAACCCTCGGAGCGCATCACACGCCCAGCCGAGAGGGGCCATCCTGCTTTGCAGAGGGCTGCAGAGCTCAGTAGCTTTCTGACGCCCGCTTTCCAGAAGCGACTCTCAGGCCACTCGGGCAGGGAGAGATTCTCCCTCAGCAAAGAGCCACTGTCTTGGGCACGGCGGGCTGCTCAGCTGCCCCCCCCCCCGAGCCCACGGGCCACAAAGCAGCAGCAGCAGCAGCAGCACCAGGGGCTGCCGAGGCGGGGGCTCTCGCTGCTGGAGCCGTCCGGGTAGCGGAGAATTCCCGGGCAGCACCGACAGCCCGTCAGCAGGGCCCGTCAGCCGTCGGTGGCGGGGCTCGGGAGAGCCTCCGCAATGAAGAGGCCTCGAAGGCCAGCAGGCCGAGCCGCAGCAGAGCGAGCGGAGGAAGCGCCTGCTTGTCCGGCTGCTCCGGGGGCCGCTCAGGCTGCGCAAGGGACGGGCCGGGGTGATCCGCCTGCGGCCCCCGGGAGAGGGGCGGGTGGGCGGGCAACGAAGGAAGCCAACAAAGGGCCTCCCGCAGGGCCGCGCCTGCCGTGGCCCCGCTCTCGGGCCCTGCGAAGGGGGGACGCGCGCAGACCCCGCACCGGAGCCCCGGGGCAGGGGGGGCGGAGCGAAGGGCCGGGCTGTGGCCCAGCCAGGCCGCCCTCCGTCCGGTCGCGGCCGCGGGGCCCGCGCAGGCAGAGGCCGCCCCGTCGGGGGGGGGGGAGAGACGCGCGCACGACCCGCCCCGCCCTCGCGCCCTTTGACCCCGTGGTCCCGCCCCGCAGACTCCGCCCGCCTGTCACTCACCGGCTCGGGGCCCCTCGTCGCGCAGGACACAAAGCGGCGGAGCCTCCAACAATGGCTGCGGCGGCAGCGGCGGCGGAACCGGACAAGCTCCGCGGAAGGAGGAGGCGGGACTCTGGCGGCGCCGGGCCAATGGTGAGCCGCGAGCGTCTTTCGAACGCCAGGCCGAGGCCCCGCCCCCTCGCTCTGCGGCGGCAGCCAATCAACGTTGCGCCCGAGCGCAGGCGTCGCCGGGACCGCCTTTCACAGAAACGCTTTCCGGCGGAGGCAGCTGCGAAAGAAACAAAAACAAAGCCGGGAGCGCGCGCGACGTCGCGCGCGCCCGCCGGGGACGGGCCCAGGGCGCGCGCGCGGCCCTCTTCCTTTGGCGGGAAAAAGGTCGCGAGGCTCTGCGCGTCCTCGCGGGCGCTCGGAGCCGGCCACGCCCCCTCGCCCGCGCGCGCCCGTCGAGCGCGGGCAGCCATCCGCGCATGCGCTGCCGTGAGGGGAGGCCGACGCGGAGCGGGGAGGAGCCCGGCCGGGCCCCGCGGCGGCTTCCAAAGGCCGGCCCGGGGGGTGGGTGGGTGGGGGGGCGAGGGGGCGGCGACGCCGAGCGGCCCCCGCCCCTCTCCCGGGGCCGGCCGAGCTGCTGCCGTTCCTCGGCGCCCCCCCCCCCGGGCTCGCCCCGATTTCTTAGGGAGAAACGGGCTTTTCTAAGAGAATTTTAACAAAGGTTTTAAAAAACAGCCCACGCGCTGGGCCTGCTGGAAATGTGGGGAGGGCGGAACAGAAATCGAAAATAAAAAAACTGCAGTACGAGAAACCAGAGGGGCAGTTCAGTGGCGTGACCATCACTAAATGCCACGTTACCAAGGCCGCTTACCAGGCAGATGGACACAAATCTCACCTCGGCAGACCCTCCCCCCGCCCCAGGGTTTTTTTGCCCGGCCAAGAGGGAGCTTTGTTCAGAGTCCAGCGGGCCAGGCTGTTGCAGGAGGGGAGATGCCGCCCCTTCCCCAGGCTTCCTGGCCTCCCGGTGGCTGGGCTATGCGCAGGTGATGCCAGCAGCTGGACGCAGAACAAGGTGGGCAGCTTCAGCACGGCTACCGAGCCGTATTGCACCTGGCTCCACCTCCCCTGCAAGCCGTTTTGGGTTCGGCTCCACCTCCTGCAGCAGCAGGCTCATCATCCCCCTCCCCCAATGCCAAAGGGGCTTGTAGGCTCAGGTTAGGGAGCCCACCGGCAAGAAGAGGAACTTCCAACTTTTGGCTTCATCTTGCAAACTCCTTGTTTGCTAAATAGTAGAGTCCAACTTTTGAGAACCACAGCTCTCTTCTTCAGATGCATCTGAGGAAGAGAGCTGTGGCTCTTGAAAGCTTATGCTACAATAAAGTTGGTTAGTCTTAAAGGTGCTACTGTCATATACGTCTCCTGCATATCTGCCATGAATGCATGCTGTCTTTGACTCTGGTCTCCGAGGGTATGGGAAGTTCTTTATTGCTGTAATGACGGTAGGTTATCTTGCAAATGTTTTCTTTCTCACTCCACCAAACCAGTATTCTTGTATGCCAGCTGAAACTGGCTCGAGGTGTATCCTTCTTGAGATTAAGTTCATCTTTCTCACTGCCTGCTCTAAAACAATGTCTTACCCCCCCCCCCTTTAACAGTCCTTTTCCCAAAGGCGGGAACATTGATGGCCCCCTATACGTTACTTGTGCCAATTGCACTGTCTGAGTACCTTGTACTGAATGGATCTCTAATAAAGCTTCTTCAACTGGAACGCCTGTGTGTGAACTGCGGAGAACTTGGGGATCTAACTGCCAGGGACTGACAGCTACTGGACTCTTTACAAGTTTGCTACTACAGACTAACATGACTAACTCCTCTGGATCCTTGTTTGCTGGGAATGCATGCCAGTCTCGGCAAGGGCTGCCTAGTCTCTTGCTGATAACCCTGAAGACTCCACAGTCCAGGGCCAGTTGTCCTGGGTTCTATTAAGCCAGATGGCCTTCATGTATAAAAAGTCCTCCACCTGGAGCAGTAGTCAGAGTAACCTTGCAGAAGAGCATGGAACTACTGTGGCTACTGAGAATGTAAATGCAGTTGTGTGGCCCTAGCTGCTGGAAGCAGAGGAGTGCCAGGCAGATAGATGGCTTGCTGCTCTAGCTAATGACTCCTTTGGGCTGGAAAACCCTTCTTTATATGCTCAGAGCTACCCACTGGATGCAAGGGGCTCTAGCTCAGGAGGCCGGTGTCCGTGGCGGCTCTGGAGAGGGCACACACCCATGGATTGACCAGAGGAAGGGTTTGCATTCCTCCCTTGAAACTATGGCCCAGTGAGTTGTTCCAGGGGACGCTGCTCTGAAGAGAAGGAAGGAATGCTAAAGCTGGCGAGAGCGGAGACCGTGCCCAAGCAAGTGATCTTGATAGACTAGAACTAGGCACAGCAACTTCTAGAAAGCTAGCCCTGCAGCCTGGAGAGGAGGTTTCTTGGAGAGGAAACCCTGAGGGAGATGGGGTCAGTTACCCCTTTGATGGCTCATTTTGAACCTGAAATGTGACCTGGAGTCTCTGGAAAACTTGTAGTCTGACTGATGTGATGAGGGTAGCCTCCCCATAACAAGCAAGTATGGCCGCTTGCTCCTAAGGAAAACAGAGAGAAAATTCCTGGACAAGAACCGACAATACATGCTGGTAAGCGTCCTCGATGACTATTGAAAACCCACAGGTTGTTCAGCTCATAGGGCCTCTACTATGGAGGATAGGAACTCCCTGCAAAGAAAATGCCTCATCCTCATTAGCCAGAATAATAACTACTGTACTTATATTCCACTTTCCTAGAGAGATTAATACCCTACTCAGAGTAGTGAACAAAGTTGGTGTTATTCTCCCCACAATACAGCGGGAGCTGAGAAGTGGCTTACCCAAGGCTACCTGCTGAGCTTGCGGCAGTAGGAGGATTTCAGCCAGCAGAATGCTGATTTGCAACCCAACCACTTCACCACCATGCTGTAACAGAATGAAGGGTCCTGGCTGTCAAAACTGCCCTGAGTGTCCTCTTGCCTTGGGCACAATAGAGGAGATAGGAAAATTCTAGTGGCTTGCTGAATGCCAAAATCTTGAGACGCCACCCCTTTTTCTGGGCCTGGGAGGTGGAATCATCCCAGTGGGGTGGGGTGGGAGGAATAATGGGAGGAATAATGGTGGGAGGAATAATGAAGACGTGTTCAGGCTCCTGAATACCTTGCCTTTCGCTGCCTTTGGAGGGTGCTGACTCAGTCACAAGGCTCAGAAAGCTACAGAAGGAATATCCAGACAGGCTCCCTCCACCAACTGGTGCTCTATGGACTTCTTAGCCAGGGCGCCCAAATCCATATTGGTGGTACCTAAAAGCCTGTAACTGAAGAGCTAATCAGTAGATACTGTTGAATTGCGACCTGCTCTCACTAGTGAAAAACAGTTTGGGGACAAGAAGTCTTGACAATATTCTGATTAAAATAAAAGGGAAAAGGTTGTGTCTTATCAACAAACATGAAGATAAACACACACAAAAGCCTATGGATTTCTTTCATTCTATTACCAGGTAACTTTCACCTCATTTTGGAGGCAATTTCAGGAAATCCTCTTAGTCAAGAATTACCACAAGTAATCTGGTCAGTCAGTAGAAGCTCAGTTCTTACATTCTGGAACTAGAAGATTCAGAAAACACCAGCAAAAGAACTGACGTGTCCATGTGCAAAATTTTCAACAAGCGACCTCAGACCTGTGGATATAGAACACCATTGGAAGAAGATATTCCACCGAGTTCTCCAGCCCCCACCAGACAGACTCCCGTGGTCACTGATCACAAAGCCCTCAAAAGAGAAACAGAGTGCTAGGCGCCATCAATTATATCCTTGAAATCAATGTCATTGAGCTGGTTCTATTTCATAAGTAATTCTTCAGTTTATATTCCAGCGTCTTCCAGAGATCTGTGAGATACCAGAATTTCAAAACAAAATACTGAAGACAATAGTGGAGTGTCTTCTGAGAAGGGATTTCATGCCCTCTATAGACTTCACACAGAGGCCTATCTATGTGTTCCCATCTGCCCAATTCACAAGCAATTCCTGACAACCAATATTTTCAATTTGAGGCCACATCCTTTGGCTTGGCATCTGAAGATATTCACTCAATGTCAGTAAAAGCTTACCTTCACATTAGGGGAATACACTGACATACTTATCTGGTTCTCATCCAAAGCAAAAGGCGGCAGTGGACATATGGAAAACCTCCTAAGGCTACCGGAGCATGCCTTCCGCAAAGTTCCAGAAAAGCCAACTCAGCTTATCCATCAAGTGGGGCAATAATCAGCTTAGTTGAAAGTGAAAAACAAGGTCGCACTTATCTGTAACTGTTGTTCATCGAGGTCTTCTGTGCAGAAACAGATGGGACTGCGTACACGCAGGTCTGCCAATTCGGAGGTTTCTTTAGCTAAAATCCAATAGGGGGCGCTCTCACTCCCACCCCCACTATGCATGCACGGCCATTTTCCTGCCGAATACGACCCCTGGACAGGTGGGGCGCCCCCTCAGTTCCTCTTTTGCTACCGTTAGAAGAGGTTCTAGCTATACCTGCTGAAGATAAGTAATCGTTTTTTCATCCTTGCCATGTTAATCTTTTAAAAAAAATGTTGGGAAAGGCCGTCTTTAAGTGTTGCTCTTTTTGCAATGTGAAAATGATTAGGGCCAATGGACATTCTTTGTGCCTCTTCTACTTGGGCGAGACTTATAACACCCAGTCTTGCAAGCACTGTCAGAGTTTTACTCCTAAGGCAAAGGCAGAGAGATCTGGCCACTATAGCAGGGAGCCCTTGATGCAGCTGATGAACCAGCAAAGGAGAAAAAATCAGCTTCGACCGGCACTTCGGGAGCGATAGGATCAGAGAACTTCGTTGACCATGAGACCTCCCTTGACACTGCACTAACTCGGGCTCGAAGACTCCTTGGAGTCGAGCATTGCCCGCTGCACTCAAGGTACTCGGTGCATCAGATCTGACCCGATCAGACCCAAAGATGCCTCGGAGCCAAATACCATGCATCGTGCCTGAGGTATTAGCTCTCCCAGATCTAGATCGATCGGGTTCGAAGACTCCTCGGAATTGAGCGGCTTCAACCTCAGAACCAACGAGAACCCACCATACAGAGTCCCATGTGGGACTGCACAGGAAGACCGACAATGAACTCTTATTTCCCCCAGGAAGGGGAGCGAAGAAAATAGATGCTGTGCTTCAAATGCAGACCATCAAGAAAGTGAATCTTGTGTACTTATTCCACATATAGGGCTTGATGACTGTAACTGTCAACACAATTCCCTGGGCAAGAGCACACTTGAGGGTCCTTCGGTGGCTCGTTTCAGACACAGAATGCTATAGCAAAGGACACATCTCAGTAGAGGTAACCCCTCAGTTAGAGGGGTGGGCAGAGGCACCATGCTTATACAAGGGCTGCCTCTTCAAGTCATGCTCAACCTGCAGATCAGTAGAGATGCCAGCTTTCTTAGTTGGGATACTGTTGCTCTCTGGGACACATGTAAGCCTCCTGGAGGCCCAAGGAAGCCTCCTGGAGTATCAGTTTTCTGGAACTAAGGGCCATCTTTCTCACCTCAACTCATTTTCAGATAGATTCGGAGTTCATACATCAGCATCAGGGTTGACACCCCAGGGCAGGATGCTGCAAAGAGAGGCTTCAGTGGTCATCATTTGAGCAGAGAAATAGCCTAGCCTTTTTTTATGCCTAGTTTCTGTACAATGAACCCTTCAATCTCCAGATCCATCCTTCCATTTTTCTTGGGTGGGATGGACTGCCCCACTTCTGGACCACCAAGAAGGAAGCTTCACGGTAAGTGAAAACAAATCTTCCATTCTCCGGTGGTCCAGGGAGTGGGGCAGTCCATACTATTGGGACATCATAAAGCAGTGTGGCCCAGGAAGGGTTGGTTGGACTCCAAGATTAGACGGTGTGTTGTAAAATCCTTCTTCCGAAGGCTGCCTCAGCCAGGGCTATTTTGTCTATCCTATAATTGGTAAAAGAATGCACCGACCATGTTGCAGCTTTACATACCATTTTTAGTGAGGGGAAGGATCTATATGCTACAGAGGTTGCAACTCCCCTAAGTCAGTGAGCTGTAATACCCTGGGGTGGTTCCAACTTTCTGGCTCTATATGCCAAGATTATATACCTCCTAATCCACCTACTCAATGAGGTAGACACACTGTAATCCAGAGATGACTTCCTGAATGACACAAACAGTGCCTCAACGGTTTTGTCCTGTCCATATAAAAGCTTAGTGCCCTTCGGACATCAAGGCAATGCAACTCCCTTTCCTTATTGTGTGGGATTTGGACAGAATGAAGGTAGAACTATTTCCTCACTCCTATGAAACACTGAATTCACTTTAGGAATGAAAGCCAGGTCCGGTCTTAAGACCACTTTGTCTTTGCGGAATACACACAGTTCCCTGTCCACTGATAGGGCTCTAAGTTCCGATACTTGAGGTAATACCTATTAGAAAAATAGTTTTGAATGTTAACTCCTTCACGGGGCAAAATGCCATGGGCTCAAAGGGCTCCTTAGTGCTTTCAAAACAATACTGAGATTCCAGGAAGGGAATCTATGTACCATTGGGGGATTGATCAAAGTGGTGCCCCGCAGGAATCTCTTTAACATGCGTGTGTTGGGAGAGAAGTCTACCCTTCTTAGAACCCCTAATCGCTGTGATAGCTGATACCGGCCTTTTAAAGGTGCTGGTCCTTATCCAGACCTTCCTGTAGGAACGAGAGAATCTCCCTAACTGGGTCTTTTCCCCTACCTGCACACCAAACTTGAAAAACTTACCAAGTGTTATTGTAGCTCCTGTTTGTGGAGCTCTTCCTTGATGCTAGCAATGTATGGATCACTATCTCAGAATATCCTGATTCTCTCAAATGCTTGTGCTGAACCTCCAGGCTGTGAGATGTAATCGAGCTGGTTGAGGGTGACAGAAGAGATTATCTTCTGTCAACAGGTCCTTCGTGGAGGAAGATCCCATGGGTCCATGACCAATAGTCTCACCAGTTCCTGGAACCATGCCCTCCTTGGCCAATACAGCACAATCAGTATCATTTCTGCCTGTTGCTAGATGATTTTTTTGCACCACTTTTTGCATTAGTTGTATCAGTGGGAAGGCATACAGCAAAAGCGGGGCCAATTGCAGCTCAGAGCGTCTATGTCCCAAGCCTGAGGGTCTTTCTTTCTCAGTAAGTAATTCTGAATTTGGTGGTTCTGATTGCTTGTGAACAAGTCTATTTTTGCCTTTCCAATTCTCTGGCAGATTTTCAGAAATACATCCTTGTATAACATCCATTCCGACTGATCACTTTGTTCCTGCTTAGCCAATCGGCCACTGAGTTGGCCTGTCCAGGCACATGAATTGCCTTTATTGATCTGAGGTGTCTGTCTTCCTGATAGCAGATCTTGGAATTCCATCAGCCCTCTCCTGATGGCCATGAGCAAATTTATGCTCTTGGATCGCTCCTCTTGATTCCAGGTGCCCTGGGACATCCTTCCCCCAGCCCCATAGGCTGGTATCTGTACTCATGACCACTCTTTTCTGTTCCCTAAGTGGAACCACTTCCAGGAGTCTTGTTGGGTCCTGCCACCAGATGAGCTCCGGGACTAAGTTCATCAGTAGTCTCACTAGTTTGTGTCTTTTGTGGGCTATAATAGGAGCCTCTGAAGAGGGCAAGCATGAAATCTCAACCATTGTACCACCTCCTGGCATGACACCATGGTCCCCAGCAATTGGGCTAATTTCATCCCTTCTCATTCCGGTTCCTTTTGGATAATGTCTAGGATAGATCGGAACTTCTGTTGTCTCTCTTGTGACAGGAGCACTTTGTCCCGTGATGTGTCTTATGACCATGCCCAGATGGGTGATCTTCTGAGTGGGGAGTAGTATGCTTTTTGTTTATCATGAACCCGTGGTCCCTCAGACAATCCATTGTGGACTTCACTGCTTCCAGTCCAGCCTCTAATGACTGGGCTTTGATAAGGATGTCGTTGAGGTATGGAAACAATACACCCTGAAGCCTCAGGTGCGCCACTAGGGCCACCAATATCTTTGTAAACACCCTGGGTGACAATTTTAGGCTGAAGGGTTAACACACGACACTGGTAGTGATTTCCATCGTAGGCGAATCGCAGAAATTTGCAGTGGGACTCTCTTATCGGAACATGTAAGCAGGCCAGCAGATCGATGGATGCCAAGAAGTCCCTTTTCCTGAATAATTGCCACTATTGATTTGAGGGTTTCCATTTTGAATTTGCATGTCTTGATAAATTTGTTCAGCCATTTTAGATCCTCACATTCCCGTTCTTCTTCGGGACTATGAAGAACACCGAATACATGCCCCCAGCTATGTGTTCTTGTGGGACTGGTTCTAGGGCTCCTATCTCTCTTAAGTGATGGATGGCCTTTTTAATAAGGTGTTTTGTGTTAAGTCGGTTCTTTGGAAACTATGTAAGACGACTGGGGGGGGCATTGACACTAATTCCAGAGTGTAGCTATCGGTTACAATATCCAGGACCCATCTGTCCGTTACAGTTCTTTCCCCTACCTGTGAGGACTTCTGTAAGCATCCCCGATCCCCTGTGCTGTTGGCATCTCCAGGTAGCCATGCTGACTGGCCCTTTTGGGGTCCTTTAGCATACTGGTTGGACTTGGTGAATGTGTAAGATTTGTTCTCACTGCATGGCTTGGATCGCCAGCTCCCCTTGAACGATCTTGTATTGCCAGCATGCAGGGATCGTCTGGAATCTCAAGAGGACTGGAATCTTTTCTTGGTTTTCCCTTCCTTCTTTTTTGACGGAATAACCTTTTTCTTCTCTCTGTCTTCCACTAGGTACCTATCCAGGGCTTCTCCTGAAAGGCTTGGCTTGGGCTGAGGGACTGACTGACTTCCCAGTTCTGAAGCCATGTGTTCCGTCTGGCTGTCACGTTGAAAGCCACTGCTCTAGAGGACAGCTGCATGGCATCCAAAGAGGCGTCTGCTGCAAAGGCTGTTGCTGAGGCAATCTTAACTGTATCCTTCACTTTTCTAGGCACGCTACTCTCTGCTGCAGGTAAATCCGAAGCCCAAGTAAATGCTGCCTTCGTGAATAGTGAGCTTGCCACTGATGCTCTAAGAGAGTGAGCCAGTGCTTCGAAGCCCCTGTGCAGGGCTTGTTCTATCTTTCTGTCACCGGGGTCCTTAGGCAGCCCTTCAGCATCCATAGGAAGTACTGAATTGGAAGCAAGGCTATTCACCGGGTCATCCACCAGGGGAAGTTTGAATTTACTAGCCGCCTCTGGTACTTAAGAACGTGAGACATCTGCCCTTTTTTCTTCTTTAGATGTCAGCCTCCCTCTGGGGGGTCTGTCTGTCTGAGGGTCCACAGGCAGTGCTGCTCTGGGCTTGTTCCCTTAATTCTTTTTAAATCTCTGTTTTAAGCCATGCGAGCAGATTTGCTTTAGCATCTTCACTTGTCAGATCCAAGTTCTGTGCCTTTTCTCCCTCAACCCTCAGAGATGCTTGAGGAGAAGCAGAGGCTGGTGAGTTGGGTAGTTCCAAGTCACACAGGGTGCCTCCCTTGCCTGTGGAAGCCACAAGGCCTGTTTTAGCCTCCATGTTCACTGGAGAAGGTCTTCTCGCCAAAGTTTAGGCACAAAAGTGAAACCAAAGGCGATGGTAATTCCCCTTTCAGACATCTCCTCCCTGCTTAGAACAGGATAGCCTTGCTGGGTCCAGACAGCCTATATGGTCCCGGTTAGCAGTCCGTTCTGGCAGAGCTCGAGGGAAGGGCCGCCTGTTCCCCTCTTCCCTGCTCTGTGCTGGGCCACCACAGGCCCAACTGCCTCTCTCCGTAGTACCAAGGTGGGGAGGGGGTGTGTGCCTGCTGGCTAGTGCCCTCATCGGGAGCCTGCACTGCCCCAAGGGATAAGTTTTCACTAGCACCGTTGGCTCCTCTGCCCTCCAGTGATCCATTGGATGGCTGGTCTGAAGTCCGTGGATCTAGGCAGTGCCTAGGGCCGTTGGCTCAGACACTCCACGCCACTTTCCCAGCAACTCAGAAAGAGGGAGGGGAGGGACCACCCACCCCCGCTTTTCCCTAGAGCCAGTCTCCAATCCATTCTCCCACTTGGTTGCTGTCGTTTGTTGCTGGAATCACTGCTCTTTTTAAGAGAGTAGTGGGAGCTGTCCTGCTTGTCGGCAGGGCCAGAAAAACTGGAGACACCAGGAATGAGCCCCTTCCCTCCGGGATCCAGAGTCAGCTGACCCTGCATCAGAGGAGGAGCTACGTTCCCAATGGCATGGACTGCCCCCCCCCCTCCTTGGACCACCGGAAAATTAATCCACAGCTGGCAAACCTCCCTTATGTGCTGCTCTTTCTACAAGAAAGCCTGTATCAGGGCCTTATGAGGCAGGCTGCTACTGTGGCCTCCGCAAGAGATTCCAGCTTTCCAGACACCCAGCAACTATACATTTTCTGAGGGGAGACGCTAAGGCACCCATCACTTTCCATTGGGAATACTGAATAGGGTACGAGTCTCGACACTCGAACTCAAGAGCACCCCTCGTGCTCCTCACGTGGAAGTTTCTTTTCTTGATGGCAGCAGCCTCTGTGGATTGGTATCAACAACTCACCCATTCTGTAGTCAAGGACCTCCATTTCTTCCACACAGATAAGGTTGTAACTTGACCCAGTCTTCTTGCTCAAAGTTACTTCAGTGTTTCACTGATCTCAGGAGCGTTACCTACCTTCTTTTTGTCCCAATCCAGTCCATCAGAGAGAAAAAGGATAGCATTCTCTGGATGTATGCAGGATTCTGTATGTCTACATTAGGCAAATCAAAATGATACAAAAATTGGTTTCCCTATTGGTGACATGTATCTGCTAAATGAAAAAAGAGAAGTTTATTTCAGCAGATGGCTGTGGGAGTAACTCTCTTCTCAAGGCCTAGGAACTCCAGAGACGATAAAACCTTACTCCGTTAGAAGTGTATCCACAACAGCAGCTTTCCATACCAAAGCCTCAGATTTTCAGAGAAGGCACAAACTTTGGCATTCACATTTATCAGGCAGAATCACTTCCGTGGCTCTGGTTGATATGGCGATAGGGAGCAGAATTTTCAGCAAGTGGCCGTGTTCTGACACACACACACCCCCGCCCCCAGAGTGGATACAGCTTTGTGACACTGCAAGTGCGACCGACTGTCCTCTTCTCCCAAAGTGAACACAGAACAGTGGACACTTATTTGATAAACGACACCCTGGATACACCTGGCAATTCTCTTCCTGCTGGGGTTCGTCTGGTGTGGTTGTCTGCCAAAACATTCCGGTGTCTATATAGCCATGTTCTAATTCACTTATGCCTGTGTGGTGCCAATATTGCACTATTAAAATTCTTAAACTGTTGTTCTTTGGTACAACGCCTTATTAGGTTATAGTTGTACGTAGTTCCTGGAACAGTGAGATGTCCCCCTGCACCCCCCTGCACCCCCCACCAAGGGGACAGAAGTGCTTGGATAAGTATGAATCCAATATAAATATATTTAAAGTGCAAGGCGACCAAGTGCTAATATACATGCAGAATATAACATTTATATATTCTGTATTTTAGCACTTAGTCACCTTGCACTTTAAATATATTTATATTGGATTAGTACTTATATTTATACAAGCATCTCTATCCTCTTAGTAGTTGTTTTCCACCTTCAATTTTAGTCTAGATTCCAGAGGAGCCTCTGTTGTTTGGACTATGCAACCTTCAGCAAGGCACACACTGCAGAAGCTCTGAAAAGCTGTGGCATTCTCCCATAAGACTATGGGTATGCCCTCAATCCAGCCAGAGAAAGGGCAGCCCAACTTTCTGTCTCCTGGGATCAAGCAAGGAAAGTGCATCCCATGTAACAAGATCTCTTCCTCTTCAGGATTCCATTAGGGAAAAGCTGAGGAACCAAACAATCGTTCTCCGGCCGTGAAAGCCTTCGACAATACATCGAACCAAACAATGTTCATCACACAGGTCAAACTGCAGTGCTCAAACCCCGTCTGAACATAGCGCAATGACAAGGGTAGAGAATCTAAGCCATGAAAAAAATAAGCTGAATTCACAGAGGGAGCAATTATTTTCGTGGAGTAGACACTCTCTAGCATCCAACTTACCTTCTGTGAAAGGCTCAACAATGCTAGTTTAGGAGAAAGAGTAATATTCTTTTGTCCACACACTTACTGGAACAAAGATGCAAAAACCAAAGTAGACATCGACGGCAGCATTTCCTCCAGGTCAGAAACAGCTGCCTTCCACAGAGCACTTCTTAAAGTAAACCTGACAGATGGGAAAGGATTTGGAAAGTCGCCTGTTCAGAGCAACAATCGCAATTCCTCTCGAGAGTCCGAAAAGCGTATTTTTCTTGTGCATTCTTTTAAACCATTCCAGCTGGCTGTTTCTGTGGAAGAGCAGCAACAACTAGTCCTTAGCTGCCCACTCCCCATGGAATGAGAATCCTATTGCAGAAGCTACAGAGGAAGAATAAATCTTTCATGTACCAAGTGGAGTTCATGTTCAACTTTTTGTTGTAACAGAAACAAAAAAGGAGCAAAGGGTTTTTGTTCCGAGTGGCCAGGGCCCCAAAACCCACAGCAGAATGTTTATAAATTTCCCTCCTACTGCTCCACTATTGCTTTGACACCATTTTCAGTTCCTGGTGACCCAAACAGTAGTTCTTAAATGCAGCAACTCCAGAATGTGTGAAACGCAGCCTGGCAAAAGCCACATCCCCTGCTGCTGCTGCTGCTGCTGCTTGGACCAGGAGTCATCAGTGCCCAACCAGTACGTTTTTCAGAGACTCGTTCTGAACAGGGACGGCATCACAGGCAAAGAGTCATCCTAGTGAGAGCCAGCACATTCCCTTTGCAGAGGTGGGATTTCGGCTCCAATGCCGTGAGAGAGCGGGGCCCCCTCCATACAACCGTTTTCGGAGGGAAGAGCTTGATCGCGGCACCTTGGGATACCCTGAGAGCAGCCCACTTCTCCGCTGCATAAGCCCCCCCCCCCCCCCGGCAAGCATGTCAACATGAACTAGGACAACACACTCCTTCCACCTTTGAAGGAAAAGCAAGGCCCAGAAGAACAGCATTGGGTGGAGGGAGGGAGGAAGAGGAAGGGGACAGAACAAAGGCACAGATTCACCCTTTTCAGCAGAGCAGAGAGGTGAAAAGTATGGTTTTCTCTGATCACGCACAAAGGATGGACACAAAATCCAGCCTGTTGCATACAGCAACCCCCGTCCCCTTCCCTTTTACTCACTGCTCCTACGTGATATCTGGATCATACCTGGATCAGACGCCCTTCTCATACAGAGGCCAACCCATGGCTGAAAGGGGAAGGGCAGCAAATTCCACGGCTGTTAAAAGAGAAGCCACTTTCTTTTCTTTTAAACTTGCAAGGATTTGTCTTTATTTTGTTCTTTATATTTTGAAAGTGAAAAGAAATAGTACGGAGTCAATTTCTTTTTTAAATATTTGTTCTATGTATTTACAAGCCTTAAAGTTGCGCTAGAGATTCTGAAAGGATCGCTACTAATTCCTCTTTCTCCAAGGTAGCACTTGTTGCATTGAGGCAGGTATTCCAAGCAGTCTGGTCCACAGATGTTTTCTCATCAAACAGGCTCCTTCGGTTCCAATGCCACGCTTTGTTTCTTTTCTTTTTTCTTTTGGAAGCAAGCTGAGAGGCAGGCAGAAAGATCCGAGGACCGCTTCTGAACAGTTCACCCCCCTCGTCTAGCTCATTCCCACCCCTTTTAGAATTTATTACACAGCTACCGTGCTTTGAAACAAAACTGAGGTGGATCTGAATGGGAGGGAAATTAATTTCTCTGCTTTTTTGTCTATTTTACAATTTGTTACAGAAACTGCAAATTTTAAAATTACACTGACATTTGCAGTTCTTAAAATAATAAATTAAGAGTTCTCACTTTTTTCCTAAACAGATTTGTTTCTTTTTAAAGTATGAGTCCTTGTTTAAAAAGGAAAAAGATTAAAACAGAAAATATTTTCTATAAATAATAGATGTATTTTGGTTTAGTGCTCCTGCCCTCAGGTTTGAAGTGGACTTGACTTTTCAAGTACTTTTTCGTCCTCCATGATCGCCTGTTGCTTTTGTATCTATTTTTCTCCCTCTCCCACTCGTGCATATGTGGGAGAAGGGGGGGTTTCTGCGCGAGAATTGGCCTTGCTGCACTGTGATTGGCGAAGACATGAAACTTTTTTTTAAAAAAATACTTAAATTGTTTTTTGTTTTGTTTTTTGTATTCAGTTTTTAATTATCCTCCGATTCCTCTTCAGCTTCTCGCAGCCATGTAAAGAATGCTGTGACCGATTTAAGCGCTACACCTTTCCCGCTCTGCTCTGATGGGTCTTTGCTGCTTTCCCATTTGTAGAAGGCATCCTCTGATATCACTTCTTCATCGTACAGGCAATCAAAAAACATCCGTAACAAATCTGCAGGAAGAGAAGAACATTCCCTGAATAGCGTACTTTGGCTGGTTCATCTACTTAAGGATTGTCTGCTCCAAACTGTAGCAGTTCTTTGTACAGAAAAAGAATCTTTAGTGACCCCACATGGAAATGCGAGAGAACAAACCTGGGACTGTCTATACGCAATGCAGGACTCAACCCTCAGGAGCAGCTCACACGCTCAGTTCAAAAAATGACTTGCGTAACTGCAAATGTAAGGAAGGGAACCCCACCCAGACAGTGAAGGTGTTCAGTCTTTTAATACCTTCCATGAAGGAGAGCCAAGAGCTGCCTCAAAAGCTCACTCAGAGAGCTTCCCGGGGCTGGGAACTTGAATGGCTTGTGCAGATTCTGCTGGCATCCCATTCTGCGCTCTGAACTTTTTGAGCACAAGAGAAGCCAGACCCTCAACATCAGATAGAATCGCAGAGTTGGAAGGGTCCTTACAGACCATCTAGTCCAACCCCCTGCCCAATGCAGGAACACCCTGAAGCATAAGTATGGGCCCAACTGCTCCTTGAAGGCGGCCAAGGAGGTGGAGCCCACCACATCCCCAGGCAGTCGTAATTCTACTGCTGAACGACTCTTTAATGAGAAAAAGTTTTTCCTAATGCCCAGCTGGCACCTTCCTTCCTGTAGTTTAAACCCAGGGCTTTTTTTCAGCTGGAACGTGGTGGAATGGAGTTCCGGAACCTCTTGAAAATGGTCACATGGCTGCTGGCCCTGCCCCCTGATCTCCAGGCAGAGGGGAGTTGAGATTGCCCTCCGTGCTGCTGAGCGGTGCAGAGGGCAATCTCAACTCCCCTCTGTCCGGAGATCAGGGGGCGGGGCCAGCAGCCATGTGACCATTTTCTCCAAGGGCAACCCAACTGAGTTCCACCACCTCTTTCCCCAGAAAAAAGCCCTGTTTAAACCTACTGTTTCAAGTCCTGTTTTCAGCTGCCAAGAGGAACAGCTCCTTTCCCTCCCCTACGTGACAGCCGCTTAAATACTTCAAGAGAGCCATCCTGTCTCCCCTCAACGCCCTCTTTTCCAAACTGAACATTCCCAGGTCCCTCAGTCTTTGCAGCTCTCCAAGTCCCTGACCATCCTGGTTGCTCTTCTCTGCACCCGTTCCAATTTGTCCACATCCTTTTCGAAGGACAGAGAGAGAAATGCACTCTCGAGCTCGAGTAGACGCCATGGCTTGAGTTGTCTGTCCGTTCTTGTGTCCCTCCAGATGTTGTCTGAACGAGGAGTGATGGCTGGCTCAATAAAGCTAAAGCACAGAAAGCCCGTCCCCTTCTTTGAAGGTGGCTTTAGGGTCTCGTTTCAGGAACGGCCCAGATCCTTTTCTTCCCATTAAATTGAGATTGGAGAAAGGATGACTCTACTGAGTGTCAAAAACCTAACTCCTTTCTGACACATTTCCAGGGTTTTTGCTCAATGTTAAAACACAGAAGGAGCAAGGGTCCAAATTACCCTTTCTCTGTGGAGCCGGCAAGGGTGGAACGGGCGGGGGGGAGGGCGCAACTCTCCTCACCAAACTGAATAGGTTGTCTCAGAATTTCTCTGGCACTGCCCTTAGAGCAAGCACATGAAATAATCAGCTCAGGAATGCTTTCCACATTACTGATAGAGAATTTGCCAGTTCTCAGGGCAAAATCCCATATTCTGAGAATCTGATTTAAAAAAAATTATTCTTTTAGAATCTGAGGACAATACCTGGTGAGACCCACAAGGCTAGGTTTCCAGCAAACCCTCACCCCTCTCGACGACTAACAGAAGCAGAATGATGCTATTTGAATCAACACAGTATAGGTCAGCCCTACAGCCGGAGGTGCTCACACAGCCAGCAGCAAAACAGACACCTGCCCACACTACACAAAGCTGACTGCAAAGGCCAAGCAACAAAGGCAGGCAAACATGTGGCACACTTACTAGGAGGCTGCTCAAGTTTTACTATTGATGCTTGTAGTGCGTAAAGTGCTTGTAGTTCCTTCTCTGTGTCCGAGTCTAGGTACTTAAGTAAGATCGGCACTCTCTGCTTGATAACACCAGTGTCCACTCGCAAGCTAGAACTATCCGCTGGAAAGAAAAAGAAGAGCCAAGCATCAGCCTGAGGCTGGGGGGAAGGCAGGCTGGGCGTGCCTACAGAGACAGGGCAGCTGCAGAAGAAGGCAACGCTTTTGCTAGTCTGTGCTGACCACGCAACCGCCAAGCCAAAAATGAGATGTTCTGAGAGAGAGGAGCTGCTGTCCCAACCTGCGTTCAGGTACACATGCAAGCAACCGGAGCAATCTGTATGCACGCTTAGAAACTGAAAATGCAGGCTCAGTTCTCAACTTTACTGAGCTGCTGAAATGACAACAGCATCTATTCTCCATCAGCAAAATACCTGTCCTACCACAGGAAGACTCCCATGTACACCAAATGACATGGTGACCTTCACGACCCAGAAAATGAAAAGCAAGAAAGCACGTTCCTGAACAAAAGGATGGTGGAATTCCAAGGCATTTTCCCAAAATGAACACCGAGAACTGCTGTGGGGAAAATTACCACTTGATGTGTGTGTGTGTGTGTGTGTGTCTTATTTGCCGTCAAGTTGCCTCCGACCTATGGCGACCCTATAAAGACCTCCAAAACGTCCTATCATTAACAGTCTTGCTCAGATCCTGCAGACTGAAGGACGTGGCTTCTTTGATTGAGTCAAGCCATGATGCTTCCCAACTAAATAATTCTGGATGAAGATAAAAAACTTGCTGTAGCGAGTGTTCCTTGTCCATCTGCAGATGACTTCAGGCCCTGCAGATTAGACCCAAAGAGGAGGAGGACATGGAAGTTCCCCCAAGTCCCCTGGGGCAGAAGCCAGGCCTGTGCCAGCCATTCTAATCTGTGACTCAGGGCCAAACGAGAGGTAATGTTTGGGGACCACTGCTGGTCCTTACCCGCAGTTCCCAAGCACTCGCAGGCCAATTTGGATCCGGACTGCAGCATAGGAGGGGCCAGGAGTGGGCGGCTGGAACCCTTCTCCCTCCCCCTGTCTGGTGGTCCTTTGGGGAACCTCGTTTCCCACGTGTAATGTCTGACAGTGACACAATTAAGTTGGATTGGGGTTCCCCAAATATCTGGCCCAGCTTGGCCCTCTGCATCACCATCTGCTGGAGTCTTTCTTTATGCACATTACTCACCTATAATAGCTGCTTTACAAACTGCTGTCATTAAAGCTCTAAGGAATGTAGGTGAACTCATCTGGCTTTCATCTAGATTTGCCTGAAAAGAAGAGCAAAAAGTTAACTGCAACAGTTAGAAATGGGCTGGCCACAGGAGAGCGCCTGTACCCAGAGAGCCCCCTGAAGGCAGCTGGTGAAGCATCCTTGCTGCTTCTCCAAAGGAGTTTCAGGAGGCAGGCCGGCATCCGTCCTTCCTTCCGTGGGAGCACGCCTGCCTAAGCAGTCACTCAAAATGGCACTCAAAGCCGGGGCTTAAAGCGAGTGACCTGGGATCGCAGCCATCTCTGAGGCGTTAGATGCAGCCCCTCCAGGCCACACGGAGGACCGCTTCAGCACGCCCCTGGCCTGGAAATAAGAGGCAGGTACTGGGAGTCATGGAAGAACCTGAAGGCAGCTCCTGGCTTTCAACAGCCTCACGGACATTTTCACGGGCTGCTGCAGGACGTGCCAGAGATGAGCTAGACCGTGTCACACCCAACGATAGCCGGCAAAGGGACCCTGTACCTCCACCCAGTCAAAGATCTGCTCATCATTCGCCTTGTCCTCCATAATGAGTTTTTCCAGCTGTCTGTTCAGCTCTTCAGCAGGGAGTTCTTTCTTGGAAAGTGCCTCCAAGGAACTGTAACTGTCTGTCTCTGTGAAGTCCAACTTCTGCAGTGAGGGGGAGGAACAGCTTCAGCAAAAACAGGGCTTTCCATTGGTCCTCTGCTGGACCCTTGCGGTCCCTCCCCTCATTAAGATGCAGGTCACAGCTGAGCCTCGACAATGGGGAGTGTCCCCTGGGAGGGTCAGGGTTCTTTAAAGGGCCACACTCATTCCTGCCCGTTAAGACCTTCCACCAAAGAGCTGCTCTTCTCACTGTGCTATGGTGGCATATAAGTCTGTGGGACTCCCTCCCACAAGTATTCACCTGCAGCCAATCCTGCTGAGTCTTAGGGACCAGGTTAAAACTTTTTGTTCTTCAGCTGTGTGCGTGTGCAGGCAGAGCAAACCCTATTCTTAGAATCTGCCTCCTTCTTCTACCCAGTGTTTTGCCCAGTGAACCTCCCAGTGCTGCTCAGAGCCCACACCCCAACACACCTGCTCCGCAAGAAATGTGTGGACATCTTCCCCTTCTGGTAAGAAGTCTTTCCAGCTGAGGCCAGCCTCCTTCCATAAGGCTGCCACTTTCTTATGGCTCTAGAACACAACAGGCAGTTTGGCTGTGAAAGAGGGAAGAGGGTGCAGGGGGGGGGGGAGCTGTTTTCAGTAGTTACTGTGCTACTACTCCCCAGAGGACTTGGCACCCGCCAGGGAATGCACTGTGTTGTGATACCGGCAGCGTTAGCCAAGCAAAGGCCTTCCTCCAAGAGGGGGAAAGTACTCAGGCCTACTGGCTTGCTCTGGGACGAAGGGAAAAGGAGATTTCTCTCTGGGAGCCCAATGCTTGCAAGAATCTGAAGGAGAGGCTTCTTGGTGAGACTCCTGCTGCTGAAGCAGCCCAAGCAGACTTCAAAACTACTTCTGTAAAAGCTGCCTTCAACTTACAAGCCTGAACCAAGGAAACTTTTGGCTCCCCCACAGTATCACCTTCCCAGGATTCACAGCTCCCTTTCATGTACATGCAAAGACCTGAGAGTGGCAGCTGGCACACTCACCATTTGTTTGCATAGAAGGTGCAGGATTTCAGAAAGTAAGGTTCCAGCTCTTCCCACTGGAAGCAACGGCTTGCTAAATTCTCTGCAATGGAACAGCAACAAACAGCAACTGGCTTTACCAATTCCCACAAAAGACTTCTTGAGGCACTGCCTGAATTTCTTGGCTCAGGAGCTGCAGAGGAGGACTGGTATGCGGCCCACTCAGCCGGCCGCCACCACCTGCATGATCACCTCTCCTGGTCTGATCAGCAACAGTCAGGCAGCTAGAAACCCACAGCAAGTCTCTCTCAACACTGCCCCCCTTCTTCCCATGGTGGCGGCGGCGGCGGCAGCTCTCCTGTCTCGTCAGCTACAGCTAGTGCTGGCTTCCCCACTACCCCCAACGGAAGAGCCCTGCTTACATCAGAAGTTCTCTCATAGAGATTCCCCCTTCTTTTAACATAGGCGTCACCAGTTCGGCCAAGTACAACCAAATGTGTGGGATATCAATCGCCATGTCGTCCGCTGTTTCTAAGGTGTCTGCGAACCTACAGAAGAAAGCCACCCGAGTCAATCCATGTGCCGTCAGGGAGACCCCTGGACATTTCTGTGTGTCTGAGTCTAGTTAGCTCCCACAGATAAGAGAGAAGAGAATACCCAGAGATGGTTCTTCTTTCCCTGGCAGACTACCAACCCCTTGAAGAAGTCCTCCTTGCTCAGCTTTTCCGACTGCACCAGCTGATACAGCAGCTGGCCCATGTGATCTCTGGTAATCTGACTCCTCTCAAGGGTGGATTCCACTCCTACTTGCACGAAAACAGGCAGCACACCTGGCACACTCAACTCCTCCACACACTGCATTGCTTCCTGTGCGGGCAACATAAGGAGTTACACAGATGTAGGCTTCCTGGAGTCTCTGTAGCTCACCTCAACCTCCAGACTAGCAAGATGGCAGACTAGCACAAGCCTGCCAGAATGCCACCCTCAGGGTAAACTGACCCATTTCCCTATGGCGAAATCCACCCTGCTCCCTGCCCAAAAGCTACACTCGGGATGGACACAGTCTGTTATGAAGGCCCTACTCAGGGCTGCTGTTCCACTTGCCTTATAATCATTAATGTGCAAGAATTCATCAATGATCGATCTGCACTTTCTCTCCACTTCCTCCTCTGATAGGGCAGGCTTGTCTTGGGCAAGGTAGGTGGGAATTTCAGGCTTGGCTTTTGAGATAGTTAAAGGAAAAATTAACACAGAGACACGAGGCAGGAGCATTTTTCCTGATAATGGACCATTTGATTTCTCCTTACAGCCTCATCTCAGAACACAAGGTGACCAGTCCCTTCCCCAAGAAGCTTACAATCTAAAATTTGACATGGAGGTGAGGAATTTATTTATTGTAAACATTTATATGCTGCCTTCTCACCCAAAATGCAACCCTCACCCAAATATGGTGAACAAGTAAAACATTAAAATAACCTTTAAAATGTATATATAAATACAATTAAAACTATAATATACACATATAAACAAACACACACTCATACAAACAATGCAGAGGGCCAATAATAGTTTACTGGGTATATGCCAAATGAAAGGAAAAGGTCTTTGCCTCCTGGCAGAAGGCTACGACAATGGCACAAGGGGACAGGCGAGTCTCCCTAAAGCGCTCGTGCCGTGACCGAGAAAGCTCCTCCTTAAGCTGCAACCAAGGCAAGGCCTCTGAAGAGGACCACAAGTATGGGAATAATACTCTGGGGTTCCTACTGGCCACATGGGCTCACTTTTACTAGGGGATCAGCTGTGCCCGGAACTTCACGAGAAAAGTGATTTTTGAAGGAGGATTTGAAGGGAGCAAGAGGTGCTGCCATCTCACACAAGTGTTCTGAGAAGCAATTTCATGAAGGAGGGACAGAACAGCTTGAAGGAGTGGAAGACATTTAGATAGCAAAGGGGTGGTGGAGGGAATGTCAGCAAGACACAAGGGTGGAGAAATGGGATGGGTGACCCTGGACAAGGTGTCTGGGCTTAGTCTGGGTGTGGACAGGGAGACGCTGCATAAAGAGAGCTGTCATGTGGTCTGAGTGACAGCAAGGAAAATGATTTTGATAGCCGAGGACTGGAGGGGAGGGGGAAGGAAGCGTAACAGCGTAAGGCCGTAGAAGAAAGAGGCTGCAGGAGTCCAGGTGAGAGGCCACCAAAAGGGCTGCTTTTGCCTGGGGGACAGGGAGGAGGGGCTGCACTTTGGCTACGTTGTCAAGAGAAGGCAAAGACGTGGTGGCAGAGCAGCACGAGGCAAGGGGTGGATGGGTCCATCCTCCAGCCAGGGCTTTGCACTTGCTTTCCAGGGTAGACTGGGGCACTGTCAACTGACATGGAGGATAAGGCAGAAAAAATAAGAACAAGGCCAAGTTCAGTCTCTGAGGTGACAAGAAGGCATCCAAATGGAAGTCAACCGGAGGGGCCAGACTGGCAGGCAGGAGAACATTCAGGGAGAGAGCTGGGGAGTCATCAGCATACTGGACATACTCAAAGCCCCAGGAATGGGGAAAGGCCCACCCAAGGACAGTATGTGAAGAGAGGGCCAAGGACGGGGGCCAGGGGATCCCCAGCACGGAGAGGGCCTCCCAGCTTTGAATAACTTTAAACAAGTCCAGCTGTTTTTTTTAATTTATATCCTGCTTTTCTCCCTGATCGAGGATTCAAAGTGGCTTTTCACATAGTTTCCCTTCTCCACTCAATCCTCAATTGTGATGGTAGATTAGCCCGAGAGATTGTGATGGGCCCCCAGGTCACTTGGTGGGCTTCCAGGGTTACACAAGGGATTTGGACCCAGTCGCGCCGGCTCCCCATCTGATGCACTAACCATTATATCACACCAGCCACAACGCTAACCACTACACTGCCAGTGTGTTCAGGTATTCTTCTCTGAGCTTAACTGCTTTAATTTTACACTGCTCACTTTCCAAAATCCTGCTGGCAGCTAAAATGGTCAAGAATATGAAAACCCGCAAGGGACAGCCCGATGAACCCCATCCAACACCTGCCTCACCAGAAACACTTTTCAGACAAGGGCAACCAAAGCAGCTGGATCCCCCTCTGGGGTGCTCTGCCCCAAAGACGGACGGAACAGGCGCTGTGGCCGACCAGGTCTCCGGTTCAGCTCAGAAGCAGCAGCAGCAGCAGCCGCACGTCAACGAGGACGTCACCGTAGGCAAGAGCTCCAGGCAGGGCTCCCGGGGTCGCAAGCAGGACAGGAACTCACCCACTTCCTTGGCTCTGCTCCTACTGTCTGCCTCAGTGCTATTGCGGTCGCTCTCCAGGCCGCCCGTTAACTGCTTCACCGTCTCCAGCATCTCCCTCCGCTGCTCCTCTTGGGCCTGGTTGTCCAGAAGTAGCTCTTTGCTGCTGCCGCCCCGCAGGAACGTGCTGGGCCGGGTAACAGCAGAGGACATCAGCTTGTCATTCTTCTCCCTGCCTGAGCTCCCACGCCTGCGGGAGAAAAGACCTTTTACAGGCACGTTTCTTACCATCATCACTGCTAAAAAGCGATCATATGTACACAGACCAACGTCTACTGTGAACTGCAAGTAACCGTTAAGCACAGGGGCCCGGTGCCTCTACACAACTGGCCTGAGAGCTGATCAGAAATGCCAGCTCTAGATATTCCCCATCTGCGGAAGGCATTGGTCAGAACTCTCCTAGCAGCTGCAAAGGCTGCAATTGCACTCAGGTGGAAATCGCGATTCCCTCCCACTCTTGACATATGGTATAGAGTGGTGTGGGACCACCTTATGATGGAAAAGATCACAGACAGAATTCGAGCATTGCATAACCCCTCCAAACCTACACAATTTTACGCACAATGGTACCCTTTCCTGGAATTTTTATCTCAGAATGAATGGCTGATCTCTAAGCTACCTCACTACGCGATTATAAACCCCGAAATTTGAAATATGGATTTACTCTGCGACATAATGGATGTGCCTGTACATGATTCTCCCGATGCTGTTATAATTAGCTTGCTTAACACTGTATTAGACTCCTGTTGATTATGTATAATATTTGCACACTTGAATATTGCCAACGGTTAGTGTTTTGATGTTTATGTATTGTTGTATCCGAACATTGTTACGTATGATGTCATCTTTTTTCTACGCATTTACTGTTGATCTTGTTACTTGTTACACTTTCAATAAAAAATTTTTGAAACTAAAAAAAAAAAAAAAAAAAAAAAAAAAAGAAATGCCAGCCTGGACCATGCAGGTGAAACGCCCCACATTGTCCCTCAACGCGCGACACACTAACCGTGCTGCTTACGAAGGTGTGCGTGGGTGGATGAACCCTGCCCCCCCCCCCCCGCGTTCACCACTCTGGAGGCCCCACTGCTGCTGACAGACATCTTTAAAAGCAAGTGCCAGAGGAGCTGCAGGAGGCTGCCTAATGCTTACCTAGTTAAGGCCCTGCGAGAGTCCAGCTCTGATGAGGTGACTGAAGTTGACACAGATGACACGGGAGGCTGCAGTGCAGAGAATCGGTTCAAACTAGTGGCACTTGGTCGTAAGGAATCTGCAAGAGGATGTTGGGGAGAGTGACAGCCGCCTCGTGGCATCAACCAGCTCCTGCTCTGGGGCACAACCTGCCACTTCCACTTACTGAACTCTGGGCATGGGGAATCCTCTCACAAGCAGGGTTTGTTTGGAGCCCCTCAGGGGCACGGCAACCCACAAACACAGAATGGGAAATATTTGGGGGCCCAGATCACCGGCCTCACAGGGAGCCCCCGAGTGCCAGCTGAGTAGTGAATTCTACGGCCAGGCTCAAGTGGATTACAGAATCCCAGGTCAGTGTAGAAAAGAAGCAGGTGCTAGCAATCCAGCAATCCAACCAGGTGACAGGACAGGCATGAATCTGGCCAGCTCTGAAGCTCACACAACACTTGAACAACATGCTGTAGTGACACCCAAATGCAGAGGCTTTCACTACCAGGGTTTTTTTTTTAAAATGCCAGTAACTAAGATTCTTAACTCCATTTAATCCTGGTTAAGAATCCCAAGACTTCAACCCTCAGAACTTTCCACTAACTGGAGTTTAGACTGAAGACCTACATCACGAAGCACAGAATCTTGTGTGAGAGAAGGCTTACACAAGCATTAAAGCTAATCATTACAAGCAAAGAGATTCATTTATGAGATCCAAGTCAAACCTAAGAACCCGAGTTTTCATTTTAAAAGTACATGCAAAAAGCAACTTTCTAGGCTTTACAACTGGGAGAACAGGCTCAACACTGGGCAAGCAACATTTGATGAGAGCTCAGAAGTGACAGGATTGGCTGAGCACTTTGGGGGGGGGGGTTCAAACTAAAGAAGCACAAAGTGTAATGGTAAAACAAACATGCACACGCAGACTGACTTCAGTGGCATCGATTCTGCAGGTCCTGAAACTTGGCCACATGCCTGATTTCAGGCAATTTTGGAGCAAAATTTTGACTTTATTCTTCAAAAGCATGCCCACAACTGAAAGTCTGCCTGCTGACCAGCAGGGGGACTCAGTGCTTCCCCCGGCAGAGGCTGTGAGCTAAGCACCAAGCAGACAGGAAGGGGAGCTTTGTACTTACCAATCTCACTGGCCTTCGCTCCACCGCTGCTGCCTTTTCCCCAGCTGCCCAACTGGGCTTTAGGCACAAGCTGGATCTTCTCATCTATTGTGGGCTGCAATACACATGGGGACAAATCATGCAGAGCCTGCCCGGGCCAGGGGAGGGGCAAGAGGCTGGAACCTCTTCTGGCTGTCAGTCAAGGAGAGCTGCCCACTCCACAATAACCTCTTGAAGGCATCGGGTCTCAAATGGCAGTGCCGAGCGACCGAGCAGGTATGAAAAACAGCTTCCTTCCAGGGCGGGAGGAGCAAGAAACCCCCCCCCCCGAGGCAGGGCCAACCCCGTGGCTTCTCAGCTGTCACTCCAGTGGGGCCTCTTGCCCTGAATACATACCTTCGTGATTTTAAGGAACTTGGTGGGGTCCAGCACGCGGCTATTTTTTGCCCCCTGCACAGTGTTCCAGCCACCCTCCTCCACCCTCTGGACACCTGAAAAAACAAACAAGCAGATGGACCATCCTTGTAACTGCCAACAATGGAAGCTCAGGAACAGCCCCCGTGCGACAGCTTCTGGAGACAGGGTTAATTTGCCGTCTTTCCAGGTGGATCTCTATGCGCACACCTGCCCACTGTGGCTCGACAGCCCCCTCTGGCCTATCCAGCTCCACAGGCCCCCGAGTCCCAATGTTGTTGTTGTTGTTGCTGTTGTTGTTGTTATTTATGGTCTGTCTTTCTCACTGAGATCCAAGGCAGATTATATACCGCAAGTGAAAATGCAATATAATCAACCGTGAAGAGATTCACTGAGCAAAGTACAATTAACAACATTTCAGACATTCAGGGAAAAGAATACAATAGGGAATGGTAGCAGTAAATTTTAAATAAGCATAAAGCCGAGCAGAGAGGAAATCTATCTGAAACAAAGCAAAACTAATTTTCATGGCATGTGAACACCACACAGGTGAGAGTGCGCTCCAGCATAGTATTACTGGTACTGCCAAGTATAGTATTACTTCCTTCCCATGGGAAGGAAGCCCTTGAGAGATTTCATCAGGACTTCAATAACTTTCACCCTACTATCAACCTAAGCCTGGACCACTCTACACAACAGGTACACTTCCTGGACACCACTGTACAACTACATAATGGACGAATAAACACCACCTTATACCGGAAACCAACAGACCGATACTCATATCTACATGCCTCCAGCTACCACCCTAAACATACCACTCGGCCTATTGTCTACAGCCAAGCCTTACGTTACAACCGTATCTGCTCCAATACTCTCGACCGAGACTCACACTTAAGAGATTTACAACAAGCATTTTTGGGGCTACAGTACCCACCAAATGAAGTGAGGAAACAAATCAACAGGGCCAGACTAGTACCCAGAAACAGCCTGCTCCAGGACAAACCTAAAGGAACTAACAACAGAACACCACTGGTGGTCACCTATAGCTCCCAGCTCAAACCCATCCAACGTATCATCAGTGAGCTACAACCCATTCTGGAAAATGATACCACTCTCTCAGAAGCCCTGGGTGGAAGACCTTTCCTTGCCTACAGACAGCCCCCCAATCTTAAACGACTTCTCACTCACAACCATGAATCGGCCAGCAGGGCCACCAGCACAGGTACCAGGCCCTGCAACAGACCCAGATGCCAGCTCTGCCCCTGTATCTACCCAGGGAATACAATTACAGGACCCAATGGCATCAACTACACTGTCTCTGGCTCTTACAGCTGCTCATCCTCCAATCTGATATATGCCCTCATGTGCCAACAATGTCCTTCTGCTCTGTACATTGGACAAACCAGCCAACCTCTACGCAAAAGAATAAATGGACACAAATCTGACATTAGAAATGGAAACATCCAAGAAACCAGTGGGAGAACACTTCAATCTACCAGGACATTCCATCAAAGACTTAAAGGTTGCTGTAGTTCAACAGAAACCTTTCACAAACAAAATCCAAGGGGAAGCTGCTGAATTGGAATTCATATGTAAATTTGACTCTGTCAAGTTGGGACTGAATAGGGACTATGAATGGTTATCACATTATCACAGGTAACAGATTCCCTTTACAGAGGCGTGGTCTGGGGGAGCCCAGTGGCGCCTGGCGTGGGCTTCCGGGGACCACAGTTCTCTTTGTCAGATGCATCTGACGGGGAGAGCTGTGGTTATCGAAGGCTTATACTACATAGGAATTGGACGGTCTGGTTGTTCTGCTGCTACAAACCAACACAGCAAACTCCTTTGAAGCCTCACACAAGCCAACTGATCTCCACACCAAGAGGAGATGTTTACATTTACTAGCAAAGGAATGTTTTGGTTGCACCCTCCCTCCCCCCGCCCTAACTGCATCTTCTCTCTCCTCCCCTTCTCCCCCCTCCTCTTCTATATTTGACCAGTTTCTGTACCATGCATCTGACGAAGAGAGCTGTGGTTCTCGAAAGCTTATGCTACAATAAAATTGGTTAGTCTTAAAGGTGCTACTGGACTCTTGTTGATTTTGGTACTGCCAAGGCACGCAGATTAAAGGCCTGGCGTGTGCACTCGCAGATGCACCACAAAGGACCCTGGACAGGAAAGGTGAAGGCAGGGGCCTACCAGGCCTTCTCTTCTCTTTGGTCATCAACTGCTGGACTTTCCGTTGTTCTTCCTGCTCTTCAATTTTTGCTTCTTCATGAATCTGCTCTATTGTCTTGGGGCCTTGATCTGCCCTCCGTGATATCCAGTTACACTACAAAAGACAGCAAAACAAGCCCTGAAGAGGAGGTGTTCTGTACCCCAGGTAATGATGTGTTTCTCACACATGCCACTCCGACCTGGTGGGAGCCCATTTATATCTGGCTGGCGTCCCTTCTCTTAGTGAGGCACTCGGGGAAACTGGTGGTCTGGCAGACACTGAAGGGAGAACTACGCCAAGAGGCAGGTTCCTAGCGCGAGCCACCTACAAAGCCCTGCCTGCCCACTTTGGCAACAGCCCAGATCCAGAAGCCTGCAGGAGATGGGGCCGGCCTGCTTTCCAAGCAACCACTGTTAGCCTCCCTCAAACACACACCTGCCTCAGATCTATGACATCTTGAAGCATGAACCGGATCCTAGACGACGTTTTCCTCTCTTTCACTATCTTCTCCATTTGGTTGAAATACTGATCCATTCGAGGCTGGAAGACAGAGAAAGGCCATCACACTCTCTCCCAGACAGCGGAGGAGGCGCCGTCCCTGGGAGCCTCCTGCTGAGCTCCGGGGATGCGCTGGCCCTGCGCCCGAGCGAGCTCCAGAACAAGTCGCAATGACTGCCTAGAAAGAGGCAGGAAACTCTAAACGCGGAGGCATGATTTAACAACAGCAAAAGCAGGCAGAGAGACACACGCCCCCTCCCCAAAAAAACCCAGCCTCTGAAAGAACATCCTCGTCAGGGAGTATGCAGGGCATGGAGTGGGCTCCATCCTCCTACTGCATCTAGAAATCCATGCCAAGTTTATTTGGACATGTCAGCCTGCAGCGCAAGAAGAGAAACCATCCCTTCCCCACTGATGGAGAACATAACAAGAGTCAGGGGATGGCTCCATTTTAGTTGACAGGGAACGGACTGGAGGCTCACTAATTTATGGTGGTGCAAGTTGCAAAGCCGTCTCCCTGGGTAAAGTGGGAAAGATCATCATGACCACTCGGAAGCCAGCAGAAAAAGCACGCACACACACACACACACACACACACACACACACACACACCCCACCTCCCTCCTCCCCGCTCAGACCCGTCTGCCTTGACTGCGGGCCCTTCACACCTTGGCTTTCTCAAAGTCCAAGTCTTTGCCAATGGTGGTCAAGAGGCGGCAGAGACACTCTAAGGACTCCTCGTCGTGGTTCTTGAGCAGCTTCACAACACAGTCGTGCATGATGGCCTCTGTCAGCATCTTCAGCTTGAAGAGCTCCCCAATGAACTTGATGTTGCCAATGGACCGCCGGCGAGCCTTGTCCTTGGCCTCTTCCAGCTCATCATGAAGTCGGGTCCTCTCCTCTGGCTACAGCACAAGAAAGGAAATGTGAAAGAGGGCCTGAAGAAGCCACCCCACAACTTCACAACCATGGAATCCTGGAAGAGCTGCTCTGCACCACAAGCCCGCCTTCTTATTTCACAGATCAGCCAGACAAGCCACTTCCTGCACACTGGTAATATCTGCAGCCCGCCCTTCTCACTAGAGGAAACACACACAGGCTCTCCGCGGAAGGGGCTTCGTGGGAGACTCACCGTGGTGGCAGCTTCCAGTTCCTTCTGCTTCTTCTCAAAGACGTCGTCATCAGCTTTGTCCTTTTCAAATTCCTTCTGGCAGCGATTCAGCAACAACTTGCGGAAGTTCACGGTGCTTCCAGGCTTCTCTGCCATGGGCACTTTCAGCTGTGCCCAACACAAGTCCACAAAACACAAGGGAAGTGAAATGTCACACAAGTCAGGCCACCTAAGCAGTCCTTGCAGCCATCAACAGAGAGCACACTTCCATGACGTAATCCCCTGCCTCACTCTGGCACAGTACATCATGCCCAGCTAAAGGGCAACACACAACAAGTTTATCTACTTGTCTCTCCTCTCTGAAAGAATTGGGGGCACATCTTGAGGCACGTTATCAATCAATCTCTGCTGTCTGCATATTTGAGATCCTGGAATGAGGATTTGTTGTTAAGCTCAACAACCTGCAAAGGACCCTAAATGATCTGCAGTGATGATTTAAGTAGTTCGCAGCCTGTGAAAACAACCACACCACATACTTCCCACTGGATTCACGGCTGAAATGCCGGCAGCACGGAGTTCAAATCCTACCTCAGTCTAGCAATTAGACAGCCACTCTTTTGACTTGAGCTCATCAGGGAAACTGTGATCAACTGCCTGTAAAGCATGATATACTTTGGAATGATCCACAAAATCCAACAAGCATGCAAGAAGGTCCAAGGCCACAGCTCACTTATTGAAGAGAAGGATTTTGCCACAGTGCCCCTGCCTGAGCCCTATCACAGACAATTCCTGTTGTTTGGGAGAGAACTTCAGTGCCCAGGGACGCCACTCATGGCAACTCCACCTTCCGCTGCTTTGTTCCTTTCACTTCTTGCCTCTGCCTTCTGGCTTGCAGGATTTACATAACATTCCACTTGCTTGACTATGCCTGCACCAAAATGGACAGTCACAATCCACAAAGCGCCCCTCACAATCCCATGACTACGAGTGGACAGGAAGACCTGCAACAACGGATGCAGAGCAGGGCCTGCCTCCTCCATGCTTGGCTCTCAGGACACTGAAGTCCCCTCAGCAACGGGGGTGAACACAGAGTGGGGAGGGGGGGGGGAAAGTTCCAAACACGTTTTTAAACATCGTCAGCCACTTTATAAGCTTACGGTTAAAAATTGGAGCACAATTACAATGCATTATTAATAATTGCACTTGAGTAGACGGGCCCCTAGCCACATTTTTTAAAAGTGTCTCTTGAATATAGTTCCTCCGCTGCCACGCGCACACCTGCTGGACTTAGCCAAACTATTTTCTGCCAGTGTCCCTGCAGCAACACCCATTAAGGGTGCTCTCCTCCTCCTCTCCCCTGCCTTACCGTGACAAGACATCGACACATGTTTGCATAGGCCACAGAGAAGCTGGGCTCATCAATGGCCTTCTCAAACACCAGGTCAATGACGCCTTTTAGCCTTTCTTCTGTGTCCACAGTCAGATCGGTCACTTGCTTCATTAGCTGATTGAACATTTGAGGGGTTAACTTGTTTAAGATACTTCGAACTTTGCGGAACAGCTCCTAAAGCAAAGGGAAAAGCAAGTGCAAGAGAAAAGACCCAAATGTGGTGAGACTTGGAGCGAAACACGGAAAAGGGCAGAGAGTGGCTGACTGTGAATTCACAACACCCCCCCCCAAACCATACAAGGGCAGCTCGAATAAACAGTTCCACCCACAGTGGCTGGCATTCCAGAAGGGAAAGGGACAGGCAGGCAGGCAGGCAGTCAGACAGATGCAGTCAGGCAGATGCAGTCAGACACAGCAAAACTCCACAGCCACATTAGCCTACGCAGGACCCTTCTGCATCTCTTTAGGATGGGTTTTTCTTTCAAAACCAAAGGCAGAAATATTCAAGTAAAGAACACTCAGAAGAGGTAGTAGGTTGTCTGGTATCCCCTCCCTTCCGTGCCACTTGAATCCCAGGGGGGGGGGAAAGTGGGCTGACTCCCAAGGGCCCTCCCCCGCCCTGCCTCACCTGGGTCTTGATGCTCTCGGGATCTTCCACTTGTGCCTCACGTTTCAAGCTCGGCTTCCAGGCATTTTCAGCTTTCTTCAAGTGGACATCCTCCTTCACACACACCGTGATGATCTTGCGGGGCTCTCGCCTCTGACCTGGCTGAGATCTCCGTGGGCCAACATTCAACAGCTAAGACAAAAACCAGCCCCCAAAACATTACATTCCTTCAAACGCTGGCACATTGCAACACTACATGCCCAGCAGCCAGCCTGCCAGAAAATCTGCAAGCCATGCCTGATGGTGGGGAAGTGAAGGGAGGGTGAGGGTCTCCAGGCTAAACTCCTGAATTTGGGGAAGGCCCTTCTCACATGTGAATTATTTGTGCGTGAAATACTGCCAACTGCCTCTGTTCCTTTTCGTAAGAATAGCACAAGTGAAACAAATCCAATGGTACGATGGGTTTCTCATAAAATCCAGCTAAGATGCTCAGGCAAGTTAAAAACAACATGCTTCCCCAAACATAACCCCACCTTTGAGGAAAAGAGGTTCCCAGTCCTACCTCTCCCCCATCCCTGTTTTCAGAGAACAGGACTGCTGCCACTGCAAAGAGCAGCACCCAGCTTCTCCTCTGGAAAGAAGCCACGTGGCACTCCTGCCACGTCCTGCTCGGCACCTCTTAGCCCAAACACAGAAGGGGGCATCAAACAGCCCTCCACACCAAGGGAACCAAGAGGACATGGGAAGAGCTTCTGGAGCAGCCACTAAGCTGCAGCCAGACCTACCAGGGCTCTGGGCCCCAGGAAATATACTCACAAAGTGGCGATGGTGAGAAAACTCAGAGAGTCCCAAACCCTGCTTCAGTGTGCATAGCCAGATTCATCTGCAAGATGTGGTGTGTGGCTTGAGGAGTAACGCAGGCACCCACCGTGGGAGCTGATCCTAAGTGCGCTGAAGTCTGCCCACTACCACCAAGCCTCACCAACTGGTAGCTCATTCCTCTGAGTGGTCAAACACGGTCTGCATGAGCTCACCGACTGACCCCCAACGCTCATTCCACAGGAATTCAGCCTCTAAGCAATCACTGCCAGAGACAGATCAGAACCCCCCTTTGGCCACCTTGGCTACAACGGCACAAGGATACAGGCCCCTCTCTGCATTGACTGAATCATGCAGGGCCAGCTTCTGCAGAGCCTCTTTCCTTCAAAGCCCTGAAAAGGCCACAGGCATTAGGGTATACCCCAGAGGTCAGCAGGGTCCAACCAACTTCTGCTGCACTGCCTCTATTCCAGCACAATTGTGCAATGGGGACAGAGATGATCCTACAAAGACTTTGTGACAACAGCAGCTACAGTTCTTCTCCTTGATCTGTCACTGGTTCCAACAGGCTTCCAAGAAATAAAGGGTATTCCTCATGCCAGGGCTGAGGAAGAAGAGAAACCCTTCCTTCTGCTCTCTCTCCCAGAGCCAGCTTGGTGTAGTGGTTAAGAGCAGCAGGACTCTAATCTGGAGAGCCGGGTTTGGTTCCCCACTCCTCCGCTTGAAGCCAGCTGGGTGACCTCGGGCTAGTCACAGCTCTCTGGAGCTCTCTCTACCCCACCCACTTCACAGGGTGTTTTATTGTGGGGATAATAGAAATCACAGAATCATAGGAACAGAAGGGATCTCTAGGGTTCATCTAGTCCAACCCCCTGCACAATGCAAGAAATTCACAAATACCTCCCCACCCCAAACAAAGGCTGAGGGATCCAGAAAGGACAGATAAAGCAGCAGTGCTGGTAACAAGGACATACTTTGTAAACCGCTCTGAGTGGGCATTGAGTTGTCCTGAAGGGCGGTATATAAATCGAATGTTGTTGTTGTTGTTGTTATTCCTTAGCCTGCCCACCAAAGCCACGGCTTGCTGAGGAACGGCTTGCCGTCACCACCCCTGGCCACTACCAACTGAACTCTGTTTCTCCATCTTCTTTACCAAGCAAACTTCCCATGCTGTTCTTGATCTCTACTCAGCAGCACCTAAGGACAGTGCTGGAGGAAGGACCCAAAGGGTCAGCGCAAGGCAACATCTCGCTGGAGATGAAGTACCACAACCAGCCCCTCCCAGGCTCTTCTGAGCCCGGCACAGGAAGCTGGCCGAGCAGACCAGGAGACACGCAAAGCCCCACCTCCTCGGGTGGCAAAGTGAGGCACACAGGAGACGGAGCCCCTTATGTGAGCACCTTCTTATTCTGTCCCAGCTCCCTCCTGGCTTCTTTGGCTTGGCATCTGTTGCATTAATACAACAGACACTGCAGTCATTTTGCCTCATCTGAACTCTTTAGAAAACAGTGACACACGTTACCCGTGTAACTATTTTTCAGGACACGAAGGATGGTGAAATGCTGTTACTTTCATGAGACACAATGGAAGAAGCTGCCATTCAGCAACACAAGGAGAAGACACACACTCGGCACCGAATGCTTTCGAGCGCACGGGAAGAGGCCAAGCAGGACTCACCTGATCTCCCCCTCTCCACAGGGCTGCAAAGGGCAGCCCCGGGCGGATCCAGCTCAGGCCAAAGTTCCAGCTCGCCCTCTGCTGGGGATGTCCCACCCACCACTGAAGAGACTGCCTAGAGAAGGTACAAGGCAAGGCGGGCGGCTGGTCCCATTACAGGCGTGTGCCTTTTGCTCCTCTCTCAGGAGGAAGGGGGAGGAGAAGCCTTCGCAGGAAGAAGGGGAGGGGGGAGAGGGTGGCTTACCCCTATCGGCAGGTTCCGCAGTGGTGGGTGAGAGGAGACCAACAAAGGGCACGCTGGAGTGCCACAGCGAGCAAGAGGCTGGAGTCCAGGCGGGGGCTGCATTTTGCAGGCCTGAAGAGAGACAAAAGGCGACGAGTGTCACGCACAGGCCAAGCTTGGTTTCTGGTGCCCTCTCTGCAGAGGGCAGGCATCGATTGTGGGGGACGGAACGGAAGTCCCACAGAAACTCAGTTTTCTGCTCAAAGCAACTGCCTCTTCAAAGCCCACAACAGACCCGCCAGCAAACACTCCCGGCAGGCCCCAAGCAGCATTTCTGAGCCGAAGGCACCTCTGCCTGCACCCTTCTCTGCTTGCCGCTTCCATACCTCTGCCAGTTCCCAATGTGGCTCCCCACTGGCACTATTCTTCAGCCGATCACAGCCAAGGCAGAACAAGGGATGGGTAAGTTATAGGAAGGCGTGAAAAGCAACAGCCAAGCAGGGGGGAAGAGGCAGAAACCAGCAATTGATGATAAACAAAGGGAAGGAAAACAAAGAGCCCCTTCGCTTCCCCCCCCTCCCACCCATTTGGGTGTTTTTTTCTTACTGCTGCACAGCTACAGTGTGTGCGGCAGCCGTGGGGAAGGGGGCTCCTGACTCGGTAGAGGAGGCGGTTTCTAACAATGCCAGCCACTCACACTTGCTGCTGGTGCCCGTCCACCAGGGATCTGTCTTCCAAAATCAGCAAAAGCTGGTGTGAAATCTGGACCCCGTGCCAATATCCGAGGATCCAAAGTCCGAAAAGGCAGCTTCGGCTGATTGATCTGTGTAGGGCAGAAAGCACCAAGTGAGGGGCAGCTACTCGGCACCCCTTCTGACGCAATGCCTGTCCCGAAAGCACTGCTGTCCAAGTGGCCCTTCGTGTTAGTCTTAAGTTCCTGCTGTGCCAGATTCCAGAGCTCAGGCACGGAAGCTAAGTGAGTTGGGAGCGTTCACTGCCTCACAGATCCACACCATGGAAGACCAACAGGTCAGGAGCAGAGGGAGGAAAGGGAGGGGGGCCCACGGCAGCTTTCTGGAATTCCAGGGAGTGAAGCCAAAGATCATCCTCTGAAGACCCCTGCCCTGGTCTCGCCAGCAAGCCCAGCCCAACTCTCCTCACTCTGTTCCGACAAAGTCCAGCAGCAGCAGCAGCAGCAGCAGCAGCCACCGCCACACCTCCTCGGCAGGCCACACCACAGACAACGTGAGAGGCAGGCTCTGCTTGACGGAGACCAGGCTGGCCTCTCTCCAGCACTCCCCCACCCCGTCTCTGAGGCCCGAGTCGGCACGCGGGCCCCTCACCTTGTCAAGGACCACGTCACTGATGGGTGGTAGCCCTTCTGGCTTCTGGATGCAGGCAGGCATGAACTGGAAGTCCAGGAGGAACTCTCGGTCATACTGCTTTTTCCCTTCTGAGTCCAGGGGTTTCCACTGCTCTGTAGCATCACACACAAGGCCTCAGGATGGGTCTCCCCTTGCAGCGAGCGCCTACACTGCCCACCCCCAAACACACACAGGGCCTGCCTGGGATTCATGACCTCCCCCCCCCGCCCCTCAGCCAAAGGCAGAGAACCACTATGGGCTCCTGGGTTAGCCTGGAGGTACCTGCAAGTTGGCGCAGGAACAGAACCCACACGTGGACCTGGGAGGGGGGGGGTGCAGTGGTTATCTGGCTGCCTCTTTGCTCCCAGGAATGTGAAGTGACTTCTCTAAGACAAATGCATGAAATGCAACTCTGCTTTCTGAAACCAGGACAGCTGGAGGAAACTTGCCTGGTTTATACTGGCCTGCTGGAGCTTCGCTGGGATTCTCGGGGCAGCCAGCTGGGCCATCGCCTCCTTCCTGCTCCAAAACGTTCTCCGAGCCATTGTGGACGGGTTCCCCACTTTCCTGCTCCCCGTTTTCTTCCAAGGCTTTTGTTATTTTAAGGTCAAAGGGGGAATCTCTCCCCTGCCTCCCAGCCTCCAGCTCAGATTCTTCAAGCGTTCTGTCCCCTCTCCGTTCCTCTTCCACTTGAGGCTACAGCATAAGCAAGCCCAGGGTTTAACACAGCCTCTTCCGCAAAGCAGCCGCTCAACCCAACAAAGAGTTCTCAAAGGGAAGCTCAGCAAGATACACGGAATTAAAAGGGCACTACAGAAAACACGTTACACGTGTCTACAAAGCGGTGCCATCATCTGCTCCACCTGGTCCCCGCAAAAGCCCAAAGAGTTGCAGGACCCACTGACAACAATACACACTTCAGTGAGAACAGCCGTGAAGCCTCCCTAGAGGCCCAGGCGCTACTAACACCTTCAGCTGCTGTCCTCCCTGGGGAAAGCCCCAGGGCTGCTCTGGCTAGGCAAGTTCCTTAGTCAGTGGACAGAGTCGGGGGGGGGGGGGAGGCTCCCTATGCCCGTTACCTCTGACTCAGCCTCCACCTCCGCTGCAGGTTGGCTCCCATCTTTTGGTTTCTTCCACGTCTTTGGTGCAGTTACAGCTGGTTGGGCTACAAGACAAACCGTTAGGCATGTTACTTGCCAAATCAAAACTAAGCATGGAACAAGACAGCCCGTCTGAATCCATTTCAAGTCCAGACTGAAAAGGCAAATGGTCCCAGCCTGAAGACGAAGGAAAGAGGAACACGTCCTACACTGGCTATTTCCACTGCAGTTCCAGACTGCAACTGCGGCAATAGCAGGAGGAAAAGCTCTTTGCCCAACTTCACAGCATTTTTGACAAAGCCATAAAGCGTCAGCAACACCCAGCTGTCTCTTCCAAGGTGAAAAATACTGGGGGTGGGGGTGGGGTATGTGTTAGTAGTAATCTAAAGTTCCTGTGACAGACTCAGTGAGCGCTGAACTTGCATAAGCAGTTTTTCATGGCAAGGATACCCATTAATCACAATGGATTTTGGTACTGTAGTCAAATACTACAGCGTGGTTGCATTATGAGTGAGGCTCTCTTTCTCATATTCCAGTAGTTCCAGAAAGCGTGGAGGAGAGGAGGGGAAACTAAAGCTGGAGAAATATCAGCATTTTACACCATCACTGAAGAGTTGAAAATATTTTATCCAGATCTTCTGGAGGCCAAACAAGCTAAACTATAATTTTTTTCCTCATTGAAGGCAGAACAGGAGAGTCAGGGAAGGATAAGTGCAGACCTGAAAGGGGGCCACACAATCCTTCAACTGCATGCCGCCCCCCTCCAGCCCCAGTCAAATACAAATACTCATAATACAATTCTAGATCTTTACACCAGAGGGCACCAAATACCACCAGCAAATGAGGGAAGCTCTAGGAAGCACTGATGCCAACTACTCCTTGGCTCGCTTTTAGAAAACAGGATTCCCGTGGAACCTTGGAGACTAGCAACATTTATTCCAGCATAAAAAACCCGTCACGAGTAAGAGCTCAGTTTATGAGATACATGAAGTGTTCATCCATTAGGCAGATGCATTTATACTAGAAGTTGCAAAAAACAGATAGGTGGGGGGGATGTTACAAAGAGGCCAGGTTTTTAAAACACCCAGTCAAAAAACCAGAGGAGTTAGCTGTGTTAGTCTATAGTAGCAAAATAGTAAAGAGTCCAGTAGCATCTTTAAGACTAACCAGTTATACTGTAGCATAAGCTTTCGAGAACCACAGCTCTCTTTGTCAGATGCTGGTTCTTGAAAGTTTATGCTACAGTAAAGTTGGTTAGTCTTAAAGATGCTACTGGACTCTTTACCAATCAAGAAAGTTATCCACTTAGATTGGGTGAGGACCAAAGTAGGATTGAAATAAAAACTAATTTAGGAACGTACAGGACACAAGATAAGGAAATCAAATCAAAAATCTGTATAGCTGAATTAGTATCTGTGACAGGTGGGCTATGCAAGGTATTACCAACTACAGTGCCTGAGAAATCCAAAATATTTGGCTAAACCCTTGGAGGAGCAGGAGGTGGTGCTGAATTTCTTGATGAATTCCAATTCAGTATGCTGGAATATTTGCCTATAGCATTACATTTCTAATTCTGCTTACTTTAGTTCCTGCTGGCAATAAGAGACAAATGGAAGTCCAAGCACCTTAACACACACTGAAGGGCCATAGCAGCTTCTTAAGGGCGGCAGAGCTGGAGGCAAGCCAGAGCTAGAAATGGGGGGGGGGGGCTGGTCCCATGAACTGAAACAGAACAAGATCAGCCCAGTCAGCACCTCAGCCTGGGAAACCAGCAGCATCTGAGCCACCTGCTTCCAGCTCAGCAGCCATCAGATGCCAAGGCCGCCCGTGGTGGCAGAAGGCGAAGACTGCCCAGGGAAAAGTTCAGTCCCACCAAGGCAGGCGCCACTGCCTCTTTCCTCCAGTCGCAGCGACACTGGCTCAGACTCAGGGACCTCGCCAGGCCACGGGCAGAAGATGCCGTCAGCAACTGGCACATGCTCAGGACCCCCAAGCAAGACAAACTGGGTTCACCCAACAGTACAAAAGCCACTCAATGGCATGGTTGCCTTACAAGCTCCAGGCAGCAGAAGTCTGTCCCTGTTTCCTCCTGAAACGTAACCCCTGCACCTAGCCTCTTTTTCATTGCAATACTGAAGCAGGGTAGGAATCTGCTGGACGCCTCTGCAGCTCACTCCCTTTGTACATCCTCAAACTAGGAATTAAAGGAGCAACAAAACACCCTGTCAGCTTCATGGCTGTGGCCCTAAGTCCTACGAGAGAGCTGCCTCACATGCACCAGCACTAAATGACCACCACACTTTTACAAAACAGCCCACCAGAGCCAATCACTGCCATTCAAATGCGGGGGGGGGGGCACATCCCCACTTTGCACAGCTCCCAAAGGGAACAAGGCCCCAAACGGACCCCTCAAAACCAATCTACCCGTAGAGGCTTTTACACTGGATTTCAGAATTATTGGAAACTACTACCACTTTGCATCTCTCCCCCAACCCAATTTAAGTGCAGAGACAAAGAATAAACGGACAAATGTTGGAATACTCCCCCAAACAGCACAGGAGTGCCCTTTCTGCAGATGCTACAGAAGCTTGTTGGCACGATCCACCAATGACTAGGGACCAAAGATGAAAGGCTTGGCTGGGAGAGAGTCTACGGATGAAGCGGATGGAGTAGAACCGCCCTGTTGCTGTGCCCCGATGCAATGGCACAGGACAATGGCACACAGCCCTGTCAAGGTTTAAGAGAATTCATGGCCTCCCTGGACACCCAGGGCAGATGGGGCAATTCGGACACAGGTTACAACACTTGTAGCCTGCTCACACCCAAAGCCCCTGGGTATGTGTGTGCGTGTGGGGGGGGGGATAGACTCCCTCCAATGGTCATGGGATAGCTACTTGCATCGGCGGCGGCGGTGGCAGCAGGCCCTGTTTATTCCTAGGCCAGCTGGAGGCAATGCAGGCAGACAGAAAGTCCCTTAAGTGTTTGCTGAAATGGCCTTGGAATCGCAACAAGGCTCCTCCTTCGGAGCAGCCCTGCCAGCCACAGAGAGCCCGGATGGGGCTGGCACGGACGGCACAGGCCGTATTACTTCCAGCAAAGATACTGAAAACACAGTAGCCAAGAAAAGTGAAGGCTCTGAGGGGAAAATCTTCCCTGTTCTTTTTCTGAGGACTCCGCCCCCCGCCCCGCCCAGTTTTCCCAATGGAAAAATTGGGATTTTGGTGGAACTCGCCCCCCTCCCCCAAGCCTCCGATGAAGTATTTTCTGTTTAGAGTCTTAAAAAGCATTTCACTACTTCTAAATGTATAGCATGAAAAGTCTGAGGACTTTCTCAGTTTTTCTCACAAAAAAATTGGGAAATTTGGGGGAGCACAAAAAAAAAACACTTCATGAGATATTTCTCTTTTTGAATGAATAACATGCTTTTTAAGACAAGATTTTTCTCACTCAAAACACAGACCGTTTTCAATGCTTTCACTGAAAAAACTGAGAAACTGGGAGACCCATCCGAACAAATCCAGGGGAGCCAAGCCAGCCCCCGCCCGCCCTGTGAATGCTGCTCCCGCCTCCCCCCTGGCTCACACTGGGCTGGGCGACGGGACGGGACGGGCAGCAGCTCCCCCCCCGCCCCCCCGCTCATCTCTCCATCAAGGAGAAGCCGTAAAGGCAGGAGGCCCTGGCAAGGGGGCTCCCACTCCCCCCCCGCCAGAAGAGGGGCGGCAGTGGGCTTCGTTTCCCTCTCTTCTGGGGGGATTTAAACACCTACATTTTGAAGGGGTGTCTCATTTTTCAAAGCATCTCTCTTAACTATTATTAAACGCTACTTCTCTCTCGAATGGGGACCCAAAGTGGCTCACAACGTTCTTCTCTTCTCCATTTATCTTCACAACAACCTTGTGAGGTAGGTTATGCCGAGAGTGCGTGACTGGCCAGGGGTCACCCAGGAAGGACTGGAAGATGGGTCCCCCAGATCTGAGTCCCAAACTCAAACCACTCCCCCACACCGGGGGAGGGATTTGGGGGAGGGATTTAAGCCCCTACTCCATGTCTGGTTTGCATATTTTCAATACCCCCTTATCTGACCCTGACCCCATTACTGGTCTATCCATCAGGTTTAGCATTAGACACAGGATAATTCCTATATATGCTATAGACATTTACAACATTTTCAAGATTTTTTTTGTTTAAATGCAAATAATTTTGGCAACAATGAATATACTATAATTTGTTTAATGATAATACATTATTTAAGAACTCAGTGTTTTTTTCAATATTATAAAATTTAACTCAACATCCACATGAGCTGGTAGTCCTGCCTATGATTGAATAACAGTATTTCTGTCCAAATAATACACTTTCTTTTGTTTACTACATAATTTGTTTTCTACCTTCAACATTTATTTTTCCTACCTCTCAGGTGGAAAAAATAAAAGCCCATGTGCTATGGTAGCATAGGGTGCAACTCCTTCTCAGGTACCGAGTATACTTTCAATTTTTCTTATAAAAAAGAACGTAAATATAATTTAAAATTTTAAATAAAAGCAGTTTACTCATTCTAAAACAGAAAATAATTAATAGGAGTTTTCAGTACTCCCCAAAATTTACAGTCCCCCACCCCCACCCCCACCAGCAAGACAGCTGATGAAGAATTCTGACTCTTTGGGACATTTTCCACACTGCTGATGGCCCAAAGGTATTTGTCTGACTAGAGCGGCACAGACTAAATCTAGCCCCACTCAGGCCACTGGTTTAGCCTTGATACGGGCACAAGTCTCGTTCACTGTCGACTCTTCTTGTCCACACGAGAGAAAGCGGAGCTGAAGATCGTTTGGCTCCATGGCTCATAAATCATTTGCATGAGCCCAGCTCATAAAAAACAGTGTATGGACTCTGATGGAAGGAAATAAATGTAAGAGACGGATAATGCATCAGTCCAACCTTCCCTTCTTCTATTTAGCCACCATGTATGTGGTCGAGGAGAAAGTGTAACAGGGCGAAAAGCAGAATCCTCTAGCGCACGACAGCATGGGACAAAGGGCCCCTAACAACCCAGGCTGGGGAACGGCAGCCCAGCAACCCTCACAGCTGATTGGAGATGCTAAGAACTGAACCCAGGGCCCTCTGTATGCAAAGCAGATCGCTCTGCCACTGAACTGCGGCCCATCCCTCCCTTTAAAAGGCATGAGGAAATGTCTTTTCAGGCAAAATCGCAGAACTATAGCAAATGGAAGACTAAAATAAGAGACCCCAACACATGAGAGGAAGCTCTCTCTCTCTCTCTCTCTCAATGATAAAAAATGGAATTTGGTCAGAGATACTGATAAAATTGCAGTGCATATGTACAGTGATACTCATTCCTGCCTTGCTTTAACAATATGAAGGCTGCTACAACTAAAAAGTAGCAGTTTGGGCTCTGTTAGTGAATAATGCACAAAAGACGTGTCTGTAAGCAGCCCCTGGGCATTCTCTGCCTTCAGACTGTCTGAAAGGCCCTGATGCCTGTTGAAAGGACAAACACTCGAGAACTGTGCAACCACCAAAAAACTGCCCATTTCCTGGCAAGCTGAGGAAGGCAGCATTGGGCAGGTCTGGTCGCTACTGATCCCCCCTGCTGCTACCTGGCACCGAACCCCACTCACCTGGTCCATGGCCCTTCCTTGAATTCAGGCCCTCGTGAGACTCGGCACTGTCCTCCAGATGGCCCTCCGCCTCCAGCTCCCCTCTCTCCAGATCTTCTGGCATGTCTTCGCTGAGGATAGTCCTTGTGATCTCCTCCCCTTCTAAATCCCCCTGAAGAGCAGGGAGAGCACCAGGTCGTGGGAGAGGAGGAGGAGGAGGAGGAGGAGGACTGGTAGTGGTAGCAGCAGCAGCAGCAGAAAGGGGAGGGCTGGGAGGCGGAGTGGGCGTCGGAGATGGAGTGGCAGGGAGAGCCGCGGAAGCCAAAGACGGCACGCTGCCCTCCTCAGCCGGAGTTGCCTCTGGGATCTCCCACTCCACCCCCAAGGGCGCCTCCTCCTGTGGCTCTCGCTCCGCGATGCCGTCAGTCACGGTCCCCCGATCGCTAACTCCATTGAGTTCACTCATTAGATTAGTACTAGCAGTCACTGGGCTCTCATTCCGGACAATTCGACTAGACTCCCCGCAAATATCAGCACTGGTCTCATCTGCTGGAGGGCTGCCAGGCATTTCCAGGCAGGGAGCTGCACTGAGAAGAAGGGGAACTTCCAGTCTGGGGGAAGCGAGTTCACATCGGTCCTCGAAGTCTGTTGCAAATGGAGCTTTACTAGGTGCAGAAGCAGCAAGAACTGTGACTGGGGAGGGCAAAGCAGCCAGGGGAAGCTCTAGGGAGGTCTCCGTGGAGGCAGGGCTTTCTGCTGCCAGGCCGGCAGGATCCTTCCTCTCTCCACTAGGTTCTGGTCTGAGGGCAGGGGAAGGAGATTTTAATACTGGATCTGCTTTAGGCTTCTCTTCTGGGGAAAAGGAAAAACGGAGAGTTAAAAGGAATGTCGGCTCACCGAATCAGACCGACTTCTGGCCTCTCCCCCAGGCACACCCTATGGCTCTTTCTAACAGAAATTCTCAAGGGAAGTGGCACACAGACACCCGCCCACCTACCCTGCGGAAAGCAGACACCTTTTTTGCCACCAAGAGACCTTTAAACTTTGCACGGAGGCTCTGAAGAAACTTCTTCTTGTCATCCATTTAGGATCTACCAAGGAGTTTCACAAGACCCCCCCCCCCCCCAGCCATCAGTACCTTGCCCGTCTCAATGGTAGGATAGACATTTTTTGTTTGGCAGCAACACTTCGAGGACAGGTCTGTAAAATCTTTACTTACTCAGGGGAAAAATCCATTCCCTCCTCATACCCAGGAGACAAGCTTTCCTAGATTTTCTTGGGCCAGGGGCAGGGGGGATTGTGACTTTGGCCAGCTTATTTTTAAGACCGATTCAAAGATTACAAAATGGACACCTTCTTCTGGCGGCCACAAGGACAAGCCAAGGTCAAAGAAGGTGAGAGACCGCACACTCTAGCTGAGAAAAAGAATACATTCAGACTCCACGGGCTCCTAATAAAAATGTGATTTAAAACTGCGACAGCATCCCCAGGAGAATAACGCTGGCTCTGGAGGAGAAGGTTTTGTCCCCATGGGGATGGGTGGATGTGGGGAGGGGGCAAGGGGAAATCACTCTTCTCCAGCTGCTGGGTCAGGTTTTGTATATCAAGATTCCACACTCTGGAAGCTGGTCAGCCAGATTTGTCACCTGGTCAGAGGGCCACCACTGGCCACCCGCGGGAGGTACAGCAGCTCCCCAGCCACCAGCATCTCCTCTAGACACAGGGACAGGGGGCAGACTGAGCAGGCAACAGCCAGGCCTAGCAAGGGGGCATCAGCCAGGTGGCACCTGACTGCTTCAATGGCCACAATGGCTTGCTTGAAAATGCACAAGTTGCTTCTGCCTCCGCAGGACGGGCCCTTGCCCAGGAGAGCCTTTTCCACAGGGAGTCAGGTGGTTTCTGAGCAAACTTTCCAAAGGGGTGACAGCACCCTGTACCTGAGGATTCCCAGCCATGGCTGCCACCTGGTGGAACAGCCGCTTGCGGAGGTCAGGGAAGCACCCCTGTTCCCACTACTCCACAGAATGCACAAAAATGGAACCCGGGGGGGGGGGGGGGGCAGATTTTTGTCATGGCAATATGGCAGTTGCATCACAGAGATGTAATTTTAATCCCATATACTCTAGTTAGACCTGTGTAATTTGGCAAGCTCTGTATGACCTTTAGTGCAGTTTGTTGGCAAGCTGTGGAAAAACACAGATCTTTTCACCTTTGACAACCAATTGAAAGTAGTTGGGAAAAGAGAGATTAATGATTTCTTGTTAAGAAACAAGTGCACTCTGCTCATCTAACTTTTTAACATCTTTTAAAGATTTGTAGTCTTATAAATACCACATCTTGAAAATCTGAATCTGAAGAATCAACTAAATCTGAAACCAATCTCACTTTCATATTATTGTCACTTGTAAAAGATCTTAGAGATGCACATGTCATTTAGTATAAAAGGATGTCACTCAGATAAGATACTAGGATTTTGATGAAGGAGATCTCAAGCAGAATTTAGGGGGAGAATGTATGTATCTGTTTATGTGGTAAATGTTAGATTTACTTTTAATTGCATGCATATGTCCATCACTTTTTGGATTCATTCTATTACGTCCTTATATTTTAATGTCCTGTTTAATTTAAAGTTATTTCAGTAAATAAAGATTTGAACTTTAAAGACTTGTATTACCTTCAACTTTTTATTCCTTCCTGCTTCTCAGGACAAAAATTAAGATCCACATGCTATGGTAACACAGGGTACAGCAGTCTGGAACTCTTTCTTGAGTACTGGGTTCAGCTGGCACTGAGCAGGGATCGCTGCTGCAATCCAAACCCTTCTCACAGCCTTGGAACAGCCAGGAGGAGGCAAGCCAGACCCAGGGGCTGAGCCAGGGAGTCCCCCACCCCCATCCCTGGGGCTCAGACTGCAGCACAGAGGCAAGAGCTGCTGGACCCTTGCATCTGCTCCAGCAAGGCAGCCACTGGCCGGCCCAAGGGCCATCCCTGCACAAGGGAGCCTGCGCAATGCTGGGTCAGGGGAACAGTGGTGAACCCCTCCATAATCACAGGACCCCTGACGGAAGGAGCAGAACGGGGCCCCAGAGCGGCTCCCCAACAGCACCAAGCTGCCTGTGCAGGATGTGGCTGTGGAGAAGTGCCTTTCAAGCGGTCGAGATCAGCCACCTGCAGCACCTGGGGTTCTAACTGGGGGAGGGAAAGGGAAAGAAAGGGGCCAACTGGCAACTGCTTCTGCTTACACAACCCTTCTGTGCACTGCGGGGAACTGTAGCCGAGGGAGACGGACACTAAAATCCTGCACCAACCTTGCTTCGGGTCACCAGCTGCAGTGACGGGGGTGTTGCTGGCAAGAGGAGAGGTCTCCGTAGTCCCATAGGCCACAAGGCTGTGCTCTGGGAGCTGGCTAGACAGCTGCTGCGGGGATTGGAAGTAAAAAAATGGCGATGATGAGAGTGCAAACACAAAAACTGGCAACATGGAACACAAGCAAGCAGGCCAGAGAAAGAGAGAGAGAGAGAGAGAGAGAGAGAGAGAGAAAAGGCAGAGAAGAGAGGGGAGAGACACACCGTCACGGGGGAGGGGGAGAAAAGCAGGAGAGGGCAGGAGGAGAAAGACAGGCACTACAAGCGGCGAAAAAGGAAAGCACAGCGCTGCTCATTAACACACACCAACCAGGAATGCTAACCACTCCACCTTCAAGCCTTTAAAACCCACCATGCACAAAACTGAAATCCTTTAAAAGCTGTTCAGTAGAAAAGCAAACCTGTCACAGCAAGTTAAAGCCTCCACCTATTCTAAAGCTACAGAAGACAGCACAGATCAGATGAGGCTGAATGCACGAGGCACTCTTTCCACAGGCGCCCAGGCACCAGCTCCCGATCACTGAGGGCACAGGAGGTCTCCCCCTCCCCAGTAAAGCAACTTCACTGTCAAGATGCCAATGTGTTATCAGCCAGTCATCACACTGGAAAAGACAAAGAGGCCGGCCACTTCCCTGGCAACACCCGTTGCTTTTTGGTCTCTTCGTTCAGGGTTGGGGAGGGTCAGGGACTGAACCAGCAAGAGAACGTGCACTGCTGGGGTTCAATACCTGAAGAGGCAGGGGTTAGGCAGGTGAAGGGGAGGGCAGGTGCACACCCTAGACTCTTACCTGAGGTGGGGTGGGCGTCGACGAGGGCCGGACAGTTGGAGGCGTGGGGTTCCTACTACCTCCACCAGACATAATTTCTTCTGTTATGTCTTTGCCCCCTTGGTTTGGGTCCCGGATGCGAATCTAGAGAAAATGAAATCAAGTACCTGAAGCTCAGACAACCTTGATTTTCCTTAACCTAGACTACAGCTCCTTTTGACCCAACTTGAGGCTGCAAAAATGTGCCTGCACTCCAGGGGTCTAGCTTTCTCCACCCTTATGGCCACTGCAGGGCTAGTGCGTGTCATTTAAAAAGGAGCACAACAGTTCTGCAGCAGCCCAGAGAAGAATCCCTCCCCCACCGCAGGTTTCCGTGATTCCCCTTCCACACGCAGACCTCCCCACTAGGGTCTCTTACCGTTTTCTTCTCCCGCTTGGTCGGTGGGAGAGGCTGCTGCTGCTGCTGCTGCGTGGGCACAATGATGGGTGCTGACTGGTACACTGGCTGACTCGGATAGAAAGGTGCTCCTGCAAAGCAAAGCCACTCAGCCACCTGCCTGTCAACACTCTGGGAGCCTTTGCTGCTCCTCTGCAGAATGCACACCCACAAGCTTCCATTCTGGGGATGTTTCCCAGCAATGAGCAGTGAGTTTACCTCCACAAAAGTCCCAGGCCAGAGAGCCACTGCCTGCAATTTACAGAAGGGCCACCCACCCACCCTCGGCCATGCTTTGTGGTGGTGCCAACTAGCAAGATGAAGAACAGCAGTCCTTGAGTAAGCCTGCAAGGCCAGCAAGGGTTACATCAAGCAGTGAAAGCAACATTTGCCAACTGCAGAAAGCACTATATTTCTGGTTACTCTCCATGGCAGCATGTGCCGAAGGAGTGGTGGGCAAAGGAATCCGGACAGGGCTGCAGCCTCCCAGACAAAGCTAACAGATCCGGGGCCACCTCCCCCAATCACTGGTGTGTGCAGACATGCACATTTCTCAGATCACCACTAGCTGAGGATAAGCATGCCAGGCATACAGATGCCTCAAGTCTCAGCAGACTTTCGCTTTCCAGTTCCATCTCCCCAAAACAGCATCGGCCAGGACTGGGATCTCTGCACTAGATGTCCAGAGGCTAACTCTCCTTCCCATGACAAGCAAAGCCAAGGGAAGAAAAACAGCAGAGAGCAGTAGCAGGCTGATCAGATGCATTTTCACACAGGCCACAAGACTGTCCTGTTGGAGAGTAACATTCTTTTAAAAAATCTCACTTGGAGCATCCTCGGTCCTAGAAGGAAGCCAAAGCCATTTTATCACAGGGGTCTGAACGCGACACTCTCCTTACCGTAGGCATTGGGAAACTCTCCAGGCCCCGGTCCTGGATAAAACGGGCCTGGCCCCGGGGGCTGAACAGGGTACTGCTGCGGAGGCCCCACGTACGGAGGGCCACTGTGGCGGTACTGCGGAGGAAGCGGCACAAGGAGTTAACAGGGGTTGCAACTCTCTGACAGCAGGCAGGCAAGGGAGGCTTACTCTCAAGGAGAGGCTGTCACCTGGCAGGAGGTGAGGGGAGTGATGCCAGCTTCTTCAGAAAAACACCCCCAAGCAGCCAGAGGATCAGGTCTCACAGGGATGCAGCTGTCCTTTACTGTACCACTCCTTTCCCATCACCTTCAACCGGTCCCTCTAACTGAAGATGCCAGGCACTGAACCTGGGGACTCCTACACGCAAAGCAGATACTATGCCGTGGATCCACCCCTTCTAGGACCCAACAGCCAAGTGCTGAGCAGCTGGTCCGCACCGAGATGATGCTCACTGCACTGGCAATCAAGGTGAGGGCACAACGGATTCCATTCAAGGGAAGGGGGGAGCAGCAAAAACAACAGCCTGCCTAGGGCTGATGGCACATTTCAAAGAACCAGGGCTGCCAACTACCTGCGATGGTCGCCAACCTGCCCTCTTCCATCCACAGACAGAAAGCGTCGCTTTTTTGAATTTGGACAGCAGGAGGAGGCCACAAAGGTTGTGGTTTCACGGGTTGATGCACAACAGCGTTGTGAGAGGCTTTGCTCTGAAGAACACTTAGGACGCGAAGGACGTGGAAAACCCTAGAAAACCAAACCCTTCCCACCCACTCCACTCTCTCTCTGGCTGCTGGGCTGAGATGTTTTTCCAGAAGGCGTTTCTTCTGGACCTCCCGCCTTGTTTGCACTCTTCTATTTTCATGTTATTCTTTCCTCAATTCTCCTCACTTTCAAAAAACTAGGGTGTGCTTTGAGTTCCAGCAGGGGTAACAACTTGCTACTCCACCTCTGGGAACATTTGCTGTGACTGTGTTAACAGAACAAAAGCATTTCTGTTTTTAAAGGTCACAATCATCCACAAGGCTCCCTCCCCTAACATCGCAACAGCCCCATTCGGCAGGCCAAGGCCCTTTGAAAGTTCCACCCTGGGGGGAGGCAAGAACTTGTTTCGATCATGACCGTTACATGGTGGGACAGCCTTCCAGGGAGACCCCCCCACTCCACCCCCCCACCCCCCCCATGACTGGTTTTCTGGAGGCTCCGCAAAGACAACCTATTTAGACAGATGTCCTTTTTTGTCAACTCTGATCTGTTAATACTCTGGCTTACGCTGTTCTTGTTAGGAATGATGTGTGCTTGTTTATATCAAGGATTTTAAAAACTATTTTACTGACAATTTAGAACATTACTTTTACAATAAGAAAAGAACAACAAGAAGTGTTTTGGAAGTGGCCATTACTACATCTCTGGGCATGTTTCTATTAGCATCATACATTCAAAACTATTAACGAATATCTAACATTTGACTATGAACCAGAATGGAGCTGTATTTTTTTAACTGGAAATTAATTAAGAATTGACCAGCCTTGATTCTTTGGGAAAGGTAGTCTTAGAAATGTTACTAATAAATTAAAATACCCATCAGCACACTTTCAGGTGTCAAATTATACATGAAACGCACTACATTCTTATAGCGAGGAGTCCAGTAGCACCTTTAAGACTAACCAACTTTATTGTAGCATAAGTGCTCTCGAAAGCTTATGCTATAATAAAGTTGGTTAGTCATAAAGGTGCTACTGGACTCTTTACTATTTTGCTACTACAGACTAACACGGCTAACTCCTCTGGATCTAATCTTATAGTGGTAAGGCTCAATCACCTATAATATAGATAGCACATAGATATCCTAATGGAACATTTTCAGAAATGTTGCCCCTCCCACAGCAGCCTACTGGAAGCTGCAGCTATAGGCCTGGTGCTGCCCCTCCTCCAGGATCCTGTGACCTCCTCACCTGGGGGATGCAGTACTGGGGCCCCTGAGGCATCGGATAGGGCATCGGCAGGTGGTTCACCATCATGATGTGTTGATTGGTTTGATAGACGGCCGTTGGCGTTTGTGCCCCCGGACGGAGGGAAGGGTTGCTGTTCTGGAGGGCAGCTCTAGGAGGCTGTATCTGAGGTCGCTGGAAAAACTGGGGAGGGGGGGGGCAGAAACATGAAGGTCTGGAAAAAAATCAAATACTTTTTCCTTATCTTATTGCCCCCCCCACCCATTTTTTCTTTCAGTTTGTTTGATAGAAACGGTGGGAAGCACTTCAAGAAGCAAGTCTGAACATAACGCTCTGCTGGATCAGTCCAACGGTCCAATTCATCCAACATCTTTGTTCTACACAGTGGCCAACCAGCTGCGCTGGGGGACAACCAAGAAGGCACAACAGCGGCAGGGGCCTTCCCCTGAGACTGCTGCCTCCTAGCGCTGGATTTCAATGGTCTGCTGCCCTTGGGTGCGGAGGCTCTCTTTAACCACCATGGCTAGTGGCCACTTAAACCTCTTCTCTTGCGGAATGAGTGAAAGGCTTTTCAAGCTAAGGTCCTACTCATCGTATAGTAAAAAAAAATGTATTTAATGCACTCTGCAGTATCGGATAATGCTAATTCCTATCAGAGAAGTGATAGCCTCATAGGGAAAATCCACGAAAAGGGGTTTTTTGCCCCCTAGGACTTTAGAGTGTTAGAAAAATTGGGGGAGGGGATGAGTGAAATGTTTATCCAAAACACGTATCATGAAAATATGGAAGGCAATCTACAGCATTACCTAATTCCTAGGTATACTGTAAACCTATACAATGTCTTTTGAAGACTTTTTTTAAAAATAGGAATAATGTTGGGAATCAACGACACGCTCCGTGTTTCATGATAACACGTTGAAGAGAGTTCCGTGTCATAAAGTTGAGCTTGACGTACCAAAATGCTGCTAGTCCCTTCCGTGACTGTAAAATGGTTTGCTGAAAAGATACGCTGTTTACTACACAGCTTGTTTTCTAATTTCAACTTTTATTTTTTCTACTTCTCAGGTGGAGGCACAATGTTGTACAAATGTGCATGGGAGCAGCGGCCCCCTGGGACCGATCAGCTGCCCACCTACCTCAAGAGTTTTGGGCTCCCTGAGCCAGGAGGAGGGTGCAAAAGAGTAGCAGCAAAGCCACAAGTCACTCGCCCAGATGCACCCTGAGGATGGGAGACTGAGAGCTGCCTCGGGATGTCCGGGGGGGGGGGCCCCTGCAAGACAGGGGTGCCCGGAGGGGGGAAATGTCTGTTGGTTCCCAGCTTATTGTTGCTTTTTAAAAGGTGGCTGGCAACCTCCTTCCATTGCAATGACTTGGCCCACACCCGAGGCTCCCCACGAGGCATGCTCTGCTCCTCCAGTGCTTCCTGGTGGCCTCCCCAATCTGGACCCTCCAGTGTGCAAAGAGTGCATCATCCACACAGCCCGTAAGTCACGACTGCGATCAAGAGACAGGCCATGCAGAACCAGAGTAGTTAAAGTTACCTGGATGGGTCTGAATCCTCCCTTCAAGAACGAAGCAAGAAAGCAGCAGGAAATAGAAAGAAAGCCAATGTGGAAGAGCTGACAGGTCAACGAGGGGAGGGGGCGGGAGGGGGCCAGCATGCACCCCGAGACCCTCCTGTCACTCTCTGCCGAAGCGATCACACTGCCCTGGCCTGAACCACCACCACACCATTGTCCAGTGCTTCACAAAACTCTTCTTCATTAGTGAGGTTTCTAAACATGGAGCCACTGGAGCAAGGAGAGACCAGGGAGGGACCCCTGGGGAAAGCCTTGCTCCCACGGCTCTGTCCACCCCTTCCGGAAGCTTGCACCCCCCCACCCCCCGCAAAAGGAGCCAAGAGCCTCAGACCAGACTTCCCCCTCTCCTCAAACACCAGAGGACTGGGCCATGCAGGCAGGGAGAGAGGCTCCCATCTCAATACTACAAAGGGCGACTGCCGGCTGGAAGCAGTCTCTCTGGAGCTGCAGGAGAGGCGAAGGAAGGGCTGGCTGGACCAAGACCGCCAAGGGACGTCTCTGTGTTGCATCCAGACCAGGGGGGCAGCGCCTGGTCATGGACTTGCTGGCTGGCTGCTCCCCAGCCTAGCCCCTCTCCCTGAAACAGACCAGCCTGGCATCCGGGCCCCTGAGCCAGGGAGCCCTCAAGGAACTTGGGCACCGCTGTGCAGTGGACCTAGCCACAGCTAGGAACACACTGAGCAGGCTGTGGGCAAGCCTTAGGTATCTTTTTAAAAAACTTGAAGCAACCTACCTCGTAGAGCTGTTATGAGGATAAATGCAAGATGCAAAACAACACAAAGTGTTACACAGCTGGGATGGTAAGAAGCCAGGAGACAGGATTTTGTCACGCTGCAGCACCTCCTCAGGGAGGATGCAGGACCCACACAGCAAAGCGGCGGGCAGCACAACTGGACCAGCGGCATTTTTGGTCCAGAGCTGCTCCCATTTACACCCTCTAGTGGGAGAATGGAATCTGGCCCTGCCTCTCCTGGCCCCACTAACCCAAGCTCCTTCAGCCATCAAGTAACCATGACAAAATGTCTCGGGGCAGCAAGCAACGACTCTAAGAACTAAGGGGACGGAGGGAGGACGTGCAGAATTCCTGCAGCTGCCCCCCACCTGCCCAAGCCCTGATTCAGACAACACACAATGTGGACAGGCTAGCTGAGGACCGGTCAGTGGACAGCTCTCCTCCATGACAATGCTCCCCCCACCCCCCCACCCCACACACACACACACACACACACACACACACACACACACACACACACACACTGAAAGTCGGAAGGCTGCAGCCAATTCCCAATCAACTCATGAAGCCCATGAAAGAAAGGACACTAACCGCCCAGGCCAGCCTGCCCAGCCCTGCAGCGCCTGGCCTCCACCCGGCCCACCGAATGTTTCTAAAGGCCTACAGGGTGCTACTTGGTCTGGCAGCTTTGGACTTCCTAGGCCCAAGCAAGGGCCTAGCTATTCTGCACCAACACACAACAAACGAATGGCTACAAAATATAAGAAAATGACTTCCGCAGGAGAGCCATCTCAAGACACAGCTGGCCGAAAGAAAAGGAGAAAACATTTCCGTGGTGGTGGGATCAGCTATCTTAAGCGGCACAACTGGGAGCACATACATGGAGAGGCACGTGGGGGCGGGGGGCAGAGAGGTCAGGCTGGGAAGGGAGGGAAGACCCTCCTGCCTTCCCAGACCCAGCCTGGCAACACAGGCGGTTTGCAGCCCACGGCTCAACACAATGGCATACAATGAGCGAGCATGAGGCAGTGCTTCAAGAATCAGACTAGGCTCTGGGGACAGAAAGCCTCTAGTCCCCGTTCTGCGATAAAGCCTACTGGCTAGCCTTGGGCCAGTCACACACGCTCCACTTCACCTACCTTGCAGGGTTCTTGCAAAGTTAAAATGGGGAAGAAAACAAGGTTGCGCTTACCTGTAACTGTTGTTCATCGAGCGATCTTCTGTGCAGGCACACATTGGAACTGCGCAAGTGCAAGCCAGCCACAGACATTCCAACGCTCCTAGAGACGCGAGATGTTCACCTAGCCTTTTCGCACGCTTTCGCTCCAGGCACAGCTATAAAAGGCGTGGCGAGCAGCTGCCTCCCTCAGTTCTCTAAGCTGCTGGAAGGAAAGGTAAGAAAGCGTAAGAAGGTAAGGAAAAGAAGTACATGGCAGGGAAGGAGAGAGGGGTGTGTGCCTGCACAAAAGACCACTTGATGAACAACAGTTACAGGTTAAGTCCAACACTGTTTTCATCATTGTGTCTTCTGTGCAGTCCCACATGGGAGAATAGTGGGCTAACTTACCTAGGAGATGGGCATGAAGCTCTTTAATGGAACAGACTCTTCTATGGGAACATTCTTGCATTCCACTAGGCAAACCGGAGCCCTCAGAGCTTACCTTATTGCACTGAGCTTGAGAAGGTTGATGTTCATGTAAAAACGAAGGGGAAAGGGCCAGAAGGAATAAAACCAAGTGCTACGCTGGAGTGGACCAATGAATGCCAGCAGGCACTCGAGAGGTTAAAAATCCCGTTCACCTCTGAACCTGTGTTATGCCACCCAGATGAAAACAAGGAGTTCGCTGTGCAAGTAGATGCAAGTGATGTAGCGATGGGGTGTGCGTGTGTGTAATTTTACAGGAGGGCTCTAGTGGAAGGCTACACCCCTGGGCTTATGCATCCAAAACGTTTTCAGAGACAGAGAGTCACTGGTCGGTTTGGGACAAGGAGGCAGCAGCTATTAAGTTAACCCTATCTACTTAGCAACATTGGCTGGAAGAAGCAAATTACCCTTTAAGATTTGGACTGATCATAAAAACCCAGAAGTGCTTAGATCACCTTGCAGGTTGGGGGCAAAGCAGCTCTGGTGGGCGAGTTCTTCTCAAAGTTTCAATTCACACTCAAGCACCTCCCAGAGAAGTCAAATTTCTTAGCAGACGCTCTGTCCCGCCTCCCCGAAAACAAAAGTCAGAGGGAGGAAATGGTTGACAGTGTCTTTGCACCCACACGGTTGGGAGGGGCAGTGCTGACACACCAGCAAGCGCAGAAACTCCTCGCTTCCCCATTGAACTCCTGGCTGGAGACAGTCAAAGCAGAACAGGGAAAGTGGGGAGGCTTTGCAAGAATCTTTGGAGAAGGGGGAGGGTGGATGCTGGTACCGACAGGGCACATTGTACATACCAGCAGCCCTGAAGAGGAAGGTGTTGAAAAAAATGTCATGATGACAAAACGGCAGGGCAGGGCACTTTAGGTTTGTAAAAACTTTGCATTTAACAGAGGCAATTCTGGGGGCTGGGAATGAGAAAATACATATCTCAATATGTGTCAAGGTGCCCGGTTTGTTTGATGGGGAAAAGACGGGCGCGGGGGGGAGCCTCCAAGTCTTTTACAGCTGCTAGAGACCCCCCCCCACCATGAACTTGGTCTACCGTCTCCATGGATTCCATCACCAACCCTCTGCCTTCCAAGGGAAACCTGTGATTTTAGTAGTAGTTGATTTATTCTCCAAACAGGCACATTTCATCCCCTGCTCCAAACTCCCCAAAGCGAAGAAACTAACCAACCTGTTCATGCAGAACATGGTAAGTTTACACTCTTTCCCAAACAAGGTAATTTCCAACACGGAGGGGGGTCAATTTGTTGCCAACTTGTGGTGGGAGCTTATGAAGGTAACAGGAATCGAGCAGGGGTTAAGCTCCAGTTACCGTCCTGAGACAGATAGACAAACAGAACGTACTAATCAGATACTAAACCAGTTCCTGAGATGTTGTATCAGCTATTAACAAGATGGCTGAATGGAGTTCTTGCCTTATGCAGAAGACTGCTACAATAACAGCCTACACAGCATCACAGGGAAAACAGTCTTCCAAGTGACTCAAGGTTTTGAAGGAAAGCCTCTGCCCAGACGTGAAAGGGGGTGATCTGAAAGATTGGTGGACTAGAATTGTATCGCAGTGGAATGTAGTGAAACAAACTTTGGAGAGGGGGAAACATGATTACAAACTCCAAGCAGGTAAGAAATGTTCACCCCCTTGGGACCTGAAGGTGGGAGACAGTGTTTATATATCCACAAAGAATTTGAAAGGAGCACAAGCCAGCAAAAAAAACTAAGATGGAAATACCTGGGTCCTCTCAAAGTGAACCGTATGATCAACAATGTTACTGTTGAACTGGAATTGCCAAAAAAATTGAGGCATGTGCACCCAGTTTTCCATTTCAGCTTCCTCAAGAAGGACCCTGGACCTGACAAGTGGCACCCTGACCCCGTGGCCCCACCTCCTGTCTTTATAGATGGACAGCCCCATCAGGAGGTCAAGCTCATTTTGGACTCCAAGTGGAAGCGGGGGAAGCTGTACTATTTAATTCAATGGAAACATTTTTCAAAAAGCCAGGCCAAATGGGTTACGTTTATTGATGTGAAAGCCAAGAAATTGGTTCCAACTTTCCATAGAAAATACTCGGAGAAATTGAAGGGGGATTGATGGGGGGGGGGGGAGGACAGGATGTCCAGGCAGCGGAAGCTGATACTGTTGAGGTGGTTCTGCAATTTGTACCCAGGGTGGGAAACTGAGAAACGGAGGTGTTTGTTCCGGTTGTAATCTCTCCCGAGTCTGGGATCCTGCTTGACCTTGAGCAGTCCATGAATCACACAGCCTGTTTTCCTGTCTGCAGAGTTAGAGGACTGTTAGGAGAAAGTGGGGGGAATTAGGAGTAGCCTTGAGGAACCTATGTCTGCTTGATGCTTGTCTGTAACTGCCAGTCTTAGCAAGAATGCCGTAAGTGTATGATACTGGCATCTTATCAATAAAGAACTTTTACTCCTGAAGTGAAGTCTCTTTGAGGGTTTAAGAGGTTTTATGTGCTGTTCCACCACTCCAGGGGCCTGTGGATAAGCCTTGGGATAGAGAACCTCTCGTACAGGTTCTGGCAGTATAGATGGAACACTCTGACGAACCAGTTCTGCAGGGGACGAAGCCTCAGCCTGGCAAATGGAACTCTCAGGGTCAGAGTGGCTATAAAACCAAACAGTCTTTGAATTTGTTTTGCACTTTGGTGCCTGTATGAAAGGGCCTTGTTCAGAGTGAGGAGAAATTTCCCTATCCTTTCCAGGGTAGGGAAGGCAGGGGCTAGAGAGGAGTCGAAGACTGCCCCCACAAGTATCACCTTTTCCTAGGGAACCAGGGATGACTTCTCTACACTGACCCTCAGGCCCTGCTAAGGGTGGACAGTAAGGACCAGAGACGTGTCCTGGGACAGAGATTCTCTGGAGTGGCCACCAAAAGCTTATGGTCAAGATAAAGAAAAAATGGTACACCCTCTCTCCCTGACGTGGCTTACTACTACTGCCACGACCTTCATTAAAAATACAAGGAGCAGAGGAGAGGCCGAAAGGAAGAACCCTGTACTGGTAGTTCTTGGAGCCACACTGAAAGCGAAGGAACTGTCCATAGTGAACATTTATTGGAATATGAAAATGTGTATCTTTTAAATCAACAGTAATGAACCAAACCTGAATTTTTAACAGGGGTAAAACATCTTTTAACGAAACATTCGAAACTTTTTGAAAACTGTAAACTTGTTTAGGGAATGGAGATCTGAAATGGGGAGAAGCCTCCGGACTTTTCACTGACAATAAAGTATCGGGAAAACATCATGTCTGTACAAACAGAAGGAACTGGTTATATGGCCTATTTCTGCAGCAATGACTACATTTCCTCTAAGAGTAAGGCAGAAGGAGGTGGAGGGTTGGACAAGGGGGAATGTTGGGCGAATTTGTCGTGAACTCTAGGCAATAGCCTAGAGTCCCAATAGCAATAGCCTAGAGTCCCAAGCCTGTAGGAGAAGGCTCCAGAAGGCATGGCATCAAAAACCTTATTGGATCCAGTCTGATCCCCTGGGGAACAGGAACTGTCTTTCGATTTGGTTTGGAAATATCTCCTCCAAGGTTGAACACAGGCAGAGGAAGGCCTGTTGAGAGCCTCTGGGAAATGTGTACATCTGCTGGCGATGGCACTGATTGTATTTACTATTGCCGGGAAATCTTTGCCTAAAAGGATTTGGGCAGAGAGGTGTGATACTGAACAACCTTGCTGTTACCTTATCATCCTTGATCTTTTTGAATGCCTCCTCCGTGGTGGACAAAAATAGGTCTGTACCTTCAAAGTTAAGGTCTACCCTCATCCTATAGTGAGGGGTTAGCGATGTGGTTCTGAGCCACACATGCCTGTATGTTACAACTGCAGAGGCCGTAGCTCCCAAAGAGCGAGCAATCTCCTATGTCTGGCAGTATTAATTTGTTGTTGGGGGAGCCTTAAAGCTTCTCCTTGCAAAATTTTAGCAAGCCTTTGCTTCTCATCCAGGATTAGACTGAAGTACGGGCCTATCTTTTTACAAACAAGAAGCTTGCAGGTAGCAGGCCATACTGGCCTCATAATTAGCGATTCCAAAGGTGAAGGCCTGTAGAACCATAAACCCTTCTGCCCAGGATATCCAATTCCCTGCCCCCTCTTTATCGACTGGAGCCGAACAGCCTATGCTTTTTTGGGAGGCCCTTGCCTTGGAGAATCTTGGTGACAGCAGAACTGACAGGAGGGTGAGTAAACAGGAAACCTGATCCTTCCTGTTTGGTTTTATACATATTGTTTAGCTTTTTGACGTTGCTGGGGTAGAGACCAGTCTGGCACCACACCTGTCTGGTCATGCCAAGCACACCTTGCATTATCGGAAATGCCACCAGTCCGGACACTTTTGAATGCAGGACTTTGAAGGGCAGATCCGAAGGGGTCAGAGCAAAGCAGGTCATCTCAACGTCCAGAAATCTCGCCATCTGGACTAACTGCTTGGTGTACAAACAGAGATCCTCACAGAATACTGATGGAGGTGGTTCTGATGCAAACTCTGATCTTACATAGAAGTCATCATTGGACTGAGTGGCATGATTCAATGTTGGTTCCGGAACAGTGTTGTCTTCTAGAACCGTGGCTGGAACCAATGAAGGTTTAGTTTTGCCTCTTGGTTCTGAGCGAATCAAAACATAAGGGTTCTCATCACGGAAGAAGTAATGAGGGGATGGGTACATGCCCTGTGAAGCTTCAGACCCATATGCATAGCTATGGTACAGGGAGCCATATGAAGAATAATGGAACTGATGGCGTCTATGGTGAGGAGCCGTCCCAAGCAACTGTCATTCTCAGATGGAACCGAGGAAGCCTTCGGTCTTTCTCCCAGCTATACTGGTGACAGCAGCCATGGAGAAATGGCTGTAGATGGTTTTATGATTTGAAGAATCTCACACTCTGAGAGGGACGGAACCGAAGCGGAATGCCTTCTGGGGGTTGGAGATGAAGTTCTCAGAATCCTGGGCAGACTTGATACAACCAAAGCATTTGGAGCTAAAAAAGAGGATTTCCCCCCCTCTTTTGAGACACAGAAGTCAATGTTGTACCAGCATGCTTTGACTTGAGCTTAGCCTTTTCTGTAGGCCACTCTGACTGGCACCAAAATGGAACCAACAAAGGTGCAGCTAGAACCAACTGGCCATTCTGGATGCTGTAGCCCATTACCTGTGGCATTGAGATCAGAGTCGGCAGAGCCCTTCAGGGCTGACTCCCAAACAGCTGCTTTAAGTTGCAATGTCCTTCCATGGCACGCTGTGGGTGTAAACTGTTTACAGACCGCACACCACAAGGTCTCATGGCCCTCGCCCAGACAGAGAAAGCATTTGTTATGACCATCCAACTGGGCCACCTTTGTCTCACAACGTGAACTCTTCTTGAACAGGGCCTTCAATGCCATGGAATCGAAGGCCTGAACTTGCATCTGTAGTGGTTGGTACCAAGGACCAGAGAGAAGACACGTCCTACTTCAGCTACAGCAAAAGAAGAACTGAGGAAGGGAGCCACTCGCCCCACCTTTTATAGCTGCGCCTGGGGGGAAAGCACGCAAAAAGGCTAGGTGAGTGTCTTGCACCTCTAGGAGATTTGGAACGTCTGTGGCTGGCCTGCGCATGTGCAGTTTTCATATGGGACAGCACAGAAGATAGAACGATGAACCATGGATGCTGCATGGAGCTTCTTAGAGGAGGGGTGGAAATGTAATAATAGTAACAACATTCAATTTATATACTGCCCTTCAGGACAACTTAATGCCCATTCAGAGCGGTTTACAAAGTATGTCATTATTATCTCCACAACAATAATCACCCTGTGAGGTGGGTGGGGCTGAGAGAGCTCTGAGAGAGCTGTGACTGACCCAAGGTCACCCAGCTGGCTCCAAGTGGAGGAGCGGGGAATCAAACTCGGCTCTCCATGTTGCACCAATATAGATAAAAGCACATGACAATAATCAATACTGAACAATACTAGGCCAAGCTCTTGTATTCTCTAGATGAACATTCAGACTTTGCATGAACCGTCTGTGTGTTTTTTCCTAAGTGTCAGGTAATTCTAACAGGTGTGCTTAAATCTTTTGACAGTTAATTAAAATAGTGGACTCTATCGAGATTAATGTTCCTCTACCAGAGATTCAACCAATGGTGATCTCTCAACTTAACTTTTTCTGACACTTCTCAGAGATTTATAGTTTTGTTTTGCAAGTTTGAGTATAACGTAATTTTTTACTAATTGGAAGGTTATACAATAGAAACTATGAATATTCAATGAAGCATCAGACCAATTATCGTTTG